>NC_135485.1:111599645-112207145 GCF_052094955.1 Ictidomys tridecemlineatus | reverse complement strand
AAATCCTTTCTCTCTCAAAATTTCACAGGAATTTTTATAGGCATTGCATCAACTTCAAATATTAATTTGGATAAAACAAACCTTCAAGTAATCAAGTTTTGCCATTATGGAGCATTGGAACTCTCCTTTCATTCTAGTCTTTTATAGTTTGTGTCACACATTTCTTACTAAATTTGTTCATAGATTTTGTTTTAAACTGTTGTGAATCTATTCCTTTTCTTTGTATTTTCAAACTGATGGTTATTTTACCAAGACGTTTTTGAATTTTTTTGTGTGTGTATTTTTTAGCTAACCATATTACTGAGTTCTCTCTCTCTCTCTCTCTTTCTCTCTCTCTGTGTGTGTGTGTGTGTGTGTTATAAAATTTATTGGTATAAGCATCCAGATACTTCCAGGTGGGAAAGATGATATGCAGATTCCGCTAAGAGGTGCAACAGAAAATTGTGTGGGCAGGACAGTCCACTAAGTGCGCGTCTCCAAACAAGGGTTAGATGAGAGAGCTTCATCTGGGGAAACTCAGAATAATAATTTAAAGTTTCATGAGACAAGATATGTTCCAATTAAAAACACTAATAAGAAAGTACCATCGATTAAAAATGAAATAAATTCCTAAATGTACCAAAAGGGGTGAGGGGCAAATGAGATGGATACTTGCATCTGTGGAGGTTCATATAGGAGTGTTCCATAGAGGGGCATTAATTATTGTTAATGGCAAACCCTGCAAATACAAAATAAAACTCAAATCACTGGTCACATGATTCAAAATTTACATGTAATGAAGGCAAGGCAATAGACTCAAGTTATGGCCTGTCAAATATTTAGTCCAGGCACATTATCTACAGAAGCATTTGGCAGATTTGTACACAGTGATTCCTTATGAACGCAAAAAAGGTTTCTGTAAAAATAACTACAAATCTGTACACAGATCCACAAGCAATTCTCCATATCCCAGTAGAGTTTTCGATTTAAAGCAGGATACCTGAGGTTTCATGTCTTTAGTTGCCTTATCATAATCCCAAATATACACTTCAGGGGTTTTGTTATCAAAGACATTTTCCTTGAATATGTGCACTATGGTTAAAATTAAAAACAATAAAAAAAGATAAAATAATTGCTTGGAGGAACTGGCTCTTCCCACCCCATGCAAGAGACCTCATCAGGCTATGGCACAGGGAGGGCTGAGTGTGTCCCTGGACAGTTTGGCCTTGGGGGTGGCCCACCATGGTTCCTCCAGGAGAGTTGTCAAACGCTCTCATTGACTTTCAAAAGTTGGATGCAGAAAAAAGGAGGAAAAACAAAATTCCAAATGCCAAAGGAATATCAGTGGGATGAAGTTCCTTCACAATTTGCAGAATATCTCTGCAGGTGCTGCACCAGCTGGGCCTCCATGGTGTCGGAGATCCTGGGGCAGGCCTCTTCTGCCAGGTAGATGGCATCGCAGCTCCTCTATGGAGGGACCCCAGGTTCCCTCCACACGCCTGGCTCTTCTCCTTCAGCTCCGCAAACAGAGGAGGAATAATCGTTGATAAACACTGAGAGATAGACCTCTTTGAGATGTCTTTCACCACATTTCTTTTCAAATCCGATGCCTGAAGAGCTCCGTTCTCAAGAGTCTTGGGATCCTTCGCTCGGATTGTGAAGATCCTGTCCCTGGAGTTGCTACCTCCAGATGCCTGGAGTCCTCAGAGCCGGAGTCGTCCGCTGCTCTGCTCCGCCTTCCCCCTCTTGCACCTGTCGATGAGCTCGGTCAAGTAGGACGTTTCCTTTGCATTGCGCGTTATGAATTTGTGCTTCAGCAGCTCCTTAGCAGTGGGCACAAAGCTTGGCTCCTTGTCCAAACAGGCCTCCATGAGCTCCTTGAGGGGTTTGCTGTAGTTTCCTTCCAGCGTCAGGGGGTTGTTCTTTGGAATGAGGAATAAAACCTTCATGGGATGCAGCTCGGAATGAGGGGGCTCCCCTTTCATCAGTTCTATAGCTGTTATACTCAGTGACCAGTGCCACTTGAAGTTGTAAGCTGACTCTTTAATGACGTCGGGCGCCCTCCAGAAGGGGGTGCCCATGAAGGTGTTCCACTTTATCTGGGTATCTGTCAGCTGGCCCGCCACTCCAAAGTCAGCCAGCTTCAGCTCTCCAAGCTCAGAGTGCAGAACATTGGCGGCTTTGACGTCTCTGTGGATTTTTCTTCTCTGAATGTGGATAATCAAGTCTGTTCAGAATTTCTCTTAATATGGTGACAATCTGAGTTTCATCTAACGGACCAGGTTCTGATAGATCAAATGCAGAGCCTCCACCAAGAAATTCCATTATTACCCACAATGTAGTATACTTCAAGTAGGATCCATAATATTTGTTTATATATCGACTGTCACATGGACTCAGCCCTGTGATTTCTTTTTTTTAATTTATTTTTTATTTTTTTTTCTGTGATTTCTTGTTGACTGTCCTCTATCTCATCTTCTGCTTCTTCCAGTTCAGTGATTCTTATGGTGACCACTTTTTGAGTCTGACTGTCCATACCTTTGAACACCTCATCAAAAGAGCCCTTTCCAATTTTCTCCAGTTTCGTAAAAGCTCTTCTGGTCTGCTTTTAAGTACAGGCCCAACTGCACCAGGGAGTGGGCCATGCCACTCAGGAAGGCCATTTCCTAGCTCAGGTCAGCAGGGCTCAGCGGCGGGTGGCGTCTCCATGCACCCTGCTAGGGAGGGGTTGCGGGTGTGGGGTGCAGGACCTCGCACAAGGTGCTGTTGCTGTGCCCAAGCGGATGCCTGGGTGCAGCCGAATGGGCTGGGTCTGCTCTTGCCGGTCGCTTAGAGACGAAGTGGGCACGCACAGCCCACCAAGCTCTGTTGCGCTCCACCCTGAGTTCTTTTTATTTCTAATAGCTTTTCAGTAGCTTTTCTTGGGTTTTCAAGTAGACAAATATAAGAAATAATGGTAATTTGTTGCTCATGTGAGTGATTGCATATGTATAGTTTTATATTGTCTGTCTATCTATCTATCTATCTATCTATCTATCTATGTGTGTAATTGTATTGGTTAGCATTTCCAAGACAACCATAAGCCTACTAGAAGTGAACAACGTTATGTTTATCCTGATGTTAATCAAATTTTACTACAGAGCAATTTCAAAAATTTTAAGAGGCCCTTTAGTATCTTATGAACCTATATTTTTTGCATGTCTCACACTGAAGAAGATATTGTCAATTTTTGCTTTTGTGATTTTTATTGTTTTTAATATGGAAGCAACTGTGAAGCCAACTGTGTGTCTTTCCCATCTATCTTCAAGTCCAAACTGGAGTCTGGAAGACTGGGGAAGAGATTGTGGTTAAGAATTGCTTTAGGTTTTCACCATATAGCATGGTTGGTTGTTTGCTGAATCTTAAGGGATTTTGAAAGGTCTGCTAAGTTTTTTTTTTTTGGAACTACTATCATATTACTGTAGTGAACCCCCTTTATCACATGCTTTTAATATAATGTGAAATTTAAGGGTTTCATTTTAAAGAAATTTCTAGTAGATGATTTCAGCATGTAAAAATAATATACCTCTTTAAAAAGTGGTTTCAATCAGCAATTTAAGTAATTGATTAGATATATAAAGTCAAATTTTCGATCAATTAGAAGTGAAAGTGAAAGGAATGCCAGTTACTCTAAATTTATAAGCGAAACCAAAATTCAAACTTATGTAAATTGGAGCTACCTACATTTCTATGTATTAAATGCCTTTGAATATATGTATATGGAGACTTATTTCCTGAGATAAAGGCTTTGATGGTCCTCAGAGACACAGTACCCTAGAATTTGAAATGATGGCACTTATTCTTTGTTATGTTTTGGATATAGTTTGAGTATGTGCTCCAAGTGCTCATGTACTGAAATAATTTTTCATTTTTTTATTGATTTTATTTTTTTAAATACATGACAGCAGAATGTATTACAAGTCTTATTACACATACAGAGCACAATTTTTCATATCTTTGTATAAAATATGTTTTCGCCAATTCATGTCTTTATACCTGTACTTTTTCTGCATTACAATTCTTATTACACATAAATACCACAATTTTTCATATCTCTGTTTGTATATAAAGTAGGTTGACACCAAATTTGAGTCTTCATACATGTACTTTGGATAATGATGTCCATCACATTCCACCATCCTTGCTAATCCCCTGCCTCCTCCCTTTCCCTCTCTACCCTCTTCCCTATGTAGAATTCATCTATTCATCCCATGTTCTGCCTTCCTACCCCACTATGAGTCAGCTTCCTTATATCACAGAAAACATTTGGCATTTGGTTTTTTGAGATTGGCTAACTTCACTTAGCATTATCTTCTCCAATGCCATCCATTTACCTGCAAATGCCATAATTTAATTCTCTTTTATGGCTGAGTAAAATTCCATTGTGTATATATGTCACATTTTTAAAATCTATTCATCCACTGAAGGGCATCTAGGTTGGCTCCACAGTTTAGCTATTGTGAATTGTGCTGCTATAAATATTGATGTGGCTGTGTCCCTGTAGTATGCTGTTTTAAAGTCCTTTGGGTATAGCCCAAAGAGAGGGATAGCTGGGTCAAATGGTGGTTCCATTCCCAGATTTCCAAGGAATCTCCATACTGCTTTCCATAGTGGCTGTACCAATCTGCAGTCCCACCAACAATATATGAGTGTACCTTTTCCCCCCACATCCTTGCCAACACTTATTGTTGTTTGTCTTCATAATAGCTGCCATTCTAACTGGAGTGAGATGAAATTTTAGAGAAGTTTTCATTTGCATTTCTCTGATTGCTAGAGATGATGAGCATTTTTTTCATATATTTGTTGATTGATGGTATATTCTCTTCTGAAAACAGTGTGTTCAGGTTCTTGGCCCATTTATTGATTAGATTATTTGTTTTTTTAGTGCTAAGCTTTTTGAGTTCTTTATATACCCTAGAGATTAGTGCTCTATCTGATTGTGAGGGGTAAAGATTTTCTTCCAGGATGTAGGCTCTCTGTTCAATTGAATGCTTTCACTTTTTCTCCGTTTAGAATGAATTTGGTCTGGAGCTTAGATGTTGAAATATGTTCCTGTTATCCCTAGTTTTTCTAGTGTTTTGAACATAGAGGGGTCCTGTATTTTGTCAAATGCTTTTTCTGCATCTATTGTGATGATCATATGATTCTTATCTTTAAGTCTATTGATGTGATGAATTACATTTATTGATTTCCATATATTGAACCAACCTTGCATCCCTGGGATGAATCTCACTTAATCATGGTGCACAATCTTTTTAATATGTTTATGTATTTGATTTGTCAGAATTTTATTGAAAATTTTTGCATCTATGTTCATTAGAGATATGGGTCTGAAGTTTACTTTCTTTGATATGTCTTTGCCTGGTTTTGGAATCAGAGTGATACTGGCCTCATAGAATGAGTTTGGTGCCTTTTTTTTTCTATTTCCTGAAATAAATTAGAGAGTATTGGTATTAGTTCTTCTTTAAAGGTCTTGTAGAACTTGGCTGTATATCCATCTGGTCCTGGGCTTTTCTTAGTTGGTAAGCTTTTGATGGCTTCTTCTATTTCCTCACTTGATATTGGTCTGTTTAAATTGTGTATATCTTTCTGACTCAATCTGGGCAAATAATATGACTTACGAAATTTGTTGATGCCTTCAGTTTCTTCTATTTTATTGCAGTATAATATTTCAAAATAATTTCTAATTATACTCTGTATTTCTGTAGTGTCTCTTGTGATATTGCCTTTTTCATCATGTATGCTGGTGATTTGAGTTCTCTCTCTCCTCCTCTTCCTTAGTGTGGCTAAGGGTCTGTCAATTTTATTTATTTTTTCAAAGAACCAATTTTTTGTTTTGTCAATTTTTTCAAATGTTTCTTTTGTTTCAATTTCATTGATTTCAGCTCTAATTTTAATTTTAATTTCTTGTCTTCTACTGCTTTTGCTACTGGCTTGTTCTTTTTCTAGGGCTTTGGGATATAGTGTAAGGTCATTTATTTGTTGATTTTTTCTTTTTTTAAGGAATGAACTCCCTGCAATGAATTTTTCTCTTAATACTGCTTTATTAGTGTCCCAGAGATTTTGATATGTCGTGTCTATGTTCTCATTTACCTCTATGGATTTTTTAATCTTGTCCTTGATGTCTTATGTGACCAATTGTTCATTCAGTAGCATATTGTTTTGTCTCCTTGTGATGGAGAAATTTTTATTTTTAATTTTGTCACTCATTTCTAATTTCATTCCGTTATGATCTGATAAAATGCATGGTAGCTATCTCTATTTTTTTTGTGTTTGCTAAGAGTTGCTTTGTGGCATAGTATAAGTATATGGTTTATTTTAGAGAAGGATCATGTGTTACTGAGAAGAAAGTTTATCTGCTTGATGCAGGTTGAAATATTCTATATGTGTTAGTTAAGTCTAAGTTATTGTGTTATTGAGTTCTATAGTTTCTTTATTCAACTTTTGTTTGGAAGATTTATCCAATGGAGAGAGAGGTGTATTAAAGTCACCCAAGATTGTATTGTGGTCAATTTGATTCTTGAACTTGAGAAGCTGCACCATTGTGTGGGGCATGTATATTTATGATTGTTATGTCTTGTTGGTGTATGGTTCCCTTGAGCAGTATGTAATGTCCATCTTTATCCCTTTTGATTAACCTTGGCTTGAAGTCTACTTTATTTGATATGCGTATGGAAACTCTTGCTTGCTTCCACAGTCCATGTGAGTGGTATGATTTTTCCCAACCTTTCACCTTCAGTCTGTGTATGTCTGTTCCTATCAGATGAGTCTCCTGGAGGCAGCATCATGTTGGGTCTTTTTAAAAATCCAATCTGCTAGCCTATGTCTTTTGATTGGTGAGTTTAAGCCATTAACATTTAGGGTTACTATTGAGACATATTTGTTTATTTTTCTTATTTTACTTGATTTTCCTCTTTGATTAGTTATTCCTTTAGTGTACTACCTCCCTCTGCTTTTTTTCATTGCTGTTTTTCATTTCCTCTTCATGAAATATTTTGCCAAGGAGGTTTTGTAGTTCTTGTTTTTTTTATCTATAAACATTCTTAACTTTTGTTTATCATGGAAGGTTTTTATTTCATCTTCAAATATAAAGATTAATTTTGCTGGATACAAGATTATTGGTTGGCACCCATTATCTTTCAGAGCTTTATATATGTTGTTCTAGGATCTTCTAGCTTTCAGGGTCTGTGTTGAAAAATCTGCCATTATCTTAATTGTTTTTCCCTTATATGTAATCTGATTCCTTTTTCTTGTGGCTTTTAAAATTATCTCCTTATTCTATATGTTGGGCATTTTTGTAGTGTAGGTCTGTTGTGATTTTGTACATTAGGTGTCCTGTAGGCTTCTTGAATTTAGATTTCCAATTCATTCTTCATGTTTGGAAAGTTTTCTGATATTATTTTATTGGATAGATTGTTCATTCCTTTGGTTTGGACCTTTATGCCTTCCTGTATCCCAATAACTCTTAAATTTGGTCCTTTTATGCTTTCCCATATTTCTTGAATGTTCTACTCATGGTTTCTTATCATTTTTACTGTGTGGTCTACGTTCTTTTCAAGATGATTTATTTGATCTTCATTGTCTGATATCCTGTCTTCTAAGTAGTGTACTCTGTTGGCGTGTTGGTGATGCTTTCATTTGAGTTTTTAATTTGGTTTATTATTTCTTTCATTTCAAGGATTTCTGCTTTTTTTTGTATAACCCTTATCTCCCTGTTGAGGTGATCTTTTGCTTCTTGGATTTGTTTATGAAGTTCATTGTTGAAATGATCTTTTACTGCCTGTATTTGCTCTCTTATGTCTTCTTTGAGATTCCAAAACATTTTAACCATGTATATCCTGAAATCTTTCTCTGTCATTTTTTTCTGCTGTAGATGCCAATGCTTCTAATGATGTGTTGTCTTGATCTGTTTGTGGTACTTTCTTCCCTTGTCTTTTCATGTTGCTCATGTGTCTTCCTTTCTAGTTTTGTGGATCTGGTGTGTTATTTTTACCCTATAAATTTGTAGTGCTCTTGTAGGGTTCCAAGACCTCTCCTTTTTGGGGAAGGACATTGTTAACAGATTACAATATCAACAATACATCACCTATGAACTAATTGTTGTTATTAAGACATTTACAGTTTAGTCTCAATGTCTGGAAATGTTGGATTGTTGGATTCAATTATTATTTTAAAATATAATCAGTAGTTTCATAAAAAAGGTTTACAGTTTCTGGTGATGGACAATGAACTGGGGGTCAGGCATAGAATGATATGTTGAGGGGAGAAGACGTGAGGGTATACAGTTAATACATCTCAGGAAATGTGAAGGAGAAATCTAGTGAAGAGGGTTAGTAGCAGGAGAATAGATAGGAGGTAATTTGAGGTAGACAATTATGTGGAAAGATGGTAGAGTACATAAAACAAACACACTTATGTTTTTATAAAAATACAGGATGTTAAAATAGTATAATTTGGAAGGTGAAGGAAAAAGAAAGAGTAAAAAGAGGAAAAGAAAGAGAACAAAGGGAAAGAAAGCAAGAAAAAATAGATAAGAAAAAGAGAGAAAAAGAAGAAAAAAGAAAAAAAGAAAAAAAGGCTTATGCAATTCCTTTATATTATATTATTCAGGTGACTCAGTCCTCAAAGTACTATTTCATGCAATGTTCTTGGTTTTACATATGTTGGGGATGTGAAAACCAGAGGATAGAAGGGTAGAAGAGAAAGAAGAGGAGAAAAAAAATACTCTTAGAGATCTGTTTCCTTCTCTTCTCATCCAGTAGGTAGGGTTATCTCATCTAGTAGGTGTCTGTGCCCACAGGATGGTGTAGGTAACCAGGGTGTGAAGATTGGACCTGGTGTGGAGCCTCTGAAGGGGAAAGTGCTATCCACCAGCCCCAGCAGGGAAATAATGCCTCATGGGTCTTTTTCTGTGACTACACGTCGTCTGACTTGAGCCCCTGGTATCGTCTCCCTCTCTTGCCTGGAGATTTCCCAAATGCTTATCTCTCTCTATTAGGCTCCAGACTTTAGTCCCCTCCCCTCTCTTATTTATCAGGTCCCAACTGATAAATAAGCCTCTTACCCCCAGGCTCACACCAGGTGGGTGGCACCCTGTTCACATTGCACTCTTGTGCAACTGAGAGCTGTTCTTGTGTTGTTGGGTGGCCACTGTGCCGAATAAAAGCTGTTGGGAGGGGGGAGGAATTGGAAATCAGGTACTTGCTCAAATGGTGATCCAATCTGATAGCCATGTGGACCACAAAATGGCGAGGAAGGTTTTCCAAGATGGAGTTGCTCTGCTTCCAGCACCAGGGTGTCTGGTGATGTGGGTGGAGCTGGACGATGGCCTTGTGCTGTGAATAGGTAGCAGCCCAGTGACCTGGGTAGGAGTGGAGCACAGTCTGGAGTTCTGCAGAGGTAGCTGATAGGTGTTTTGCTTAGTCTCTTGTGAGCCGTGCGTGAGCTAGAACTGCGGGCTTTGTGTCCAGAGTCTGGAGACTTACTCGAGCCTAGAGGCTCTGATTTCTGCCTCTAGAAATGGGTAGTCACAGCGCTGGTGATTTCTGTGAAAATCCACTGGGCCCTGGAGATCCAATCTGGGAACTTCCCCCACCTAATATGGCGAGAATGTTGAGCCAAGATGGCGGTGGCCTGCTTTCAGCGCCTGGGTGTCTGGTGAGATTGGGGGAGCCGGGCGATGGCATTGTACTGTGGGTAGGTAGCAGCTGAGTGACCTGTGGGAGTGGAGAAAAGTCTTGGTGGTCTGCAGATGTGTTGATAGGTGATTCTGCTAAGGCGCTCACCGAGTCTTGAGTGAACTGGAACTTCGGGCTTTTGGTCTTGCTCCAACACTGAGGCCTGTAGCCCTTTGCAGGGTCACAGCGCTGGTGATTTCTGCAGAGAGTAGCTGTATAAGGGCCCTCTAACACTCTCAGAAATGCAGTATTCCAACTAGGTGAGATCTGGATCACAGAGCAACACAAAATGCTGCCTCCCTCTGGTCCAACATCTTGAAACTCCAATGTGCTGAAATTTAATCCCCACTTTGAGGCATTTAGAGGGTGGAGGCTTGGATTAATTAAAGTGCTTATAAGTGGGCCTTTGGGAGTTAATTGAATTAGATAAGGCCATCAAGGTGGAGCCCCCAGGATTATAATCTTGATATAAAAGAAGGGAGAGGAACCAGGACACACATACGTGCTGCCTGCCTCTTCTATGTGATGTTCTGTATCACCTTGGCATTCTACCAGAAAGAAGGCCATCACCAGGTGAGGCCCCTCAACCTTGGACCTCCAGAACCATAAGCCACAACAAACCTCTTATCTTTGATGTGTTCTATTTTAGAAAATTACCCATGTACTGCTGAGCAGAAAGTGTATTCAGTCATTGATGTATAAAAAATATTCTATATATCTGTTAAGTCTAAGTTATTAATTGTATTTCTTAGTTCTATAACTTCTTCAATTAGGTTTTGTTTAGGGGATCTATTCAGTGATCAGAGAGGCATGTTAAAGTCATCTAGTATTTTTGTGCTGTGATCAATTTTGTTCTTGAAATTGAGAAGGGATTGTTTTATGTACTTAGGTGTTCCATTGTTTGGGGTACAAATATTTACAATTGTCATATCTTGTTGATACATCAGTCCTTTAAGCAATATGAAATAGCCTTCTTGGTCCCTTCTGATTCACTTTGGTTTGAAGTTTACTTTATCTGATATGAGGATAGAAACTCTTGCTTGTTTATGAGATCCATGTGAATGATATGTTTTTTCCTATCCTTTTACCTTCAGTCTGTGGATGTCTTTGCCTATGAGGTGAGTATATTGGAGACACTATATTGTTGGGACTTGTTTTTTAATTCAATCTGCCAGTCTGTATCTTTTGATTAATGAATTTAAGCCATTTACACTAAATATTATTATTGAGGAACAATTTTTTTCTCTGTAATTTTGACTTATTTCTAACTTTTAATTTGAATTAGTGTCTCCTTTGATTTATTATTATTCTAGTGTATTTCCTTACTTTGCTTGTTATCAATTTTATTTTTCATTACTACTTCATGAAACATTTTATTGAGTATGTTTTATAGTACAGGTTTCTCATTCTGAATTCTTTTAACTTTTATTTATCATAGAAGGTTTTTATTTCATCATCAAATCTGAAGCTTAATTTTGCCAGATATAGTATTCTGGGTTAGCATTCATTTGCTTTCAGGGCTTGGTATATATTATTCCACAACCTCCTAGCTTTTAGCATTTGGGTTGAGAATCAGCTGAGATTCAATTAGTTTCCCCTCTAAAGGTGACCTGTTGTTTTTCTCTGGCAGCCTTGAAAATTTATCCTTACTCTGTTGGGCATTTTCATAATGATGTGCCTTGGTGTCACTCTGTTATAATTTTGCATATGTGGAGTCCTGCAAGCCTCTGTATTTGATTTGATTTTTCAATTCAATCTTAAGGTTTGGGAAATTTTCCGCTATTATTTCATTGAAAAGATTGTGCATTATTTTGGTTTTTATATCTGAGCCTTCATCTATCTCAATAAATCTTAAGTTTGGGCTTTCCATGTTTTCCCATATTTCTTAAAAATACTGTTCGTGTTCTCTTAACAACTTTTCTCCATGGTCAACTTTATTTTCCAGATTATATATTTTGTTTTTGTTGCCTGAAATTCTTTTAATTGGTCTAGTCTGCTAGTGATGCTTTTCACTTAGATTTTAATTTGGTTTATTGATTCCTTCATTTTGAGAATTTCTGATTTATTCCTCTTCAGGATTTCTTCCTGCTTCTTGAAATGATCTTATACTTCTTTGATTTTCTCTCTGATTTTATTCCTTACATTACATTTTACCTCACAGATCAGTTTAACTATGAACTTTCTAAATTGCTTCTCTGACATATTTCCACTGTAATATCATTAAATTCTGTGAATGAGGTATTTTGATTTTTTTGAATTGTTTGTTCCCTTGATTTTTCATGTTTTTTATTTGTCTACCCATTTATCAGTAAGAATCTGAGGTGGCAGAGCTTCTCCCCTATGAATTTATAGTGTTCCTGAATATTTCTAGTACCTTGCTTTTAGAGGGAGACAAATAATAACAATAACCAATGCAATCAATATTCAACATTAAACTACATACTTATTTCCTATTTTGGCATCTAAAATGTTAATTGGCATTGTAAACAGAAATGCTATGGCAGACAGTTGCCAGCAATACAGATATTATGTTTACTATTGCAAAAAATGAAGAGGGAGAATGCAGAGGAGATGCAGGATGTAACAATTGAGAGGGAGGATGAGAAAATATTAGTAAAAGATTTAAAGGAAGACTGAAAGAGAGAATTATAGAATTTGGCTGTCAGTGAAAGAAAAGAGAGGAATAGAATCAAGGGAAATAAATAGAAGAAAAAACAATATAAGACAAACAAAAAATATATAAAACAAAACTAAGGTATACTAATCAAAAACCCTAGTCATGTCATGAAAAAATAAGAGTCAAGAAAATAACTACTTTAAAGAAATGGTTGAAATAAGAAGAGTCAAACAAATATGTACACATTCAAATGTCCATGGACCACTTAGCACACAAAAATTGAAAAAAAAAGTTTCTTGATGGAAGATGAAGGGATTATTTTCATTGCAATGGTTGAAAAATTGTCTTTATTTTTTTTTTTCTTGAGGTATGTATTGCATGCAAGAGTACTAGTTGGGGGCTGTCAGTTCCTTTTTTGTGTGTGGAGCTTGTCACTGTTCCCAGTTCTAGGCTTCCCTTCTCTGCAGTATGAGGTTGGATGGTTGGAGAGTGTTGTCTACTCCATTCACAGTGAATGATTGCTATAGAGTTTTGTGAGAGGGGTTCCCAGAAGCAGAGCTCCTGGAGGCAGAGTTTGGGTCTAGTTAGATCCCTGGTGCTTACCTCTAGAGCTCGGCTGCTTCCGCTTCACGCTGGGAATCTCCTCTGGGTTCCACTGGAGTGGTGGAGAAGCCAGTCCTTTATCCCCCATTCACTTCCACATCTTGGCCACCTGGGCTCAGTCCCAACGCTCACATTCATACCCACCCCCAACTGATCAAGCCCCTGGCGGTCCCTAGCTGATTGTGTGAACCATGAGACTCAAAATGTGAGGGACAACCAGGATCTTCCAGGTCTGAGTATTAGTAAAGAATTAAGGAAAATATTAGTAAAGAGTTAAAGGAAAAGTGGTGAGTCACGTGGTGGGCCTCTTCTAGGTCAGGTTTTCAGACCCAGTTGGAATGACAATGATCTGGGTGATCGGTTTTGGGCCCACACCTGCTGGCCACCATAGCACAGTGGAAAAAGATGGTGGCTGACCCTGCTATCTGCAGGTCACTGGGAGATGCCCCAGCATCCCTCTCACACAAAAGCAAAGAACAGCTCACCCACTGATCAGCTCAACAATGTCCCTAATCACCATCTTCTGTGCTTCAAGAACCATCTTAGTGCCTCCCGAAATGCAGGCTCTCTGTCTCTTAGACTGCCAGTGCCAGTGGTGGTGTTTTTTATTTATTTTTTATTTTTTTTAAAAAATTTTATTCTATTGAATCTTCTGTGTCCCCAGAGTATTCTGAGAGTCCAGTGTTAAGTCCCAGTAGGATTTCTTATTTTTTATTTTTTATTTTTTTACTGACCTCAAAGAGAAGCTGTTTGCCTTCTTTCCTGGTCCCACACCATGGAGCTGTTTGGAAAGTAACCTTCTCTGTCATCTTGGATTCTATCCTGATTTCCAGTTTCCCATTGCATTGTTCTGGCTGAAGGTACTTCATATAGTTTTAATTTTCAAAAATTTTTTGAGATTTGTTTTATGAACTAGTATATGATCTATCATGGATAATTTCCTTTTTGCTGTGAGGAGAATGTGTATTTTGTAATTGTGGAATATTTTGTAGATGTTTGTTAAGTTCATTTTGTATAGAGTCTAGTTGAACTCTGCCATTTCTTTGTTGACTCTGGCTCATCTGTCTGTTGCTGGAGTGGGATGTTCAAGTCCCTTACTATTATTGTATTGGAGTCCCTCTCTTCCTTTAGGGTTATTAATGTTTGCTTTATATATTTAGATGCTCTGATAGTTGGTGAATACATATTTAGGATTGTTATTTCTTCTTATTGAATTGATGGCTTTATAATTATATAATGACCTTCCTTGCCTCTTTTTGCTGTTTGTGATTTAAAGTCTATTTTATCTACACCTGGCTACTGCTGGGAATTTTGGAGTGTGTGTGTGTGTTTGTGTTACTTTTGCATGTAACATTTTTTTCTATCCCTTCATTTCCAGTCTATGCATGTCCTAAGAAGTGAAGCAAGTTCCTTATAAGCAGCATATAGTTGGTTTTCTTATTCAATCCAGTAAGTCACTCTGTGTTTTTTTTTAGTATTTAGTAGGTTCACATTGGTAAATATTGATGGGTAGAGTCTTACTACTACCAATTTATTACTGATTTTCTAATATTGAGTAGGTTGGTCCTTCCCTCCTTCCTTTTTTCCCCTTTCTCTTTCTCTCTTTCTCTCCCCCAACCTTCTCTCTTTCTCCCTTGCTTCTAGGCTTCCTTTGTGGCTAAGTGATTTTCTCTAGTTGTATGTTTTGATTCCTTTGTTGTTATCTTTGGTGCATCTATTGTACATTTTACTTGGTGGTTATCATGAGATTTATAAAGGTCTTTTGATTACAGAAAGCTATTTTAAAATGATAACATTTATAATGAAGAGGAAAAGAAACAAAAAAGAGAGAAAAATCTAATAAAACCCCACTTGCACTCTACTCCCTCATTTGGAATATTTGAGTCCTATTTTACTTCTTTTTATGTTGCTTATCTCTTAACATAGTAATGTAGCTATTCTTCATTGTTTTGTTTTTCAGTCCTTATACTAAAGATATAATTATGCTAAATGTAATAGTTTACATACCATATATACAACAGTAGAGCATTTTGAATTTTCTGCAATTACTAATGAGTTTTATACCTTCTAATGTTTTCTTTTACTCATCAGTGTCTCTTTCACTATGAAGAACTCCCTTCAGCATTTCTTGTATGATAAGTCTATTGGCGATAAATTTTCTCAGCTTCAGTTTATCTCAGAATATCTTTATTTATCCTTTATTTATTTATCCTTTATTAAAAGGCTAGCTTTCTTGGGTAAGGTATTCTTGGCAGGTTTTCTTCCTTCAGCATTGTGAAAATATCATCCCACACCTTCCTGGCCTGTGAGGTTTCTGATGAAGTTGGCTGTCAGGAGAATTGGAACATCCTTTGTGTTACTTTTTTATTTTCTCTTATTTCTTTGTGAATTCTGTCTTTTGTTTCTCAGAGCTTGATAATAACATACCTTGGGGGTAGACTTGGGGTCAGCCTGGTTGAGATGAATTTGACTGGTGAACTTTGACACCTTCCTGTACCTGGATAACTTTTGTCTTTCAGTGTGGGAAGTTTTTCTTACTATCTCTTTGAATTTTTTCTATGACTTCGATACTCTCAAGTTCTTCTTGAACCTCACTAACTTGAATATTTGTTCTTAATGCTATCCCAAAGTTTCTACAAGTTTTATTCATTCCTCTTCATTCTTTTATATTTCTTTGTCCTCTGACTCTCTATCTTCAAACAGCTCATCTAGGTTTGCTGTGAGTCAGTGGCTGGCATGTTGTTACTCTTTCCGTACTAGATAGCACCCAGGTCCAAGTTTGTCTCAAATCTGCAGCTGGTGTGTTGTTCTGGATGCACTAGAGGAATCTAAAAAGGGTAATTCAACCCTGAAATTCTTTCCATGGGACTGAGACAGACCAGATGCCACATATACCGTCATCAACCTTAGTCAGGCGTGGGGGAGTCTGCCTGGCACTGGGTCTTCCTGTGGAGGAACTTGCCCTAGACTCTGAGGCAGCGACTTGGCATCTAGCTTCCTCTTCTTCCCTCAAGTGGGCAATGACTTTTCTGTGTTGTATTGCTTAGGGTTGGGGGACAGAGGGGGTAGAAATTCCTGTGGCCACCAAGGCCACAGTGCTTGGCTGCATCCAAGGCTCACATCCTGCTCAGGCCCACACAGCACAGGGTCAAGACCAAGGCATACATGTCTATGACCTAATTGCTGTTTTGGTGTTCTCACCACTTCAGGTCGCTGTATCTAGCTAGCCTCGGGTAACGCTGCCTGGATCTCTCCATCTGGCATTGGAATGAGATCCAGAGGTTCCATCCGTAGGCAGTGACTTGGTTATAAGAGGGTACTGGGATCCCCAGTGTTGGGGTTCACCTTCCTGATAACTGAGTTCCAAAGTAAACTCCTGGGCTACCCCAACAGATGGAGTCTTTCTCCACATGTTGCTGCCTGAGGTTGAGGGAGTACTAATAGAGGCAGTACTTGGCTGCCAAACTGAAGACTCTGTCTGCTGGCCCAGACCTGGGGCAGGGGCCTTGGGATTCTGCCTGTCACTGAGTTTCATAGTGATGTGTCTGGTGCTGGATCCCAAGTCTTAGGCCTGAAGCCAGTTCCTCTTCCCTCCTCCAAATGGGAAACATCTTTTTCCATACTGTATGGGTTGGAGTTGAGTGTAGTGGTGAGGGAATGCTTTCCCTCCTCCTTCCTCAATGTGCCTTATCTTAGTATTATGCTAAAGTAGATACTGTGATCTCTTACCTGGTTTCCTTAGCTCTTGTAAAGATAATTTTGTGCATGAATAACTGTTTAGACTGATATTCCTATGGGGGCATGATTGCTAGAGGACCACTGCCATCTTGTTCCACCTCTACCCACTTCTTATATGATTGCTGTTATAAATCTGACACATTCAATAATGTTACGGAGAAGAAGGGGCTAACTACACTATCACGATACAGTCATCATGAGCCTGGATGAGACCCCAAACAACTGTGGTTCCAGGTCAGTGTTTCCTGACTTCATTTCATAGACTCTAAGCACTCTTCTGTCAGTGGAGAAAGCACATAGGATGCTAAGTCTGCAGTACTTTGTAGAAGGAAACCCAATCTTAAGAAGGTCAATAGGAGACTCAGAGACATATCAGCACCCTGGTGGCTTGCACATGTTGGTTCAAATTATAGGGTTCCCAACCTAGATGCCCATAAACAGATGAATGGATAAAGTGTGATATAAATACACAATGGAATATTACTTGGCTAAAAGGAAGAGTAACTTTATGACATTTGCCAGTAAATGGATGGATCTGGAGACTATCATACTAAGTGAAATAAGCCAGTACCCCAAACCAAAGGTTGAATGTTTTCACTGATATGTGGAAGCTAAACCACAATAAAGTGGGAATAAAAGGAAGGGAGGAGGTTAGAAACAGGAAAGACAGTAGAATAAATCTAGCATAATTTTCCTATATACACATCTGAAAATACCTAAGTGAATCCCATCATCATGCCCATCCACAAGAATGGGGTCCTAATTAGAATAAGATATATTCCACGCTTGTATAATTTTATCAGAATGGATTCTATTGTCATGTATAATTAAGAAGAATCAATAAAAATTATAGGATTCTTTGATTTTCTTTATATGTAAGTACAGCTTTTTGAACTTAAAACTCTTTTAAGAGAAAGGGCTTTCTCATTTCTTCTCATGGCTTTATCCATGTGCCCTCAATCTTTCCAATGTCCCCATCCAAAGCCAAATTTACTGAGATAAAGAGCAAGTGTTTTATTGTATTGCCTAACTAAGTTAGACTGATATCTTTAGAAAATAAGTGCTTTATTTTTTCCCTATGTATCTGCTTAAATCTCTTCCTATCAAAAGTAAAGCTTGTCTTTGTACACATGAGTTTTGCAATATGTCTAAGCTAGTATGACCTTTAGGGATCTGCCAAGTAGATGTTGTCTCACTAGACAAGTGTACAGGCAAATATGTTACTGTATTATCTGCTGTAAAGCAAATATAAAATAGGTGTTTGTGCCTAAGAAAAGACAATAAAAAGAGTGTTTGATAGTTTTACTACTTTATCAAATATTCTGTGTCACTGTTTTTTTTTGCATTTTTGATTCCAGAAATCTGAATTACTATGACTTCCAGTGGTGTTATAAAATATCAGCACTTGATAATTTAATCATGCTTACTTTCAGCACATTTAGAGGAAGGGTTCTTCCTATTTAGGTTTTCTAACACTTTTGCATACAAACAGTGGTCCCCAAGGCAACAAACTTATTGGGAAGCATGGTAAGATCACCAGTAAATGTCAGCATATGGCAGCTCTTCTTTGTTGACATAGTTTCTTGTTTCTCACATCATTTTTTTTTGTGCTTTCTCACATAAACTTTGTTTGTGTAATCCAAATTGGGATTAAGGTTCTGACTAGATGCCAGCCTATTATGAATATCTAAATGTCAGCCTACAATGGATGATGAAATACCATTGATAAATTAAAATTTCCCTGGAAATAAAATGAAATGGAGGAAAATGATATTCACCAGAGTACTGCCTAGGGAGCCTTCTGTTTGCCTTCAGAAGGTGCAGGGATGTTGCACTCTCTAGTAGCAATGCAGTTGTGCTTGCCAGGTTGTTGAAGGGTGGTCCTCATTGCATGCAGGGTTTTATTTTGCTGAGTGGGGCCAGAGTAAATTGCTAGAGATAATAAAGAAAGGTCAGACTGCAGCAGTGATGCATCGCCACCTGCTCTCCATGTCACTTTTAGCATCTGAAAGTAAATATTAGACAAGCACTTCAAAATACCCACTATGACTATACATGAAAATAACATACAAGATCCAATGGAAATATAAGGAAAGGCTATGAATTGGAAGATTGCAGAATAGAAAACCAAACAGAAAAGGCACACATACAACCTCACTGGCCATCAGAGAAATGCCAGTTAAAACCATAGAGGATAGTGTTTCATACTAATTATTAAAAGACTTATAATATTAAAACACACAGAAGCCCATTATATTTTCTGTATAATTTTTGGATTTTCTGTGGAGCAGTTCCACTTAAATAGATGTGAGAAAAAAGAATATTGATTTGAAGGGTTGTCTCAATCTGATTCTGTGTTAGTTGTTTGCTACTTGGCTTTTTATCATCATCTCATGGGACAGACTTTGTGCTGTTCCAGTTTTTGTTTAGGAAAACACCACATGCCTTCACTGAAATTCCTTTTTAGGTACTAAAATTTTAGGTTCTAGGTATTTTATGAGAAGCTGCCCCCAGCTTAAAATTTGAAGGTATAAAGTGCTGGAAATAGTAGGAAATTCCCCCTTTAAAACAGACAAAATAATATCTTTTTATTTCCTTCTGTGAAATTTCAGAAACAAAAAGTCAGAGATTTTATTTGGGGTTTCATATCTTCATGATCCTTAATAATAAAGCCAAGAATTGTTAAGGAATGTACTTTGGACTTTGGAGAGTAGTTAAATTAAAATATATTAAAGATCAAAATAGAACATTTCTGTAGAGACCATGTTGCATGTTGACCTAGTAGTTTCATTCTCCTTTTGTCTACTCCGGAAGACTACCTAAGCAGCCCCATTTACTACCACTTGTGAGCATATACCTGAATTCTGGCTAAAGTGCAGTGGGTGGAAATGTTTTTGCTACTTCTAGAACTGACTGTAAAACATCCCGTGGGATTTCCCCCTTTATCTTATGTCTGGAAATGGATGACTATGAGGTGGTGGAACAACCTCATGGAAGAATCCTGGGTCCCTGAGTCACTACCTGGAGTAGAGGCACTCAGGAAAGCAGGACATCTAGGAATATCTGCATTGGGACTATGTGTATACGTAAGAAATAAATGTTCTACATTACAGAGCTTTAACTTTTTAGGTGCAAACAACATGAAAAAGGTTTGAGATACAGTCAAATTGGAGAGACAGATCTCAGTAGATTATACTAAAATTTATATATCGAGTTGAGCATTGTCTGCGACCAGAAAAGAACTCAACTGTATGATGGTAGATAATCTTATCTCCTACATGTGAAGTCATGAATAAATTCCACGACTCTTTAGTCACCCCTGCCACACAACCCTCAGTTATTTTTCTGGTTGTTTCCGTAGCTTCTGGACTATTGTGCCTGTTTCCATCCTTGCTCATAGCTTCCCATATCACTCAGTATAAAAACAACTCTATAACATCTATAAAATGGCTTCTAGGTTTTCCACGATCTCTCCTCCCCACACCCTATTCTTCCCTTACTTCATCATGGATTCCTCATCCTGCACACACTGACCTCCTGAATTACCCCAGGGCCTTGCCTTTGGAACTCTCTTTCCTCATTTATCCATGTGGATTAAAAGTCCCTTCACTCTTCTGGTGGGTGCTGCTAATTTTCCCTCCTTATTTTCCTCTGTAGTATCTATTGCCACCTGATAGTCTAATGTTTGTTTCTATCTTATACATATTATCTTAACGATTTTTCAATGTACAGTGAGTGCTAAATATAGTCATATTGTTGTACAACAGATCTTCAGAGCTTTTTCATCTTATAAAATTGAAACTCTAAATCTATCCAATACTAATTCTCTCTCCCTCAAGTCCTTGGAAATTATCTTTTAACTTTTGTGTGTTTCTATGATTTTGACCACTTCAGAGACTTTATATGAGTAGAATCATATAGTACTTGTCTTTTGTGACTGGATTATTTTGCTTAACTGCTTAACATTCCATTGTATGTATGTAATAATACATTTTCTTTGTCCATTTATCTGCTGATGGACACTTGGGTTCTATCTCTGTTGGGGCGGGCTATTGTAAATATTGCTTCAGTGACTCGGGTGTGCAAATATCTCTTAGAAATTCTGCTTTCAATTGTTTTAGATTTATACACAGAAGTGGTATTTCTTTCCTTTGTAACCAATTATCTCTTTTTCCCCACTAGAATATAAGCCCCAACAGGTTAGTAATATTGTTTTTTAAAAAATATTTTTTTTTAGTTGTAGATGGACACCATATCTTTATTTTTATTTATTTTTATGTGGTGCTGAGGATGAAACCAAGTGCCTCACATGTGCAAGGCAGGTGTTCTTCCACTGAGCTACAGCCCCAGCCCAGTAATACTCTTAAATTCATTAGCATATCCCCAGCGCATGGCACAGAGATACAGAACAGACCAAATGCATATTTTCTCTTTATTTGATGCTGTCTGCCTTTCCACTACAATTCAAGCTCTCTGAGGGCAGCATTCTTTTATGCTTCATTTACAGTGGCCTCAGTGTGAAGAATTACCCTTGGCCTGTGATAGACTCTTAATAAATATTGTTTTAAATGAATGAATTCACGTATTGATATGGGCAGATAAGAGAGACAAATCTAAACTGCAAAGAAAAATATGAAAAATTCGTCTTCACTAGTGATAAAAATATAAATTCATACACCATCACTTTGCTTTATCAAATTAGTACATTTTCAAATATAGACTAAACTTTAAACTTAGAAATTGTGAAAATAGTACAATGAATATCAGTATGCCCTTTGGCTGGATTTGCCCTTGTTATAACTTTCCAAGATTTACTTTTTCTTTCTCTTTCTCTGTGTTTATTTTACTGTACCATTTGAGAGTTTATTACAGAGATCTTGAAACTTCACTCTCATGTTAGCCTGTATCCCATGAGATAAAGGAAATTCTCCTAATTTTCATTATTAAAAACCATATTCAGGGGCCAAGGTTGTGGCTCAGTGGTAGAGTGTTCACCTAGTATTTGTGGGGTGCTGGGTTCAATCCTCAGCACTACATAAAAATAAAATAAGGGTATTATGTCCAACTACAACTAAAACAAAATATTTAAAAATGAAAACAAAACAAAACAAAATTCAGATAAATTTTTCACTAGTGTAATACTACAGTATAACATACAACCTCTATTCAGTTTCTCTAGTTGTCCCAAACATGTTTCTTATTGGTTATCTCTTTTTTTATTTAATTGAGTTTATTTTTTAAATACACAACAGTGGAATACATTAAAGTTCTTATTACACATATAGAGCACAATTTTTCATATCTTTGTATATAAAGTGTGTTCACGCCAATTCATGTCTTTATACATGTACTTTTTTGCATTACAATTCTTATTACACATATATTCCACAATTTTTCATATCTCTGTATAGAAAGTTGGTTGGCACACAATTTGTGTCTATATACATGTACTTTGGATAATGATGTCCATCACATTCCACCATCCTTGCTAATCCCCTGCCTCCTCCCATCCTCTCCCACTCCTCTTCCCTATCTATCATTCATCTATTCCACCTGTGCTCCCCCTCCCTACCCCACTATGAGTCAGCCTCCTTGTATCAGAGAAAACATTCTGGCATTTGTTTTTTTGGGATTGGCTAACTTCATTTAGCATTATCGTCTCCAATGCCATCCATTTACCTGCAAATGCCATGATTTATTCTCTTTTATTGCTGAGTAAAATTCCATTGTGTATAAAACTTAGAAATTTTTCTTTATCCATTCATCCACTGAAGGGCATCTAGGTGGGCTCCCACAGTTTAGCTATTGTGAATTGTGCTGCTATAAATATCGATGTGGCTGTGTCCCTACAGTATGCTGTTTTTAAGTCCTTTGGGTATAGTCCGAGGGGTTATCTCTTTTTCAAATTTAAGATCTGATCAGGAATCATGCATTGCACTTAATCATCCTGTCTGTAGTTGCCTTTAATCTAAAACAATTTTCCATTTACTTTTTTCCTCTTTCACTACACCAACATTTTTTTAAAGCATAGACTAGTTGCTTTGCACAATATCTCAATTAGGATTTGTCTGATTGCTTCCTTATCAGTATATTTAGTTTAATCATTTTTGCAGGAATACTACATTATTGGCATTGTATTCTCAGTGCATCCTGTTCAGGGAACATTATGACAGTTGGTTCCAAAATTTTTTTCTTAATTAAAACCCCAGGTTTAGAAAGAGTAGTTTATAATTACTTATACAGTGCTGTGTACAATTTACTAATGACTTCTATTTTATCAATTGGAAAAAAAACTTGTACAAAGTTTACTTTAATTATTTTTTTCCACATTTTTATTGGTGCATTATAATTGTACATAATGGTGGGATTCATTTTTACATTTTCATACATGCACACAATATAACATTCCCCAGTTATTTCCCTGCCTCTCTTCCTCCCTTCTCTTAGTCTCCCTCCCCTACTTTTTTTTTATCTTCTGATGTTCCTTTTGTACAGTTTAGATAGCATAGTTAAAGAATAGGCCTTTTCTCTTGGAGAAAGTAAAGTCTGTTGTTACCCCTCTTCTCTGGTAGAAGATAAAATGAAGTCTGTCATGCAAACACTGTAGCCATTAGCTATGAGAATGATAAATTTGAAATTCTGAACACTGCAGCAGTTCCTGTCATTAGTGTCCTTGGACAAATTATTTAGGTATTGGTCACCTTGTTTTAGCTTCAAAGTGATGAAAAAATCATGCCTGATAGTCACCTAATTTCTTCCATAAAGATATTGGTGGTCCAAACCAAGCAAAAGCATTCAAAGGGGCACCAATTTTGTAATTTAAATGAAAAACACACAGAGAGGCAACACTCTAGTATTATACAGACTGTTTTCATAATTAGCTTAACAGCCTTCCTTGGAAGCTGCAATTTCAATATATTGTACATTTACTAAAAAGAAAACAACAGCTGAGGCTGGGGCTAGCATATCCTCAAGAGCAAATAAAACACTTATCTCTAAAATCTCCCCTGCAATTAAGAACCTACCAAGTTAAATACAACCCTGTAATTAAAATGAATTTCCTTTTTATTAAGAAAAATTAACTGGTCTTTTGCACAGGAGTGGTTTATCAGATGAATAGGTCAAAGTCTATTAGAGTAGATATTCTCATAGTTCCAGGTGTTAGAGCTCTGAGAAAATGGCATTGCAATTATTACAGTGGTATTTGTGTAAAAAGCAGACACCATATAACTGAACAAAATCAACCATATTTTAGTTAGATGTATTCTGCAATAAAGTCTAGGCATCTGTAAAAATTGCATATAAGAGTTCTCTTCCTTCTTTGTTGTATTGACTCAAATTTTGTCCTTGACAGAAGATCCCACTCTCTATGCAGATTTCAGGTGCCAAAAGCTCACGAATAGGACTGGCATTCTTCTGTCTATTGCTTCCTGTCCTTGGCTGTTTTATTGCTGTGTGGGTTAGGTCTAGCTAGAACCTTCAAAATCCCTTTCCTGTCAATGACCTGATAATCTGACTTCTTTCCTTGATTAATTCAACCTCTTGAGTCCTTAATGACCTATCTACCACAACTCCTATAATAAAAAATTTCTAAGTATATAGAGGTTATTGTGGGACCAGCTTCAGGGCTATGCAACCTGTACAGTCACATCAAGCTCTGTGCTTAGAGGGCCCTTGAATGAAAGTTGGTTTTGCCATCTTGAAGTTCTTACTCTTGAACAAGCTCCTTGCAGTTTCAGTTTGCTCTTTGATTCATAGATTATGTAGGCAGTTGGCTTCCCAGGAAGCAGATTGTGAGCAGGAGATTAACGTAGTGGAGGTTTACTGGGAATAACTCTTGATACCCTACTTAAGTGGAAGGAAGAAAGAGACATTGAGCAGAGGGGGAAACTTGAGTTCTGATGCAGTCTCCATAGAGATATCACCAACTCCACAGGGCGCTTGGATGCTAGGATGCCTTTCAGAAATGTTCTAAGTTCAGGCCAGTTCAGTCATGTTATTGTATAACGGTGTTAACCAGCCATTGTTTGTGGGATTCCCCAAGATGGGAAGATGGCCTTGGGAAAGCTGAGGAAATTTCACTGACAGCTTATAGCTGAAGGCTGTTTCTCTGCAGCTGGAGTTGCACATCACAGTGTCCACTATAGCCATCTAACCAACAGTTTAGCGCTTAGTTCATCAGCATCATTCTTCGAATAGCCTCCAAGCATTCCTGGGTACTTTGCCATTGTGTGAACTTGCCTAACGTTAGAAATCTTCATGTGCTAACTACCAGTACTTTGGCTAAGTCAATATTCTGTTTATCTCATAATTTTCCTCTTTATAGGAACAAAGGCAGACTCTATTTCTCTTGTGTTTAGGTTGAAGCTGGGTCTCTGTTGGTAGGAATATGAGTGGATATATTGTATCTCTTCCCATTTCAGATAACTAAGGGTGGATGTGGTGCTCCACCCTCTCTTTTTATTTCCTGTTTGCCTGATGGATGTAAAGATGTCCAAGGTGGCAGAGTTACAAGTCAGAAGCAGTTCAAGTCCATGAGTCATTTCTTGGGGAAAGTATCGAGACGATTTCTACTATACTGCACTATGATAAAAAGTGACTAAAGTCCTGGTCTTCCACTTAAAACAAACAAAAAAACAAACAAAGCAATTCCTCTTCCTCAAAACTTCTGAATCAGAATTTTGCATTTTGGAGGTCAGGCTAATTTTTCTCTTGATGTGTCCTCTTAGTAAAACTTCAACTTAGGAGAAGTTCAGGCATCCATTTTTTAATTTCTATACCAGAATGACCACTGCTAGAGATAGTCACACCATTGTGTGCCTACCGTCACTGAAATGTCATGATATCCATTCTCATTTGGGGCTTTAAACACTGCCTGAAAGACCTGGGTCAGATCACTCTTAATCTATCTCTTTCCCTAGCTCACCCCTTTTCATGGCTCTCTATTCAGTCCTTATGCCATTTCATCTTAACAGAAACTTTACATTCTTTCAGAAAAAGAAATTTTCTATAAACAATGCTCCTCTAACTTCCTTTAATGATCAAGTTTTGGAAAGTAGTCAAGATAGTAGGATGCATAGTTTTCCTCTTTACGTTTCTTACATTTACATTTCCTCTTTACATTTTCCAAACTAAATTGCAAATTAATTTTGCCTGTGAGTTCCCATATGCTAGAGTTATGAGAAATTGCATCTTTATTCTGAGGTTGTCAAGGATCCAGGGAAATTGTGTGGGGCCTGGGGACTCCCATCTGTTATGGTTGCTGTTTGTGAGAAACATGGTCACCTGCACAAGCCTAAAGAATGGACTAAGAGACACAAGATACAGCAAAAAGTGAGGCTTTACTTTAATGATGATCTTTCAAAATTGGGTGCCTGGTGGTCAGGGACCCACAGATTGTGTGCAGTCAGTGTTTGTTCCTAAGCACAAGATCCTTCCCCCAGTTGCTCATTGGCTGAGTACAGTCTTCCTGAACATCACCTAGGTTTTACTATTCCTTATTGGGTTATTTAAAGAAATGTAACTTTATTTGTCCCCACCTTCCTTTGTTCCCTTGTGGTTGGAAAGTCCTCTTGGATGGAGTGCCTTTTGGTTTATCTGTGTTTGTCAGGGGCGGGTGGGGGCCTTCCTTCTCACCTTCTGTTTGTCAAGGGGCTGTGAATTTTTACTCTCTGGTGTTAACTGCTTGTAATTTTACATCTTCTTTCCCCTCCAGCTTACATCCCAAGACATTTTACATTTAAAGCTAAATACTCTATTCTGAAAATGGACCACTGGGCTTTCTTTTTTCTCACAAATCCCCCCTTTTTCCTTTTATAGCTTTTGGTCTTATTTTCATTTTTGTTTTTGTACCATTTGGCATGGCCATTCATCCTGGCCATATTCACATTTTGAGGTGGAAACTCCCATGGTAATGAGTTCACCCCTTTAAAAGTAGTTTGGATAGTCCTCAGGTGATCAGGAGCATGTAAGGTCTTTTCCAGCTTGGTTGAAGCCTGTCTTCTTTTTTCCAGGTCTTGACTAAAACCAAGTCACCAGGTTGGAAGTGATGATTTTCAAGCTTCAGAGGAGGAATCTGAGCAAGGAGTTCTTTTAACCTGACAGGTGATAAAGGGGAGGATATTGCCATTATGTATTTTCTTAGAAATTGGCCTTTAGTTTCCAAAGTATGGAATTCTATAGTTTTTCCTAAGTAAGTAAGCCCATAAAGCAACTCATTATAAATTCAGGGCTCAATAATTGTAGCAGCACAAAGATAATCCAGAAACACAGGTTAAGTCTGCCTATGTAGGAAGTTAGGAAAACTTGTAGGTCTTAAATGGACTCAGAACAAATTCATGCCTATGACTTACAATAATTCTTTAACCTTGACCTCTATCACTTCTCCCTTTTATCCACTGAAAATTGATAAGGAATAAGGAATGTCTCTTTTGACTGTACCTCCAATATTTGCTTCTCTTCTTCCCTTATCCTGGAAACATACTCAAGTCTCTGTCTTCACTCCCTGTCCCTCTTGGGTTTTTCTAGTTCTCCCTTTGCTTCCTATCCAAACCTTCTCAGAGTCAGTCTTTACTTCCTTGTTTTCCATTCACTTGTTAAGCCCCAGGTGCCTGTCTTCTGATCACAGTTCATTGAAAATGCATTTTCTAAGTCACTGTGACCTCTAGTTGCGAATCCCAGGGAAAACATTTTGGCCAGACCACCTTGCTGTGTTTGAAATTGCTGATCAGCACTCTTTCTGGAAATTGTCTATACCATTTTTACTTACAGCCTCAATCTTTCTCTGCCCTATCTATGTTGGTGATTCTTAGGGACTGACCAAGAATCATTGCTTTTCTCACTCTTCCTGAATTATTTTATTCATTCTCATGCTTTTTTTTTTTACTTTAAATAGGAAAAAAATGCTTAAAAATATATGCCAGGACTCAGAAGATGGTGGATTTGAAGAATGTGCACTCCCCACTAGTTCCTCCACTCAAGATTTAAACAGCAGTAAGACTGTACTCTTAGTTAAGGGGATTCACTGAAATTCAGCACTGGACAATAAAATAATCACACACGCACAGAAAATTGGAAACTTTGAACATAAAATAAGAAATACATTTTAGCTTAGCTGGCAGCAGTGTAAGTTCCATCATAGTGGGGAGGGGAGCATAGGAAGAGAGAGAGAGGAAAGCATAGCAAATAAAATTGGCTTGGGGAACATGCAGAATAGAGAGGGAGGCTGACCTTAACTGACCCAGAGATGGTGGGGGAAGTGGTTGAGTGAAAAGCAACCAAAATTGCTAGGCTAAGGGGTGGAGAGTCCAGTGGGTACCAGAGTTTCCAGCAGGACTCATTTATTTAGAAACCATGGAGCAAGGGGCTGAGGGTGAGATTGGGGATTCATGAAGAAAGTTGCCAGCCTGACCCAACAGTCACCGATTGTGGGTCTCAGAGTATGTACCTGATCCAGGGTGATTGAAACAGGTGCAGATAGAATGAGAGAATTGTGCCTAGGGCAATCCAGATTGGGGATACTGAGGAGAGAGAGCCTCCCCTTTCCTGGCATCCCATGCAAGCAACTGAGAGTATACCAGTAACTGATCAAACAGGAATGTCCACACTCCAGATCTCATCTTGGGTAATTCACATCCATGGTGGTAAACATGTGAGGCCTGTGGAGATTTAGATTCCTCACCCTAAAAGTAGAATTTTCAAAAGGCCTCTGAGACCCAGATGTCAGCAGAGACCAGTATCTCACCAGCAATGGGGTGAGGGGCGTGTCATGTGGAGCAGACCTTAAGTATCCACCTTCAGAGCTCCAAAATTAGCCAAGACTCAACCCTACTCAGCTGCTGGAACTTCTAATTTACAACTCTGCAACAGTCCTAATATGGGAGTACATGATTTGTCAGTACTCACAAGTCTGTCTCGTCCTACATTGGAAGATGTGAAGCTGAGAGATGCTATAACCAACTTTGGCTTTAGGCCACTATGGCTGGAGCTTGGTGAGATACACAAAGACCTGGGACATAACCTCCAGCCCTTGACCAAAAGGTTACGAAGCCCCCTCTCCAAATACATACTTACATACAAAAAATAGTACAGCAGCATAAGCAATGAACATCCATCCTTGCCAACAGTTTTGACTACATCAGCAGAAATAAGCCCTATATTTCTTATTCACTTTTTCCTTTTCTTCAAAATAAATATTTTATTTTAAAAACTTTATTTGCTTTTTTACTTTTTTCTATCTGCATGATTTCATGTGCGTATTCTTGCTGTGTTGATAGGCTCTAGAATATATAATATATATATAATGCATATATATTATATATTCATATAATTTTGATTTCATTTTAATTAGCTTTCTTTTTCACCTGCTTATTATTTAGACTTGGTTTTACTCTTGTGGGACAAAATTTTATTTGGGTTTGTCTTGTTTTGATCTTATATTTGTTTGGAACTTGGCTTTTGTTCTTCTTATTCTTTCTTCACTCTCTTCCCTCACTAATAGCCATTTTTTCTTGTTTCTTCTTCCTCTGTTTTTAAAATTTTAGTATTAAGTTATTTTTTTACTCTTCATTCTTTATTGCTATCATCTGCTACTCTCTCCTGCTTCTCCTCAGTTCACTTTTTAAATATTCCAAACCTTCTCTTGCTTTCCTACACAATTTTATTTTCACTGAAGGAACTATAATTCCATTATCTAATAGAATTATGTAGTTCCTACCCTGTTCATGTTGTTGTGATTATTAATATAGTGGATTATATGGTAGACACCTGCTGGTTTTTTTTAAGAGAGAGAGAGAGAGAGAGAGAGAGAGAGAGAGAATTTTTAATATTTATTTTTCAGTTTTCGCCGGACACAACATCTTTGTATGTGGTGCTGAGGATTGAACCTGAGTTGCACGCGTGTTTATCTTTGGTGCTGATATTAAATGTTGACCTCACAATTTCTATACAGATAGTAATTAGTATTACATGTATCAGAGTAGACACTGGACATTTTTATTAAGGCTGTACGTCTGTGGCTGGTGTTTGTGTTATTCCTGACTTTCCACTGCCTCTACAAGGGGGTGGAAAGTGATTGGGACACTTCAGGCTTACAGAGCAGAAATCCTCTACTCTGAGCAATCCTCACAACTCATTCAAGTAACAGCAAATCTCATTCCATACCTGAATTTGTCCCACTTGAACCTTGACAATAGCTCAACTTATAGAATAGGGGAGACAAAAACTCCACACCAATAACCAGGCCTCAATTGGTAAAAACTAGAGGGAGCACTCAGGTTCTACTCCTGAACTTCTACTCATTCAGCAAAAATGAAGAAAAGAGTCCCTAGAACAAAATCAATCTAACCAGTAAGCAACAACAACAAAAAGGTAAAAAATGAAGAAGAATCCATCTTAATGTAAGTGCAAATCTACAACCTCAAAAAAACATGAAGAAAGAGGCAAACAAATCTCCCTCACAAATTCACAGTCCCCCAACAAAGGAACCCACAGATACAGAAGTGGATAAAATTCAAGAGAAAATTTATAAAATCTGATTATTACAATATTCAATTAACTAAATAATCACTGAAGGAATGAATTAAGAAATAAATGCAGAAGATGAAAGACCATTTCAATAAAGTAGTAGTGATAATAAAAAGAAACCAATGAGAACTCCTGGATACAAAAGACACAATGAATCAAATTAAAAATTACTTAAGAGTACCACTAACAGATTTTATTACATAAAAAACAGATCTTCAGAACTTGAAGATAGGGTATATGAACTTGAGTACTCAGTATGCAATAAATAAAAAGAGAAAAAGGCCATGATTGGAATATTCAAGAACTCTGGGACAACAGCAAGAGTCTAAACCAGGGTGACCAGGATAGAAGAGAACATGTAGATACAGGCTAAAGGTATTAAGAACATCTTCAGTGAAATAACAGCAGAAAGTTGCCCTAACCTTAGAAATGAGAGAAACAGCCACATAAGGAAGCATACAGAACCCCAAATAGATTAGATAAATAAAGAACCTTTCCAAGACATCATAATCAAAATGTCTAACATAGAAAATAAGGAAAGAGTATTAAAAGCTGCAAGAGAAAAACATTAGGTTATATTTAGAGGAAAACCAGTAAAGCTCACTTCAGAATTTTCAAATCAGATGCTAAAATCAAGGAAGGCTTGGAATGAGATATTCTAAGCTCTAAAAGAAAAACACTGCCAGTCAAGATTGCTATATTCAGCAAAGCTAAGTTTCAGAATTGATAAAGAAAAAACTTTTTATGAAAAGAATAAACTAAGAGTTCATGACCATTAAGCCAGCACTACACAGAATACTAAAAAATATACCATACACAGAAGAACTCATAAACAAACCCCAAACCTCTTAAATAGATATAGCTCATTAGAAGAGCAACTAATGAATGAAAATAAAGTCTGAATTAAATATAGCCAACAAACCAAAATTGCAGGAAATAAAAATAGCTATCTGTAATAATTTGAATGTAAATATTTTCAACTTTCCTATTAAAAGTCATGAATTGGATGAATGGACTTAAAAACAGGATCCAACTATATACTATGTGCAGGAGTGCAAGAGACTCTTCTCATAGGCAACAACATCCATAGGCTAAAAATAAATGGATAAAAAAAATAGCATGCAAAAACAAGCAGGAGTAGCTATTCTCATATCTGATGAAGCTGATTTCAAGTAAAACATAATCAAAAGAGACAAAGAAGGCCAGTAAATACTGAAAAGGGAATAATTCGACAAGAAGATATTATGATAGCAAATACTTATGCTTCAAATTTCAGTGTACCTAATGACTAAAAAATACTTATTGACATTAAATTCTAGACAAACCCAAATACAATAATACTGAGGTGATTTTCATACACTGCTTTCACCAACAGATGGGTCATCCAAAAGTAAAATCAATAAATATATTTCCCAACTAAATAATACCATTAATCAAATGGACCTAAGTGACATCAACAGAATACTACACCTCAGAACAGTTGGTTCATTTCCTTATCAGCAACTCATGAAAAATTTTCCAAGATAGATCATATTCTAGGTCAAAATGTAAGTCTTAGAAAATAAACAAATTGTTTTTATATAATCTTATGAATTCTACCAGTTCCTAATGAAATGAAACTAGAAATCAACAGCAAGAAAAAGAAAGAAAAAGAAACCACATAAACACATGGAGATTGAACAATATTCTTTTAAATGAGGAAGGGATTAAAGAAGAAATGAGAGAACAAATCAAGAAATTCTTAGAAATACGTGAGAACAGAGACACAACATATCAAAGTATCTGGGACTGTATGAAGGTAATTCTAACAGGAAAGTTTATAACACGGAGTGCTATAGAAAAAGAAAGATTACAAATAAACAATATAATGCTATACATTCAAGGTCTTAGAACAGGAAAAACAAAATAATTTCTAAATCAGTAGAAGAGAGAAAAAAATTAAGATAGAGTTGAAATTAATGAAATTGAGAATAATAATAAAAAAAGAACAACACAAAAGATCAATGCAACAAAGAGTTGGTTCTTAGAAAAGAGAAGCAAGATTGAAAAACTCTTAGTCAAAGGGTTAAAAAAGACCAAATGAAATAGAATAGAAGGTACAGAGACAAACCCACATGCTTGACAAAAGTGCTAAAAATATGTATTGGAGAAATGATAATGTTTTAAAAAATGGTGCTGTGAAAACAGGATATATATATATATGAAAGAATGAAACTAGATATTTCTTTCTCACCCTTCACAAAAGTCAAATCAAGGTGGATCAAAGACTTAGGAGTTAGATCAGAAATCTGCAACTGCTAGAAGAAAACAGGGTCAACACAGGTACTAACTTCTTTAACAAGACCCTAATGCTCAGGAAAGAGGATCAAGAATCAATAAATGGGATAGCATCAAATTAAAAATATTCTGCTCAGAAAAGGAGAGATCAAGAGCGTGGAGACAGCCTACATTGTGCTAAGTGAAATAAGCCAGACTTAGATAATCAAGGACTGAATGTTTTCTCTCATGAGGAAGTTAAAGCAAAATAAGGGAAAATGTAGGGATGGGCAGAGGAAGGGTTTGGATATCAAAAAGATCAGTGGAGTAGAAGAAAGAGAAGAAGAACGGAGGAGGGCTAAGAAACGGGAGGAAAAGCAGAATGAATTTGACCAAGTTATACTGTGTGCATGTGTAAATATACCACAATGAATTTCACCTTTATGTATCCATAAAGCACCAATTAAAAAAAAAACAAGCAAACGAATAAGTGGAAGACCAGAAGAGTAAAGGAAGGGGAAAGAGGAGGCTCTGGAGACTGAAATGAAGAAAATTAAATTCCATGTATGTATGATTATGTCAGAATGAACCCAGCTACTATGTATAACTATGAAACACGAATAAAAGCATAAAAGTCTATGTTCAGATGTTTGCTAAATCAAAAGTCCCAATCCTAAACTCTCTGCAAAGGCCTAGACTTTCATATTCAATGGTCTACTGAGCATTTGTGCCAGATCAGGAACAAATTTATTATTGGATACTTCAAAGTGGATATAAATAGCAAATTTCTGATAGAATATGTTGTGATAGAATATGTTGTGATAGAATATGTTTTGATATCTTTTTATTACTTTAAGATACAAGCCCATGTGTAGTGCAAAAGTATATATGTGCATAATTTTGCATAAGCACAGTATAAGAGTTTAGTGAGCCCTGTGGGCTGTAACTCTTAAGATAGATTCTTACAGTGTCCCATAGGCCCCAAGTAGCCTATGGGACACTGTTAAATAAAATAGCCTGCCAAACCTTCTCTCCGAAATGGCTTTACACTGGCCTCAGGTAAAGCTTTTCATGGAAACTATTTTTGGAGTACCATAAAGGACAAAGAACTGAGACTTCATCATTCTTCAAGAATTGGTTGCATGACTATGTTGTATCTGTTTTCTAATTATGGAAGATTGAATTTTCCACAGCTGGCTGGCACAGATTTTATTTTCCACAGAAACTAAATGATCTTCTAGAATGTGACCTTGTCATCTCCATCAAGCCATGAGAATCTGTTTCTTTCACCTCCTCTTGAATCTGAGAAGTCCTTGTGGCTGTGGTGATAGAATATGGCAGAAAATGCTCTATACCAATTCTGTGCATAGTCTTAATTGGCCTGACAAATGCTGGTACCAGCTGCCATAATATGGTAAGCTCAAGCTGCTTGGAAAAGATATCTATAGGTGTCATGGCTCCAGCTGAGCTTCCAGTCAAAGTCAGCATCAAAAGCCAGATGTTCAGTACAATATGTCCCCAGAGACCCAGCAGATATGAGATCCTAAGAAAGAACAAGCTAGCTGAGACCAGTCACCCTTAGAACCCTGAGATACCATAATGACATAGTTTTTAACCCATTAAGTCTTAGGGTGGTTTGTTTTAAGAATAGTCAGGACACTAATAAATATCCATTTGTATGACAGAGCTTGGTATAAAATTTGCTTTGTTCAAACCTGACATTGAAGCTACATGGGGGGGCTTAGCCCTTATCTATTTACTTCTAAATATCATTGACAATTGAGATATTTAAAAAAAACACCAAAAGTTGTACATGCCCAAATTAACTTGGGTAGATAAGGTGACTCCCTAGTGCCTAATACACCAAGAAATATCAAAGCTCAGAGCCCAGACAGTAGGCATAAATGATGTGGTTTGTGGAATAGCAAAACTGTAGCTTCAAATGTTGGTCTAAGTCACTGGGTGCTGACATGGCTGAGAGTGCAAAAATCAGCAAGCCCACAGATCTGTAATTCTTTTGTCTTACAATTGTAATCTGTAGTTTCTATTCATTCTTTGGGATATTATAGCTTTAAAAGTCCACACAATTTGCTAGGGCATTGCATTTGTACACCGCTATTCAAGATAAAAGGGAGATAATGAGGAACTACATCCGTCATCAAATATTTATCTCTGCATTACTTATTTGCTGCTTCAGAAGCAAGCTGGAGGGGAACAACCTTGAAGAAGTCCAAGCCAATATTCTGTCCCATCCTTAAACCCAGACCAGGTGGCCTAATGCCACATCTCCACCTGAACACTCCACAGGCATCTCAAATACATTGTATCCAAAGCCAGCATATCATATTTCCTTCTAAACAAACTGTTATTACTATCTTCTCTGTCCCAGTAGGTATTAATCTCCATCCACCTGTTCACCAGATTTCTTTCTACCTCATTCACCACATGCAAATGTAAACAATACTTGAGCCCATCTAGTGTGACTTCCCAAACAATTTTTAGGAATCTCTTCCCTGACATTTCAAGATTGGTACTCTTTTTACCCCCGCCCAGTTCTGAGGCCTTGTGCATGCCAGGCATGTACCCTACAACTGAGCTACTCCAAGATTCTGCCCTTAATTATGCCTTGCCTAGAATTTCTTGATATGTCTTCACTCAGCTATAGAGTAAGGCTATGATCAGAATCTGAGCATGCCATTTCCTTCCCTATCTGTTGTCCTAAAAGCAGCATCTCCTCCCTGCCCACCTTCCCTGCCTCACTGCCCACCACTCCTGTAGTCTGCACTCAACACTGGAAGCTTTGCTCTACCCATCATGCCCCCCCCCTTTTTTTTGGCTCAGTGCTTTTTCTTACGCTGTTCTCTGCTTGGCGTGTCTTTTCATGCCCCTTTCCACTTTGCTCTCAGTTGAGCTAGTTTCTATTCATTCTTTGGGATATTATAGCTTTAAAAGTCCATTGTAATGCCCCAGGCCAATTACAACAGAATGTATATGAGTGGCTCCCAAGAATGAGTATTTTTTTTAAAGCTCTCGGAGTGACTTCCATGCCAGTTACAGCTGGGAACACTGCTTTAGAGCAGTTCAATGTTCATCTCTCCAAGGACACCTTGCAGATACGATGTTCCTCTCCTCCCCAGATTGAAATGCTCTTTTATGATCCCATAATGTTCTGGAACATCTCTATTATTGCACATTCCACAATGCATTATAATGAGCTGTTTACAAGTCTGTTTCCCCGGAGTGGGAGTTCCTTTAGGGTAGGGACTGTAATTTCATTGTGGTTTATATTTTCAGTATGCAGCTTAGTTGGTTCAGCCACCCTTTGTAAAAGAATGAATGAATGAGAGAACAACTAAGCTTACCCTAATGAACATTTTCACAATATTCATATAAAAATAAATTAAACTGGCATCCTGCTTCATTTCAGCAGTATCCCTTTTCTGTAAGTCCAAAAGCAAACAGGCAAGAGTTGGAATGAATAAAATTTGCTTTATGATTTTGAAATGAAGATATTATTATACCTGTGCAAGCACTGTGAACCTTGAGCAGTGTTCCCTTGAAGAGGTACTGACAGGCCAAAGAATGTGATGGGTTGTGAGCTGGCAGTGGGAGATAAAGTCCTCTTTGATACAGAGAAATAGAAAAGGGAAACATTTAAGATTTACTCTATAACTTTGTACAAAATAAAGACTTTTCTCCTACTTAGAGGTAGAAAAACTTCAGTGGTATGCACCGCATATATTTATACATATGAGATGGAGTGTATATAAATGTACACTTTTGAGAATTGAAAACATTGTAAAGAGGTCAATTGTAATTTAGAGCAGAATACTGAGTAAAATGACAATGTTCAAAAAACATATAAACTTGAAAAACTATACTCTGGAACATCTTTAATTCACTAACCATTACTGGGCATCCACATTTCGAGTTTCTTTAAACTTGAACAAGAAAATCCTGTGCAAGGAAACTTAGTCTAATAGTAGTAGCAATGGGAACAATCATGCTCAATAATTTTGAGCATCAACTATGTTCCAGGTATCATCCAAGGATCTTTTTGCATATATATCATCTAATCTTCACCATGGCTAGAGATAACTTGTCTTCACTTTTCTTAGAAGACACTAAGGCTCAGGGAGAGCAAGTCATTCCCTCAACATAGAATTAAGAAATAAACTTGTAGTTTTTAGGCTGTAAACATTCCTGCCTTTCATAGGTGGGATTCAACATATACACCAGGGATAAAAGTTTGAATGTGATATGTGTTGTACAAAAATAAAAGGTCATGAGAGTAAATAAAACAAAATTTTACCTCTCATTGGGATATAAAAGCAGATAGCATGGGGAAGATACCTAATAACAGACCTAACATGAGGAGCAGAATTTTTATTGTTTTGAGTTTTGTAACTCTCTTGCAGTTTTTTTTTCCTTTAGTGGTTGTATTTTGAAATATATTTGGACTCAGAGAAAACGTGTGTGGGAGACTGGAATATGCCATTTTGAGACAATGAAGACAGGGTTAGACCCTCATCAGCTTGGAGATGATTCCAGAGGAGTTGATATTAACTAGCCTTTATCTGTCCTTTACCCAAGTTGCCACCCATACAGACTCAAAGCCCTTTTCCCTTGTCCTGCTGTTCTTTGTTGAATATGGAATTCAAAGTCCCCTTTTTGAGAATTTCTCAGTCTGAGTGTCCCTTCATCTATATGAAATATAAGTGTTAATAAAATCCTATTTGTTTTTCTTTTATTCATCTGTCTTTTGTAACGGGACTGCTCTATTACAAATCTGTGGAGATTATTATTTCCCCCTGAATCAAAAAGATAATACAGAGTTCCCATATGTCCTTTACCTAATTTATCCTCATATTAATAACCACCCCCCATCTTACATATGCTTGGCACAGTGATCAAAACTAGGAAATTAATGTTGACTCAATATTATTTACTAACCCACAGATTTTGCCTAGATTTCCCCCTTTTCCATACTGATGTCTTTTTTACATCTCAGTCTCCAAGGAATAGAATTTCATCAGGAGTAGATGGAAGAGCAAGATATTCCAGGGAAGGGGAAATACCTTGACAATGAAAACAAACACAATCCAGGGTACCTAGAAGATCATGGAAGATGACAGGTTTGTTTATTGAATCTAAACCACTCTATTAACAAGTGGAGGGTTTTTCATTGCTGTTTTCCTTCCTGCCAGTCAGCCCTGTCAAGGTTGAACAGAAAGTGATAAATAAAGAAGGAAATAACTCATTTTGTGCCCTTGCTGCTCTCCTGTATTTTCCTACTGCACCAGCAGTCACAGAAGCGAGGCTGTGAGTGTCTGGGTGCTAATGCGCTCTCAATGGCTGTTCTGCCTGGGTCTGACAGCTCTGGTCCCATCACAACACTCCACAGATCAGGGGAAAATATGCTGGTCAATGCTGTTTTTCCCAAACAGCTTTTCATTTTGCACAGTGGAAAGAACCTATGATAACCTACTCTATAAAAAAGGATAAACAAAGGCATTAAGTTCATCCTGGGCCTTCTTTCTGAGAGGCTTTCAAAACAACCTATTAAAAAAAAAATACCAAACACTCCTGAACCTCATAGAACAATAATGTGGTAGACATAAATTTAAAGAGTATATTTTCATTACAAACAATTATATCAGAAACATTCACCTAAGTCCTTGGGGAAGCATAAATGACAGAAGATATTGAACTTTGCCAAGTTCTATATTAAGCACCAAATGAGTATTTTCACAAAGGAATAGCAAATATGTCTCACAGTTAATTTTTGTTTTTATGAGATTTGATGCTGTTCTCCTATGTTCATATACTTTTCCATTTTGCCCTATAAATGGTCTCTTTCTCTCATATATATATATATATATATATATATATATATAATCAAATATATATATATATTATTTTTTTAAAGGTGATTCAGGAAAATGATAGTTTTTTTAAAGAAGTTTGTTATAAGAACCCTTAATATCCACTCTCTTAATCAATTTCAAGTGTGAAATATAGTATTATTAACTGTTATCATCATCCTGTACAATAGATTTAGATCCTCAGAATGTATCTTATCAGTGAAAGTTTGCAACCTTTGAACAACAGTTCCCTGATTCCCACACTCCTCACCCCTGGCAACTATCATTCTACTCTTTCTTTCTCTGAGTTTGAGTTTTCTAGGTTCCAAGTATAAATGAGATAATATAGTATTTGTTTTTTCTTTTTTGATATAAAACAACTACTGTCGGCCAGATGTATTGGTGCAGGCCTGTAATCCCAGTGGCTTGGGAGACTGAGGCTGGAGAATTGCTATCCTCAGCAAAAGTGAGGTGCTAAGAAACTCAGTGAGACCCTGTCTCTCAGTAAAATACAAAATAGGGCTGGGGATGTGGCTCAGTGGTTGTGTGCCCCTGAGTTCAATCCCTGGTAGCAAAAAAACAAAAACAAAAAAGTTACTGTCAGCTCCCTTTTTTTGAATTTAAAATTAAAGGCATGTACATATTCTAATATAATCCAATGAAGACATAGGTTTGTAAGGTAGATGTGGCCAAACTATCATGTCCAGCAATGCAAAGGTCATGAATTGTCACTATTTCCTTTGTCGATGGAATTGCAAACCAGTACATTTTTAGTGACATTACTCATAACCACACTGTAGTTGTTTAAATTGGTAAGGATGATAATGAGTGTAATTTGTGGGTAATTAAGCTTCTCCTTTCCACCTGACAGTTATGCAAACTAGAAGGAGATGAACAGCATAGTCATGTGTTGCTTCAATTAAGAAACACTTCATGAGGACTTTGAATAGTGTGGGTGGGTGATTAAAATGTTAGAGGAAAAAGTTGAAATCGGTTATGCTTAAAAACCTAGTTTTATTGAGATATAATTTACATCCCATAAAATGCACTCACTTTAAAAGTGTATGATTCTATGAAATTTCAGAACACTTAAAGAATTGTATAATCACCACCATGATTCAATTGTAGAACATTTTCACCACTTTAAAAAATAAGCATTATGTCTATTTATGATCACTCTGTAGTCTCACCTCCAGGTCTAGGCTACCACTAATCTTCTTTCTGTCTTGTTTTTGTAGGACATTTCTAATAAATAGAATCATACAAGTGTTCTTTTGTGTCATGTTTCATTTACTGAGAATAATGTTTTTAATTTTTTAAAAAAATTGACCCATAAAAAATTGTACATATTTACGAGATCTTGTGATAGTGATATTTGTACTGTGTAATGTTCAAATCATATCTACCTCCTCAAACATTTCTGAGCAGGTAATTGAGGTTCATTCAAGTTGTAGTACATTTCAGTACTTCATTATTGGTCCTTGCTGAATCACTATTCATCTATTCTATAGTTGCACCACATTTTGTTTATCTATTCACTCATTGATGGACAGTTACTTCTAGTTTGAGGCCATGATGAATAATGCTCTAGTGATTATTTGTTTGCATTTTTGTTTTGGTGGACATACTTTTTTCCACCTCTTTGTTGGGTAGGCATTTAAGAATGGAATTGCTAGGTCATATGGTAAGTCTATGTTTAACTTTTTAAAGAAATTTAAAAAACTGTTTTTCAAAGTGGCTGTACCATTTTACATTGTCAACAGCAGTATATGAACTTCCAGTTTATCCACATCTTTAGCAATGCTTGTTATTGATTCCCTTTAAAAAAAATTATACCCGTCTTAGTGGATAAAAATGGTATCTCATTAAAGTTTTGATTTGTACTTCCCTGATAAATAATAATATTGAGTATCTCTTCACATGACCTTTTGGTTTATTGGTATAGTCTATTGGAATTCTTTGGTTAATGTTTATTCACATTTTCACATTGGGTTATTTGCTTACCCCATCTTCCTGTCACCTCCTGGAGGAAAGGACTATCTCAAATTGAGATGTCATTATTCCCTTGCATTTAAAAATTGATTTATGTATTCCTAAATAATACATTATTTTATTTTGCTTTTTTTGAGCTTCAAAAAAGTGTTTTTATACCACATAAAGTCTACAACAACAGAATCTTGAACCTTCTAGATTCAATTGGCAAAACCAATTGTTTGCCAACAATGGTATTTACAGCAGAAATTTATCTTTAAAAAATAAAAAAAAGAATACAAATGAGAACATGCAACTTCTGATTCTTGTCATTTGGAAGATTTAATGGAGTTATTGTAAGAAGGTATAAGGTTGTCAAAAGATGTCCCTAGTATTTGTGAACATCAATTGTTGGCTAATCTGATGTTAGATTATACAGCTATTTGCTTCTAAGTAGCCTTATGCTGCTTGGTTTCTTTCTTTCTTTATTTTTCAGTTTGTTATAATAATTTCTGTAGCACTTGTGTCTCTTATTTTGAAAAGGTTAATTGCATCTCTTATTCCTCTCACTGCTTTAAAAATGCTGCTTCTTATCTGACAGAGTCAGAAAACAGATAATCTGGAATTATGATAGGATTAGACTGAATAGGCTCTGATTAAGGGCCTGAGGGATTTCCTTGGGGACAAATTAATAAATTTTTAGCAGATGGACTTTTGACATTCATTTTGGTAGCAGAGGGCTTTTTTTTGTTGTTTTCTTTCTGGTTCTCTGAGAAGAAATATGGGAAAGTGAACTTGAAGATAGTTTATTGGATTTGAAGCCTTGTTCTATCATTTTGTTAACTAAGGATAAATTACTATTTTTATCCTCTAAACAGGAATAGGAATGCATTTATCACAATATGGCAAAAATTAAGATGATATCTCTAAAGTGTTAAATAAATTATAGATATTATTATCTTTCTGTAATATATAAAAAGGCTTATCATTGTTAATCTCTTAAATTGCTCTTTGGTGAGATATGAAAATAAAAACAGTTTAGAGAATAAAGATTGTGAGACTACCCACACCAGCCTGCGCAGGATCCAGGCTCACAGTTGGTCTGGGTCTACCCCTCCACTGAACGGCACCTGCTGGAGCCCAGCCTCCAGCACAGGACTGCCTCTTGCCACCAGCAGACTACTGCAGGAGCCTCGGCCTGGCCCAGATCTGTCCACACCGACTTGCGTAGGACCCAAGTCCAGGGTGGGTCTGAGTCCCTGCCCTAGCCTAAGCCTAACCCACTTCCATCTTGGGACACTGCAGTCATTGCCATAGCCTTCCCCAAGCAGCAGCCCCTAACTTTTTTTGACAGTAGACAGGGCCTAGAAGCAGCTGCATCTCAGAGTAGGCATCCCAAAGGGAATGTGAGGCCCACTCTTGCAGCCTTATCTCTGTAAGACAGTGCTTCCATCTTTGGGCACCATGTCTATTTTTTATCTCAATTTACCTCGGCTATTGCCACTATCACCTTTAGATGCAGTAGCATACATTGAGGGACACCAGTAGGGTCTGAAAGCCCAACATCCAGGTGAGGTACAGACAATCTGCAAGGGTACTACAAGAATATAGGGAAGAAACTGTAATATCTCAGATCCACACTGCAAGAAAGGAAGACATATAGACAACATGAAAAAACAAGGGGGGACAGTGCCCCAAACAAACCAGCATACTATAATAACAGAACCCATGGACAGAAACTTTGATGAAATATCAGAAAAGGAGTTCAGAAGGTTCGTGATTAAAATGATCTGTGAATTAAAGAATGACCTAAATGAGCAATTATAGGCCAAAATTGATCACTCTAACCATAAGATAAGAGAGCAAATATAGGTAGCAAAAGATTCCTTCAAGAGAGATAGAGACTCTTGAAAAAAAAAAGTCAGAAATCCTTGAAATAAAGGATACAATAAATCAAATAAAAAAATCAATAGAAAGCATAACCAACAGATTAGATCACTTGGAAGAAAGAACGTCAGATAAGGAAGACAAAGTATACAATCTGGAAAATAAAGTTGATCACACAGTGAAGATAGTAAGATACCATGAACAGAACATCCAAGAATTATGGGACAGCATCAAAAGATCAAAGCTAAGAATTATTGGGATAGAGGAAGGCACAGACTTTCAAACCAAAGGAATGCACAATCACTTCAAAGAGATAATATCAGAAAATTTCCCAAGCATGAAGAATGAATTGGAAAACCAAATACAACAGGCTTACAGGACACCAAATGTATAAAATTACAACAGATCTATACCAAGTCACATTATAATGCAAATGCCTAGCATACAGAATAAGGATAGAATCTTAAAAGCCGCAAGAGAGAGGAATCAGGTCACATATAGGGGGAGATCAATTCGTATCTCAGCAGATTTTTCAACCCAGACCCTCAAAGCCAGGAGATCATAGAACAACATATACCAATCTCTGAAAGAAAATGGATGCCAACCAAGAATCTTATATCCAGCAAAACTAAGCTTTAGATTTGAGGATGAAATAAAAACCTTCCATTATAAACAAAAGTTAAAAGAATTTACAACTAGAAAGCCTGCACTACAGAACATCCTCAGCAAAATATTCCAAGAAGATAAAATGAAAAACAATGATGAAAATCAGCAGGGGAGGTATTACACTAAAGGAAAATCTAATCAGAAGAGAAATCAAGTCAAGTTAAATACCAAAAATAAACAAAATGGCTGGGAACACAAATAATGTCTCAATAATAACCCTGAGTGTTAATGGCCCAAACTCACCAATCAAAAGACATAGACTAGAAAATTGGATCAAAAAAAGACCCTACAATGTGCTGCCTCCAAGAGACTCATCTCATAAAAAAAGACATCAACAGACTGAAGGTGAAAGGTTGGGAAAAATCATACCACTTACATGGACTGCAAAGCAAGCAGGGGTTTCCATTCTCATATCAAATAAAGTAGACTTCAAAATAAAGTCAATCAAAAAGGATAAAGAAGGACACTACATATTTCTCAAGGGAACCATACACCAACAAGACTTAACAATTATAAATATATATGCCCCAAACAAGGAGCATCTATGTTCATCAAACTCTTCTCAAGTTCAAGAGTCAAACATACCACAACACAATAATTTTGAGTGACATTAACACACTTCTTTCATCTCTAGATAGATCTTCCAAACAAAAGCTGAACAAAGAAACTATAGATCTCAATAATACAATCAATAATTTTGACTTAACTGACATATAGAGAATATTTCATCATTCGACAAGAGAACACACTTTCTTCTCAGCAGCACATGGAGCCTTCTCTAAAATAGACCATATATTGTGCTACAAAGCAACTCTTAGCAAATATAAAAAAGTAGAGATATTACCATGCATTCTATCAGATCACAATTAGAAATTAAAAATTAATGATAAAATAAAAAATAAAATCCACTCCAACACCTGGAGACTAAGTAGTATGCTACTGAATAAATAATGGGTTACAGAAAACATCAAAAAGAGATTAAAAAGTTTTTAGAGGTGAATGAGAACACAGATACAACATATTGAAATCTCTGGGATACTATGAAAACAGTTCATTGCATGGAGTTCATTCCTTAAAAGAAGAAAAAGTCAACAAATAAAGGACTTAACACTACATCTCAAAGCCTTAGAAAAAGAAGAACAATTCAACACCAAAAACAGCAGAAGACAAGAAATTATTAAAATTAGAGCTGAAATCAATGAAATTGAAACAAAAGAAACAATTGAAAAAATTGACAGAACAAAATGTTGGTTCTTTGGAAAAATAAATAAAATTTACAGACCTTTAGCCATGCTGACGAAGAGAAGGAGAGAGAAACTCAAATCATTAACATACGTGATGAAAAAGGAAATATCACGATAGACACTACAGAAATACAGAAGATAACTAGAAATTATTTTGAAAACCTGTACTCCAATAAAATAGAAAATATAGGAGGCATTGACAAATTTCTAGAGTCATATAATTTGCCCAAATTGAATCAGGGTGATATACAGAATTTAAACAGATCAGTTTCAAGTGACGAAATAGCAGATGCCATCAAAAGTCTACCAACCAAGAAAAGCCCAGGACCAGATGGTTACACAGCTGAGTTCTACAAGACCTTTAAAGAAGAACTAATACCAATACTCTCCAATTTATTTCAGGAAATAGAAAAAGAGACAGCACTTCCAAACTCATTCTATGAGGCCAGTATCACTTTGATTCCAAAACCAGGCAAAGACACTTCAAAAAAAGAAAACTTCAGACCAATATCTCTAATTAATATAGATGCAAAAATTTTCAATAAAATTCTGGCAAATCGAATACAAACACATATCAAAAACATCATGCACCACGATCAAGTGGGATTCATCCCAGGGATGCAAGGTTGGTTCAACATACAGAAATCAATAAATGTAATTCATTACATCAATAGACTTAAAGATAAGAATCATATGACCATCTCAATAGATGCAGAAAAAGCATTTGACAAAATACAGTACCCCTTTATGTTCAAAACACTAGAAATCTAGGTATAACAGGAACATATCTCAACATCGTAAAGGCTATTTATGCTAAGCCCCAGGCTAACATCATTCTAAATGGAGAAAAATTGAAAGCATTCCCTTTAAAAACTGGAACAAGTCAGGGATGCCCTCTTTCACCACTTCTATTTAACATAGTTCTTGAAACACTGGCCAGAGCAATTAGACAGATGAAAGAAATTAAAGGGATATACATAGGAAAAGAAGAACTCAAATTGGCACTATTTGCTGATGATATGATTCTATATCTACAAGACCCTAAAAGTTCCACCAGAAAACTTCTAGAAATAATAAATGAATTCAGCCAAATAGCAGGATATAAAATCAACACCCATAAATCAAAGGCATTTCTGTATATCAGTGGTAAATCCTCAGAAATAGAAACAAGAAAAACTACCCCATTTACAATAGCCTCAAAAAAAAAAAAAGATAAAAACCTTGGGAATCAACTTAATGAAAGAGGTGAAAGATCTATATAATGAAAATTACAGAACCCTAAAGAAAGAAGTCAAAGAAGATCTTGGAAGATGGAAAGATCTACATTGCTCTTGGATAGGCAGAATTAATATTATCAAAATGACCATACTACCAAAAGCAATAGACAGATTTAATGCAATTCCAATCAAAATCCCAATGATATTCCTCATAGAAATAGAAAAAGAAATCATGAAATTCATTTGGAAAAATAAGAGACCCAGAATAGCTAAAGAAATCCTTATCAAGAAGAGTGAAGAAGGTGGCATCCCTACATTAGTCCTTAAACTATACTGCAGATCAATAGTAACAAAAACAGCACGGTATTGGCACCAAAACAGATTGCTAGACCAATGGTACAGAATAGAGGACACAGAGACTAACCCACAATGGTGCCAAGAACATGCATTGGAGAAAAGATAGCCTGTTCAACAAATGGTTCTGAGTAACCTGGAAATCCATATGCAACAAAATTAAATCAAACCCCTATCTCTCACCCTGCACAAAACTCAACTGAAAATGGATTAAGGACTTAGGAATAAAACCAGAGACCCTCCGTCTAATAGAAGAAAAAGTAGGCCTTAATCTCCATCATGTGGGATTAGACCCCAACTTCCTTAATAAGACTCCTTTGGTGTAAGAATTAAAATCAAGAATTAATAAATGGGATGGACTTAAACTATAAAGTTTCTTCTCAGCAAATGAAATATTCTGTGAAATTAATAGAGAACTTTCATCCTGGGAGCAAATTTTTACCCCTTACACATCAGATAGAGCATTAATCTCTAGGGTATATAAAGAACTCAAAAAGTTAAACTCCAATAAATAAATAAATAAATAAATAAATAACCCAATCAATAAATGGGCCAAGGACCTGAACAGACTCTTCTCAGAAGATGATATACAATCAATTAACACGTATATGAAAAAAATGTACATCATCACTAGCAATTGGAGAGATGCAAATCAAAACCACTCTAAGATTTTATCTCACTCCAGTCAGAATGACAGCTATTATGAAAACAAACAACATAAGTGTTGGCGAGGATGTGGGGAAAAAGGTACACTCATACACTGCTGGTAGGACTGCAAATTGGTGCAGCCAATATGGAAAATGTATGGAGATTTCTTGGAAAATTGGGAATGAAACCACCACAGTCTATACCCTCTCCACAGTCTATACACAAAGGACTTGAAACCAGCATACTACAGGGACACAGCCACATTAATATTTATAGCAGCACAATTCATGATAGGTAAACTGTGGAACCAGTCTAGATGCCCCTTCAATAGATGGATGTATAAAAAAAATGTGACATATATATACACAAAGGAATATTACTCAGCAATAAAGTCATTCAATCCACAGAGTTTTAGAACCCAAGATTTTTAAATCATGTAAATAATTTCTTTTTCCAAGTGATTAGTATAGGATGAAATTAATTATAATTATATATTTTGTTAATAAATATAATTAAATTCTTTAGAAATATGATACTTCAGCTAGTATATGCATAGTCATTTTTGTGTAGGTCCCTCATGGACCACAGAATCTTTTTGTTACATTCTAAAATCTCTGTGGATTTGAGGACTTCAAATCAAAACAGTGATGTAGTTCATCTCTTTCTCTTCAGATGTGGTTAAAGGAGGTTTGGAATGATAATGCCATTCTTTCTTTGTGACGTGTTTTTCTATTTTTCACTTCATTCCTTCTAGTCATTGTGAACATCAGTAGCCCATACTCAGCAAATACAGAGAGCGCTTAGTGATTGTGCAGCAGTCAACAATACTGTACAATCACGAATTGCCCATCTAGGTTCTAACAATGAATACTTTTCTGAGGGATAGAACTGGTTGAGAAAGAAAGAGAGGGAGCGATGTCTCAGGCACCTTGGCTAATTAGTGGGGAAAGCAAAGATCCAAGACTTACTTACCTCTACTTAGGGACTCACAATAAAGACCCAGGATAAAAACCCAGAAAGGTGACAAGCTGGAGCAGGCAGAGCCAGGCTGTGGCAACTGGTTTAGAGAGGATTAGGGACTTAGTTGGCAGGAGGGGAACAGGACTCTGGGTGCTATCAAGGTGTGTCAGAGAGGCAGGTAATCTAGGTCTTTCCAATCACAGTTTGTTCTTTTTTCAGGTGGTTTTATTCCTTGGGGTTCACAACCAGGTCAAGGTTGACTGATTCCAAGGCTTGGGGTAAGGTAGTTCCCCTGTTTTTGCAAAGAAATCTTCCTCAAACCTCTTTTCAAATTCCAAAGAGGACTTTGGTGGAAAAGTAGCTAGCTATCTTTTTTTCCATGCAGGACACTGACGAAGAGTACACCCACCTGGGTATTTTCCTTCCTTGCTCTAAACTTTGATGAGTTATCTCAAACTCAGTTGTTTTACATAAACATATGAATTGTTTCTCTAGTTCTGTGAAGAATGCCCTTGGTTTTTTGATAAGGATTGCATTGAGTCTGTGAACTGTTTTGGTTAGTGTAGGCATTCTAACAATATTGATTCTTCTAATCCATGAACACAGGATGTCTTTCCATGTTTTTTTTTTTTTGTGTGTGTTCTTTAATTTCTTTCATTAATTTTTTTAATAATTTTCATTGTGGCGAATCGTCACCTCTTTGGTTAAGTTTATTCCTAGGAATTTTGTTATTATTTTTCATGTCTCCGGTAAATAGGATTGTTTTCTTTTTAAATTAATTAATTAATTAATTCTAATTGGGTATATATGACAGCAGAATACATTTTGATTCATTGTTAGAATTGTTTTCTTGACTTCTATTTCAGATGCTTTGCTATTGGCATATAATAGTACTATTGATTTTTGTATGTTGATTGTGTTAATCCTGAAACTTTGCTGAAATTGTTTCTTCTAATGGATTTTTTGGTGTTTTGGGGGGAGGTTTTGTATATATAAGATTGTAAATTGCCAACAGTGACAATTTGACTTCCTCTTTTCACTCTGGATGCCCTTTCTTTCTCTTGCCTGATTGGCTAGGGTTTATAGAACTATGTCAAACAAAAGTAGTGAAAGTAGAATCTTATTGCAGATCATAGCGGAAATGCTTTTGCTTTTCTCCATTCATTATTAAAAAGATAAAAAAAAAAAAGGAGATTTATTAGATTGGCTTTTGTGACCAGAAGCTGGATAGTTCACAATGGCCGTCTGCAGGCTGTCGAGGTGCAGGAACTGTGCAGTCCAAGAGACTGAAGCCTCAGAACAAGAGGGATCAATGTTGCTATCTTGATACTGAAGGTTTCTGGAAATTCCCTGGAGAATCACTTGGCAGAATCCACACCGCTTTAGAAGAGTGAAGAATCAAGAATCTGATATCCTCAGGTGATCATAGCAGCAATCAAGAATCAAGAAGAAATGAGCTTACACCTACTGCTGCTTCCTTTTCTTCCATCCAAGCCACCATTTTATTTGTCCGTGATGCTCACAATTAGAGAGGATCTTCACTTCAGTTTGCTATCTCATAAGCCAATCATTTCTAGACACACCCTCACTGTCATACCCAGAAGCCTCTTAATCATCAGCATCTGTTAATTCAATCAAGTTGACAATTCAAATTAACCGTTACAGATATGCCATTTTAATTTTTAAAGAAAATATTTATCTACTTTTGTAAAAGAATGAACAAAAGTAAAGTATTTTGCCTGCCCTTGAGGCAAGAGAGAAAGGCCATTATATTTGAAAGACTGGCCTTTCTTGTTTTGGAGGATGTGTATCACAGAGGATAGATTATAGCTTCTAAGCATGCAGCACCTATATAGTTGCTTAGTCTCACATGCTTTTTCAAAGTGATCAACACTTCTTTGAGTGGAATTGATATTCCCTCCCCTTCAATCTGGACAGAGTTTGTGACTGCCATAACTAATGGAGATTATAGATAGCAAATGCTTGCTGCTATCTGGTTTTATAAAATTAAACCAAGAGATATTTCGAAGACTCTCCCAATATCCAAGAGTGGAATAGAGACTGAAAAAGAAAACACAGACTACAGTAACCTTGTCTTTTCATAACCATGAGTAATACAAGGGCCAAACCCAAGATAAGCAGCTTGTAACAGAACTGGACAACATTTGACCACAAAGGCCAAGGTTAGTAAATATCTGGGTTGTCTCTCAAGAACTTGCAAGGACATACTGGAGAGTTTCTGAATAGTGGTGAACTTTCTTATCCACTCTTGTTGGTTCATTGTTCATCAACAGCTAGACCACGAGGAGCCTGTTCTCTGATCAGGCCTGCTAACATGATCCCTATGTCCTCTTATAGGAGTTCAGATTGCTTTTGCCCATTTCCTGACAAACTAAACTCCTGAGGGCTGTCTGAGAACATGCTCCCCTGCTCACCTGCACTGTAATTACTAGGGTTGAGCCCCTCAGGGTGAAGCATGTGAGAAAATCCCAAGCTGAGCATAATTTAATTTATGCCAATTTCGAGATGACTTTTCCACTCAAGAATTCTGAGTGATTTGTTTTTGTTTTAATAAGCGTCGACCATCCCCCCCCCCATACATCTGACATTCTTTGTTATGCTTGTACTCCAGAGAACCCAAACATAGTAAGTAAAAGTGAAAGGAAAGAATGGGGGGTGGGGAAGCCCTCTTAAAAAATTATTTTAGACTAGATGTACCTTCCTCAATTACTGGTTCTAAACATGATTTAAGAATTCTGGATAATAGTTGTTCATCTCTTCACACCATATACTATCATACCACCTTGTATTAAATCGTTTTGTTTTATATACATTTTATATAATGTACACTTTTTTCCTGTGTTCCTTTATACAATGACTTTTCATGATATTCTCCAGTTATCAGAGTTTAGCAATTATAGGATTTTAAAAAAAAGCATGTTAGTTACAATGGTGGTACTATATATCTAGTGACAATTAGTGATGTTATAATACAAGAGACTATAAATACACAGGCTATAAATAAACAGGAGTGCAAATATACTCTTAGGCATTCTGTGTACTGTTTTCCTCTTTCTATCCTTTATTTTCATGATTGAACTGTTTAGACAGGGGCAGGACTTTATCTTCTGGGCTCCTATACCAATGGACAGTATCTCTATTATGACCCTTCTCCTATTGCTGTGTTGAGCAGTTTATATATCCAAAAGTCTCTGGAGGGTAAGCCTGTGGGTCTTAGTTTACTAACACTTGCAAATGCTGCATTATTTGGTGAAGATGCATAATATATGTATAATGAATGGAAACTAGTTCTTCTGATGTCACTTTGAATCTATTTGTGTTTCAGAGTTCAGATTCAAATTGCATTTGACCTAGTATAGAAAATTCCCCTAAATATATGTGGAACTTGTTACTATGCTTGGGAAATTTCTCAGGAGGAAATAGGATCTGTTTCTGCTTTTGAAAAATTGAAAATTCACCTTCCAAGTCATCTGTGTCAGTGCTTATTTCATTAGTATTTCTAATATTTTTCCTGTAACTTTCTTTCCTTCTTTAGAAATTGCTTTTACATTAAAATCTCTCCCCTTAGCTTTATAAAGGTTCAGGTGACAAATAAAACTTGTATCTAATTTAAGGTGCATGATGGAATGTTTTGATATAAATATGAATTTTGAAGTGCTTTATTACATTCGAGCCTTCCTCTTCATCTCTTCACCTTCAGTTGATGTCTCTTTTTTTTTTTTCACATTACACCTCCTTTTAAAATAAACAAAAATACCCTTCTCAAAATGAGATGATTGGAGGTTTTCAAGATGGCGGAATAGAAGTTACTTTCCTGGCTGCTTCACAGAGTAAAACCAAGAGAGCAGATAGGCAGCTTCTCAGCAAGGTGGGTCAACAACAACAACAGCAGCAACAACAACAAAGCAGGGGGAGCTTTACTGGAATTCAAAACTTTTTTTTTTTTTCGGAATATGGACATAATACCTTTATTTAATTTATTTATTTTTATGTGCTGCTGAGGCTCAAACCCAGTGTCTCACATATGCCAGGCAAGCATTCTATCATGAGTTAAAACCCCAGCCCCACTTTACTGGAATTTAAAAGTGGATATTCAAAGCAGATTGGGGACCCAGGAGGTCAGATATAATAAAACAAGGAAGAAATCCTGCATGGTATAGCCACTGCCACAGCTGGGCTAAAAGTACCAGCCACAGTGGTCCCTCAGAGAGCATCGTGGAGGGATAAGAGAATTAAAGGATCCTAAATTTTTGGGAAGCTCAAGGCATGTCTGGGTGTGAAACATTTAGAGACCAAGCACATTGCCTGGCGAATCTGAAAGATGCGTTCCACAATGTCTAAGAAGCCACCATCTCTCCAGGCAGTGTGTGGAGGTCAAAAAAAGGAACCATTTTGTAGCTGCTGAGTGAGGGCCAGCAGCTGAGGGGGTTGATTCTTGGCAAACCTGAGTTTGGCCTGAAACACAGGCCCAGGAAACACACAATGTAAGAAATAGACTGTGCTGAAGTGACCAGGAGAAAATCAAATCTGAAGAGTGGTTTACACAGGGGACAACTGGTTGTGGAAGCCCACCCAGCTCACTTTCCTCTCCAGTCTGACTTGTTGCAGGACTGGCTGGGAGAGATTTACCTGGCTGGGAACTAGGAAGCGTGGGGTTAGGAGAAATTTTTTGGAGACTAAACTCAAGATTAGGAAATGTGGGGTCCAAAGGTGAAGTAGGGGTCTAAGAATTGGGTCCCCCACCAAATGAATGGAACCCAGGGTAGATCCCTGGGGTACAATCTTCCAGCATGGACCAGTAAGTATTTGGCACTGGAGGTGAGCTGATTTTAAAATCTCCGGACTAATTGGCATCAGTAAGGAGCCTGGAGCCCATCTAAACCCAAACCCTGCCTTCAGGAATTCCACCTATAGGATTACCTCTCTCACTCCAGGAATCCAGAGGGTGGAACATTGCACTACAGATGACCCCACCTAAAACTGCTGAGAAGAGAAGCTGAGAATCTTTTGAATCCAACAGAAAGAATTCTGTAACTTTTCATCAAGGTCTTTTTTTTAAAAAATTCATTTTCTCTGTTTAATTGTGACCTTAATGGTACATGGACATTTATACATATTCATATTTGTTTCTTTTCCCTCATTTCTAGCATTTTTGAAAAGGGTTATTTTTCATGGGTTAGTTTTTTGTGAACTAGGATGTTTGATTAGTATATTTTAGTTTTACTTTGTATTCTTTTATTTTTATCTTAAATTTAAAAATTTTTAAAATATATATGTATTTTTAAATATATATATTTTCTTCTGTTTCCCTTGATCTCTCTTTTCTTCTGCTAACAGTCAATCTCTATTGTTCACTCTTCCTTTAAATTTTACTTCTTCTTCTCTCATAATCATCCATCCTATATCACTTCTGTTCTTTCCTTGTCCACCATTTGAAATTATAAACCCTTTGCAAACTTGCTATTTTCATTGTAGGCAATAGCTGATCATATTATTTCTTTTTATTGTGATAATTAACATTATAGATGTCATAGTAGGAACTACTTGATTCAATGCTGTAAATTGTTTGCATTGGTTTTGTTATTATTTGTCTCCCCCTTTACAGTGAAGTACTGGAAACTTCAGGGACACTGTAAGTCCACAGGGTAGAAACTCTACTGCCTCAGATCCATACTGTTAGATGGGTAGACACACAAACAACATGAAAAAGCAAGGAAACAGGGGCTGGGGTGTGGCTCAGTGGTAGAGCAATTGCATATGTGAGACACTGGGTTTGATTCTCAGCACAGCATATAAATAAATAAGGAAACAATAAAGGTCCATCAACAACTAAAAAAAAGTTAAAAATAAAGTAAAAAAAAGCAAGGGAACAAATTGCTCCAAACAAACCAAGATACCCCAATAACAGGATCCATTGACACCATAGTGGAAGAAATGTCAGAGAAGGAGTTTAGAACATACATAGTTAAACTGATGCGCAAAATAAAGGATGATGTAAAAGAGCAAATGCAGGTGGCTAAAGATCACTTCAATAAAGAAGCAGAGATTCTGAAAAAACCAGAAACAGAAATCTTTGAAATTAAGGAAACAATAAAGTACATTAAAAATTCAATAGAAAGCATCACCAAAAGACTAATTAGACTACTCAAAAGACAGAACTTCAGGCAATAAAGACAAAATACACAGTCTTGAAAACAGAATTAACCATGGAAAGAAGATGTTAAGAAATCATAAACAGAACTTCCAAGAACTATGGGATAACATGAAAAGACCAAATTTAAGATTTATTGGGATAGATGAAGGTGCAGAGATGCAAACTAAAGGAAAGCACAATTTTTCAATGAAATAATGTTAGAAAATTTCCCAAACCTAAAGAATGAAATGAAAAAATTAAATCCAAGAGGCTTACAGGATCCCAAGTGCACAAAATCACAACAAACCCACACCAAGGCACATTATAATGAATATGGCTAACATACAGAATCAGGAGAGAATTTTAAAGGCTTCAAGAGAAAAATATCAGATTAATTTATAGGGGAAAAACAATTCAGATCTCAGCTGATTTCTCAACCCACACTCTCAAAGCTAGGAGGTCTTGGAATAACATATACCAAGCTCTGAAAGAAAATGGATGACAACCAAGAATCCTATATCCAGCAAAATTAAGCTTCAGATTTGAAGTTGAAATGAAAACCTTCCATGATAAACAAAAGTTAAAAGAATTTGCAACTAGAAAGCCTGCCCTACAGAACAGTCTTAACAAAATATTTCATGAAGAGGAAATGAAAAAAAAAGTGAAAGTCACTTAATTCAAATTAAAAACTGGAAATAAACCCAAATAACTGGGAATACAAGACATATCTCAATAATAACCTTGAACATTAATGGTCTAAACTCATGAATCAAAAGAAACAGACTGGAAGACTGGATTAAAAAACAAGACCCAACAATATGCTGTCTCCAAGAGACTCACCTCATAGGCAAAAACATCCATAGACTGAAAGTGAAAGGTTGGGATAAAACATACCACTCACATGAATCACATAAACATGCAGGGGTTTCTATCCTCATATCAGGTAAAGTGGACTTTAAGCCAAAGTTAATCATAAGGAACAAAGAAAGCCATTTCATATGGCTTAAGGGAATTATACATCAATAAGACATAACAATCATAAATATTTATTCCCTAAACAATGGAGCATCTATGTACATCAAACAAACCCTTCTCAATTTCAAGAATCAAATGGACCACAACACAGTAATACTGGGTAACTTTAACATGCGTTTGTCACCACTGGATAGATCCTCCAAACAAAAACCAAATAAAGAAGCTACAGAAGGAAAAAATACAATTGATAATTTAGATTTAACGGACATATGTAGAATATTTCATCCCTTAATGGCTAACTACACTTTCTTCTCAGTAGCACATGGATCCTTCTCTAATATAGACCATGTTATGCAAGCTATCACATATGTTGGCATGCAATTGTAATATTACTTTCATATATTTTTAGCAATTTGTAGGGTTATTTTGATAGCTTGCTTTCCATTGATACTAATTTTTTTTGTTCTTGCTTTTTTCTTGATTAGACTTTTTAAATCAAATTTTATCTGTATTATTTCTTCTCTATTTCATATATTTCTGCTACTCTCATTTTTTCCTTCTACTCTTATTTTTTCCTTCCTACTACATAATTTGAAAACAGTTTGATTGTTATTCTGCCTTCTTTCTGGTACAAGTACTTCAAGTTATAAATGTTCATCTGAGTACAATTTCATTCCAGAGATCCCGATATTGTAAGCTTTTATTATCACTTAGTTCAAAACACTTTTTATTTGCTTTTATTATTCTTTCTTCCTTGACTTCTGAGATATTTATAAGTGTGCCATTTAATTTTTAAATAGGTGATATGTGGGGGTGGGGTTCTATACATCTTATGATGATTTATTTCTAATGTAATAAATTATGCAGGAAACAGTCTGCATAATTTCAAATAAGAAATAATGTAAACGTTTTTATATTGGTTATATTGATCACATACATTTAACAACTGATCAAACTGTAAATATGAACATTTTATTATACTTCAATTTTATCTTAATAAAGCCATGGAAAAATGAAATGATTGTATCACTTATAAATTCCTAATTATATTAATGTCTTGGTCTATGTATTTGGTCAAGTTACTAGGATTTGTATCTTATACAGCATTTCATCTTCAAGAGAAAAAGGAAGTTATATCAGGCCTCAGTTCTTTCATACAAAAGGCTGGTGATATAATTAAAAATTTATACCTTCCAATACTTTTATTAATTATTTTAAAATATGCTCATGACTTTTTCATTTATTTTATGAGTTGCATTTATAAAGCTCATAAATATTTAACTTAATAATTAATTATTAAACACTAGTGAGGGAGAAAGCAATCTCATTTGCTATAATCTCATTTGCTACAAGAGCCAATCAGTAACTATTAGTGAATTTGTGCAACAGTGCTTCAGATTGAATGTAAAACAATGGCTTGGGACAACACAGATCTTTTTTTTCTTCCCCTTAAATAAAAGCAAATTATTTTATATAGTTTCATTGAGCATTTCTTTTTTTTTTGCATTCTTAGCATAAAATAAATTGTTGTTAATGTGAATGTGAGATTTGCATAGAGGATGAATGAATATTTTGATACTTTACTCTGTTTTTTTTCCTTTCTGCTCTATGTCCAGTATTTAGAAGAAATATGTTTGAATGAAAAATAAATCGGTTATTTTTTAGGAGTAATTGGTATTACAAACTGCTCTGGGTTTCGTCTGACTGAAACCCAAGGTGTCCCTCAGGCCGCAGTTCTCATCTAAACTTGAGGGTCCTCTTCCCAACTGTCTGGTTGCTATAGAACTTATTTCCTTGCAGTCGTATACTGGGTTCCTGTTTTCTTTCTAGCCATCAGCTGGGGACTGTTCCCAGGTCCTAGACAGTCTCTGAGATTCCTGTAGTGTGATCTTGGCAGGGAAATGACACAGGTTCTTGCTTTCTTACAGAACAATTAGAAACTGGAAGCTGTCTCTCTTGTGACTTTTTCTTCTGAGACCGTCAAAGAAAACTCTTTCAAAAAGCTCATGTGATTATGTAAGGCCCAGATAATCTTCCTGTGTTACGGCAAACTGACTTGGGACCTACTTTATACTTAGCAGTGATTGAATAAATTGAAGAACTTATGCACATCAGTTGCTGGGAATCTTAGGGGATTTCTTGGGAATCTGAAGACTGCGGCGGGCCCCAGTAAAGCACAATGACCTTCTCTCCACAACCTGTGAAGAGTGTGAAGTTCTTGCTGACCTCTAAAACCATGGTAATTTACAGTTCCTAGACTAGCAGGAGCTGCAAATGCAGATGGATTCATTGGTTAAATAGGTTACCGTGTTCAATCATGGCAAAGATAACCTTAGTGACAGCATCTATTTAAGTTTTAGAGACCCATTGCTTGATTTAGCCACAAGTCATTTGAAGTTGCTATTGTACTCTCAACTTAGAACCAAAATGCCCAGTATCACACAGTAATCGTGTGGTGTGGGTTCTATCCTTACCAACTGTTATGCTTTTAATATATAGTTATTTTTTTTTCTTCTTCTTGTGGTGCTGGGGATCAAACCCAGGGCCTTGTTCATGGGAGGCAAACACTTTGTCAACTGAGCTATATCCTCAGTCCCCATCTCTCTATATTTTTTCTGCCCAAAGGTCCATTGTAATTGAAGGGGTGGTGTGGAGGCTAGTGCTGTTGGGAGATGGTAGAAATCCTGGGAAGTGGGGCCTACTTGGAGGTCTGTAGGTGAAAGGGGGTGTGAGGTAGCTCTCATGTGATCCCTTTGGTAATTCTCATGACAGGATTGTTACAAAATGGCAAAGCCTGGCCCTGCTCATTCTCTTTCCCTCTCTGTTCTAGTTTGAGATGTAATCACCTGCTTGTTCCTGCGTGTGTTTCTACAACTGCTGTCCACCGTGCTGGGATGCACCTGAGCACTGGCAAACGCCAGCGCCTTGCCCTTGAACCTCCAAAATGTGAAGGAAAAAAATTCTTCTTCATAAGGAGCCTGTGTTAAGGTATGCCATTATACTAATGTAAAGCTGACAAACACAATAGCCCTATATGGAAAAAGGTAGCGATTTTGACTCTTTTTCTCTCCTAGAAGACCTGTTTCTGCCAAATAATTTGGTTGAAGACTAGGGAGGTAGAGAAAACAAGAGGGACTGGAAAGTTAATATTTTCCTTATTGGTGGACTCTCTGAATGTAGCAGGTATTTCTATCTAACTTGTTCTCCTAGGATTTCCATGGATTCTTCAGAAAAACCCTCTTCCTATAGCTTCTTACCCGGACTCAGGCATCGCCGATTTGCAGATCTCCAATTTATACAGCTATAATCACTAGTAGCCTGGCTCTTGCATGTTCCCATCTCCAATTTGCTGATCTCCTAATAAAGGTGAAATGTTGTAAGGAAGGCCCAATATGACTATAGTTGGGCTTCCTGGCTGAGACTTCCAGTGGGCTATGTTTTTAGGATGTGGCTGAGGTCACAAACACCCTGATTCAGCATAAGTACTCAAGGTCATAAATATCTGCTTGTGAGCATGCATTCCCTTACGTAACTTGTTGGCACTGTTGCTTTTTTGACTTGCATATAAAAAGGCTTATGGAAAGACTTGTGAGGCTGGGGACTGCTGCTGCCTGGAATACAGCTGGTCTACTCTTCCAGATGGACCTCACGTCTTCTTTCCCCTGCAGGGATCCCAGATCTGTTTCCCAGGGTCTGACTCTCAGCCCAACATGTGCTCTCGCTTAACTCTTAAACATAGCCTTCTAATTCAACTCCTATGAATCTGAAAGCTCTTTTCCAGTAACATTAAACTGCAGGAACCAGAGATTTGTTAGTGTATTTTCATACCTTTATGTTGCTTGCTTATCCTGTTTGACATTAACTAATCTCTATTGTATTGCTCATCATTTTAAACTGATTTGTAGGTGTTCTTCCTATTTTCTAGATTCCAATATTTTGTCAGTTATATTTTCTACTTTCTTAATTTGCATATAGGCTCTTCTCTCATATCTAAGTTCTAAATTTTAATATAGTTAAATTTACATTTTATTTCCCCTTTTCCTTCATTATTTGAATTGATAATATTTTTTGTTGGTATTTGAGTTTATATTTAAAAATAGTATTTGATGTGACAAAAATTAATCAAAATCTTTTCCTAATTCTTACAGCTCTGACAACTATAAATACTTGGATGTATTTTCTTCATGCTTTAAATATAAAAGGAAATACTTCTAAAGTCAAATTGGATGTGTCTCATAGTTGTGTTTAAAACTATTCCTAGTATTTATCAAGATTTATGAGAAATTTATTAGATAGAAGAAAATGGCAAAATTCCATGCTTTTGACAAGAGATTGATAAAATTTAAACAAATAAGAAAGCAAAAATCAAAGGATAGGGGAAGGAAATGACACCTTTTTGCCTATATAATTTAATTCCTTCAATTTTGCAAAGTCAGTATTATTACCATCAATTTGCAGATGAATGCACCGAGTCTCAAAAAGACTGTATGATTCAGCCAATTAATTCAGCTGCTTTGACTCAAAGCTGAGATTTGAACCCAGGGTTTTTTGATACCAAGCCTGAGTATGGACTGCTATATCTCATCTAATTTGTATGTCTCAAGTATCTGACACTTAAAAAAAATGGACTGAAAACCAGTGCACATTTATTCCCAGTATCATCCAAGGTTGAGACTTATGTGTAAATTCCCAGCAGAATTCTTGGCACATAGCTTTAATTTTTTGTTTCATGTGGTGCTAAAAGAACAAAAATAATAAGCAAATACTTTCTAGCACTTCATGAAATCTTATCTTGGTTTTGCATACCTATAATATTGTTGGAAATGACATTCTGCTTTTTTATATTTAATTTTTTTTAATGGCAGGCCAAGGTTTTTGTGCAGTTTGATTGAAAGGTGTCAAATGGGACTAAATAAAGGTGTAGGAAAACATCACTCTGGTGATGCCAGAACTCCCATCAGAAATCTCTGCAAGCACTTTTAGCTTCCATCCTGACAATCTGAATTTCAACTATGTTCATCCTTCATGATATATTTAGAAAATTGGCTGCAGAATATTATTAAGACAGTTATTGGGTTCTAAACATTTTAGAACTCTGTAAATTTGCTCACTGATAATTTAGAATGGTGTTGAGAAAAATTAAATAGTGTTGGCACTCATGAGTTCATTAAGGATGTGTATGGTCTGAATGTTTGTGATCACCCCAAATTCATGTTGAAATCCTAACTCAGGTAATTAGGCTATGGGAACAGATTCCAGGAATGGCATTAAAGCCCTAACAAGAGAAACCTGAAATAGAGCCTGCCCTTTCCACCACGTGAAGATACAGTAAGGCAACACCATCTGTGAATTGGAAAGTAGATCCTCACCAGACACCAAATCTGCTTTGATCTGTTGGACTTCCAAGCTTCCATGAGAAGTGAATTTATGTTGTTTATAAGCCAACCAGTTTATGTTTGTTTTAGCAGCCCACATGGAAGAAGACAGTGTGGTAGACTAAAAGTGATCCTATAAGATTTACAAATTGCAGAACACACTTCATAAGAAATTAGGTATTTTTGAGTTCACAATCAGTCCAATGAAACCAGATCATGCTAAAAAGGCTGGTTTTCTATGTTCTACTCAACACTGAAGATGTGGCTGAGTGGGAACAGTTGGCTAGAAATGGCACCTAATGAGACCACCAACTGCTGTTACAATAAGAACAGCTAGAGGCATAAGATAGATTCTCAGCTGCCCTGGGGACTATTGCCTGATTAGCTTCTCCATGAATGGCATTTATATCTTTGGAACTGCATGAGTTTAATTTTGCCAAGAATGAATGTCTAAGTATGCAAGAATTGGATAATGGCAGTCTTGGGATGTTATTTAAGATTGAAATAGTATGAATTTATACATACACATCAGTTGGAGGGAGTGTATGAATCTTGTAGGTTTAATATCTGTGGAAAATAAATCATTTTTTGAGATCTTGTATCTCTCCTCATTTTTCATAGATCTTGTATCTCTCCTCTATAATTCTTTGGTGAATTGATGATAGATGCAAGGAGACAAAAAGGAATCAAATTATGGCATTAGTTTTATTAATGGTCAAGCCAACGTGGAGGATATGGCTGGAGTTTTTAGAATCTAAGAATCTAGAAAGCAAGATTCCATTTACTTGCTCAGGGATAGCTAGAGAGGCTGGAACTGCACAGAAGATAGCTCAATGGCTCAGGGTAAGAGGTAGCTGAGACTGGTCATGAGACATTCCAAGTGCCCATACCCCATCCACTTGTATGTCCACCAATACTAACCTCTCATCACTTTCACCAAACAAGAACAACAGAACACACACACACACACACACACACACACACACACACACACACACAGCTTTGCCATCAAATACAGAAAAAACTGCTGCTTCTGGTGACCTGGAGACATTGTTTATTCTAAGGAATTATATTTTAATTAAAGGTAAAGAATTCCTTTATCGTAAATACTTTTAGTTTCCCTGCAGATTAATAGAAGAAATTTGTTCCATGGAAAATCAACTGACTGTAAATATACAGGGCTAAAAGGACAATTTCAACAACAGCAGTAACAATATCAACAAAAGCCAGTGAATTTTATTCTATATAATATTTATTATGGAAAGTGAAATGCAAAAAAAATCATATTCTAATTTTTTTGAGGGTGAAACTAAGTCATAAGTTGAATTTTAGTATTTTAACATCCATTCAAAATCAAATTTGAAATGAAGGTGGGAGTACATTTAATCCAAAATCTTTATTTTTTTCTTGTATAAATCATAACATTCTTTTTTTCTAGGAAATTAAATTTTATTGGCCAATATCTGGGGTATGGGAACTTGCTTAAATAAACCATTTTATCAACCGTGTACATAGACATTATGTCAAGACATAACTTTAGATTCTAATATTTGGTACATTTATAAATAGACTTTCTATTTTGAATATTTTTATTTCTTTACTGATTGAATGTTAATGTTTTGGTCTTTCTCAGCTGAGTATTTACATACAAACGATTCTCATATTAACAGTTATAATTTTTTGGGGTGTCATTTAAATTAATACATTTTCCAAAATTACATAAATTCTCCTTTTACTCAACAACAAATATTGACAAACATCAAGATTTTAGGTATGTTTCTCCTATAAACAAGTATATTTGTATTAGTTAAAAAACATTGCCAGCTATAGCTGTACATGTAGTGTTTATACTTGGTTAAGCTTTTCTTTTTATCTAGGTTAAAAAGATGGCGCATGATTCTCTAAAACATGAATATGTATTTAAATGTTATTCTTAACTCTTACTGAGAGGTGGTTATATTTGTACTTTTCCAAATGAAATTCTTTATCAAGGGGGTGATTGTGGTGTTTCCATTCATGTCTTCAGTAACCAGTTTTGTGTTGAGAAATCAGAGTCAAATGCTATTAGGCTTTAGGAACCAAATCAGACCTTTTGGATCCCTAACAGACCATTTTGTTAAGAAATGAGAGAAATTTGAACAATATAAATTCACAAATTAGAATTGTGATAAGTTGAAAAAATCTTGTCCAGTGTTAACACTTACCCACTCATGACATGAGGCATTCTAAGTGCCCCATACTCCATCTACTTGTATGTCCACCAATACTAACCTCTCATCACTTTCACCAAACACGGAATCTCTGATTTTCAACAAAAGTAATTTAGTTTTTGAGTCCTTCTTAAGGAACTCCCAATTACTCATAGTTTATTATTCTACTGACACCACAGAAGCCTTTGACTTCTCTTTGGTGTTAGTAAAATTTATTTAGCTGATTCCAAGAGAATAATGCCTGAAACTGTCTTCCATTTTGAGTGATTATACATGCTTTTGAAATCTAGGCATATAATTCTGAAAAAATGTAGGGCTTTTATTAGCCTGCGCAAATAAACACATTGATATATGTCCAGATGGAGTCTCCCAAACACAAGCGGTTTTGCCTAGTGTTTGTCACGTCTGGATATAAAATGAGGTGTTCAAAGACAGCATTAATATTTGGAAGCTTCTCAGGTACCAGGTTCAGTAAGATGCCAACTTGATTTTTATAACCCAGAGGGCTGACCCTTTCCTAAACATGAAATCTGCTACCAGAAAGAAACACCACTCAAAGGGCAGCATTGGGGTCAATATTAATTTTTGTAAAACAGAAAAGGAGTGTTGTAGCTTTCAATTAGTTGTTTTGTGATTTATTCAAATATACCAGTTTGAGTATGATGCATTTGTGTGTGCATATATAAATGTGGATAAGCTATTTACAGTTATGCCATGTATACATTTTTATGTGTAGAAAGTGAAAATACCCATTGATTAGCCCTTTTGAGGCTTTTGAACAACTGTTTCTTCTTCCTGCTTTCCTGCAACTGCTCTGAGGGTTTAGATAATTCATACAAGGTATGTACACAATCACACCCATAGTATGTACATCCTAGTCACACACTTAGCACACAGAGGATGTGTGAGGAATGTAAATCTTCCCAGTGGTCAAAGAACTGACCTTACCTGTGACAAACAGCATGGGTAATTAGCTCTGGCACATTTAGTAACATGCCAGTGTACTGATTACTGTATTCAGCCTTTGTGATAATTATGGTATCTATTCTCGGAGATGAAAAAGAAGCAAAACAAAATAGCCCTTTCTGACCTTGGAAAATGAAAGGACGAATTCCATTATTGAACATGGACGCATGCTTGTGTGGCCTTTATTCACTTTCATAGATATGCCTACCTGACAAGAAGAGTCAGCCTTTAAATGGGATATGGCATGTTATTTATTTTTTTCTACACATAAAAATAGCAAGCCAATCACTTACAGACTGTATACACTTATGGAATGCACTGACATACCACAGCAGCAACGCCATTATGCACAACATATTGTTCACACATTAGTACAGCAGAGATAAATACATTGAGAAATTTAGTAATTGCTAAGAGATATTTTTTTTTGAGTTGTCAGGTCATACTGACCTCTTTCAACCTCGAGAGAAAGGTATCTCTAGATGCCCTTAGAGTCAGAAACAGTCTCTCCTCTCTTCCTGGGATTGAGGAGTAAGATCATAATACTGCAATCTCCAGATTTACCAGCATCATTTTAAGACATGATAGAAAACAATTTGCTCATAAGATGTGGTTGAAAATAAATGCTAAGGAATCTAAACTAAAATCATTAAGGATACTGATTAATATGAGTAAATCCCTTCTACTCATTTTCTATAGTTTGCTCTACACATAGCCTTTACTGTTATTAAAAGCAGTGATAGGAATCTGAAAGAATTAACTGTTAAAAAGGTTTTTTTTTCCTAAAGAAGAGACGATTTAATTTTTAAAGTAACAAAGAGCAATACTAGCAATAATGTCAAAAAGTAAGCTATAATTTTCTCCCCAGAAATAAATTGATGACATCTCCACATATTAAAAAATCAAGAAAGAAGTTAGTATTTTTATCCCATTTAATTTTCCCTAACATACTTAAATCAGTAGGGTATCTCTTATAATTATCACCTTATTGGTTGATTACCAGTATCTTTTTCCAAAGAAAAAATATGTGATTTTAATACTTTTTTTTTTTTTTGCAGCCAATTAATCTTTTGAACTTCAACCCAGAAAGACACTTGAAGAATTGGTATTTAGAGATAACCATCTGGAGCATCATTTTCTGTAAGGCATTATTTGTGGCCCCTTTGGATACAGGTCCTCATGTTTTAGTGACTTTACATCTGGGAACCCATTTTTCATAGCTAAGATGGGCGATCCTCTGGGCAGAGTTGACAAAATTGCTTTTGAACGTGCTAGGGTCCAGGAAGAGGAATTACCATAAGTTTATCCCCTTCACATGACAGAAGTTTCTGGATGGCGTTGTCTTGAGTTTTAAGACAGCAAACCTTTTAGTGGCTCCTCTTCTCTCTTGGCTGGCATGAAAACAGACATATTGCCTGTGTCTCTACTTATGCTCACTAATGCTACACCTCTTTATGGAATTCCCAAACAAGTTTACTCAACAAGAAAGCAGAAATTATGCCTTCATTTCTTTTATCCTCTGGGTTATAGTCAAGTCTTTGTAGAGCAAACCATAGTTATATAACAGTGTGCCTGTAACAGATGCACTTGCTGGTATAACTGCCTCTTTTTGGCACATTATTGCTTGGCTTTAATTTCATATTCAACAGTCTTTATTCTCGTGATTAGTATCTGAGATATCTGTTAAAAAAAAAAACTGTAAATAACATCTTGTTGCACCATTCTGACCCTCAGAGTCATTTCACCAAATCCCATGGTTATTTGAATGTCTTTTATATTATCATCACCTTAATTTTCCCAGTAGCCCAAAAGTAATATTTCAGGACTCTTTGTTGTTTCCATCTACACATATATACAGGTGTATTGGATTTACTTTGAGAGAGGTTATTTGGTTGTGGCAAGTGAGTAGTTTAGCTGGTGAGTATTCACAGTTAAAAGTAGCTGTGATGACCTCTGGCAGATGTCACTGATTACTTGTGAGACAGAATTTTTCCAATCTCAGTTCATCCTTATTTATATCCTTGGTCATTGCTTATTCAATTTCTGTAGCCAAGGAGAAAACTTTTTTTTCCCCCCCAAGATCAGGATAAAGTTCATAGAAATTTGTTTCAGTATTTATAAGACTATTTTTTTCCCTTTTGCAAAAGTGTTCAAAATTGTGTTGTTATTCTTAAGCCCATGTGTCTGCACAGATGACATTTGTAATTACTGAGCCAGTTGCAGAATTTCATTAAGGAGGATACAGTTACAGGATGGACAGGAGATTCAGTAAACTGCCTGTTATTTGCCAGGTGGCAGCAGCTAACCTACATTTGGAGAGAATCAACCCAAAGGGCTACATATGACATTGAGAAACACTGCTCACAGAAAACAAAATGCTCAGATGAATGGGAAAAGCAAAAGTTGGAGTGGATGTGGAGACTTCTGATTCACTGGGTAGACAAAACAAGGGCTGGACAAGGTGATCCGCTCACTCATCTCAGATGCTGCTGAGCTCACTGTGTTATCACAGAAGGAAACTCACAAGCTTCGTTTCTCAAACACCACTCAGGACAAAGGAGGAGAGAGTACACAGCTTCATCTCCATGGAGCATTGTGGAGAATTAGTCAATCAGGCAGGTACGAGGTCTATACAAGTCTACAGGTGCCCAATTTTCAATAAGCACACACGCACACAAGTACACACACATATATATGCAAACCTATCCTAATATATTATTTTTCTTTATACTGGTTCTGGAAAAGTTCACAAGGAATATGGTGAATTCCGTGGTACCAGAGGTGGACAATTTCTTTAATACTTGCACAATATGTAGGAGGAAAAAAAGACAATAATTCCTCACATTTTGGCAACAAAACAGTAATAGAGTGAATATAGCAAAGGCCAGACAAGTTACATTAACAGCACATTGTATATATCCTCTGTAAACAAATTTTAAAGTCACTGTTTATTCTATTCTTGGTGTTATATATGTACAACCATTCCCAGCATGGCAGAAATTCCCTAAAATGAAAGGAATAATATTAGTATAAGCTAGGAATAGTAAAATCTCAATACTTTGGGATACAACCAAATGACAATTTCTTCTTTTGCTTTTTCCCTTAAGGTTGCAAGATTTGGTTTCAAAATCTAACCTGTAGGGTTTATGTTACATATATGTACTCAGTCCTATTTATTTCAATTTTTATGTTTAACTTATAACATGGAGAATATTTGTACCCCGAATAATGAGTATCAGATGATTCTCAAGACTAAAAAATTATCAAAGGTCAAATTATATTCAATATAGTGGAATTTATAAGGTAGAAAACATAGTAATCCATTTTACCAACACTTCATTTTGGACACAAACAAAAAGGTTTCTGGTTAACCTCTACTTAAAAATATTCAACTTATGCTACTAATTCAAAACAGAAAGGTTAATCAGGATTTTATTGTATATAAAGTAGCTAGTCTGTGGCATCAAAAGCCAGTAATTCAAAAAGACATGATTAGAAAGGCATTCAAGATAAACATGTGGCAGTGAAGCAATGCTATTTTTCTTATGATAATAAACCTAGAAAAATTAATACTTAAATAAAAATTCTAGTGTTCATTTGGTAAGTGGTATAACATCTTCACACTTTAAATGTTGAATGACCTGCCAGACACTAAGTTCTAACTCACTTCTTTTATTACTGGCTTAGGGATATTTTCTATTTCTCAATTGAATAAAATATTTCCTCTCTAAAAATCTAAAAGTAGAGTGTATTAAAATGGACAAATCACATTAAAAGAAATTAAGGACAAACACAAACAACTTTTAACTCAGTGGGTATCATGCAGGTGAAGCAAGGAATGATTGAGCAAGTTTAAAGTCCACCAGGATTATATTATATTTCAACTTCCTTTGTTGAATGAATCCAAGACATCCCAAATGACATACTAAATACCTAATTCTGTGTCACAGACTGATGTAAGGAAGAATCTCAAACATGGTTTTATTTTGAGAGTAGCTTAGGGTAGGTACTAAAATGTAAAAAACACTATCTTAAATAGCCTCCCATCTCATATATCTATTTGATGACATATTCCTGTTACTGTTTCTAAAAGCTGCTAGTTCTATAAAATTTGATAAGAACAAAACAAACAAGGTTTTGAACTATCTTATGACCATTTGTAGAGTGTTGAGAAATCAAGAATTTAGTTCTAGCACCAAAGAAAACCAAACTTACTACAGCAAACATTTTTGATTAAAGTTTTAGTTTGAGAGGCACAACTACAATACCAAATTGAGTGGTTCTGATTAACAATGTGTGACAAATACCAATGTTTTTCTCTTAGATCTCTGCTTCATCTCATTATTTATAAATCGTGTGGTTACTCTAATCTCATGAAAGTAAATATTATTGCCGGATTTTGAATTTTTCTTCTCTCCTATGTTAATACAGGAACAGCCTGTTCTAGCCACTTCACAGCAGAGGATTACCTGGGGCCCACCTATCTGGAGTAGGTGCTGTTGACAGCTGCTCCTGTGTGCACAGGGTGTACTCTGTGTATACACAGCAAAGTGTGCCATCATGTGATAGAAATGGCCAGTGAGAAAGAGGAGACAGAATAGTTGTGGCCAAGTTATCTGAGACAAATAGGTGCTTAAGTCCAGAAGAGAGAATTTTAGACTTAATCTCTAATCATTAAATGTAATTTGATGATAATTTCTACTTTAGATAGTGTTCTTAAAAGAGGCCAATGAGTAAGAAACTAAAAAATGTGCCTTATTAAAAAATTCATCATAAGTTCCAAGCATAACAACTGTAATTACCATTCTCAGGCTCCAAGAAGGCTGTCACTGTGGTCTTCTTATGCAGGCTGTATATACGGCTAAATTGCTTTGAAAGAAATCAAAGCTTTTTAGTAATTTAGTTAGTTCCCAGTGTAGGTTGCACACAGGGTAGAGTTTAGGTATGATTTTTCCCCCCTCATGTTCAGAACCTGCAAAGAAGAATTAAATTGAAATAAGCTAAAACAGATAATGGGAATTGACTGTACCAATGGTATTTGAAGAAAATTGCATGGTCAAATATTCTTTTTTTTGTCTCATCTGGGGAATGAGTTTAGAGAAGGCAACCAGTACCACTCCAACATCTAGCAGTCAAATTTTCTAAGGGCAAGATGGAGGCCCTATGATGAATCCAGGAAGGGAAGGGTTCCTAGGGCCTTGACTAATGCATTCTTCTTTCCATTAGTCAAAGAAAGCAGCTGCTGGTGGCCTCTGGCCAGTGTCTTGGAGGATGCCCCTATGTTTCAGGGATACCCTCCTCTTCTAGAGAGGAGTGAGTGCTGAGCTCAGATAGATGCCAATGTTCTCAAGGAATATCCTACTCCAAACTCAAACCATGCTTACATTGACCTCTTTTTTTGTTGGCTTTGAAGGTTGAGATATGATGGTATTTCTCTTAAAATCAAAAGTATAAAAAAGTTACCTATTTTTTTTTTTTACTCCAGATGATAAACAGGTGATATTTGTCTACATGTAAGAGAACTTCTGTTCCCTTTGGTGTTGACCACATTTGCTGTTAGAAACTACTGAACCAAATCAAAAGAAAGCCAAAAATTTTATGCTGTTTACATGAATACAGATGAAACATGTAGTTTTTGTTACTTAAAGGCTCTTCCTTTTATCAACACAGATAAAACAGATTTTGGTAATCTGCTATTTATAATTCCTTTCCAGAACCTTATAATTCAGTAGAATATCACTGGAGAACTTCTGTATCACATAAAATTTACTATTATCTCTCATGTGATGACTCTTCTCAAGAATCTAGTTCCATATGCCTCCTTTAGGGTAAGAAAATATGAATTCAATTTGGTTAGCCTCACAGAGATGCACCTTGCCTTCTGTGCAGGAACATGTGTATATGTAAGTCCATGTTGGATGTAATTGGACAGTATTCATATCTAAAGCCTTAGCTAATTCTCCTCACATAACTTATATTTTCTAAAAGCTATACAAGGTGTATGAAAAGGGCTATCTGCAGATGTTTTCAAATACAAATTCATATTTGGTATTTTACATATGTAAAAATTTTGTCTCAAATTTTTACATTACGGTTCTTATTACCTACTTAGATTTTGTGTGGTAACAGCATTCTTATTTCAATAGGACTAGAAATCATAACGTTTTTGCTAATAGTGTTTTTGCTATTTTTAATATAAAGTAGGGATTTTAATGCAAATACCATCATGTGATACACATTGAGGCAGTAATACAAAATGACGCATGTATAATGGTATTGTTATTTCTATAAGCAATGTCATAGTTTAAAAAAAAACAGTGAATATGATTTCCACTTAATTAGGGTTGCAAATCTGCAGTGAAGCTTGCTTCTCTTGTTCTTTCTTTCCCATTGAAATGGCATCTTTATTTATGAACCCTCCAGGGATCCCACGATTTTTAATAGCAATTTCCTATAGTTAATACTTGCTTTTTCTTCTTGGTCTCTCAGAAAACAACTTAGGCTTTGACATAGACAGACACATATGATACCATATGTGCATACGCGGACCCCCACCCCCCACCTCCATAGGTGTCCCCTTTCAATCTAACACAGAAGAAGGGGCAGGGCGAACACAGCAGTTGGGGCGACGGAAGTTCTGCAGCATGGACTGGAAAACGCTGTGCTGCCTCCCTTTCAGCTTCTTATTGGAGGAAGTGTCTGAGGAAATGGATCTCCGGGTCTGGTCGCTTTGCGTTTTGATTAATTTCTCATGTTCCCGAATTTGTCTCTGTAAGTGGTTCTGGATGGCGATCCCCAGGGACTCCGGGTCCAGGGAAGCCCCGTACACTTCCCAGGTCATGCCCTGCTCGTCCCACACCACGTCCTTGACCCGCTTGGACTGCTTCAGCTGGAGTTTGGCCTCTGTGCTTAGCTGCTTTTTCTTCTCTCCCGGTGTGAGCCCCACCTGAGCAGCAGCTGCTGTCACGTTCAACTCCTTGAGGAACTCGCTGACCCGGCTGGCCCGGCGAGGGCTGGCTTTGACCGAGCGAGAAGGGGTCCTCTTGCCAGAACCTGGGCTGGAGTCCCCCATGGCGTCCGGGGGTAGGCTCAGGCTGGTGGCTGTCTTGCTCTGTCGGTTTTCCTCTGAGACGCCCTCCTGGTTCTTTCTGTTTGGGGAGGGTATGGGATTGGCAGCTGATCCGGAGCCTCCGTTTTCTTGAGCTTTGGGATTGAGCAGTAGGGTTTTGGCATCTAGAGCATCGGTGCCCGCAGGCTCCTTTTCTTTTACTATCGGAGGAGACTTGTACTTTGTCTCCTTTGGACCTCCTTTACTAGTGGCCTCCAAACTCCTGGACTGGTCCTCTTTGCTCTCAGGGCTGCAGGAGTCCGATCGTTTGTAGTCTGGATCAGTCTTGTGATCAGATGTCTTGGCTTCAGAGGTCCCCAGTTCCTGGTTTATTCTAGACTGACTACCTGCACTGCTAGAAATCTGGTCAATGGAGCTAGCTTTCAGGGAGCTGAAATTAGCATCTGAAAGCTGTCTAGAGGTTGACTCTTCCCTCAATGGAGTCTCTCCTGCTGGTCTCCCATCTTCTTTACAAGTCTCCTGGGCCTGACTGCAGGCCCTGCTGATGGGTGAGGTCTTCAGGATCTGCTCTGGTAGGCTTACTCCTTTAAATTCCCCTTGGAAAGCTGTAGAGACAGGTGCAGCTGTCTGGATGTGCACCTGAGCCATGATGCCACAGCCCTGCCCTGCCTCCTGGGGGGCTTGTATCCTGTTAGAGAGCTCCAACACGTGGCTGCCAGTGCCACTTCCCTGGCAAAGGACACGCAGCTGCTCTTGATGTTCCAAGCACTCAGCAGCAGGGGTTTCCTTTAAGAAAGCCGCCAGGATGCTGGGGCTAGTGGAGACCGATCTGCTTTCCACGCTGGCCACCGCCTGCACCTCGGCATCTTGACGAACCTTGCTGGGGGCCTCCTTGATCTCACTTTCAGCTTGGTTGGTCATGGTACTGGCTTCTTTGAACCTCGACACCTGTTGTGTTGGCCGCAGTGCCTTCTCTGGATCTAGTGTACGTGATGAAACTTCTCTAGCGAGATGGGATAGCTGAGGTGTCCCAGATGATGTACCTTGGGTGTCTGAGGCAGTGGCAGATGGTTGTTTGTTCTCTGAACATCCATCTTCTCTTGCTGGAGGCTCACAGGACCTCGTTGCGGAGTGGCAGATGGCTTGCTGCCTGTCCCCTTCAGGCCCACCTGCAGGAGGGGAAGAATGACTGAACACCTCGGCTGCTGTGCTCTGTACCATTCCCTGAATCGTTGCTTGAGAAGGAAAATCACAGGATGCCTGATCTTTGCTGCTGCCACAGGTGCCCCCTGCAGGACAATTTGACTTCTCCGTTTGGGCTCCATTCAAGGTTCTCGGAGATTTCACCAAGGAATCTTCAGGTTCTGATGAGGCGCTGGCATTGGGCCGATCACCTGGGATGGCCTGGTGGGTGTGCTGATTGGCTGGCATTGTAAATGGTCTGTGTACAAGATCCTTTGCTGCCGTAGGGCTCGGGGCTGGTGCTGTGGGCTCTCTGCTTTCCAGCAGTTGGGGATCTCCAGGAGAATTGTGTGTGGGAGATGCTTTCTCCACCTCATTGAAGACACCAGGAGCAGACATGTCTGGTTGGGTGGTCTCATGCTCACAAGCCTGCATCATGGCCTCAGCAGCAGTGCTGGGGCTGAGGCTTGGTTCTGCAGGGGCACTTGCCAGGCCATTGGTATTCTTTCCCGGTTGAGCTGGTCGGCACTGAGATAAGGAAGCCTGCAGCTCTCCTTGAGCCTCCTCTTTTAAAGAAGCTGCAATCAGGGAAGTTTTAGTGGATCTCAGAGGATCAGGTACAGTCCCCATGGAATTTCTTTCCAAAAACACGCCAGAGCTCTCCCTTGGGTGGTGTTCCTGCTGGAGGCAGTGGGAGTTCAGAGTGAAGACACAGTCAGAGATGATTCCTCCGAAGAATCAGCCTGGGGATCAAGGAAACAGTACTGTTAATACAGCACATCATTTAAGTACTAACAGTGTACACAATTGCCATTTTTATAAGATCACATAAGCACATTGGCCTTTTCTTCTTATATCTGTGGCTGTAAAAATAGACCTTGGAAAGAAAGATTTTGACAAAAATGTTTTAACTTTATAAATATTATTTTGGTACTTTAGCTTCTACTTGTACCCAAACGCTTTCTAGAAAATAGGTTTTTAGTGTAAGTACTTACATCTGATAACTACTTTAAAAGTCATTTGTATAATCTAATTTGCCAGAGATCAGAAAATTGTGTAAAGCTACTATAATTATATCAGCAAGTATTGAAATAAGCCCAAACTTTATATCTGAGATAGAATATCAAGAAATAGATCAAAATGTAAATTTGAATTTAATATATGCCAAAAAGCATATATTTTGATTTAGTGGCAAAAGGATACACTACTTAATAGAAGGTGCTGATAAACTGCTTATTCATCTGGAAGAAAAAAAGAGTTTTTATCTTATAGCAATTATAAAAATAAATTGTATATAAATGGATCAGAGTTTAAAATAAATAAATAAATTAAAATTTGTAAGAAAATCTAGAATTCATCAATATAGGGATAGGACAGTTGGTTATTTTTAGACAAGGCAGAAACAATAAGATAAAATATAAATATAGGTGACTAAAATTCAAAACTTTTGCATGATAAAAGATGATAGATTTGAGAATTTGTTAGATTATATAATATAGCAAAAGGTTTTAAAAATTAAAAGGAGACCAAATAATCTGTTGGAAAAAGTTGGGTAAGGAATATGAAAACACAAATGAGAAGATAAGAAATCCAAATAACCAAGAAGCTTATAAAAGGATGATCTAATTCATTTTCGATCAAATAAATGCAGATAAATTAATGAGATTTTCTTTTATGCCAACTGCACTTGGAAAAACTTAAAAAAAAACCCAAACCAAAAATAGTATTATAATACAGTGAGACCTGGGGAGATGTAGGGAAAGCAAGTATTTTTACTAATTTTAAGTGAAAGTTTTAAGGGTATTGCTATAGCTTTTTTTAAGGAAGCAGTTTAGTTTTTAAAACTAAAAATGCACACGTCTTTGATCCTGTGATACAATCTCTATCAAAAGAAATAAAAACACCAGTCTATAAAGAGATAGGGATAAGTAGGTTTGTTTGTTTATTTATTTATTTTTGGTACTGGGGATTGAGCCAAGGGGCACTTAGCCACTAAGCAACATCCCCAGCCATTAAAAAAAAAAAAAAATTTAAACTGAGTCTTTCTAAGATGCTTACGGCCTCTCTAAGTTGCTCGGGCTGGCTTTGAACCTGTGATCCTTCTGTCTCAGTCTCCCAAGCTGCTGGGATTGCAAGGGTGTACCACTGTGCCCAGCAGGATAAGTGTGTTTATTCAAATGCTGTTTGTAGAAGAAAAAACTGGAAACATGAGTGAGGGAATGGTAATTTGTAACGAATAACAGGTGCCTACCTTAAAGTACTAAGCAACAATCAAAACAAGTTAACTGATTACGTTCTAACTTTTCACTTGGGGAGGATTTTCCCAAGATATGGGTACATGAGAAACGTAAGGTACAAAAAAGGGCACATATATTTTTATTTCTGTAAAAACAATTACCTAAGACACTTCATCTGCATGTACATGCACACACACACATACAGAAGGTTGTATGTGATTATATAGATTCTAAAAAAATTTAGAATGAGACATATCACTTATTTATTAAATGAAGGAGGAGCGATGAGTTAGGTACAGGGAGGGATGATGGAGGTCCCCAAAGTGGGAAAGTGATGAATTTTTTAAAACCTATCTGATATAACCTGGGGTATATGCTTATGTAAAATTATATATACATTTATGTGTAAACATTTTTAGAAAGGATAATTTGATATTAAGGCATGCGGATAAAGCCACGGGTCAGAAATTAGTTTAATATTATCTCTATCACTAAAAGGCTATGTTACCTCAGACTAATCACTTAATCTCTCTGGGTCCCAAATTAATTCATTGGCAAAGTGGATTATAAGCTTTCTAAGGGCTTTTCCAATTCCAGCATTCAAAGTTCCTTCTTCTTTGCATGTGATTGATGATACATTAAACAATCTTAATTTGGGCTGCGAAGTATCAAAAGAAGGCAAAGTCCTATCTTGTTTGGCTCAGATTTTGAAAGTACGAAATTTTATTTTTGATTCAATGCTATTTGACTGATCTTGTATTGTATGAAATCTAATGATAAATCAAACATTTTCTTCTGCAAACTAGTTTATCTTGTAACATCATTATTCATATTAATGGACTAAATATTTTTTCCATTGTTGGTCTTGACTGCTTTCTGCTCATTCAAACTACTCTTCTAGGTTTCTATTCCACTTCTCCTTTCTCTAGTTTTCTATTCATTTTCTGTACCCCAAGCCACTTTCCCTTTCTCTCTCTTTTGCATCTGTGTTGATCATTTGTTTCCTCCTACTGTTAGCTTTCCTTATCCTAAAAAGCCCACTGATTCTTCAAGATCCCACTTGAACCCCATTTCTTTTCTGAAGTTCTGTAAAGGCTTCAAATCAAAGATTTTATTTTTCAGAAACTCCTACAAGTCGGTCAGCTTGTTCTTCGTCTTGTGATTATATGTTCTGTTTTTGTACCATTCTTATCTATTTAAGTGTCCTATTTCTCCACAAATATTAAAAAGCCCCAGGAAGGCAGGGAGATGCTTATTGATTCTTTTCTGCTTACTCCACAGGATACAGTGCAGGGTTTTGTGCATAAAAAGTTGTTAATTGATCCTGTTTTCCTCTAAAATGGTCATTATTAAAAGCCCTGTTAAACTCCAAAGTAACAGGAAATATTTAGCCATGACATAAAATATTAATGGAACCACAATTAAAAGGAATAATATTTTTGGAAGTAAGAAAGTGGTAGTATCTTATTTATTTTAAGTTTTGTATCTGGAATTCAAGTTTAGACAATTTAAACCAAGAACACCGGACACCTGCTATGAAAAGTTGGTAGTTCTCATAAAGCCAAGGGTATAGCCTGTCTCCTATGTTACATGGCCGGAGCCCAGAAATCCTGTTTGCCAAATAGGACTGTAAAATAGAAACAGCACAAAGTTCAGCAACTGAAAATGAAAAGACTTTGATGAGATGACTTCATAAAATCCTCAGTCATTGTGTTTGCTTCCATTTCCCACACACAGCTGAGCGTGTTAGTTTAACTTTGCAAGGGCGTTTTCTTTCATTTGCTTTGCTAATAGAGATTAAATGATCCATCAATTTAAGAATCAAGAAACAAAGTCCAGATTGCTTGCCTCACACCTCTTAACTTGAAATCTATTGATTTATTAGTAGATAAGAAGTCATCACTGGTCTCAAACGTAGCTGCTAATGGAATCATTGCAGCATCTGTATGAGTCCAGGAGACACTCTTCTATGTTCCAAAACTACTTCTCTCTCCTTTTCCCTCCCACACCAAATAGGTAAAATCTACCTTTCCCTTGGAGCAGACACACCAAATAATTAAAAGGAATTATATGGTGGTTCAGAGTGAGGAGTATACAGCTTTATTGTCAACTAGACTCCATTAAAAATTAGATTTAATGACTTTAAAGAATAAGGTTGGGGGCTGGGTTTTAGCCCCTGTGGTAGAGTGCTTACCTTGCATGCATGAGGCCCTGGGTTCCATCATCAGCATGACATAAAAATAAATAAAAATAAAAAACAAATAAAAATAAAGATATTGTAAAGAAAAAAAAATAAGGTTGCAAACAGGTAGCCTCCAGACTAAATAAATTTCTTCGATAAGGGTGTGCATGTGTGTGTGTGTGTGTGTGTGTGTCCTAGATGGTTTTTCCTTCCCTTTCTTTTCCTTCTGAACTGAAGTGATCTTGCATAAAAATACAGATTTTTCCCTGTGTGCTTCTATTTCAAAATTTCAAACTTTGCATCTCTAAATGGAAACAACTAGATGGCACTGAGAAGGGCCTCTTGATGGGCATAGACACTCCAAGTGGCCCATGTCCCCCCAGGATCCTGCTTTGCTCATTAATATTAGGAAAGTCCTATGTGCAGCTGAGTTTGTTCCCTAAGGGTATTGACAGAGTAGACTTCCCTGTCTGATGTCCATTCAGTCCCCTAAGGGCAGTTTGAATTGGAGCTCAAGAACACAAACTTGGGGAGGCTCCCCTGAGTTGGAGTACTAGTTCCACTACCCAGCTTTATCTCTGCGGGCTTGCATAAGTAACCTTCCAGGGAACAGTTTCATCTATTAATTAAAGATAATGATGATAATACTGCCTCAATGCATTTTCATGAGAAACAGGCTTAGCATTTAGAAGAAATAGCATCTTGGCACATAGCATGCACTATGTAAGTGTTACCCTCTTTTAAAAACCTCAATATTTAAGCGTTGTTCTGTATTAAAGAAGAAATTATTTGGATATATGTTAAAACAGAAAAAGGAAGACTTTAATCAGGTCTCTCACAATTAATGTCAAGATGATCACAATAGGGGAGAGAGAGAATGGGCTCAAATCCAAATATGATAAGAATATGTAGGTATTTTATAGCCAAAGAACAGTTTGAGGGGGTTCATGGACAGAAAATTACTAAGATGAAACATTAAGGGTAGGGGCAGTTTTATGGATTGTATAACAAGTTTCTTGGTGAAGGTAGACCAGCTGATCAGGTATCTGTGATGAGGGATTCTAAGTTGGTTTAGCAGGGCTCTGCAAGAATATCCTGAAGCCCACAGTTGAAACAGAGTAACAGGAGGGCTCAGAGGAGTCTGACTAAAGTTTGGTCTAGGAGACAGTCTTTGTCACCTGCAGCAACTAATAGGATTTTCTTATAAGGTTGTCTGTAGCCTTACAAATCCTTCCCAAATTAGGCAAAAATCACACAGAATCTCCAGGTATCTCAAAGTGAGTCTGTATTTAAGTAAAGGGAACTGTGTTTTCAATAGCACAGTCCTTTGATGTTTCTGTCCTTAAATTGTGAGAAAAGATATAAAGCATTGCTCTGACAACACAGCCAGACTGCAGGGTAAACATTATCTACCTTTTATAGAGAAGGAAACTGAGGCTCAGAGATGATACCTGATAATTCCTGTTGAACTGAATTCTAATGAATATTCATGTTGGGGCCCTTTTTATTATCTATAACTATAGAAAGAAGAGGAAGAAAAAAGAATACACACACACACACACACACACACACACACAGAAGAGGAAGCATTTTTTTTTCAGATGGTTCACAGCCCAGGGGTAGCCTAGCTGGTGTTAACACAAATTACAGAGCCATTCATAACTGGTCACCTTATGCAATGCCAAGTTTACTGAAAATTGACACCACCAGTCTATGCCACACAGCCTGTTTTCATAACAGGCACCTACACTAATAAGACAGGCAGCAGGGAGTCTCAGCCCTTTGTGACTTCCTGCAAAGGGTGCTGGCAGGAATGGAGAGTGTCTCAGTGGCCCAGACCAGCAGGATACTGATGTACTGTAGGTCAAGGGGATACTACTGTGAACAGCAATTACCTTTTCCCACTGCAGAACTGCTGCATTGCTAGAACAAGGGCAGGCTTGTTCTAGCAGTCTCTGAAATGGTGTCATGTCTTCTTACGTGACACTGAGGCAGTGTTGCAGGGGCCTCAGTTAAGCACATCCATCACTACCCATCAGACAGCAGATATTAGTCTTCAGGTGACTGATGCAAAGACCCTTTGGAAAAGAGTGAGGCAAGAAGTGAGACTACTAAGCCTCAAGAGAAGGACAAAGACAAAAGGTCATCTGGCATCCTTTTCAATCTGTCTTCTGCTCCCTTTAACAGGAAGGATTTTCTCCTGCATTGGCATTTCAGTCCAGCAGATCCTGCCAGTGCATGACTTTAAGGAGAGGTGATCCAATCCCAAGAAATACACAGGTTGGGAGGAACAGTTCCTTCTTTCCTTAAAAAGGTCATACCCTGGCACTAACAGCACTAAATGCCAAATGCACTTTCCTAAGACATTGGCTGAAAAATGGTTTCTTTCCTTCCATTTGTGGCTAAAGCAAATCTGAAGGTCTGAAAGAGGCTGCTCTGCCTGGTGCCACTAACAGTGGCAGGTGCGCTTTCAATTAAAATCTTCACTATAACAAGAGAGTCATGAGAAATGTATTGTATCTTTTCTCTCAATAGATTTCTTTTGTTCAACAATTTCCAGAAAAATAAGAACATGGCCTGGTCTTTCATTGGAATACAGTAGGACTGGATTAAAAGCAGGAAGTTAAAATAAGGCTTCAGGAATCATGAAGATACCAAATAATCCATTTTTGTCAAATGCAATTCCAACAGACATTTTCTATGATTTGGAGCAGCTAGATCTTATGTGTTGCTTCCTATATTCCACACTGTTCTCTGTGAAACTCATTGCTCAGAACAATTCTATTCTAGCTGTTGAGAATGCACAGCCTTTAAACCATGTTACCAGTTCAAGCTAATAAAGACAAATTAAGAATAGAGAAATTTCTTCTCTTCAAACTGATTAATCTCATTCGGACTTTTTTTTCCCTTTTCTTTTCTTTTTTCTTTGTGGTGCTGGGGATCAAACCCAGGACCTTGTGCATGCAAGGCAAGCACACTACCAAAGGAGCTATATTCCCATCCATGATTTGGACATTTGAGGGTTCCAGATACTTCTGAGAAGCTGAATAAAACTATAAAACCTCTCTCAAGGAACACACATTTGTGAGTACACATACACATATTTGCAGATAATTTTAATACCTTTTTTCAAGGCATCAGAAAAATGTCATAGAATGGAATTTATTTTCCTCAAAGAGATATGATAGAGCTTAAGTGAAATAGTATATGTTAAACAAGTTTCATGATGCTTAGAATATGAGAGATAAAATGATGAATTATCATTTTTAAACATTTTTATTTTGGTACAGTTTACCTGTGAAGGCAGGAACTATGTGATATAGTTTATGTAGTCCATTTTCAGTGGTTCAATGTTTAAATAAGTTTACTATGTGTTCTCACAAGCCTCAACTTAAAGACTATCATTTGAAGAAGTGACAGCTAACTTACAAATTAACACAATCATGAGTCCTCTTCTGTTTTGTACAAGTAAAACATATATATATATATTTGGCAACCTTTTCAGGAAAATCAAAAACATTCTGATTCTAGTAACCTTGAGAAATTAATCTCTTAATTTTCCTGTGGAGATAATTCACAGATAAATATAAATTTGGTAATAAAAATTCGTAGAGTAAGTTTTTTTTTCTTATATATGAACTCTTCTTGAGATAGCTAAGCCATTTAAGTTTTTTTATTTTTTGCCTTCTCTAATCAACCTGGCTCCTTTCATCTACTTGGTTTGCCTAACAGATATTCAAATCTGAATGTTTCTCTCTCTCTCTCTCTCTCTCTCTTTCTCTCTCTCTCTCTCTCTCTCTCTCTCTAATCTCAGCTTCGATGGACTTCAATTGCAAGCTTATTTTAATTGCAAAGAGCAGGTAACAGGATCTCAGGGCTAAATGATGGTTAAATAACAAGCTAATAGAAGTAAACTAAGTTATGTGCATTTTAAAATCTCATGTTAGATAGGATCAAAGCTGCTCTGCATCCCAATTTTCTGTAGGATATATTTAGTACCAGTAACATACCACTCAGCCTTACAGACAAATATTCTTGACTTGCTTGTTCCTCTGTGACCTCCTTGATCCTGCTGCTTTTCTCCCTGGCTGTCTCCCCACCCCCAAGTCCCCAACCATCCAGGTTCTGCCCCAACTGCTCCCCTTCTGGCAAAGGCATCTTCCAACTGCAGAGGTGAGCACCTAAGTGGGAGACCCCTGCTAACCCAGTAGCAGGCTGATCGCTTATTAATGATTTCTGTTTTTAGCTCATGTCAAGCACCAGCGAGGAGTCTCTCTTCTGGTTCCCACGCTCGGGTCTTTAATCATGTTGAACGATGGCAAAGTGTCTACTGGCAATGTTTGCGACGATGGAAATAGATGTGAAAAAGGAGCTATACACGGAGCTGATCCATTGGGGTTGCTCTGCTCTTGGGGAACACAGAAGCCTCAGAAAAAGCAAAGTTATGAAATCCATCTCTCAGGTCTTTCAGTTTATTCTGCTCCTGTGCTGCTTTTCTGTTGTTTGTGTCTGAGCGAATCTGGGGTGCTCTGCTCCTGAAAATCAATGTTTTTTTTTTTTTCCCCCTGGGGTCAGAACCTTTGGGTTTGGCCAGTGAAGTGTGTATGTGTGTGTATGTGTGTGTGTGTGTGTGTGTGTGAGAGAGAGAGAGAGAGAGAGAGAGAGAGAGAGAATGAGAATCAACAAATCTGTCACTCTCTATAAGACACTAAATCAGGTATCACAAGTAGATAAAAAGTTTTGCTTTTTGCCCTTAAGGAGATTTCAATCCAACGGAGGAGTCAAGACAAATTCAATCAGAAGCTGTAAGTGATCGAGACTGTATATAATTAAGTGGCTTAATACTGTGATAATAGGCTACACTTTATAGACATTTGAACCAGGGAAAAGACCGATATTTCTAATTCAATTGACATTTCCTGACACAACTATTCTGTGGGACAGAAGAAAATTGCCCATGTAAGTTTAGAGAAAAATGGACATTTGAAATTAAGAGAATGCAAGTAAGGGTAAAGAAAAAAGGTCTTTGATTAAAAATAAAATAATTTCTTAAGTCACATTGAAACAATTAGGAAATACTCTTAACATCCACTCATTTAATAAGCTAAATGCCTTTTTTTTTTGTGCTAGCCATTTAGAAATATAAGTAAGATCAATGTAACTCATGTTTTTGAGGAGTTCATGCTTCCTGAAAATCATTACATAGAACTGAAGTGTTGTAAGAGGAAAAAAAACACAAAAGAAAAAGAAAAATGGAAAACAAAAATATACCCCAATGCACTACGGAAGTAGATTCTTCATTTTATTTAACAAGTAAGTTAGACTAGAGAATCCTAAGCTTTGTAAAATGTATCTAATGTGATCAGTAGAAAGTAGACATTTATCTAGGATAGAGTTTCTCACCTTGCCACTACTGACATTTTGAACTCCGTAGTCCTTTGTAGAGAGGAAAAGAAGGAGATATTGTCCTCCCCTGGAGGATGTCAGCAGCATCCCTAGACTCTACTCACTAGATGCCAGTAGCACCCTCACCTCCACTTGGGACCATCAAAAATATCTCCAGATTGTGTCAAATGTCTGCTGGGGATAAACTTGTTCCTTGTTGAGAACCACTGATCCAGAAGGGCAGGAGAGTTAACTTAGATGGAAAGAAATTTCCTTAGAATGAATACCTGTGAATAATCTCCAAAATACATTTTAAATACAATAACAACAACTGAAACAAAACCTAATAATAATAAAAACCCTCAATATACAGAGAAATATAGTTTTTTACTGTCTATATTAAAAAGGGGAAAATGAGCATCTCTGCTGAATATACAGGAAATATTTCTGCAAGGATAAATATGATACTGTCATCAGAGAAGTGGATTCACGAGGGATATTATAAGTGGAAGGCTTTTTTGCTCTATATGCCTTTGTGTGTTTTGAATTATAAAGTATGAATGTATTACCTATTCAAAAAGGATGAAAAATTTAAAAGTCAGTTCTCTTCACACAGGGAAAACTTAACATCCATGTACTCTTGAGTTTTTTTCTATTAGTGACAATGGATTTGCACTGCCCAGTTCTCCAATCCTCTGGTTTTTGTGGTGAAGGTCAACCTGACCATGAAGCTAGTTAAAGGAAACCATAATTTCCATGTTCCAGCTTGGTTATCTACAAGTTCCCAGCTAGGTAATGTTAGTATTTTTCAAAATCAACAGCCAAGAAATGTTTTTAGACGGATGTCTGCTAGGCCACAAAATAAAGGTCTTAAATTACTTTTCCCAGACTTTCTGACTCCTGTTTATCAGTTAATTTTTCCCCTCTCCCTCACTTTCCTATTCCTGGGAGCTCTTGCAGTTAGTCTTTGAATTATACACCCCTCAGATAGTAAATCCAAAGATGACCTAAAGTCAAACTCTATGATGTTGGATCAAAACATCAGCGGAAATGATTAAGAAAAAAATTTCATTTATTTTTATTTTTCTGTCCATATTTTGGGAACTGATTAAATGTCAAGATGTTAAATCTGAAAAACATATTTTAATTGCCTGTTATTAAATCCACCTGTTTTGTTTATCCCAGGCTTAACTGAATTATACTAACATAATAGGTTTCATTCAGTCAGTTATGAAAACTTATCCCATTTCTCGCCAATGTCAGTTTTATAAAATAAACATGCAAATGCTACTTCTTTGTGTAAAAATTCTAATGGCTTCCCATTGCCCATAAAATATGGCACATATATGTTATCAGTTTATATCATGTCCTCACTATCTGACCCATTTCTTTTTCAAGATTGCTATCATTTCTGTCATTTGTCAGACCCTGTATGTTATTTACTTATGACAAGCTTCAAAGGATTGTTGTCTTTGTACAGATGAGGAAACTGAGGCTGAGAGAAATTCAGCTCACCAAATGCACACACAGTTAGTAAGTGGAAAATTTGGAATTCAAAACCAGGTGAGTCTCATTTCCAAAGAAGTCCTTCCAGACCAGGCTACAGCTAAATTGCAAGTCCTTTGACCTCCACTCTGTTACTTCCGAAGCCAGCTGTGCTCAATTGTTATTCTGTTCTGTACCATTTTTCATCAAAACATTAACCCACTTTTTGTATTATACATTGACAGTCTTTCCCTGCTGGAATGTGGGCTCTGAGTGGCAACACTTTTGTCATTCTTGTTCATTGATGTACCCCGAGCACCTACATCAGTGAACAGCCCACAGTATGGCTCCCAGCAGACAGGCACTGAATGGGAGAATGCTGTCTTTTCATTTTGGCTTGCCTTCACAGTGTGCCACAGTTTCTATGAGTTTCACTTAACTTTTACTAATTACATTTGAGGATAGATTCCCCCCACCCCCCGCAGGGCACATCTATAGGTGAGATAGCCATATACCCTGGATGTTTTAGAAATAATTGTTCCAAATTTTGACTTATATTGCCACAATAGTTATTCTTATATTATCCTCAATTTTAATTTAAGGAGATATGGTTTTAATATATGTCAGTGTTCTTTTGGGTACTGGCTAATTTAGATGATAAATTCTATTCCTCTAAAATTATCTGCTATGAAGACAGGAAATCTCTAATTCTTTTCCTGGATGGGGTAAATCTTATTTGGGGACTTGTACGGAACTGATTATACTACTTCTTTTTGATTAATATACATTGAAAAAGATTAATATATACATTCACTTTTAAAAAAAATACTAAAAATTAAATAATATCCTTTATAGATTGTCTTTCTAACTTAGGGAATACACATATCTGCCCAATGGTTCTTCTCTTAAACATAGATATATGTTATGATTTTGTACAAGGCTGTTAAAGTGTTATTTCATTTCCAGTAGCATTTCAGCTGATTCTTATTGGCCATGTTATTGTAGCCATGGTCTCCTTTCCTTCTCTCCCTTACTTCCCTCCCCCACCCCCAATATTTTTTGTTGGTGTAAACCAAATATAATTTATTTATGAATACTTTATAATAGATTATAAAATAAGAAAATAAATCAATATGCTATTTACGTGGCTTATTTTATACCACCGTAGTATACTTTGTAACTAAAATGGTAAGACACAAAGACTTTAACAAGATTCCTAGGTGAAGTAGATGTGCATGCAGTTGAGAATTATCATCTTATATAATAACATATTCAGGTGAACTAACACTAAACACTATATTTTTGCTTATTTAATTGATGAACATTAAAAAAAAATTCAATGACTTTAAGGGCAGGGTGAGACTGGCATTGCCAGTTCTACTTGTGGGAGTACAAATTGAGTGATGAAAAATAGCATAGACATCTATGTCCTTTGAGCCAACAATTCTACCTCTAGGAATTCAGTCCAAGAAAGTAAAGAAAATAACTGGTATGTGTATAATGAAGTTCATTGTACGGTTATATAGTAGAAACTTCCTAAATAACCTCCATCTACTGACTAGCTTTCCATCCCCAATGTCCAATTTACTGAGGAGACCACCACTCCTAGAACTCTGGCTGTTGGCAGACCCCTCTCGGAGGGCATGCCCAGCTCTGCTCCTGTCAATGCTGTATTTATTCACTAATTTTTAAATTTGTTCTAACTAGTTATACATGACAATAGAATGCATTTTGACACATCATACATATATGGAGTATAACTTCTCATTATTCTGGTTGTTCATAATGTAGAATCACATTGATATGTAATCCTATATGCATTTAAGATAATGATGTCCAATTCCTTCTACTGTCATTCCTACTCCCATGCCCCCCTTCACTCCACTCTGCCTAATCCAAAGTATCTCTGTTCTTCACTAGCCCCTCCCCTTATTGAGAATTAGCATCCACATTCATATATCATAGAAAACATTTGGCCTTTTGTTCTTTGGGATTGGCTTATATCGCTTAGCATGATATTCTCTAGTTCCATCCATTTACTGGCAAACGCCATAATTTCATTCTTCTTTAAGGCTGAGTAATATCCCATTGTATATACATACCACAATTTCTTTATCCATTCATCTGTTGAAGGGCACCTAGGTTGGCTCCATAGTTTAGCTATTGTAGTCACTAAATTTATTCACATCAGTTCTTTAGCCACCACATAATTTGGCTATTACTCTATTATATTAAAAGGATGAAACTTTGAGTGCAAAAAAACATTTTTGTTTCTTTGAAACTAAGTCAAAAGCTTTAGAAAAATTTGACAAAGGTGGGTCCTGAAAAAAAGTTATTGCTATTGAATTCAGGGTGAGGAGACAGTTATAAAAGATAAGACAATAATTGTAGATACTTAACACTCTTATTTTTAACCGGGACTGCTTTGTATTTCCATAATAAAGTGAAGTACAAAATTACTGAGGGTCCTATGAATTTATGTAGGGAAGATGTAACAAAGCTCCAAGCAGTGGGTCCATTCTCAAGAAGACATCTGGCCCTGTTTCAAAGGTTAGTGAATACTACAGTCAAAAGTTATAAGCTGAAAGAAAAATTTTAGGAATATTTGTATCATTTTTGTAATTTGTTTTTATTCCTTTTTGATAAATTATATTGGTTTAAGTTGTGATGTTATAGGCTACAAGAAATATATATCTAATATAATATGTAGAGAAAAGATATTTAGTATATTAGAAGGGAATATATTAAAATATTAATGGGTTAATAATATATGGTGGAATTATGGATGATTTTTAAAACTTTATTCTTTAGAATTTTAAAATCCTGGAAACAATCTTATTTCAATTATGTGAGATGTAACAAAAAATGTGAATAAGAGTAAGAATAAAGAAAGAAAATTACTATCAAATCTATGGCTCAGAGGTTTGTTATTTTAAAATCTACCTTAAATCTTTGAGTTTCCCATTGTGAATTCATGCAAATAGGGAAGGATGTTCTCTGGAGTTGTGCATTTAAGTTTTCTTTATCTCAAAGCACTTTCTGGATTTTCCAATATTACAACAGCTCTTTGTCTAAACCAGCTCTGTACCCGAGTTCCAATTATAAAATGAGACTCCATTAGAAATCTGGGGTTAAACCGGCCCAGCTAAGGTAGTCACGCTGCTTCCCAGTGTGTAGCCGGCTTTAGAAGATTTGCTGTGACCCTGATACAGAGGCATGTGATGGCCCTGGTTCAACAGCCTTTTCCAGGAGTTGCTTATCAGGGCTCTTTCTTGGTCCTTGACATTCTTTCCAGTGTAAGCCCCTGTCGGTTTCTGGCTTCTGGTTTAAGATAGATATCACAGTCATTCTCTTTTACTTGTGATTTTTTTTAATCTATAGTGAATACTACAGTCAAAAGTTATAAGCTGAAAGAAAAATCTTAGGAATATTTGTATCATTTTTTGTAATTCATTTTTACTCCCTTCTGGTAAAGTTTAAGTTGTGATGTTATAGGCTGCAAGAAATATATATCTAAAACAATAGGTAGAGAAAAGATATTTAGTAAAGATGTTAGAAGGGAGTACATTATGATATATTCCAACTATACAGGAGTGAGGACTTTAGAGGCAGCCACATAGAGAAAGGTGTAGACATGGGACAGAGATATACCACTTATTCTGGGCAGGGTGCACTGTCATGAAGTTTAAGTCTGAGGATTCATTAAAAGTATTTAGTAGATGCCTGATGTGCCTGAATTATCAAATTGGCTGCTATTTGTATACCCACTGATGCTGGGATACAGTTGCATAAAAGTGGCTACTACTGGGAAGTAAAAGCTGACATGTTAGAGTCACAATGGCTTTGTTAATGAATCTGGGCTTTCCTGAAAGGTAGTAGAAAACTACTAACAGTTTCTAACAGATCCGTGAAACAATTAGGAAGTTCCTGAAGGAAGCATATTTAAAGTTGGACTGACTAGTAGTGAAGAACCCACAATGGAGAGATCCTTTATGAGGATATTTCATACAAGAGGCTAGGAGAAATCCGTGAATATTGTTAGTAGGAATATAAAGATAAAAGAGATATGGAAACTACTGCAGAGGTGTCACAGGCATATAGGAAGCAAGGCTGGGGAAAAAAAGCAGAGATGATCCCAAGATTTCCAACCAAAGTGCTCAGGAGGTTGATGGAAAGATTGCCAAGATGATTGAGGCATTGGGAACAAGGTTAGACCAGAACCCATCCACAAGTGACTATGGCAAGGGTGGGTGAATGGCATGGACAGGGGAGTTTTGGCCAGTCTTATCTCTGCTATCATTCCACACCGCCTGACTCACATGAAAAAACGTTCAGTCTATTGAAAACAGTGACTATTGTGCTGTGCGGCTTCCCCTTCTAATTAGGTTGGTCCTGCAATTCCCTTCCATGTAGAAATTCTGGACATTCCACATAAGTGGTGAAAGATTGACTGGCAAGCCTGGAGAGGTCTCACACATCTGACTCTGTGCAACTCTTGCCCTTTCCACCATTGGTGACTTCATGAAGGTAGCTGGAAACTGGCTATGGTGGGAACACTTACACCATGGAAATTGGCAAATTATAAATCCAGGCACTCTTCCCACCCTAGAAAACCAGTTGTTGAATATTTATGTGTCTGTTGAGGAACTGGTTATAAAACCAAGAAAAACAGTGAAGTGTTACAAAAGCCTTTGAATGATTGTAAGGTAAAGTTTCAGAATATTAATTGGAAGGAGAAAAGGAAGACGCACCTATGATTTTGAGGCACACTGGATGTACATGGTTATCAAGGTCCAGAGAAGGTGGCATAACAAGATTTATTCATCAACTCAGAAAAGATCTACAGATATTTCTAGATTAGTCTTTGGTTCCTGAGGGTAAATTTTCTTCTGATTTTAAAAACAATATTTAATATTCTTGTACTTCAAAGATGACAATTGGACATGCTTATTGTTTCTCATTCTTCCTGAAGGAATGATCTGGCTGGATTTCTCTACCATTTAGATGAATAATTCATTTTAGTAATAATGTTTTTTTTCCAGCAGGCTAACATGCCGAATGTATGAAGCAATTATTAGAGAGAGAGCAAATCACCACCACAGTATATCATTAATCTTCTCTTGCAGCATACTTTTTTAGAACTAGATCTGTGTTAGTGTCTAACATCCCTTCCACAAACCTTACTAGTAAGCTTTCCTCTACTTTCTACAAAAAGCTATGAATTTTGCATTTACTCTTTTCATAATGAATCAATTCTAAGATATAATCCCTGAATTGTGAAATTTATTACAAAAATTGTACACCAGACCAGGAAGGATGCAAGAGCCCATTTTTTCTAAATGATATTTTAGTAGAACTGAGGTTAAGATACTCCATATCTAAACCCACATTCCCCTATAGAAGACAAATGAGGTTCTTCAAGTCTACTTAGAGTGTAAGGAAAAAAAAGAAACCTGTAGAAAATGCAACAAGAATTCCCACTTAACTTTCAAGATAATTATTACAAGAGAATTTAGTCTCGTTACAGAGTTTGACACATAATTGGTACTCAAAGATGTTTGTGGAAAGAATGGAATACTTTCCTGTTGCTGTAGGATTTCCATTGAGCTAAACTTTAAATCAAATATTCAGGGGATAAGGGAATAAATGTCCCATTCACTTAAAATATTGCTTAGAACAGACAGATTAATTTGCTTGATCAATAGCATGTAAATCTTGAGCATTAATTAATTCTTTCAGCCTGAGTACCTTTAATTCTCATTAGAAGAGAAAATGTTTCACAAGACTTGTTGATTAATTACCATTTTAAAATCACCCAAACAGAATAAATGGTGACATTAAAAAAATATAAAGTGAAGAAAGAGATATGTTGAATTTATTTACTACATAAAAGCGGTGGGGGTGGGCAAGAGGCCTGTGTGGTGGTGCATGCCTATAATCCCAGAAACTTTAAATTTGAGGCTAGAAGATTACAAGTTCAAGGCTAGACTGGGCAAATAAGCAAGACCCTATCTCAAAATAAAAAAAAGATAAAAAGGGCTGGACATGTAGCTCAATGATATACACTGCTATATTCAATCCCCAATATTGAAAAAAATAAAAAGCATCTACAAAAAGTTATTTTAGATGAGCAGTAGAAGAAGTGTTGTCAAATTCCACATGAATCCCTTGAGGTTCTTTTTTTTTTAATTGACTTTTCTGATTAGTTTGGCAAGAATGCCTTTCTTTACAACACTCTAATTTATCCTCTGGGAACATTTATTCAAGGTTTTGTGACTTTTAGTAGAGCTTTGAAAGGCTTATTCATGTCCATTTTGTGTTACAGGTAGTCCTAGGTAATTTATGCATTTTGTTGCTATTATAAATCTACTATGTTTCCATTTTCTTTTGTATAATTAAAAGCTGTTTGGATCTTCATGTTTTATCCAATCCTTTATATGAATACTTATTAATTCCAATAGCATTTTAATCAATTCTTTGTTCTTATTGTTGCAAATAATAGTTCTATTGCTGTATTTTAAAAAATATCTAGACCAATATTTTTGTATGAAAAAAAAAAGAAATGGGAGAAATAAAGATAGAAGGTCTGCCTTCCATCTGATAGTGGTCCAGCTTCTCAGGGATGAAGAAAGTGGATAAACATTGGTAACTTTCAAAGTCTACATAAAATCTGGTGACTAAGTCAGTCTCCCTGCACTTCTAGGCCAAGAAAACATAGGTGAGTTACCTAAAATCAAATAACTTATTCAAGTTGCCAGACAAATATGGTATCTCACTGAGTGTGGAAATCCAAATGACCCATCTATTTCTTATTCTTTTAAACCTCTTCTTTTGTCTGTATTCATTACATTGTGTTTGGTATTTTGCTCTTTGTTTGCTATGCCAGCCCTCTGGTAAATTTCATCTTCAAGAGACACAAAGGAGAAACAAAAACTATTGAGTTCTCTTGCTAGGGGTCAAATGAATAAAAGAAAGAAAGTCCTATGCAGATGCTGCAATCTGGTGGAGTCTATAAGAACAGATACACATCCTCTTTGAGGAAGAAGAGGACCTAAACATTTAAAAGGTTACAATGCTTAAGGCATATGTGCTCAGACAATGAAGCAGGATCTCAGTAACATTATGGACAGGCTGTGAAATGCCTAGACAGTTCAGTGGTGGCCTGAAGAGCATATACCCCATCCTGTAGGATGGCAATGTGTTATGACATGAAGACACATTTTATTGAGCATGAATGTGCTCTACCTAGTGTTCTAAAGATTTCATAAGCATTATCTCACTTAAACCACAGAATAATCCCAGGAGGTAGTACTCACTGATAAAAAGTTCAAAAGATCTAATTAACTTACCTAAAGTCAAATAATTAATAAGCAATACTGCTGGTTTCAGAGCCTGGTTTCATTCTTTATCAATTTTTTGTTGGTTTGTTTGTTTTTTGGTACTGGGGATTGAACCCAGGGTGCACTCAACCACTGAGTCCTAATCCTTTTTTGTATTTTATTTAAAGACAGGATCTCCTGAGTGCTTTAGGGCCTCTCTACATTGCTGAGGCTGGGTTTGAACCTGTGATCTTCCTGTCTCAGACTCCAGAGGCACTGGGATTACAGGTGTGCATCACTGCACCTGGCCTATCAGCTTATTGACAGGCTTCTAGGATAAGAATGGTCAGATGAAAGACCAGTTGGTTGTACATCGGGAACCTTCAGGGGACTGAAGTAAGGGGATTGGACAAATGGTTAAAACAATAGTACGGTCAAACATAGATAACGGCAGTAGAAAGAGAAGGCCATGGATGGATGCAATGTTTGAAGAAAAAATTATCAGGCTTTAGATTCTGCTGTAGACTTACTGTTTATGTTCCTTCCAAACTCAGATGTTGAACCCTAATCCCCAAAGTGATGGTGTTTGGAGGTGGGACCTTAGCGGGTGTTTAAGTCATAAGGACAATGCCCTCATAAACGGGATTGTTGTTCTTATAAAAAAGATCTCAAGTGCTCTCAAATTTCCTTCTGCCATGGGAAGATGCAGAAAGGAGAACCCACAATGAACCAGGCAGATTGGCCAGACACTGAATCTACCAGTACCTGATTGGACCTTCCAGCATCCAAAACAGTGAGAAATCAATTTCTGTTGTTTAGAAGCCACCCAGCCTGGCATTCTGAATTAGTAGCCTGAATGGAATATAGCAGACTCCAACAGGTTCAGGAGGATGATAGAAAACGTAAGAACCTGGATTGTGCCTGAGTGGGAAGGCTGTAAAAATTAGTTTTCTAATAAAAGACTGAAGGAAATGGGCAGAAAGAGGGAGGTGGTAAAGTCACAAATTGGCAATGGCTATTGTTGGGATTTGAAAGGGATCTTGCTCGACCACACCACATACACACTTCTACTGACCCTGTAAAGCATCTCCTTTTGAAATTCATGGTAAGTCATACCAATATGGTAGTTATGATTATCACAGCACTTACTAGTTAAGAATTTATAAAAATGAAGTTTTCTTTTTATTTTCTCCACTAATCAAGCATTCAACTCAAACTTTTGTTTCTCCTGCATTTGTTTCATAGTTTTCTGATGGCAAGCTTCTAACTTTAAAAAAAAAAAAAGTTTGTTTGTGGTAGCACATGCCTGTAATCCCAGGGATTTAGGAAGCTGAGGCAGGAATATCACAAGTTTAAGGACAGCCTGAACAACTTAAAATAATATATAAAAAGAGCTGGGGATGGTGGTTAATGGGACTTTTTCGTCAATTGAATATTTAGGATATTACAAATTTTCTTTGTCAATCAGTTATACCTATAGATTTCAAACTTTTTGACCCAATTCAGTGTAAAATTGTATTGCAACCCAGTATACACATTCACATTCAACTGCTTATCTATTTCACCAAAATCAAATGTTAATAAAAACAATATGCATTTTCTGATATTTTTATTCAATGTCATTCCATCTAAGGTTGCTATCTGATGCTCACCAAATTGATGTCTACAGTGACCCACAGTTGGAAATAGTAAGCTTACCTCAGAGCTCCACATGGCTAGGAACCCATGTGTGCAGTGCAGCTCAGACTCTACCACACTGAATTTCAGAAATGCTGAAGAAGAGAGAGGAGTAAAGCATATCATAATAGCACTAAGAAATTACTTGCCCTTCCACGTTGATACTTGCACTGTTGTTACAAAAAAAGGCAATTATTTGTTAGTAATGTGCTGCAAAATGACATTTCGGTCAAGGACAGGCCAGCTGTATGAAGGTGATGTATGAGATCTCCTGAGAGTATAATGGAGCTGAACGATTCCTGTTGCGGAGTGATGTAGCATCGTAACATGTTATCAGAGCACATTGCTCCCTTGTCCGTGGGAATGCTGGTGTATACACGCCTCCTGTACTGCCATTCATAGGAAGGTGTAGCACATAAAAGCACAGTGCATAAAACTTGATAATAAATGATAATGTTACTAGTTTATTTGTTTACTACACTATAATTTTAACTCATTATTCTAGAGTGTACTCATAAAAAATGTGCATCGTAAAGCAGTATGCCATGGTACTCTGGCAACAGCCTCTGAGACCTTCAGTTCACTGCATCTCTTGATGGTATCTAGGGCCACCTGGAGTGACTGACCTACTCCATCTAGGCTTGTGCAGGTGTACTCCATGATATTCCAACAATGGAGATCTTCCCCAAAATGCATAATTAGGAATAGCTCCATTGTGAAGTGTCATGTACCTGTAATTATTCAAAATTTCAGAGTGTCCCTGAATGCATTTCCAAAGAAATTCAGAAAGGCTGTATTGGGCAATAGGAAGAACATCATTGTTTAGAAGACACGGAACTTCATCTTTGGGGCCTCAGAACCTTTGTCTGGGAAATGAGAAGGTTGACCTGGATGAGAGGATCCTAATTTAGCTGTGCATCAGAATGGTCTGGAAAGCTTTAAAAGAAATTCTGCAGTTGGTTTCATTCCTCCACCTCTGCAGAATCAATCTGTGGTTAATTAGGAACCACTTCATATGGAAGCCAGCCAAGATGGAGATGGACTTGCACCCTACTATGGAATTTCATTTGGTCTAAGTGAGCCTTTTGCCGGGTTAGCAGGTCATCCCTCCTGCCAAAAGGACTTCCTATGCTCAGGGTCAAATTTTTCTTTGGAAAGCTATTTTGATCTGATCCAAAGGCTCTAGGTTATGACACAGAGCTGCAATGGTTTAACCTTGGAAAAAAATATTTATGTAGTATTATTATTGAACACCCTCATAAAAACAATTTCAAGAAAACATACATGAAACCTCCAACGTTAAGCACTGAAGCTACCTGGTAAACACAGAGCCAGGTAACCTAGTGGCTGGCTTCCTGTGTCAGAAAGCCCTCTCAGGAACACATTTTCTGAGTTCACTCTCCCTCTACTTGCCAAAATATGTCTGGAACTCCCTGAATCCAACCACTCCCATAATGTCCCTTGCCTGGATGGGAGCTGGAGAGTTGGCAGCGACTGAGGCAACAGGGACATATAGGGTTAGGGCAGGCAGCAGCTTAGGAGAAATCAGTCAGGACTTAAGGGACCAGACAGAGATTTGTCCTGCCAGGATGATGCTGGGGGAAGGTGGAAAGACACTGTCTATGCCAGTGATTAATTCATTCCCAAACCCTTGTCTTCCCAATGCTTACTATTCTCCTGATAAGATTTATAGCTAATTAGATCCACACCGAGATAGGTGGATAAAGAGAAGGAGGCTGCTCTTCTACCCTGGCAATGGTCAGTTACTGACATAGATACATGGTTAGCTGTGGATGGCCCAGAGATAGGCACCAAATATGACCCTTGAGGCAACCCAGGTACGGGAGCTATAGATGTTGGTCAGAGAAACTTCATCCTCTTTGACAAGTACCATATCCCAATGGCCTCTATATTACCCAGTAAGGGGACTAGACAAAATTATGCATGTGTGTATATGGTGTGTGTGTGTGTGTGTGTGTGTGTGTGTGTGTGTGTGTGATTTGCGCATCTGTAGGTGTGGGTGGGAACCATTATCCTAATAGTAGAACAATGTCCTTATTTGGGAAGAAGGCTGGATTACAAGATAGGTTTGGCCTTGTGGTTTGGGTAACAGAATGAAAGCTGGATAGCTAATTTAAATGTTTACTGAGATGCCTGCATTTTTCTAGTCAAGATATTCTAACCAATTTAAAATGATAGTACCCTTCCTAGAGCCAGCAGCCTCTCAATGCTAGATGGAGTTCTCACATTCTTTGACCTTGGGTTTCATGTATCTTTGAATCTGTAGAAAAAGGAATCAAAATAGAAAAGATGAAAGGGTATTCTTCTTCCTTCTTGAAAACAATTCCATGACAGATGGGTAAGATTTGCTTGGGCAGTTCGGTGGCCTGGCTAACAAAATAATCATTGCATCTCCTTTTGGAGGAGGAGGAGCAGAATGTGGCTGTGCTTCCACATGGCCCGTTTCCCACCAGCCCTGCAAGGAGCTGCAGAGGAACTAAATGGGCACCCCTTTCCTTGGTTTGAGATTTTTTTTTCTTTCCTTTATTGAAATAGACCTTTTGTTTGTCTCCTTGTCCACGTCCCTAGCAAGGACTAACTGTAATGCTATCACTGTTAACGCAATCTGGAATACTGACCGGCCAGTTTGATATTTGCTGCTGTATTTCATAAAAAAAAAGGAAGAACAAGACTCCATTATGCCTAACTGATCTTAACAGGGGTTTGGTTTTATGTGGGGTTCTCAGTTTGATAATGAATAATATCTACAATTAACCTAGGCCAGGGAGACTTCATTTCAAGGAAAGAGTCTGTGAGCATTACCTGCCCCAAGAGAACTGGATTCCAGGAAATTCTTGCTTTAATTAGTAGAACAGAAAAAAAGCAGTAAGCTCTTTCTCTGAACTCAAAGCTATCTTGTCCTTCTGTCATGCTACGAATAATATAGGATATCTGATGTTAATAATGAATTTTGACTACATCAATCATTCTTCCAAAAAAATGTATTGAGCACCTACTATGCACAAGAAATAATCATGTAAAATTTTATCTTATATAACATTTACTTATTTATTCTACAAATTGTCCAGGTGTTAATCTTTAGGGCTCCTTTGGAATATTTATTTTAGTAAGATCATTCTAGCTTTTGCTGATGATAGTTTAATTCATCTTTAATATAATCTTTCTTAATTATTATTTTAGTCAGATTTTTGTATCACCATGACTGAAAGACCCGAAAAGAACAACTTAAAGGAAGAAAGTTTATTTTGGCTCATGTTTTCAGAGGTCTCAGTCCATTGATGTCTCACTCCATAGCTCCGGGCCCAAGGTGAGGAAGAACATCATGGCTGAAGGGCATTAGCAAAGGACAGAATGATCAGGAAGAAGAGAGCTCTACTCACCAGCACAAAACATATACCCCAAAGTCACACTCCCAGTCATCTACCTCCTCCAGCTACACTGTACCTGCCTACAGTAGTTGCCCAGTTAATCCATATCTGTGGATTAATCCACTGACTAGGTCACAACTCTCATCATCTAATCAATTCACCTTTGAATGTTCTTGCCTTGCCTCACACATGAGCTTTAGGGGACACCACATATGAAACCACAATAATTATAGACCCCTTTTATTAATTACTGTTGTACTAGTTACTTCTATTATTACTTAGAATTTAAGCCTTGCCTTTGTTTGAATCTGCAGAAAGACTAGCAGTTTCTGCCGAAACTAGGTATCTCTCTTACACTCCTCTACAGAAAACACAGGTAAGCTGTTTCATATGAGCAGTGTACCTACCCCTCACCCTTCCTGCAAGCCTTGAAAGAGAAAAGAGAAGTGCTATGGTTTCCATGTGGTTTGTTCTTCAGTGGTTCTTGGGTTGGAGGCTTGGCCCTTGATATTAAGAAATGAGGGGACATTTAAGAAGTAGGCCCTCAGAAGGTGGGGCATATGCCTGCAATCTCAGCTATTCAGGAGGCTGAGGCAGGAGGATTGCAAATTTGAGGTCAGCCTGGGCAACTTAATGAGACCTTATCACAAAACATTTTTAAAAATAAAATAAAAAGAGCACTCTTCATTGGAAGAGTGCTTGCTCAGTGGTGAGGCCCTGGGTTTAATCCCCAGTACTTACAGAAAGAAAGGACGGAAGGGAGGAAGGAAGGAAGGAAGGAAGGAAGGAAGGAAGGAAGGAAGGAAGGAAGGAAGGAAGGAAGGAAGGAAGGAAGGAAAGTGGAAGAGGTGGGGCCTCACGTGAAGTCATTGGGCAAGCTGCCCTTAAGAAATTAAGTTAGTTCTGGAGATAGAGTTTTTAATAAAAGAGCACCACTGGCCCCTTCTCACTCTCTCTGGCTCTTATCTCTCTGTGTGATCTCCCCTTCTGGCATATACTCCTGCCAGATGCCATCTGCTGTGATGTGATGCAAAGGGCCCCATGCAACAGCTGATGCCATGCCGTTTAGACTTTTCAGCTTTCAAAACTGTGAGCCAAATAGGCTTCTTTTCTTCCTAAAGTACCTACACTTAGGTAATTTATTATAGCAATAGAAAACAAATGAATACAAGAAGAAACATAAACATATTAGAAGATAGTGTGAGTACATTGCAACTTGTAAAGAAACAGGGGGGAAAGGCAGAGAGTGCTATTTGTCAGACATTAACATAATCCAGTGTTTCCCAACTTCTCCTCCATTACCCATGATGGAAATTCAAAGTTGCTGCCTCATTCCTCCAACTCTCATTTGTAAGTGGGCACGTTGGTGGGTGATCCTCTGCCCACCAGAGTCCAGCAGGAAGACATGAACTCCTGCAGCTCTGGTTGGAACTCATCATTAACACACCCATGTGGTGTGACAGGTATGTTCCATGAAATGAAAACTCATAAGAATATGTGTCAAATATGCTGGTTTGGGTAGATATAAGTATGATGATTTGTTTCCCTTTTAACAAATTTTTAATATCCTTTTTTCTTTTCAATATTTCATTCTGATACGTAGGCTTCTCAAACATCATGAGAAGAGCCTTTGGCCTAAACAATTTTTCTCTTAGAACCATTAAAGTTGGGGGTATGGTGGCTTCTGAAGAGTCCATTGAACATTTCAGATGAAACTGGGGGTCAAAAACAACAACAAAAAAGAAATTGGGGGTCATGGTTAGGTTCTCAAAATGATTTAAGAATTTTAGTTTTAGGTTCAAATGGTGACCTGCATGGCCACCATTCCTTCCTCTGAAGGCTGAACTCTGAAAAAGTGGCAGAGTTGTGTCTGGGTGGGAAGCCAGCTGATCCCAAGGGCTTTCTCTGTTGGTTTGGGCATGTGAAGAGAGGGACCATGACCTCTTGGGAAAGCAGGCTTTCCCAATTTCTTGGCATGTTTTCTGTCTCAGAACCATTTGAGCTGCCTGTGCTGATTCACAGGTCACTGTCTATGGCTGTCTAACCTCACTTCATCCATCAGATCTATAGCTTGGCATCACTCTCTCTGTCTCAGAAACTTGCATAGTTGGTGGACAATACTGACCTTAGACTACTTGTCTACAACAAGGAGATTATCATTCTGTCCTGTCCATTAACAGATGGGACACCTTACAAACATATCTTGATAGTTTCACACCTTTTCCACCCTCTGGGGTATCTGAGCCTCCTGGACCCAGAGTCTGAACCTATCACCAGTAACCCACTATTTGACTCATAAAGCCCAGCCTTCAGCACTAGATTCCATTTGATATCATACAACAATCATGGTGACCTTGATCTGGATGAATTTACAAGACGTTCTGCCACCATTTCAGTTGTGCATGTTTTTCTTTGAAATACAGGCTTGTCTTGTCCTCATGAACCACAATCTATTCATTATCTTCTTTTTGCCCATTATATCTTGGCTAGCTTCTCCTCCTCATCTCTACAGGCCAGACTTCTCAGGTCTACTTTTGGCCTTTTCTACTTCCCTATTTTAATCACTGGGTGATCTTACCAAATCCCTTAGCTTTATAACTCACTGTCTTAGTCTGTTTTCCATTATTGTAACAAAATACCCAAGACTGTGTACTTTTTAAAGGAAAATATGTTTACTAAGTTCACAATGTTGGAATCTGAAAGCCCAAGATCCTAGGGCTTCATCTGTATAGTATCTGGTGAGGGCTTTATGCTGGATGGCATCACAATGGCAGGAGTGGGTGCAGGAAGATCACATGGTGAGACAGGGAGCCAGAGAGTTTCAGGGGGGGGGGTTGGTCTGCTCTTTTTATAACAACCCTGCTCTCACAAGAACTAACCAGGGTCTAGAGACTACATTATTCACTTCTGAGGGTTTGCCTCCAATGACCTACTGCTTTCCACTGTCCCTCCTCTGAAAGTTTTTGCCATCTTCCAACACCACCTCACACATGGGACCAAGCTTCCCACCTGTAAATCTTGGGGAAACACACTTAAACTACATCCAAACCACAGCACCGACCCTATTAGCTATTGGTGTGACACTGGTGTGTATCAAACTATCCTGAAACTCACTGTCAGAAAGCAGCCAGCATTTTTCAAGGAGGAAATGAGAATCAGTGAGAAAAATTAACTTCTAGGGGGTATAAGTGATGTGGGCCTCCAAATCTGATTCCTGGGATGCAGCATTCCCCATTGTGTTATGCACTTGCACAGAAAGGATCTATCATCTATCTCATTTCTGTCAGCAGCAAGGTGGAGCTACTGCATTTCAAAATAATTGGAAAAACTCTCCCATATTTTTTTGTTTTCCAAAATTTGGTACAAACATGCCATTAACACCTCTTGTTATCTTCCTTTATTTGATTCTTAGATAAGAGCTTTTACCCATTTGCTACAAATGGCATATTTAAATCTCCTTCTCTCTTCAAACTGTCATATGTAGTCAACCTGTATCAAATCATTAATTTTGTCTACATTTTCAAATTCAGTATGATAAAATGCTAGTAATTTGGAAAAAAAAAGAGGTGTCCATTAGGATTCTTGGTGGTGCATAGCAACCAAGATAACAAATTATCCTAGACAACTTATAGGAATAATAATAACCAACACCTATAGCACTTACTTTGATTCAGCACCATTCTAAGTATTGGACTCATTGATTACTAGAACACCCAATAGAGTAGATACTGTTACTAGTTCTGATTTACAGATGAGAAAACAAAAGCACAGAGATGTTAAGTAACTTGCCTTGAGTCACTTAGTTAGGAAGGGGCCAAACCTGGATTTGAACTCCAGCATTTAATTCCAGAGTCTTAGGTACTACAGCCAGTCTAAGGATCTGCAACAGGCATAAAATTGAAGGGAAATCTAAGGAAACAGGTTTGGAAAAGGGTAGAAACCAGGACATAGTAGGGAATTATCACTGGGATAAACTCTAGTCACCCCATTCCTGAAACACTTGTTCCAATTTAAAGGTTCCAGTTTCAAAGTCCTGGGAGGGAAGTCCAGGACTTTGACCAGGAGAGGACAGGGAAGGGAGTGCAAGGCACTCCACTAAGGCTGAATGCAGAGGAGAAGTAATTCCCCAATAGGAAACAGCGGTATTGCAGAGAAAAGGAACAGATTTGGCAAGGGTGGGCAGTGAGCAAAGTCCATGTCATGGAGCATGAATGAAAGATTTTTATTTCGTATTAACAAAAATTTCAGGGGCAGTTGTGTGAGAAATCCCTCACCTTCCTTAAAAACATGTCTCCAATAGGATTCTTTATTTGGAAGAGATGTCGTCACTCCTTGTCTCACCACCTGCCACCTGCAAACCCACTCTATGAAGCTCACCGTTTTTCACTTGAGTTGGATCACAGCTTGGTCAAATCTCTAATACCAGGAAAATGCTGTCCTAACCCATGGAGCTATTTTTCCTGGTTTTCTTCTTTTCTCTCTAGAAGTCCTCTTCCTGATGCCATTTCTTAGATTTTCTTTTTCCTCTGTTTATTTCATAAATATTAGCATTTCCCAGATATTCTTCCAACTTCATACCTATACCCAGGGGACCCAATTACTAATGTGTTCATAAATCTCAAATCTGTGTCCAGCCAGAAATCCCTACTGATCTTCAAAAGTAGATCTCCATTTTGAAGTCTTATTGATATCACTAGTTAAATATGGCCCCAATTCCTTTACTTTTACCTCTAAGCATGTTCTTCCTTTTATGGATCTCAGTGAATGTCACCTCCATCTCCTCACTCAAGTCACAAACCAGGAAGCCATTCTTGCCTCCTGTGCACCACACCTAACCAACCACCAATTTGTAAATCCCTTCTTTGTAATATCTCCTTTATCTACCCACCACCTGAATCTCCTTGTGCTGATGTAACATAGGCTCTTTTTATTTCTTGCCAGAATTATTTCAAGGACTTCTTAAATAATCTCTCTGCTTCCAATCTGTACCTTTTTCAATTTTCTATACTGTTGCCAAAGAGGTTTTTCAAAATGCAAATATGATCATGTAACTCCCAGAATTAAAATCCTTCAATGGCACCCACACATTTCATGATGAAGTTTGAATTCTTGAGTTTGGTACACAAGTCTCTTTGCAAAGAGACTTTTATTTCCTCTTGAGCTTTATGCCTCTTATTAGGACCCCCCCCAAAACTTTCCATCCAACCATCTGAGAGGGATCTATGTATGGTTGGTTGTGCAAATATGACGCAGATTCTGCCTTCAGACACACTGCTTTCTGTTTCTTAAATGTCCTCCCTACTGGGTTGAATACTGTCCCCTAATGTTTAGGTCTACGTAGAACCTATGAACATGATCTTATTTGAAAATAAGATTTGCATGATATTATCAAATTAGGAACGGTTCATATTGAGATATAAATCCAGTATGATTGGCGTCCTCATAAGAAGAGTGAACTTTAGATACCCAGGGGAAAATCCTGTGAAGACCTAGAGACTGGAGTGATGTATCTATAAACCAAAGAATGCCCAGGACTGCTGGCAACCACAGAAGCCAGGAGAGACCATGGAACAGGCTCTCCCTCAGAGCCTTGGGAAAGAAAAGCCCTGCCAACAGGGCTTATCAACCTACAGATCAGGGACAGAACAAATTCCTGTTCTTTTAAACCACCCAGCTTGCAGCATTTTATTAGAGTAGCTCTAGGAAGCTAATATGCTCTACTTTCTCTTTATTCCGTTGTAAACATCAATTTGATGCCTTCCCACCCCAAAACCATCCCAGTCCCTGATTTGGAGGTCTTTTCTCTGTTCTCTTGTTGCATCCATGCTTCTCTATATCCTGATGCATTGCTAGGCTTTCTTCATCTTTTTTTGTCTTTTCAGTTAGATATAAACTTCAGGCACAAGAGAGGGTTGCCTGTCTGGTAGCCCCAGTATCTTGTACAGCACTGGCAAGGGTTAAAAAAAAAAGTGTGCAGTTAATGTTTGGTGAATGTCAACATGCCTCAAAAGATAAGATCTCACAGCAGACTCTAATATAAAATAACTGTTCTACTACTGATGTTAGTTTTATTCACTAGCCATGGTGAGAATGATGTGATGATATCTCAAAGGAAAAGCACATATCGCAGGAGTATCTAAATGATAGAAATATCCTTTGCAAATCAAAAGATAAGTAGAAGTCAGGGATGTTTACAATGTGCTGTGTTAACCTGACCGTGGAGGAGCTGTGCTCTCTCATTTTGCGTCAGTGGGGGTGCTTCCTTTATTGGGATAGGCCCACAGATACAGAAGCACTCATTAAGAAAGGAACAATCCAATGTGTTTAGAGTGGCAGCCTGAGAATTGCTTGTCAGAAGTATAGGCATTTATTCCCTAAAAATTAATTCTTGTGCCTAGTGTGGTGGTGCATTTCTATAATCCCAGTGGCTTGGGAGGCTGAGGCAGGAGGATCATGAGTTCAAAGTTGGCCTCAGTAACAGTGAGGTGCTAAGCAACTCAGTGAGATTCTGTCTCTAAATAAAACATAAAATAGAGCTGGGGATGTGGCTCAGTGGCCAAGTGCCTCTGAGTTCAATACTCGTTACCAAAACCAATTAACCAACCAAACAAAAAAACACTAACTCTATGGCCTGAGGTGGATTAGCTAGTTATTCCCACTTTGCTATCTCAAGACCTTCGAATCAGTCCCCAAATTTTCATTACAGATCTCACAATTTGGTGGAAATTCTCCTAATATAGCTATAATAAGCTGGAGCTGTTTACCTTTCAGAATCCATTAATTTGATGATTTCTTATAATTGCAATGATATTACCTTCAGAAGGTAAAGAAGACTTTTATTTTTCCCCCTAAAAGTGTTAAGAATGTCATCTACATATGTTTGGGCCTAAGAAGACCACCTATTGACAAGAGTTGGCCAAGAGCTTTAGTATTTTGCTTGTAAAATCCCTTGCTTAATTGAGGGCTAAGGGATGAGCTAAAACAAGTCCTGTATAATAATTATTTTTCTAATTTGCACTATGCAGCATCACAGAACCTAAGTACTAAACATGAAACATATTATTTTTTGGGTTGTCCCAAATCGTTTAACATCTACCACGTGCCAAGTCTGTGGTGGGTCCTAAAGAATCACAAAGACAGTCAAGACTCAGTCTTGCCTTCACAGACATCTGCTAGGGGGAGGGCCATTTCAGTGCTAGAGATTTTAACACAAGAGAATGACCCATTCCAACATTTGCAATTAGAGAAGGCTTCCCTGGGTGTCAGTGGAGATCTGCTGCAAATCTGGTCACTCAAAAGCCATAGGAACAGTGTAAGCATTAAACAGGTCAGAACATGTACAAGTGGGCTCAATCTCCCAGCTCTTGCCTTCAGGAGGCTCCTATCTAGTGTGGGAGGCAGAAGCAAAGGGAGACCAGTGCAAGGTAGTGAGCTCTGTGACAATGGCTGGCAGGGTGTCATGAGAACACACTGTTGCTGTGTCCAGCAGAGGGGCCACCGTGGCCTCTGAATGCAAACACTGGCAAAGCTGGCTGAGTTTGCCAAGGGGAGGAGAGGGCATTTCAGGTGCACATGAACAACACATGAACAGATGCACAGACGGATTGCTGGGAGGAGTGGCCGGGAGTGGGGTGGGGCTGGAACAAAGAGTTGTTGGGTGTCACAAGGCAGCCATCTGTTAAGAGACAGGGCTAAAGTGAGGACAAAGCGAGACTAGAGGGCACCAGGTTAAGGGCAGTCACTGAGGGTGTGGTGGGGCAGGTGTAGATTAGAGGCGGAGGGACCTTTCACAAGGCAATTGCAGATGGTGCCTGAGAACCGGTATCAGGAATAGGGAGGGAGGAACTGATTTAGAAATTCTTATTAAAGAGGTCAAGTCAGCTGGGCCTCACGAATGTGAAGGAGGAAGAGGGGCCAAAGGCTGCAAGCTCTCAAGATGAGGCACAACACTACCAGGGTGTGGTAGGTGCTATGACATGTGCCCTCACAGGGTTCCCACCTGAAGACTGTGAGATCAGGGACCTGGCCCACGAGAGGAGGCTCCAGGGAAGTTATGCTGAGCAGGATGACACCTGAGCCCAGACCTGAAGATTGAAAAGCAAGCCAAGTGAGGGGCAGGGAGGGTGGAAGGAGGCCATGAAGACAAGAGAAACAGCGTGGACAGAGGCAGGAAGCTGGAAATGACCAGCAGCTGACACAGAGAGGTGAAGAATGTGCTTCCAAGTATCAGAGGACTTGGGTTCACCAGCTGTTTGCCACTGACTAGCTGGGTGGCCTCAGGCAAATTAACTCTGGTGCCTAAGGCTGAGAGCACTTGCCACACAGGGTCAGCACAACCTTCTCATACAGTTTTGGCAAGCTCTTGGAAGACAGAGTAGCACAGGCCACGTGGTAGCCCTGGTAGCAGCAGCACTAATAGCGCCGAGGATGGGAGAGTTACCTGGGCCTTCTTGCTAACACAAGCTCATCACTAGGTCTATTTTCTCACTCCACTCCCCTCTTTTCCTCACCCCATCCTCTCCATAGGCCCAGAATAATCCAAATATCAAGGTCTATATTTTGACATTTAAATCTAAAATTCAGAAACTTCAGGCTGCATTGCGAAATTCTCACATCCCTGTTTCATCTCACGCTATGCTTCTTTTTACTTTTCCTAAATCCATCCTATGCGTATCTCCTTGCTTCATAATTATTCCCAAGGGGCATTATTCAATTATCACCTGTATGAGAAGAGAACTTGGTGTTGGGAAGGAATTATTATGGACAAGTAGCTTGTTAGACTATCCATTCTTTTGCCTAAATGTATAACTCTGCTGCTCCCACTACTTAATTTATCCTCCAGGAAAAAAAAGTAATACTCTAGTTTTCATTTAGATGAATCATTTTCTAGCTTGACTTCATCAGTTACTCAGATTCTTAGCTCTTTGACTTTTTTCCCCATAACTGAACATATCCTTTTCTTCAACTTTTAGATATTATCCTGTTTGTAGAGGCCATTCAATTTTATGTATGGATGTATGTGTGTACATGTGTGTATATATAAGTATATAACATATATATTATGTACATATATACATAATATATACAAGTTTTAAAACTCTTAAGAATAAAAATTCAGAAAAGCAATGCTTGAGTAGCAGCAAAATGAAGCAAAAGTTAGGAAGAACACCAGTTAGGAAGATGTAACAATGTTTTATGGGAACTGTGGCTTTGTTGATGGTCTTATTGAAGGCACACAAATGAGACTATCAGGTAGGTGGTGTTCATTATAAGCCCTGTGCAATGATGACCGCCCAACACCCTGGGCTCATTGTTTTGATTCCTAGTCTTCTGTTGGCTTTGGATCCCCTCCCAGCAAGTGCACTTCTACCAGTGCTTTCCTATGTTCTGCCTCTAAGATTTCCCATCATCATATTCCAAGCTTACATAAGAAGTTGTATAATTTTTCTGTTTTTCTCCATGGTTTTTAGAATGGGACTCCAAAATCATTTCCTATGTGCATCTCCCTGCCACTTACACATTAACTTCCCTTTTTTTTTTTTTTTTCATTCCTTGAATTGAGTTTCAGAAGCTTCTGGACGTTCAGAGTAGAAAACTCTCTTCCCCCACCCCCACTCCCTCTCTCTCTATATATTCACCAAGTACCGATGGAGAATATATATGCTTATTCTTATTATAACAAAGATATCAAGACACTTAAAAACAACTGTTGATATTAAAATAATTTGGAAGTGGAGCTATAAAAATATTTACAAAGCAAATTATTTTTAAAAAATCTATTCCAGTCTACTAATCTTCAAATGTTCAATATTGAACTCAGTGGAAAACTGAACTGAATTCATTGAATATATAGTGAGATTTCCTATGTATAGGGCATTATAAGTTCTGTGGGAACTATACAGAGATGTATATGAAGATATATAAAATTTGTTGCCCTCAAAAATTGAACATTTCAGGGAAGATTTATACCTATATTTATATAAATGCACACATACTTAGATACACACACACATACACACACACACACACACACACTTTATTTCCGTAAGCCACAGAAAAATTTAGGTGGTGTGTTATAGAAATTAGCTCCCTATGGTTCAATTTATTTAAACTGATTAAATTGAACTGTGTGCTATTTCTTAGCACAGCATAAAGATTTGAGTTGGGTTTGCAAAGCTGAGCCTTTGAGCAGAGGGAGGAGCCTAAGCAAAGGTTACAGACAAAAAAGTACAGATTGTGGTCCATTGTTGTCTGGAATTTACAGCGCATGTGAAGAAAAAGAGCTGGGTGGGGGGTATGTGAGTTAGGAAATATGGTTCTAAGATCAAAAGTACACTCTGAATAGACAATGCCAGCTTAAATAATTAGATTTAGTTTTAGAAATTATTTTAAAACCCTGTACCTTGAAGTGAGTGAAAAATGAATGACCCCATGAAATAAAATGTGAAATGAAAGAGGAAAAAAAAAAGGTAGGGTCTGTACAAAAATGTTTCTTAAGTATTGGGAAAACCATAGTGAATCCTAAGCTTAAGAAGACTGATGGAATGATTCAATAATCTTGATTTTGACTGACTTTTGCAAATATAGAAGAAAATGTTCACTGGTTTCAGTGTAAGGCCAACACACATGTCAAAAAAAAAGTGTTTATCAATTATCTTGGGAGTGACCATGATTTCTGATGAATCACTTGAACATATGGAATAATGTATCATCAAGGACAAAGGTCCTTAAATAACACTGTATCTGGCTTCTTGCATTGGATAGTTTTGCAGATGTCCCTGGGCCTTTTCTGCTTTCTCACTGTGACTCCTTAATTGCATGCATTTTTAAGGCCACTGATTTCAGAAAGTTGAAATATGAGATATTGGAAGAAAGGTGGCTTCTAATTTTTTTTTTTTTTTTTTTGCAAAAGCAAACTAGCTCTTGCTGGAATCAAGCAGAGGCTCAGCCTGTTAGATCAAAATTAAAAAATAACCAATATGGATTCAAACAGATGGATGATTATTCTATGCTATCTTGGTCACTGATACATAATAAATTTTGGAAGTGTATACACCATCCAATATTCTATTTAATTTTTTCCTGTTCACAATTATGTTTTCATAAATGCACATTGCTGCCACCTTCAGGGCTGGAATTCAGCTGTCATCTGTGCCACATTAGGGCAGAGGAAGGCTGATGAGCATGTTGCTGTTGTCCTGTGTACCTTGATAGTATTCAACTTTAGCCTGGATGAAGGAAATTAGTTTTCCATGGACACTAGCATGAGAGCTACTGAAAAACAATATGCTCTTGTCAGAACAGGATACAGCTCTTCTAAAACTGGGGATGAACTGCTTTTTACCCTTTAAAGGTCAGGAGATGATATTATGCAGCAAATTTAGCCTATGATTTATCAAAAAAAAAAAAAGCAACACTACATATAACCCTCACCGAGGTCTGGGTTACATTTTTTAAATCCCTCAAGGATGCTGAAAATGAGAATGAATTTTCAATAACAATACTAATAATAACCCCTACTTTTAAGCCTACATAGGAGATGGCACTTAGCACCGTCCTTTGCTTTTTCTCCACGAAACCACAAAAAGGTATTATTTTTTCAATTTTAAGATGAGGACATGGAATTTTATTCCTCATCTCCATTGATCTCCAGGCATTATTTTTACTGCTGGTCACCTCTCCCTGATGTTTTCCTTTGCAGATTTCCTTCCCGTTTTCACATGATCCTTTGTGGACTTAGCTCAGACATTCCTTCTCTGATGGCTAAACACGGGTTTTATTAGGAACTTTCTTGTTTTGGAACTCTCCATTCCTGTCTATATATCTTTTAGGCTATCTGATGGTGTTGACTCAAAGGTTTCAATTCCAGGTCTCTTTCTTTTCCTCTCTTCCTGGTCTTCCTCCATCCTCTAAAGAATGGGCCAGATATCTAACCTGCCTCTTGTGCCTGTGACCCAAATGCAATGTTCAACACTGGAGTTGACATCATTCTGCCAAAGTAAACTTTCCCTCTTGAGATCTCTATTTCTGTGTTCTCCTAGTCAAATTTTGTGTCATTTTGACAGCTTTGACCCCTTTTACCCCTAGAGCCACAGAATCATCAATTTCTGTCTCATCTCTGCTAGAAATACTTGCAACTTTCTTTCCAATAGTTGACACTCAAATAACAATACCTGCTATCTTTATATAGCTTTTTAAAATACACAAAGCTTAAGAAATGATTAAATATTTTATTTTTCAAATTAAAGAAACCCCCAAATATACAAAGCTTCCAAAGATATCATTTCTTAAAATTTCCACATTAACCTTCTAGGAACCAGAAACCTAGGTGATCTGTCTGACTGTCTGGCTTCATCGGAGCTCTTCTGACCCCTGCCCTCTAAGTGCAATATCCCGACAGCTGCAATCACCAAGTCATGCTTGATGTGCACTTATCTCAGACACATTCTCTCTGCTTTGCTCCAACATAGCTTATGTAACAACTAATAGTCACTGTCTAATAATCACTGCCAAATGACATCTTCTGTGTGTGTGTGTGGGGGGGGGTGCTGGGGCTTTAACCCAGGGGTGCTGTACTACTGAACCACACCCCTAGCCATTTTTATTTTTATTTTGAGACACTGTCTTACTACATTGCCCAAGCTGATCTGGAACTTGCTATCCTCTTGCCTCACCCTCTAGAGTTGCTGGGATTACATCAAATGATATCTTCTCAAAACAGATTTGGTCACATTGTTCATTTCAAAATCCTTCAGAGATGACTTCTACTGAAAAAAAAAGTTCAAGTTGCTTAACCTGGTACTTTCCCATTTGTGTCCAATATAACTTTAGAACATTACTTCCTGTACTCCCCTTATACTCCAGCCAAAATGAGCTACTTCCAGAATTCTACTTGAAACTTTTGCCTGTACTCCTCGGCATGGGCATGGCCCTCTGGAATGTGTTTTCTGCCTTTGAACATGCTGTCTTGCCCTTTCTTTGTTTCTTTCTGTCATTTATTAATTCTAAACTAATTCATTAACTCTAAACTAAACTAATTCTAATCGACAGTTTTTCAGCCACTGGCTGTGTATGAGGGGGAAAGCAAGTAAATAAGGCAGAAGGAATTTGTTTCTCAAAGAATAGAGAATCTACAAATTTCTGAATCAATGCCAGTCTCCACAAAATAATCCTTTACTGATACCCCTGGCAGGAAGTGATGACTTCCTCCTCTCCACAGCCATAGGACAGCGAGGGAACCTCGATTATAGGATTTACCATAATCTGATTGAATTACAGTTATGGAGGCACATTTCTTATCTCTCATGCTCGGTTATGAGCTCCACTTTTTGCTGGGGACTCTAAGTAGCTCAGTGTTTCACCCTCAGAATGTGTCACGCAGCACTTCTTATATAATAAGACCTCAATGAGTAACATTGGAACAACTAACTTCTTTTGGAGTCTGTGATCCTGAGAGTGAGGAGATAAGTGGCATGCCCCACTTGCATAGGCAGTAGAGGACACACCATACACACACTATTCATATATACTTGCATCGGGTGGTTAACATGACATTATTTTAGGCAACAGAACTGTCAGTTGATATCCAAAGTCCTGTGGCACTTTCCTTCACCCATTTAAATAGGGCACAAGGCGAGCATCTTCTCCATAGGGCTTATTTCCTGACCTCAGAACCAGATGGATGCTATATTCTAGAATGTAATTCTAGAATGAATATTTTTTAAAGTATTAAAACATTTGGTTGTATTTACTTTCTTTTTGTCATATAGGTCTATGTGTTCTGACAAATGCATAGGGCATAACCAACACCACCATCAAGATACAGAACACAGATGGTCCTCAATGTATAATTTTTTGACTCTGCCATTGGTGTTAAAGCAATACATGTTCAGTACAAACCATACTTCAAATTTTGGATTTTGATCTTTTCCCAGGCTAACGATTTATGTGATATTACACTGTCTTGAGATGTTGGGCAGCAGCAGAGAACCACAGCTCAATGTCAGCCTTGCCATTACCAGTGTGGACAACCAGTGCTCTACAGTGTGCTGTGTTGCTAAGCTCTGGTGGTCAGTAGGGCAAAGTGCACTGAATGCATTTCAAATGAACCATATTTTCAGGTTATAATAGATGTAGCAGGAGATATCCCCATTGTAAATCCAGGAGCACCTGCAGCCTGGTTACCTCCTAAAGAAATTCTTCTTGACTAAGCCTTTGTCGTCAAACCCTCCGTCACTCTTAACTGTTGATCTGTTTGTCACCTTCAGGTTTGTTTTCTCCAGAATATCATACAAATATAAAGGCACACAGCTGCTTGACTTGGGCTTCTTTAGTTAGCATAGTATATTTGAAACTGTGTGCATTGATAGTTCAGTCTTCTTATTTGCAAAACAATGTTTCCTTGCATTCATGTGACTATTTCCTAGTTGAGGATATTATTTTTTTCCAATTTTTGGTGATTATGAAAAGAGCCGCTATAAATAGGATTTTTGTGTTAGTATAATTCTTTATTTCGCCTAGTTAAATAGGAATAGAATTTTCAGGTCATATGGTAAGTGAATTTTAACTTTATAAAAAAATGTCAAAATATTTCCATGGTGGCTGTACCATTTTGTATCCCCATTAGCAACACAAAAGAGTTCCAGTTGCTTCACATCCTTGCCAACCCTTGGAATTGTTGGAATTGTTAGGGATTTATTTTTGTCTTTGCCCTTCCAAGCATGTAGTGCAGGACAAAAATTTAAAGCTTCATAGTTTTATAACCATAATAACTTCCCTTCCATATTAAGCCGACACTCAGTACTTCTCCTTTCCCTTTAATTGTTTCTTTGTATTATGCCTCCCACTAGACTATTGATTCTTTTTCTGTCTCTATGATGTTCTGCCACCCCATCCCAAGTGTAGGAATTTGCAACAATAGGCGAATAACACATCCTACATAAGCAAATATTCCCATATGGTCAGATTACACCAACACATTTGTTAATACAATTAATGCATCTAAAGTTTAATCTAGTATTGCCTAATTTTTTATAATATTATATTTTTTAGTTGTAGTTGAACATAATACCTTTATTTTATTTGTTTATTTTTATGTGGTGCTGAGGATCGAACCCAGGGCTTGCACTTGCTAAGCAAGTGCTCTATTGCTGAACCACAACCCCAACCCTTGCCTAATTTTTAACCAATTTTAGACTATCAAAGGAATTTAAATAAAACTATACACTTTCCTCCCTTTCATTTGTTTTTCTGGGAACTTATCTAACAGTTTTATTTTGGGGATGGTGAAATATTTGATGATCTTCCTGTACTCATACAAAAGACAAGATTTTTTTTTTTTTTACTAGTAAAAAAGTAAGAGATCATAAGATCATATTTATTTATTTATTTTACAAATTTGGTTCATTTAAATGTGCTTTCTAGATGAGAGAGAGAAAGTTGGAATTGCAGGGTACTTGCCCTGTAAACATAAGTTATCAAGTGATTTGGGGTTTAAAAAAAGAAAAAGAGGTTGAGAGTCACTGCAAAGACAATTTTTAAAATAGAAAAATTCTCTGAAGATGCCCAGGTCAGTCCCCCCGCCCCATTTACTGTAGGAACACTGGCTCCAGCATCTGGTTGGATGCCTGCATCATTGGTGAGCGTGGCATTTTATACACCACCAGTGTGGACATCCTGACTAGCAAGGATTTCCAAAAAAACCAAAGAAATAAGAGAAACACTGGGATGAAGTGTCTTTCTAACCGAGCTTGTGCTTTTCTATAACATTGCATTATAAGGAACTTCTGTGGCACCTACAGAAATCTGAAAATGGAGTCAGGAATCTACTGTGGCAGAAATACCTTTGTCACCACATCACTTAGCCAGGTGCCAAGTGCTGTATGATACATACATGGAAAAGAGGCACTGGGTGATTTAGGTGACATCAGTCTTGGAACTTTGTAGCTACTCCTTCTGTAACTTCAGTTTTTGAACAGAAATAAACCAATGATGTATAGTTGTGTATAGAAGAAAATTGTCAGAGACTATAGAAGTCTATAGAAAAAAAAAACCTCTTAAATGCAATCCATGAACAGAATAGATTATGAATCCTTCAGTATTCAGTACTCATAGGTATCTAGTAGAACTCAAGTGCAAGGGACTTCTTGATATATTGTCACTGGCTAGCTTCTCTGGTGGTTTTGTAGGGCTCAGCTTAGGTTGACTGAAAACACATTCCCAGAATTCTCTTTCCTAAATGGGTCTTCATTACAGCTGGCTCCTAGGGAAATTTACTTGAGGTTTGGAAGGTAGCAGGAAAACAGCAGTGCTATACTCGGAAGGTCTGTGTGGCACAAGTTCTGCTCTCCGACCTCTGGCTTACCTGGTCTGTGACAGATAGCAGCCAGGCTGCTGGACCATTGCCTCCCACCAGGTCTCTCCTTTGGCTTCTGAGCCAGGTGCGTGAACAGCTTTGCAGTGCAGAGTGCCAGGTCCTACGGTGCTCTGGGTCACTGACTTTGGAGGAGGCATGACTCAAACACAGGTTCTGGTTTGTCGCTATGGGTTTCAGTTTGTCTCACAGGTTTGTTGGTCCTTGTTTGGCTCCCATTCAAATCCAGCTTTGATTTTCAACCAGCTCTACTAACTTATGATGACATCAGGCCCAACAGTACATGCAAAAGCAACCACAGAGCTCCCATAATTGTGAACGGTTTAGAACTTACAATAAATGCATTATTTCATCTCACTATTTATATTCCCTGATAATGGCTTCCATCAAATCCTTCCTATTCAGAGTATACTTGATTACAAATATTCTTTTGTATATGCCTTTTAAAAAGTTATGGTGATATGAAATGAAATGGTACTAATTTAATGAGCCTAAGTACATGATTTTATTTACCTTGTTTTTGAGATAGAGGCTTGAATATACTCTTTTGCCTAATTCCCTTCAAAATCAATAGGCTGGGAATTGGGAGTTTGGTCTATGACCTGAGAAAAATACAAAACTCATTTGAACTGTTGTGCAATAATTAAAGTTAAAAATCACCTGAGCTCACTAGCTCTTTCTTGAAATAGTCTTAATGTTATGATACTTGGGCAGTTGTGTTTACTTATAATAAAATTTAAACATTAAAAATTTGAAATCAATTTCAACTGATCAACTTTCATTTCAAGGTATTGCAGTGAGAGTAAATAAATATTGCTATTGAGAGATTCAAGTTCTTTGTTTACATTCTTCATTTTTTACTTAATTTTTCTAAGATTTTATGGTCCTTAAAGGCAGGGATGCCTGTTTTATTTTTAATCTTTACATCCACCCATATTAGCACACACATAAGTCCGTACTGAGTATCAATTGAACTAAGTAAAAAAACAAATTTAGGCTTCCTGTTTTTTACAGAAAAGAAAAGAGCAGCAAAGAATGAGCAAACAACCACAACCAACTGCATCCTCTCATGCTGTTCTCACTATTATATAGAAACTCCAGCAGGAAACCACAGCTATATCCTTTTCACCAATTCAAAGCTCATGAATTGCTGGCAAGCATAAAACAGATATATTGACATTACATAGGTACTTGTGACAGTTTATACTTACTATACTTTAAAAACAATTAGCAATGTTTTTCAAAGACAACAATCCCAAGAAAAAAAAATAAAAATAATAGTAATACTTTCAGCACTTGCTTTGGCATAAATTATATGAAAAAACAATAAGTACTACTGAAACTTGATTCTCCCTCTCAGTATAGCTGATTTTTAAAAAACCCCAAATACTGACAAGTGTTGAAATTCCTTATTTGACTCAGACTTGTAAAAAACTGCTAACTGATCAAAGACATATTACCCTCCATCCTCAAATCATGAAAATACTAATCTTTTCCCTTTTGCACTTAAAATGACCCAAGAATTAGATATTTCTATCCAGCTATGAAAAGTAGAAACCCCATTTGTCTTTTCTCATGTATAATCTCATTCAGAATGTGCAGCAACACATGTTTTAAATTTGTAATATGAGCCTCAATAATGCTTTTTATCAATGAAGAGACTTTCTACTGAAGATCTCTTAACCATCCGGGAAGGACAAAGGAAAGATTATGGCAGAAGTCCAGGGCTTTCAAGGACTTTTGCTTCAATGTGAATAACAGGCATGCATTCTCATTTAACAAAGGAAGAAGGCAAAGGCATAGAACTCTGTAGCTTTCCTGCACGCCCATGTTACTGAGCAGGTAAACCTTCCGGGCAACGTTTGTTTAATAAATTCATTTGTGAGTGAATGAAAACATACATGCTTGGCAGTGATGAGAGAGGGAGGTAAGAAGGGTCTAACTTCTAAAAAAAAAAAAAAAAAAGCTGAAGGTTTCTCAACTCAGAAAATGTGCCCAAGATTAAAGGGAGTTAAAAAAAAAAAAAAAGAAAAGAAAAAAAGAAAGAAAGAAGAGGGAAGTCAGGAAGAAAAAAAAAAGGGGGTGGGGGAGAAATGCAAGGTTATGGGGGGGAAAAAGGAAGAGGCCATTAGAGCTAAATTGATTGTAGGAATTTTTGGCTTCACTGTCTCATCTCATGTGAAGTGCCTTCGGCAATGACCTGACTCTGTACCACTTTCATAGACTGTGACATCTGTTTACCACTTCCATGAGTTTTGCCTTCTGTGCTCCTTATCAAAACTATTTTTTTTACTTAATATTTTTCATCAAACTGACATTAACTGAAGCCCCAGTTAAAAATACCCACCTAGTACTGAGAAATAATATCTATGAAATTATGGGGCTGATGTGACAGTTGTATATGTTTTCATAGCACATATTTTTAAAAGTGTGTTTTTACATTTACTCTCAGCATATTTCCATATTAAAATAAAGACATAAGCAATAAGTAAATCTGTGTACTACATCAGATTGTGTCACAAGTCATTGTTGAAAATCTCCTGGCCTTTGAAAAGCAATGCCCTTCACTTTGGTACATCTTGGAACAAAGAATTCGGATTTTGAAATGACACAGGGTAGAAAAGACATTCTAGAAAAATGACAAGGAGCCATTTAGTAAGACTAATGCCTAAGGATGACTTCTCTCCAATTTTTTTAACTAGAAAAAAAATCAATTTCTTATTAGAGAACTAAAAAGAAAAAAAAGAAGCAGAAATTATGACTTTCAAAAATAGTGAATTATTATCTTCAAAACGGTCACAGATAGGTATATTTATCCTCCTATCAAGTACTATTCATACATTAGAACTATGGTTTTAAGATAAAATTTGTCTTAGATGGGTCTCCTGTGCCTTTTATTCTGTCTTCAATTTTCAACTAGAACACTTAGCTCTAAGCTATCAGAGGGAATTGCTTAACTTTCATAAGTAAATGAATGTCATGATTAAAACATCAATCACGGAAACACTAGTTCTATAAATAGTTTCTGAGTACAAAGTCCATAGATAGAGTTAAACAAAAACACATGCCTGGTTTTATTGTGGATGTGTGTGTGCACGTGTACATACACGTGTGTGTGTGTGTGTGTGTGTGTATGTGTGTGCCCACTATGCATGTGACTGTACAAAATCTACTTACTTTTTCTTTTGAGAAACAAAGAAATGTTGTTTGCTGAACATGTGTGTTACCTGGATATTTTGATAAAATTTATGTTTGTCAATTTTATTGCCTAAACAATGATTTATAGAGTTTTAAGTTAAAATGCTTGCCCTTGAACATGTCCTGTTTGTTTAAAAAATGTCCTAGGACTGATTTAGAAGCTTTCACATTTGTTTTTAAAGCAACATGAAAAGAGATCCAAGACAGAAGAGAGCAGTCCATAAAATCCTGCCTATGCCTCTTGTTTTGGCCAGTATTGTTATTATTATTATTTTTTAATCACTGCCACTCCACAGAATACTACATGTGGCATAGAAAAACTTGTGGCCTTTGCAGTTGGATGACTTGAAATTCACTCACAGCTCTGTCAACTACTTTCAGTGAGATCTTGGGCAAGTTATTTAATGCTTCCTCATTTGTAAAATTGGAACAGTACAAACCTTATAGATTTCTTTAAATAAAACATGGTAGTTTAGTGGAATGCCATGAGCAGGGAGGCCTGAAGAACGAAGTTTTGAAAGAGTTCTACAGATCTGTAGTTCATCTGTCCCCCACTGTTCTGTAAAGCAGGTGGATAAAGCCAAAGGAGCTGTCTTATGTCCTATAAACAAAGCAGCAAAGCGATGCCCATTAGCCTCCTGCTCCCTCTTTATCCCTTTTACGCCTCCTTCACCATGTGTTTGATAGTTTTTTTCTCTACAATTGGGGGATCCTATCCCTTCTTATTTTTTCTGAGCCACTAACCTTCTGGGCTACAAGGCTAAGAGGTTCTCCTCCCAGTTGGGGTAAATACAGAGATGGAATCACTCGCCAGGCATTCCGGAGGCATGAATTACTACATGAACTTCCAGGTCATGGCCCTGGAGAGGAGGACCGCAAAAGAGTTATGAGCAACTCTTTAGGGAAAAAAGATAGCAAGAGAGCCTGGGGCACTTCAAAAAGCAGCCATGGAAACTGTTGGGTATTTTCAGCGTCCTGGTCTGGTCCACCCGCCAATAATGAGGATTCAAGATCATCCCCCAAGGGTGGAGGTGATCCCTGAGAGTCTAAGCAAACATCTCAACCCGCAGCCCTTAAACAGTGTTGAAACTCGCTCATGTATCACAAATAATTTATGACAATGATAAAGAATCAGTGACAGCCAAACATTTCTTAAGGGAATAATTGAGAGTTTTCTCAAATGTCTGTTATCCTAACTTCCTAACATTCATTATTTCTGTGATAATGTCACTCTCACTCATCTCACTCAGAGATGTTTTCTTGAACTGAGAAAAACTGGGGGATGAAGTTACACTGAGGTTCTAGCAAATTCATGAGGAAGGAATTTCATGGAAGTGGACGAGCTGCCGGTAGAAATGCCTGAGATTTCTTCATCATATACCTGCCTTGTCTGTGTCACTTCATCTGCTCTGTTTCTTACTTGTTTTTAGCAGAATGAAGTAAAAAAAAAAAAAAAAAACCCACGTGTGTTGGAGAATTTATTTTTTTTTTATAGCATTAAGAATAGGATGAGAAGGACTTCTAGTTTCCAGGGTGGCCTAGCTGGAAGAAAGAAACCCAGGTGTGGTGAGCAGGTGGTGAAGCTCAGGAGGAGGGGAAATGAAGCTGAATGACTGGGGCCTACAGGAAGGAAGCGAGCTCATGGGAGTGGGCAGTAGTGTCAGAGGAGGGACCCTTGTTTGTCTGCAGGGGAATTCCCTCAGATCCTCACCAGGAAAACAGCCCATTCTAACTTTGATGAGTCATATTTATTAATAAGCTTATTCCGATAGCCTGGGAATCACTTCAGCGTTCAGGCTATGTTTTATTCAACTTTGAATCCCTAGCTCATGGCACAAGGTTTATTGAACATGTCCAGTGCTCAATACAGATTTACTAAATGATCCAAGGAATACGCCTTCCTTAAATCAGGGCCTCCTGCCAGCCACACTTCAAATTATATACATCATCTCCTAAATAAATTCCTCTTTCTAGTTGGAGAAATGCTTCTCTAATTTTTAAAGCAGAAGGAACCCTCAAGCCAATCCAATTCAAGTCATTAAATCTGACCATCCCTGAGACTTAGACTCTCCACTCAAAAGCCACAAACCCCAGAGGGATGATCTTTTAACAAATCCCTTATTATAGTTTTGTAACAGCAAAATAACCACCAGGGGAACTGAAGAATAGTTTCCTCATCAAAGTAGAGAAGTTTCAGTGGAAGTAAATTTGTGTTATTTAAAAATCATAAGTAAAACTAAGTAAAAAAAAAAAAAAGAAAGGAAATGACTTTATCCCTAAAGACCTTTAGCACCACGGTCCTTTATACATTATCAACACATTTTATATATTATCAACATTCATCATTTAACAAGGAAATGCCACTCTCCAAAGAAAGCAGGGAGTTAAGGTAGCACTGTGTCCTCTGTTAGCTTCAATTGATACTATTCTCAGCGCTGTCTTCTCCAAGCCAAGCTGTTGAAGCACCCCGCCACTTAAGGATTAATAATTAGATGAGAGGATGTTTTTAGAAGTAAAGTAGGAGGCACGATGAGGGGGTGGCACGCGGTGAAGCGTGCGCGGGGAAGGAAAGTGGCAGCAGAAGTTGAGAAAGAAGGAGAGATTTCAGAGAGCTCTCTCTACCGAAGACATGGGCCTGGGTTTTGCATCTCAGAAGGGCATTTGTCTTCATTTGCAGCACAAATAAATCAACGCTGACACTGAAGTAGTCACTTCATTTTTAGTCATATTAAAAAAGCAGTTTTCACAGTCCAGAGGCCAGACCCCATAGTGATCTAACTCCAAGAAGGCTGCATGATCAGCCGGCTGCCATCACTGGATGAGCTTTTCACAGCTGTCCACACATAGCCACAAACTGAGATAGGAGTCGACAGTACTCCTGAAGATTTAGCTCAACTGCTACTCTTGCTGAATACAATGCACTATTAATTGAAAGACTGGACTTTCAGGAGGCTATGCAAGTTGGGTATGTATGGAAAGAGCTCTATATAAATATATGGTGCACTTAAAACTAGGTAAAGCAATTCAATGTAAAATCTTACTCATGGGTCCTTAAGGTAAAGAAAAAAAAATAAATCATTGTTAAAACAGTTAATATTTTTACATTTGCCACATATCGGGCAGTAAAAAGTAAGCAAACAAACAAAAACTTCACTATTCCGCTGCTAACAGACCGGTTCAACTCGATTTGTAGTGACAGAACTTTCTACATATTTGACTGATGGAAACTTTTTAGGCAAAGTTATTATTTATGGGACTTAACTGTATTCAGTATAATTCTCTCTGCTTTGTAGGGAACACATCAATTTCATGAGTACAGTCATAGAATTTTAGAACTTGATGGTACTTACAGAACACCTCGTCCAGAATTCATAAGCTCAATACCTATGGGTTCTAGCTATGTAACAGTATTTTTGAAGACACAGAGTACAAGGGACCCACGCAAAGCCTCAAGGTCAAAGAGACCACAGGGAGAAATAGGGTCAGCAGTGAAGCTACTGTTGGTAGCACTTACTGTGGTTCCATTCCATCCCAGAGAATGTGGGCCAGGGTTTTATTGTACAACAGATTTTCTGATTTTTAAATATTGGCTTAATTGCACATAAATTCCTGCAGGCCAAGATTTTCTTGTTGGGCCCACAGATTGCCAGTTTTCGGTTTCTGAGCTGGTATATACATCCCCAAACCTGAAATCCTGGCAGATTAAACCAAGGGTACCAAGTCTCTCAAATGCTTGTGGCAAAGATCTGTTCTGTTCTAAGAATTCCCATGTGTAGACAGGAAATGGTTCCCCATGTGAAAGGGGATTGTAAAGTCACCCCCGCCCCCCGTGCCCCCCCCGCGCCCCCCCCTTTAATCACAGCTCAGCCCCTGACCCTGACATTGACAGATTTCTGCTCTCTGACTGCTTTCAGAACATGTTCGACATGAAAACAAGAACAATTCTTCACACCCATTTGTAATAAGCAATTTTTACTCATCCAAGGATGCAGGCGAAAATGTGTTCTCATTTACTAGCTTTACCTCTGATTAAAGTTCTTATTAGCAATCAAAATTCTAGTTGCTCCATTTTGGCCTGCATTTTTCAAGCAGAAATAGTTTATAGAATAATCCAAGGAAAGCCATGCTTAAAGAACAATACAACTAAGTGTAAATAAAAATTCATGCTATGTATGAAACAGTTTTATATATGGGTCCTAAGAATCATGGAGGGTTTGCTGAAATAATGGAGTTTTAAGACATGTTTGAGTAGATTGAGAAATTAATTTAGAAGGAAGAAATGAGAACTATAAAATGACATAATGGCAAACTTAAAAGTGGAACCTACATTGAAACAAATATATTTTGAATTTTAAAATAGTTAAGTCTCTCATGGGAAAGCACATTATAACATGGAATAAAAATGAAAAAAAAATAAAAAATAAACCTATATTATATTTCATATCCCTGTCCTACAGAGCCATAATTCAGACTAAAAATCCAGAGGCAATGCAAAATTCTGAATCTTAATAATATTTGACATCTTATACTTACTAAGACAGACATACAGGCACAGGCTATTACATTTTAGAAAAAATTTCAACAACTGAAACACAAAGATGCTCTGAGGACTCAGGAAATGTAGTTAACACAAACACTTTACTCCCTCAAGGGTTTCATTTAACTAAAGTTGTATATTATAAAGACAGAGAAGAGTCTTCCATTGACAAAATATGGTTATTTTAATTTTGGCCTATTTAGAAATCAATATCCCTGAAAAACAATCAAGAATCTAACAGCATAAAGTATGTGATTATTCCCCATAAACTATATCTCCCACTTTGATGCGCTATTTGTAACTCATGGTTAAAAAAAGATTTTTCCGCAACTCTTTTTTTCTCTACAAAATTACTAGATGCAAATGTGATTTTTTAAGGAGCCTTGGAGATCTCTGTCCAGCTGTCCGTTACTGAATTAGTAACATAGCTGAGGTCCCTGGAGATGCCTGTGACTTGGTAGGTTTTTATTCTCCAGGTTTTAGGTCCCCCCAATCCTCAGGGATTTTAGTTGTGCAAGAGTTATAGATTGTAAATCTTAATTAATCCAATCTTCTTGTCAGATGCTCAGGTATCCATTCTGTTTAGGATCCAAGACTTAGAAATTTTAAGTAGAATCAGTGTATATGTGTAAGAACCTGTCTTGCTTCAAATCACCCAGCTGATTCCTGCAATGTTTCTGCCACATCAGATCCTTGAGACAGAGATGGAGATGACTGCACTGTCATTTGGAAGAATATACCACACTGACTCTCAATTATAGAGGAAGGATGCATAAGTTACTTGATTCTCCTTCCATCCCCACGGAGGTTCTCTGAGGTCTTGTTCCTGTTCTCAGTATCTGAGAAACAGTAAAGAATTAGCAAAAGGAATTCTGGATTTTAGCACCTGCTGCAACAGTGACCTAAAATAAGTTATTAAGTTCCCAGGAATTCATCTGTAACCATTTTATTTCCCTGTAAATAAAGGCATGGACTTCAAGGTAGTGTACAAATCTGGCTGTCCAAATCCTTTTGGGACCTCTAAAAATACAGATTTCTAAACTTCCTTCCAGATTTGGATTTGGATTTGTATTCAAGAGGTCAACTGCATTTAACCTATGGCCAAGGATCAGTTATTAGTGCCTGCTAGTAATAATTTGGAACCCCGATTTTGCTGCTAACTTTAAAATAAAGGCAACAATCAAATTACAGGCATGAAAAATTAGAAAGCTGTTACTGCACTGCCAACTCCAATATGCCCAGTTAAAAAGCTGTGAATAATTTTCTCTCTGGCAGTCAAGACAGTAAGTAATTTAAATTGTAAGAAACACGCGCGCGCACACACACACACAGACACACATACATACACACGTCTTTTCAATTCAAATGCAACCTTTACATGATTTTATTATTTCAAACTAGACTCTTATGCCAAAAAGTTAGATTATCACTAATTGAAACACTCTGATGTGGAAAAGGAAGATGAAAGAAAGAGGCGTCCAAGATATGTGTGTGTGGATGCAAATTTCTGTATTTGACTGCTGTCCAAATCAACTAATTCAAGTCAATGAGTCTAACTGGCACTGTTCTTCTGGTTAAAGGTATAGTTTCATTCAAGGGTACCAACATCACAATATTGAGAAAGCCAATAAAGTTTTCAGAAGCACAAAGACTTTCTTCTGATTTTGTCTTCTCAAAATAATTATTAGGCTACCTATGACAAAACACAAGGATGCTCTTTTCTTAAAATATATATAAGCACATTTAAATATGCAAGAAGATGGACAAGTCATAGAAAAATTGAAAGAAAGAAAACATGGTAGATGCTCCTTTTCCCTTTGGGATGCATAGCCCAGTGACCTGCACATACTCATAGGGCGGTCAGTGCCTTGCATAGGACTTTGCCTCTATCAAGTTTTCCTGGGAGGAAGTTTGTTAAAGAGAATAGGACGGTCACCTGAGCCCCCTTTCACCCTCTGTGACAGTGACCGTAGTTGTGTTCTGAGAAATGAAATTATCTTGCTGCAATGTGGTGTATGTCGTAACTTCAACAGTTCAGCTATCATATTCAACTAAATTAAGGTTCAACCAGTAAATGATTGCAAAAGAATGAAAAAGATGGCAGAGAATAACATATTGATGATGTTATAACCATTCCATCCAGATTTTCTTGAAGCAGCAGGATTAGGAAGAGAAATCTTAGATATAAAATAATTAACAACTCCTTAAAAACGAGATTACATATACAGAAATAGAGACTAAAACAATAGTAGGAGCAGGGAGGAAAAGAGGAGAAGCAAGTCAAAAGACATGAAGCAATAGATATGTAGGAGGAACATCTAAAGGTCTAATGTACAACACGAGGAGGACTATAGCTAAAAATAGTGTATCACAGGGTTGAGGCTGTAGCTCATTTGTTGAGTGTTTGCTTCACGGGTGTGAGGCACTGGGTTCATTCCTCATCACCACATAAAAATAAATACATGAAAAGATATTGAATCAATTTACAACTAAAAAATATTTTAAAAATAGTGTATAGCATCATGATTTCTGTTAACAAATGAGTAGATTATAACTACTCTTGCCGTTGATGGTAGACTGGGGGTAAGGGTATGAAGAATGGGATGAGAAATGGGTAATTATGGGAGATGATGGATAGGTTGATTTGTCTAACCATAGTTACTATAGTAACTAGGTAATATCAACATCATATTGTATACCTTAAATAGGCATAACTTATTAAATTTATTAAAAATAATAGCAACCATTGAGTAACATTTCAGTCTAAACAGAAATTTCACTACCATTATCTACTCCAACTTGATAATCACTTTTTCTCCAAATGATTCTTGAAGCTACCTCCCACCACCCACTTCATTTTTTGCTGTCTCTTTTTATGTCACCACCCCTTCCTCAGTGCCCAACCAGATCCAGACATCATTCATAAACTAGCTCAAGTTCCCCCTCATTCCTGAAGTTTTGCAGACCAATTCAGTCCCTGAGGAGCTTGCTCTCAGACTTTACTGGAATGCATTTCATAAGACACACTCTTGCCTTTTTCAGTGAAGCAACTTTGCTTTTCAGAATATTGCATAAATACTTGTGGATCTGAAGTCCTGGTAAATTGTTGGCATCTTGCAAAGTAGCAGCATCTCTTCTTTGTGTCATTTAAAGCAGTAGCCTTTGGACTTTCTGGAACATGATGGTTATAATAGGATATATATTTTACATCACGGTCCATTACGTACCACATATAAGTACTTAATTTTAAAATTCCCATGAATAGTACTTATTCTTTTACGCTGTCTTACCTTATTATATTGGGGGAGGGTCCTAGGGTATGAACCCAGGGGTGCTTACCATGAACTACATCTCCAGTCCTTTTTTTAATATTACTTTTTGAGACAGGATCTTGCTAAGTTGCTGAGGCTGGCCTTGACATTGTGATTCTCCAGCCGCAGCTTTCTAAGTTGTTGAGATTACAGGCGTGCACCATCACACCTGGCTCTTTCTTGTATTTAAAAAAAAAAAAAATGCTGATCATAGTCACTGACTTCACAATGGTTTGAGACCTGCAGTTTTAAAAATGCAATACCAGAAGGGCATTTATTGATTACCATGGAATTGTTATAGCCATTTCTCTCACTTAAAAATTATTTAAAAATTATATGTGGCCATTGGGCTCTTTAAGTAATACTCCCAATTTAGTTGTTTGTTCATTCAATGTTTCATGCCTTGGTGCATTTGCTTTTTCCAGTTTTCTAGAACAAGTAAATGCTTGGTATATACAATTTCCCATCTTTCCCCCTATACACTCTTATTATAAAATACGATTCTCTGCATTTCTAAATTTCATTTCTATGAAACTCAAATTTCCTTTCCCTCATAATCTCTTTGACTTTCACAATGTGCAAAGTGGGTCAGAAATTTCATGGATGAAGTCAATGAGACTCAATTATGACTTACTCAGGAACATTTTTCTTCTTTAACAGGTGATTATAAATCAAGGTAAATATGGTTTGTAGATATTTGAAGGATATGAATTTGGATCATTGAAACCATAAAAAGCCTGAATATGTATGCATTTACTTCACCTCTTCAGAGCCAATGGTTTACTGACCAGATGAGGTGCTGCCCGCTGGACTCATAGGTAGATCCTGTCTTCCTCTCCATCCTCAACTTTCTACCTTTATGTACTCGTGTTTATTTGTTTGGTTTTCTGTTCTTCGTGATTCTGGAGATTGAACCTAGGGTCTCACATATGCTAGGGAAGCACTTTACCACTGAACTACTTCCCCAGAACTTTTTATTTTAAATTTTGAAACAGGGTCTTGCTAAATTGACCAGACTGGCCTTGAACTTGGAATCCTCCTGCTTCAGCCTCCTGAGTGGCTGGAATTACCAGCATACATCACCACACCCAGCTCACATTTTTTTTTTAACAACTTAGAGCTCCTTGTTTTTCTGGGACTCTGAATATTTTGCCCTCTCTTGTTCACCTGGTGAGTTCCTCTCATCCTTCAGAGCCACTGTAGACTTGTCTTGTTCTCTCTACCTTCACAATCTGGTTTCTTTAGCACCTTGCAATAGCATGTAACTAGCTCTTACTATCAGTCTCCCCCTCAAGTTTTGTAGGATGAAGCTACGTCTTGTTCATCCTTTTATTCTGCATTCAAGGACCATGTCAATTCAAGAAAAATATATGTGGAATGCATGAATGAAAACGGTCTGGCTGAGGGAATGAATGAGGGCACCGAGGCCACATGCAGCTGCCACAGAGAGAGCTCCAGAGCAAGTTTGGAACTACAATTGTGTGTCCTCACTGTTTGAGGCCAGTATTTTATGATTTTGTAATTCCATCACCAATATATCAGTGTTTCCCTGTAGGCTGCCGAGTTTGTGACTAGCAATTCAAACAGTGAGAGATAGATGGATCTAAATATATTCTTTCAAGTTTATTTGGGGCATAATCAAGAAAATGTTGCAGGAACAAATAATTAAGTGTATTGGGCAAGTCTTTAGAGGCAATTAAAACACTCAGATTTCCAAACAGCTTGCTGGAATCTCCCCTCCCCTCCAATTGAGACTGATTTGGTCACAAATTGCTTCAGTTCTACACTCTGTATGTGAAGCTGATGCACTAGTGATTTGATTCTTATCATTTTCATAAGTGTAGTTACTGATGAGGTGAAGCCTCACCACAATCCAACACAACGTCCACGTTTCTCTATGAGTTCAACTGCTTTGTGTCCAAAATAAATTTCTACCATATCACATTCTAGACCATGACAGCAATCACTACTTTTTTCTCTGTGAATCAACAGTACATCCCACCCTCCAAAACACCTACAAACTTGGGGGGGAAAAAGACTCTTTCCAAAGAACATTCTCTTATGCAAACTCTGGCCATTTGGGGATAGCAATAGAGAAGATTTTATTCTTTGTACTGTGACTCATGTATCTTTATTCCCACAACTGTTACTTAAGGCAGGTCAATGGTGAACCCAATGGAAAAGAAAGAATAGTTTCTAACTGGAAAATAAGCACATTTGGGAGAAGTACATTCAAAGCATTATCAAAGTAAAATATGCAGCAGCACCAACAGGAGCAAACAAAAGCCCACGCAAGAGATGTGTAAATATTTCATGAAGCTGAGCCTTAATCAACTCTCTCTCCAAATCTTTCTGGTGTTGTAAACACTTCAGTTTCTTCCAGTCCCACCATGACCCAGATTCCTTGCAAAAATAAAATGAAAACACAGTCCAATGGATCATTAATAAATGTGTTGTGAAAAATATTTAAATCGAGCATATCCAGGCACAGTTTTAACTGGAGGAAGAAGACACCTTAATGAAAGGTGGCTGCTACTTGAGTGACTACTCAGAGCTTGGTTTCTCCCCTCCCCCTTCAAGTCTTCTCTTTCCCCCCACCTCCTCTGCTGCTTTGTGGACATTCACATCATCTTAACCTTGAACTGTCTACATTCAAAGGCAGTGATTTCTCTGAATACCCCTCCAGAAGGCCCTAGAAACCTGACCTGCATTTGCTGTCTCTCTCCACCCCAGATTCACTTCCCAATGTCAACTATGTACCCCTCCATTTCCCCTCTTTCACTGACCATTGTTGCATCTGAAATTTTGCCTACATCTTTTCCATTTGCCTGGATATCATGAAGATCTGCTGTATCGGTTGACTATCTTCTTCAGACCTTTTTCTAAAATCCACATCTACAGAGCTGTTTATCTGCTCTAGTCTCTATCTTGACTTAATGTGGTTCCAAAGTTCACCTCCAGACACTGAACAGGTCTCTACAATGATTTCCCTTTATCAACCTCTGCCAGCCCTTCCTATTCTCTCCCCGCCCATCTCAAGAAAAACTATATATGTGTAAATATATATATACACACAAACACACATGAAAATACTTATATATGTCCAGTGTTTTGACCTTAATGGGAATAAACGTAAGAAAAATAAGAAAAATGCCGCACACACATACACACACGCCCCTCTTTCGATATTCTCAGTGTGCAGACCCGACTGATTGTAAATCCCCCAGCTCACGAACATCAGGAGTTTGCTCCTATTTACCTTCAAAGGCAGAGAGCTTAAGGGAGCAATGACCTTGCAGAGAAATTCATTACCTGCGAGGATGGGATGGGGACAAGAGCAACAGGCAAAGGAACCCCCAGCAAAATGTGGGACCAAATCCCTCCCCCATCAATATACAACACACCGCAACGCTCCGGCCCCCAGGGTTGGCCACTGGGCAGAGTGGCGGAGGAGGGGGGGCGTCTCCTCCTTACGCCGCAGGTCGCCTACCTGCTTTCGCCTGGCTCTCCCCGGCGCCGCGGGGCCACTGTCTGCGCTGTAGCAAGGGCTTCCCGTCGCATATCCTAAGCACAGGCTCTGGGCGCCACACCGATGTCTCTGGTTGGCGAGCTGTGGTCCTTTTCAACCCAGTCCCGGAGCCAGCTCTGTGCGATCAGGAACTGAAATTACTATGCAAAGAGCTGAGGCGGCGCGCTGGAGCGGGGCGGGATCGCCCGGCAGCCCCCGCCACTGGGTTGCAGCCGCCGGTCGCCGCCACTACCAGGCGCAGAGCAAATTTGGTGATGGGAGTTCACGAACTCGACTGTTCATCCATCAGGCCCCAGGTGCTCCCATCTGTCCGGAGCTGCCGGGCTTGAGGACCCGAGCCAGGGGCTGCAGCCTTGCAGGCAGTGGCGGTGACGGCGGCGGCGGCGGCAGCAGCAGCAGCAGCAGCAGCAGCAGCAGCAGCAGCAGACGCCGGAGCTCCGCCCTCACGAACCCCCTCCTCTGCCTAACCGGTCTCAGGGGAAAGAGTTCCAGCCGCGCCTGCTGCGCGCCTGGCGGGGTAGCTGGGCGGCGGAAGGCAGGTTGTGGTTCTGCTGCAAGGAGACCAGCGACAGGAGATCAGATCGAAAGTTAAGAAGAGGATTGGGCAAGCGAGCTGGTGACCCAGAGCGGCAGAGTAGGAATTCTGGCCCTTGCCTTTTCTTGCAGGTCATTAGACTCCAAGGCTGAGTCTCGTCTCGACTCTAGTAGACGTGTTTTTAATAAAGCCACGTGCGGCGAAGATCTGAGAGCAAGGAGGCCGCCCGACGTTTAATATTTGTTGTACCGCGTACAGTATCCTACGTATTTGGAATTGGCATTGCTAACGGTCCTCCACTGAATAGAATACCCCTCTTCCCAAGAGGCGTGGATTGCTTTGGAAACTGGCCCTAGTGAGCAGCTCCAGCAGTTATGAATGGGTGTGTAATATGGTTAGCGCTGTAGATGGTGCAAAATGAGACAATAAGGAAAACTATTATTAACTGAGTCTTTGTTGGCAGGCCTTGTGCACAGCGCCTTATATGCAGCACTCAAATTCCCACAATGAGCCATCAGATGTGTATTATTCCTCACTTGTGTATGAAGAAAATGAAACTTAGATGATTTAGACACTTCCCCTGGTTTATGGTTGTAAGGGACACAGCTGGTATTCAAATCACTCCAAAATACCCTCTTTGACCAATTTCCAGGGCTCACCTAGAGATCTTGTTGAAAATGCTGTTGTGATTCCATAGGTCTGGAGTGGGATCTGCATTTCTAACAAACTCTCAGCTAATACCCTTGAGGCTGGCCAAAACAACAAACTTTCTAAGCCACTAAGTCAGGGATTTTTAAGTAAGTGTCTTCTCCAGTTGATTGAGAACTACATCCTAAAGGTGGATTAAAAAGGATACTAAGGCTATATCTTGGTTATTTAGCAAAGAATGCTGCAAATTAATTCATTATACTTGTTTTGGCTGATGAGAAGTTTGTGACAAGGGTGCGGGATGGTAACTTCTAAAACATCTTTATTTCAGGAGTGGTTATGGAGCAATATTTACAGTATTTGAATATGAAGGATATATGCCTTTTTTCCAGTCTGTGGCCTCATTAAGAAAAATTTACAAATGACTTAAAATCGGCATACTATAGTAATGCAGCCACATCAATGTTTATAGAAGCTTAATTCACAATAGCTAAACTGTGGAAGCAACCTAGATGCCTTTCAATAGATGAATGAATAAAGAAACTGTGGTATATATATTCAATGGATTATTACGCAGAATTAAAAGAGAATAAAATATGTCATTTGCAGCTAAATGGATGGAGTTGGAGAATATCATGCTAAGCAAAGTAAGCCAATTCCAAAAATCAAAGGCCAAATGTTCTCTCTGATAAGTGGATGCTAATCCATAATGGGGCAGGCATGAGAAAAATGGAGGAACTTTGGGCAAAGTGGGGGGAGGGGAAGGAGTATGGGGCATGAAAGATGGTGGGATGAGATGGACATCATTACCCTAAGTACATGTATGACTACACATATGGTGCAATGCTACATCATGTACATAGAAATGAAAAGTTGTGAGACAATTGTGTACAATGAATCAAAATGCATTCTGCTGTCATATATACCTAATTAAAATAAACTAATTAATTAAAAAAATTTAAGCCAAAATTTTGCATACAACATTTGTATAACATGAAACACTTTACAAAATGCTCATATGAAGAATTTTCTCTGTGTTCATAGGAACACTGTACAGGTAGATAAAATTTAATTTTATAGGAAAAGAAACTGAAGTAATAATTTTTCCTGAGGTTACTCAATTATTATGCATGCATTAGATGCTAGATATAACAGATTCTAGTTTGTGGCTGTTTTTACTATATCACTATATTAGTTTTCTACTACTGCTATATCAAATAACCACAAAGTTATCAAATTACAAATTTATAATCTTCCAGCTCTGGAGGGCATAAATCTGAAAATAGATCTTTTAGGGCTAACATCAAAATTAAAGAGGCAATTAGGGCTGTACATCTTTTCTGGAGACTCTGAGGAGACAAGTTATTCCTTCTTGGTATTTTCCAGTCTCTAGAGGCTGCATGAGTTCCTTGACTTGTGACCACATCACTCTGACTTCTACTTCTATTGTCTCATCTCTTCTGATTCTGCATCCCTCATAGAAGGACCCTTTTGATGACATTAGGTCCACCTGGATAATCTAGAATCATCCTTCTGTTTTAATGTTCTTCACTGAATCACATCTGCAAAGTACTTTCTGCCAGGTAATGTAACATATTCACAGGTCTCAGGAAGTAGGATGTAGATGTCATTATAGGATTATTATTACTCTGTATATCAGAATCACACTTGGTACTTACCCTATAGATTCTTTTTTACTTGATTAATTCTTCTCTCTGCTTGATTTTTCAGACTGCTGGAAAGTTCTTTTAATTAAAACATTCACGTGAAAATCATTTGTGAAACAACAATAACAATGAACATTCCTAAAACATGAAAAGGCTATGAAAAGGGCTTATAAGATTATGGTCTTGAAGATTTGATTGACACTGAGGTGACCCATATGGGAAATTCTGAAAGCAAGTAGAAGCTCTAACAATGCAGAAAATTTAAAAAATTTTGCTATTCAAGGAATATACAATTGCCCAATAAATAAAGCAATTCAAAACTAGTAAAAAATAGAGTATGACACTGAATTCCAAGTAGTTCAGTAGCTTTTAGAATGATGGTAAATGCTAAAACAGTACATCAAACAAAACCAATAGATATTATTGAACACCTTTTATGCTCAAGGCATAAAAGACTGATGATATACAAAAATTTATGATTTCATTAGGGATGTAGAATTTATAAAAACTGAAATCCTAGAGGATTTAGACTGAAGAGACAATAGAGGCAATATGAGATGGTACATGATTAATTGCCAACTGGATGAGATGAAGTGAAAATTTTATTTGAAAATTAGTTACGTCTTAGTTACCATAAGGTAAGTAGAAATAAAACTGGAAGGGTAGGTTGGAAGGTTGTATTTTAAGAATCTTAAATGTCAAGCTAAGGATTTTAGACTTTATCCACAATAATAATGAAAATCATACCTTACTTTCATGTAGTGCTGAATAAATTACCAAATGTTCATGTATTTTCAGTTATTTGACTTCTTCCCTTCCTCCTACAGAACATCAGGGTAGTGGATATGCATGTGTATGTTTGTGCGCATGCACATGCATGCACATGCCACAGACTACACGGAGAAAGAAAGGAAAGCGTCTTATCGAAGATTTCTTGACTGCTATATGTAAATTAGCCACGCTGCCCACTTATCTTGCATACTTTTAATCCTCCTGCTTTATGTTTTTCTGTCAAACTTATCACTACACTTTGTATATAGTAAATTTGTTTCTTCTGTTTCACTACCTCTGAGGCCCAGAACGTTGTCTCTCCTGTTCATGCTACATTCCTATGACCTAAAACAGCTTCTAACATTTAGTAAGTGCTCATTAAATATTCGTTGAAGGAATCATCAGCTCCAATTAACAAACTAAGAAACCTAAATCTCAAATTATTATGTGAACTTTATAATGTCCCACAGTGATGAACTGGCTTTATTTACCAAGCCTAAAATTTAATGTCAATTTTATGCATTTTTGATATTTGTTTTCCCCATGTAAAAGTCATTTGTGGTGTTTAAAAAGGGTCAGGAATGTGTTTAACATATGTAAGAAACTGAGGTTAGACTCCCCTAAAATGTCACATTTTTCCTAAAAACTTCTTCAATTTAGGTAGATTAACAGGAAGCATTGGCAGGATGGAGTTATCAACAGTGGAATTTGGAGGCTGGCCATTGAGTTTACAGTATTTGGCACTGACTAATACCGTAAATTGCTTTGCAATTGTTCTTGAGTTAATTCATTTGCATGTCTTGATACCTTGCATTGTAGGGTTTGGAGGCTGAGGGACTATAACTTCTATTTCTTCTACATCCCTGCATTCTGCCCAGTATTGTGCTCTGAACAGATTGTCACTGAAGAGTTGTAAGATAGCTGCCATTCCTCTTAAAATCATATCTTTACAAACCATGCTCAAGAAGAAAAAAATTCAAGTGGAAAAGAGTTTCTATTTTTTTCTTTTTCCACAAAAGTAATTATCTCCCAGGACCCAGTCACTGGCCAGAATTTGGTCGCTAGATCAAACAGTAGGTCTGTGAACGTGGACACCCAGTATGGAGGAATAAACTTGCTTTGATTTTTCCAGGCTGGACATCTTGCTGCCCCAATAAAAACTGAGTTTCTCTTGGTGAGGGAAAATGAAGGCAGGTGGTAGGATCATTCCATAGTAAGATCTTTCACAGAACATCAATACAGAAACTGATGTCTTTTTCATATTGCCTGAGTACATCTGGATTTCTGGAAGACCAAGGCAAGAATATAAGTCAGGCTCTTGCTTATTTTTCTTTCTCTTCCATCTTCCTTTCCCCCTCCCTCCCTTCCTTCTCTGCCTTTGCTTGCTGTGTCTTTATCGTGTTAGTACATCTTAGTTACCATAAGGAGATACCAGAAGCACTTAATTTAAAGAGAGAAAGGGATTCATTTGCTAATATTTGGGACAGTCAAATCTAAAATCAAGCGACCCTATTGGCTGAATCTTTGATGAGGTGGTAGATGAGAATGGCAAGAGCACATGTTGGAGGAAGTGATCGCATCTCCATCTAGGAGAGAGGGAGGAAGGCACACTCCAGTAACCTAAGGACCTGCCATAAGATCCCACCTCCTAAAGATTTTATTACCTCTCAATGACACCACCCTGGAGACCAGGGCTTCAACCCATGGATCTTTTGGAGACACTCATCCAAACTCTCTTTCTCTTTGATGCTTGCATGGGCTTTTGCCATACTTAGTATTGCATTGCGTACCTAATCAATGCCCTATTGTTGAATGTTTAGATTTTCTCCATCTGGAATACTCTTAAGGTAGACTTGTTCAACTGATTGGATAATAGACACTTGAATCACTGCTTGTCCTACTGCCTCAGCTCTTGCTGCTCCTAAACTACATTTTTTTCTTTTCTAAAATAGTAGTTTGTATAACACACTTGTGACATTTTCCTATAAACCATAAATTTTACTTTTATTTTGTGCCTCCCACCCTGCCAAGCCCCACTGGAAATGTTCTTTCCTCAAAGTCACTTGTATTAGTGAGGGTTGTGCAGAGAAACAGAACTGATAGGAGATATTGAAATAATCAGAAAGAGATTCATTATGAAGGATTGGCTCTTGTGATTATGAGAATTAACACCATCTGCCAGGAAAGCTTGTGGTGTAATCAGAGTCTAAACCCGAAGGACGGAGAATCAGAAATGCTAACACTCCTGGGCAGGACAAGATGGACATCTCAGATCAAGCCATGAGCAAATCTGCCCTTCTACTGACTTTTCTGTTTTACTTAGGGCATCAACAGATGAAAGGATACATAAAATGTGGAGTAGCCATACAGCAAAATATTAGTTAGCAACAAGAAGAATGAAATACTGATATATGCCCCAATTATAAAATGAATAAAAGATGTGAATAGACATTTCTCTACAGAAAAATATACAAATGGCCAAAAAGCACATCGAAAGATGTCCAACATTATAATCCTTCAGGGAAATGCAAATACCAACCATCAGGAGTTATTATATAAGATACCTAATGGTATGAGATAATAACAGAAAATAACAACTGCTGGTAAGGATGTAGAGAAATTGGAACACTCATTGATTACTAATGGACATGAGAATGAGGCAGCTACTTTTCAAAATAGTTTCAAAATAGTTTAATTTAAAAGGTTAAACCTTACATTACCATATGATCCATAAGTTCCATGTTATGTAGATATCCAAAAGAAATTTAAAATATGTCTATACAAAAACTTGTCCATGAATGTTTAGAACAGCATCACTCATAGTAGCCAAATAGTAAGAGCCACACAAATATCCATCAACAGATTGATGGGTGGAAAATAAAATGTGGTGTATCTGTAAAAGGGAAGTTTATTCATAAATTAAAAGGAACAAATCATCGATATATACTACAGCATGGATAAACCCTGAAATTGTTATGTAAATGAAATTTGCCAGTCACAAAAGACCACATATTGTAGAGGACCACTGTAATGAAATGTTCAGAATAGGCAGGTCCATAGAGACAGAAAGTAAATGAGTGGTTTCCTAGGGTTATAAGGCCAGAGGGAGGAGGGAAGGAAGAGTGAGTGGGGAGTGACTACTAATGGGTATAGGATTTATTTTTGAGGGGATGAAAATGTTCTAAAAGTTGTTTAGAATGATAGTTTCATGATTCATGAATAAATTAAAGTCATTGAGCTGCATGATTTAAAAGGGTGAATTTTATGGTATGTGAATTATATCTCAATAAATCTATTTACAAATATTATCTGAATTACTTGTTTAGTCTGATGGAATACATTTAAGAATTTTTTTAGCTCCCATTACACTTAGGCTGAGCTTATGGAGCAAACTTTAACCATCCAATTCAGTTTTCTTGATGTGGAAGGAAACTGACACTTCTCCTGCCAAGCATGTCAACCTGTGGAAATAAACTGATACTCTTATGGTTCTCATGTCAATTTCCTGTAAGTTTTTCCAGTCTAAATAATTAACCTAGAGTTTGATTATACTGGAGGTCAACTGAGAAAATTGATTTTAACAAACCACAAAGCAAAAATACCTGGTTTGTGTTAACTTTACACAGGTAGTACATCCCCAAGGGGCCCTGTCTAAAATAGTCAGCCAGCCAGCCAGTTGGCCTCTTGCTCTTTCCTTTGACAGTTTTGAACTAGAATACATTGGATGGAATATAATTTTTTAAAGCAGAACTGTAAAGATTTCTGGTTGGAATGTGTAACATCACATCACAAAAGAAAAAATAAACCAGAAATAAATTAAGATATAGTTTTTTTAAATTTTATTTTTTATAATAGGTATAAGGGCATTGCAAGAACAAATAGTGATTAATTTACCACCACTACAATATTTGTTACTAATAAGGACTGATTATTAAATGAATTCATGCCACAACATGATGTTTATGGATTGAAGAATATATTCAGTGTACCCCAGATGAGTTAAGTTTATCTAGTTGCAATGATGTTGCACAACTTAAATCCTACAATATGTAAATGGTGCCCTGTAGAAAGTGTTAAATGAAAATTCCAGTTTATCTAGTAGTTCTTCTAGAATGGCAGGAGATTCCAGAAACCCAAAAATAATGCTTCTTCATATCTTTTCTGTTGCCTATTACACAGAATATGCACACACACACACACACATACACAAATACATTTGTGTAGGGATCTATAAAGTCTAAACATAAAAGTAGTATATTTTATTTTTTATATGTGAAGGTGTTTCTGACAAAATTACATTTGTCTAAATGTTGCTGGATTTTATGGAAATCATATACATATGGAAGGTGAATGGAAAAGGTTTTATCTAGCTAACAAAAACATTAGATTTTCCTGTCAACCAGTGGGTAATTTTTCAGTTTGTTATTTCTAGGAGTAAATGGTCTCTCTCAATATCCATTTACTATGTGGAATTTCCATTCTTTTCTGTAAGATATTCATAGAAGTAGTATGATAAAGCATAGCATTATGAAGTGGACCCTTTATTTCTGTACTAATAATGTTATAATTAGACCTGGATTCTCTGATCATGAATTGAATAACAAAATGACTCAGAATTTAAAAATTAACACTGTATCACAGAAACAAATACTAAAATCTCTACAGTAATTTCAAATAAGATTATGTACTAAGTTCTGTAAAAATGATGTAAATAAGATGTGTATATCATTATTTAAGGATTCTCCATTTACTACAATGTACAAATGCAACACTCAACAATTATAACTGTTGAGTTTTATTTATTTATTTAAATAAAAATCCCCCTCTAATAACCATTATATTCTTTATATAGGATTTACAGAATAATTTTATTTGCACTCTTACAGTTCAGAAGTTCAGAGAAATAATGTTTTGCCAAATTCTTATTAAAAATGCTTAGAAAAATTTGAGTGGATGAAATTTTGTTTTCCTCTTGATTTTCTTGAGGCAAGTGGAAGTCTTTAAATCGTTGAAAATTCTGGGCTAGCAGATATTGTTACAGTTCTATGATATGCCAGACACTGTACCTTACGATGAGGACACAACATTATATCTAGTAACACATCGCCCTGTCTCATTCCTGTGCAAAGACAGCCATATAAGTAGCTGACTTCCAAACAGACACATGCATGAGGTCCTGAGGAGTGTGGGGCTGCTGGAGTTTTGGGTAAACTGAGTCTTGAGATGAGTCTTTAAGATGGATAGGATTTAGTGGAATAAGGAAGTGAAATGATCAGATGATTTTTTAGAGAGAGAGAGTAATATGGACTGTGTTGAAGATGGGAACACCAGAAAAGAGACATTGTAGCATTTGCATATTTGAAATCCTTGTTAGAAACATAATTCATTCAATAAAATGATTTCTGAGTGTTTTATTAGATGCTGGGCAATGTTCTAGGTGCTGCAGACCCAATGGTATAGGAAACAGAAGTCCCTGACCTTTTGAAACTTATATTCTGGTACAGCAAATAGATAAAAGTTCGATGCACAAATATATCTATATTATGAAGTCAGAGAGTGATAAATGTATAAAGGAGAAGACGTGAGATAAGGGACTGGAAAAAGAGACTGCTATTTTAGATGGGGATGTTCTAAGGAAAATCCTCTCCGAAGAAGCAGTTTTCAACAGAGACATGAATGAAGTTAGGGGATAATCCCTGGGAATATCTAGTGAGGAACAACATTATTAAAGATTCTAGGAACAGTGTACAAAAGCTCTGAAGTAGGACCATGGCTTATGTTTCCATCCATTTTGTATTGCTATTATAAAATAGCCAAGGTTGGCTATTGTGAAATAGGTTTATTTAGCTCCATTTCAGAGACTGAGAGTCAGAGATTGAGTGGTCATATCTGGTCAGTCTCTCATGATGGTCTTCTGGGTGTATCCCCATATGGTGGGAATGTGTGTGAGAGTGAACTATGTCCCATGGCAAGAGAAAAAGTAAGAGACCATGGAGGGTTAGGCCTGCTCTTTTATAATAACCTACTCTCGCAGGAACAAAACAGGATCTGGGAGGACGATGTGAATCCAAGGTGATGACTTCATGATCAAATGATTTTCTATTAGACCCTGTCTTTTAGAGATTAACCACCTCTCAGTTCTGTTACACTTGGGAAAGAGTCTCTAACCCATGAACCTTTGGGGGACAAACAGTACCTGAACCTTAGCAGCTTGATATTTTTGAAGACCAACATGGAGGCCACAACGCCTGGAGTACATGAAACAAGAGGAAAGAACAGGAAAGGATTTGGTACAAGTGGTAGAAGAGTATAACCAGAAAAGCGTTGGTAGAAGTGATCATAAGACCTCTGTGTAAGACCCTTATGTCCATCCATACTGTTTTCTCCACTTCTAACTTATGTGGCCATGCTGTATTTCTCAGCATTCCTAGCAGTGAGGTGTGTAATCAGATCTAAGTTATCTGGTCAACAGAATGCAGTTGCAGAGCTGTATGTTACTTCAACTTACTCTTATGAGTCTTCCACATGGGCCTTTCTTGTCTCTGCTGGCCAGATGTGGAGGCTTCCACCAAGGACTCCATCAATGGCCCTTGGGAGTCTTGAGTCTGTAGTTGAAAGCACAAAATACAATTGATTATGGGAAGACACCAAGTTTTGGAGGTTTGTTTACCATCCAGAGATTCTAACTAAAAATTCTTTGTAGAAATTAGGGTTTGAAAACAGGTATCTAATGAATTTGATATTTGATGTTGTTCTATTTTCTTTAATATTTTTCCTATATCCCTCCAAATTATGGAAAACCTAAAAAATGAAAGTGAACATAGAAGATCAACTTAAAAGTTTTAGTCTTAAAGAGAAAAAGTCATCCTACTACGTTAGAGTGATGCTAACGGATATGCACATGGATTTCAAGACTTGCAGGAATCATTAGCTGCAGCTTCTTCCAACAGCAACATCCACCTGATTTTACTTTTACTTTTTGGTACTGGAGATTGAACCCAGGAGTGCTTAACCACTGAGCCACATCCCCAGAATTTTTTACTTTTTATTTGAGGCAGGTTCTTCATAAGTTGCATAGAGCCTTGCTAAGTTGCTGATGTTGGCCTTGAACTTGCAATCCTTCTGCCTCAGCCTCCTAAATTGCTCAGATTACAGGTGTGCGCCATAGTGCTCAGCTCCAACTTTTTAAAAGTCTCTTCCTGACCCGTTCCAAGAATAGCAACACTGACCAGAAGTGTAGAAGAAGAAAAATATAACTATTTATTAGAAGTTGGAATATCTCCTTCATAACTTACAAAAATTTATATGAGGAACAGGCTGGTTTATAGTAGGATTTAGATCATTAATTAATATTAGTTCATCTAAAACTTTATGTAATATTTTTTCTGCATCTTCATCTTTTGGGTATAAATTGTAGCTAAATTATAGTTATTTTATACTTCCCAATAGTACTTTTAAACATTTCTTTTTTCCTCCCTGTAGAAATATTCCCCTAGCTTCATTTTAAATTTTACTGTCTTTCCAGAGTGTTATGGCACTACTGTGAGCATTAAGTGTTTCATTGTTTTTTAAATTTTTAACTGAACATATGCTCTGTTTCTGGCACTAAATGCTAAAAATTCAAAACTTCCTGCTTTTATGAAGCTTGGGAAAAAATGAAATATGATTATAGTATAAATTAGTTTGGTTTTATTTTTAAATTCATTTCTGGTTGCTAAGGTAAAAGAAATTACCACAAATTTAGTGGTTTAAACCAATACAAATTTATTTTCTCAGTGTTCTGAAGGTCAGAAACCTGAAATGGGACTCATGGTGCTAAGATCAAGTTACTGGGAGGGATGAGTCGGCACCTTGTTTATTCCAGGTTTATATGTCGTTTTTCCTTGGCGTATGGCCACCTTCCTCCAAAGTCCTCTTCTGTGCTTAGACTCCCTTTTCCTCTGTCTGTCCTTCCCTACATCCTCTTACAAGGGCACATGTGACTTTGTATCAGGTCACCTGGATAATCCCAGACAATCTTCCTATCACAAGGTCATTAACTTAATCACATCTGCACAATCTCTTTTGTCATGGGAGATAACCCATTCACAGGATCTGGGGAACAGAACCTGGGTATTTCTGGGATGGGGGAGTACCCTTTTGGTCCTGCTATAATTTTTTAATATTTCAAATGAAAGAAACTGCTTTCTTTTGGAAAGCTTCCTTAGGGGTGTCATGGAAGTTGTTATATAAAAGAATGACTTCCTTCTTTTTCTTATAAATTTCAGGCAGGTCCCTCCAACCTGAAGGCACGTGTGAGCCTTCATGTCTAGTCTCAGGAGCCTGACAAATGCCTTAGTCTGTATGATCTTTTTATCATTGTCTTAATCTCTCTACAAAGGTGATAAGGGTACCTCTGTTAATTGTTGTCTGTTGTCTGAGAATCAACTGAGATAACCATGAAAAGAATTCGGTATATTTTGAGCAGGGTCTCTCAAACTGTCATACACAACTTCTAGGAAATTCAGAGGTGCATATAATCCCATGAATTGATATGGAATTTTTGTTTATACATACAGACATATATCTCTATTTTCAAAGAGTCTTTAAATTTTGTCAAATACTAAAAATCATTGTAGTAGATAATTATAATGATATTTCCCTGTTTCTTTCAACTTCTTCTGGAGTCAGAGAGATATACTCCCTTCCTTCATCAAGGCCACCAAATTGACCTTAGGCAAACTCTTCTGATGACTAATATAACAACAGCGGGGGTGCATTCTCTCTCTCTCTCTCTCTCTCTCTCTCTCTCTCTCTCTCTCTCTCTCTCTCTCTCTCTCTCTCTCTCTCTCTCTCTCTCCAATGTTAATAACTAGAACATAGAACATGTTTTGTTTAAAGTAGGTAATCTACCTATTTAAAATAGCAATAGCTTCATACCATTTTTGCACTTAAAATTTTATATTCTATTGCAACATTGCAACATTGCAACATCCACTATTCCACTAAGAGAAGCAAACATGATTAGCAACTTAAACTTGATCTGTCTAGATTTTTTTTAAAATCACATTTCCAGTCATATATTTTAAAATTCATCAAGCCCTCTTATCTTTACTTTGTCAACAATCATTGGTAACTTTTTCCACCTACCCCTTTTCAGCTCAACCCATTGAATGGTTAGTGTATTTTATAGACTAAAGTGAGTTGAATGGAGGCAGTTTATTGAGTCCCTGTTAATGGCTGGCTTATTCCAAGACACGATAACCTCCTTAATATTGTGGTTCAATGATATGATATTATCACATTGATAGAGGGTGACCTTGAGAGTAGAACTCACATTTTGTCCACTCAATGTCAGGTATGCTTGGGAAATGTTTGTCATATTAAGTCAAATATTTATTAATACCCAACTCATTGTCTCCTCCTCATGAAACTCACCTTTCTTTCTGTTTTCTTTTCAATTAATGGTACAAGCTTCTAAACATAATATCCAAGTTTGAAATTGTGGTAATTGGTGTCAGGGGTCAGCAAACTAGGGCCCTCAGGCCAATTCCAGCTGCCACCTGTTTTTGTAAATAAAGATTAATGTGGAACACAATATGGTTAAGTAGTGGTGACAGAGACTGCAAGGGCTAAAATATTTTGCCCTCTATAGAAAACGTCTGGCACCTGCGCACTGATGTGATCATGCCAGCAAGGATACCTCCTGGATTGGAAAGAATTTCTGTCCATATTGCTTTTTAAAATAATGACTCTGCTTCCTGATTCTTCTCCAACTCTAATCTCCTCTTGTCCCAAGTGCCACCTCATTGTTGAACTCACCATAAGTCAGGAATAATAGACGTGAGCCTGGAGGACAGGGATGGCCTTATACTTACCTCATGTCCTCAACTGAACTCAGTTACTATTTGTGTGAAGTGTGTTCTTCTCCAACTGTTGGATCAATATTTAATTGTCTATGGGCATATCTGGGCTTTTGTGAAGGTATTTCATGTGGAGCAGAGTTTTTTTTTTTTTTTTAACACGAAATTTACCTGTGTCTTACTATGGCCTCTGCATAAGTCAGGGCTCATGAAAATAGAATTGTTATAGTGGGCAAAAACCTCAGAAATGGCACCATGAAGAACACCAAAAGGTTAAGAATAAAACATCCACTGGTTTTCTATAGTACTTTTAATGATTTTAAGATGATATTATCTAGCAACAAATTAATCAATGTAAAAAAGGAAAAGAAAATCTATGTAGCATGGAGTCATCCTTTATGTCTCAAATTTATCTAAAAAGTAGAAAAATATAAACTGCTAATATAACTTTATATACATAAATATAACTTTACTTATTAATGTTAAGCAAAACATGTTTTATTCTAGACTGGTTTAATAACATTATTAGCCCACAGAGGTTAAGATAAATATTTAAGGTTTTAAAATTTTCTCTTTTAGGACCATCTCCAGATGCTCCTGATGAGAAGGGTTGATTTTCTTATCCTCTGTGTTGTCGGACTTAAACTGATGTATCTATTTCCTCATTTATTTTGCTGGTCTCAGGACAGAGGAATATAAATTTTCTTAGGGCTTCCTAAAGCAGAAGGAGATTTATTTGATGTTAAATTTCTGAACTTTATGCACTTACATGCAAACCTCTAGGCACATGTGGGACATTTTTTTCACCTAATGGCTATGCAATAGCATTAAAACCATCAGATACATTGAGATAAATGAACTCATTCCACACCTGATCTAACTACTATACCCAGAGTAAGATAATGAAGTTTACCTCAGGGTAGGGATGACAGTGTGTATGGGGAATACATGGGCAAGAATATTTTTTTCCTTATTTTTAACTTTTTTTTTTTAACTGGTGGTGGCAACTGGCTTAATTTTATGATTAATAGATGTTAATACAAAAAAAAAACCCTAAGGGCCACAAATATCCAGATATGAGCTGGCTGATGGGTATTTATAAATTCTGAAGTCTAGAGATATTTCACTTTATTAAAATTGTGTCGAAAATAAAGTGTGCACACATCACCAGCAATACTTATACAGACTTGTGTGTATTTGCCCATATCCCCTGTTCTCTCTGCCATAGTTGCCCTATAGTGAATGGTAACTTTCAGAGCAATTATTGGCAAGAACTCATAGTTAGATTACAATTACAATAGTATTAAGTTCTCAAATATCAGGGAGAATAGGAACAATATTCTTTTTGTGTATTGCTATATAGTTAAGGCCTAGAAGATAGAGAGGACACATTGTTCACTAATAAGCTGCAAGGCAGGTACTGCTTACTTTTTAGTCCACTCTGGTCTATTATTGCCTTTGAGAATGAGTAAGTTCACTTTTCCTAGGGTAAATCCAAAAGTTTAATTCATTACTAAAATCTTAGAAAGGCAATGGATTCAGAAATGTTGTTTTGCACAGATTTAATATATGAACCAACTCAATCATTAATCTCACCAAAAACATAAATCCTAATTCCTCTTGGGAAATACCTCATGTTTACATGATTATTGAGAAATTCTGGGGGAGATTAACTTCCATGTTATTGTGAAGGGTAGGTCAATTTTTATTGCTGAGGGAGTCAACATCATTATGTAATTTTTTTGCAAGGAGTTAAAAGACAGTAATAAATCTCAGATCCTTTGAGTCTCTGTATATACCTTATTCTAACCTAGTAACTACTCCTCTGACAGCTCACGTTTAAATCTTATTAAATATACACTTAAAATTACACCAAAACTGCACCCTGCCAACCACACTATCACCCTCATCACCTCCTACATTCCTTCTATCTTACTTAGTATTTCTAAAACCTTTTTAATCTTATTGTTTCCTTCTCCCACTCTATCCCCAAGTTAGTACTTATTTTTGCTCCACTTTTTGGATTTGAATATTATTCTGATTAAAAAGTGTCAAGCTTCAATCTCTAAGTTTTCCTTTGCTCAAACATCTTCTTCAGCCCACTCAAATGCTTATCTCACCAGGGTCCCCATATGACCTGCTGAGTTTGTCTAGTAATGTGGATATTACTGCTTTTCCTATTAAAAATGGAGAACAGGTCAAGTAAAAAGCATAACTACAAGCAACAGTCTCATTTTGGCCTTGACAGCTCTTCTTTGCTATTGAGTCCCAAACAATGAAAGTGAGCAACCCAGCTCCAGTGCCAGAGCAAAGGCATTCACCCTGAGGGTGGGCATCATTTCTAAATCTTCACTTTAGGAGTAATAGAGCAAATGGAGATTGTTAAACCAGAACACAGTTAGAGAAGAGGAGTCTGCAAAGAACTCCCCAATCAGTTGAGACACAAGTGGTAATAGTTCCTGTCCTTAACTTACCTGTGTGACTCTGGGAAACTTATGGGCTTCTCAGACTCATCATCTGTAAAATTAGCATCAAAAGACCTATCTTACGTGTGCAAGATGTTATAGCACACAGCATAGTCCCTAGCATAGAGGGGGAACTCATTTAGTGGCAGTTATGGTTATAATTCTTCCCTTCAGAGGGACTAGGGCTTATCAATGAATAGAGAAAGAATTAAAATTTCCAGAGGCATTGTGGCAGATAAATATGGAGTGTGTATATATATATATATATATATATATATATATATATATATATTGGAGTATCAAATAAATATGAGAGGGAGTCTAAAGTATTTGTGACAAGAGTGGTCTTTAGTATCCAATTAAAAAGCCATATCCAGTGAATGCACCCTAGGGTTTTTTTCATCAAGAGCTCTAAATGCCATAACAAGTTTGAGAATCCAGTAATGTGTGATTTACTCTCATTTCTATTGAAGAAGTGGAAAAAAAACATAGTAATTAAAAATCACAACTAAAAGCAACAGCCAGGGTCCCTCTCTTGATCTTTTATACCTTGTTCTTCTCCAAAGACCTGCTTCTCTTTTTGCTAAAATGTGGTTATATTGTAGCCAGGCTCCAATGGCACCTCATAACTTTTATTTCCTGTTGGAGTACCTAAAATGTAATTATGATGATCAACTCCAATTTGGGGCAAAAGATGTCTCCATTTCTTGAATGGGACAACATGGAGGGAGAGGTAAGAGGCAGGCTACTGAGTTTCCTTCCAAAGGCAATTATCATTATCTTAAGAGATTCAGGAATATCTTTTTTTTTTTTTTTTTTTAAAGAGAGAGTGAGAGAGAGGAGGACAGAGAGAGAGAGAGAGAGAGAGAGAGAGATTTTTAACATTTATTTATGTTTTCTTAGTTCTCGGCAGACACAACATCTTTGTTGGTATGTGCTGCTGAGGATCGAACTCGGGCCGCACGCATGCTAGGTGAGCGCGCTACCGCTTGAGCCACATCCCCAGCCCGAGATTCAGGAATATCTTGAAAAAATCTTCATTATTCGACTCTTGGAAATAGTTTTATTCAATCCATTTGGAGAAAGTCGCTTGCACAGGATTCATCTCTGAGGGACAGAGATGAAAGAAGCAGTGTGATTCTAGGTGCTGGTTTCATTTTTTTCAGGTCCCACTATGAAGAGCATCTTGATTGAGGTGGGGCAACATCTCTGGGTTCTACTTTTCCTTTGACAGTTTATCTGACCTCAGACAAATTGCTATCTATCTGAGTCTCATATTTTTCACTTAGAAAATATGGGAGTTGGATTAGATGACTACATTCCTTCTAGCCTTAACATCATATCGACATCGTTGTTTGGATTATTGTTCTGACCCTTCATATCCTCCAGGGACCATGGACACAGGAAATGAAAGTTGGACAGGAAGGTAGGAATTCTGATCTCTTAATGGCTAGTGGTGTTGTCATGGTCACCTCATTCGTCTCACATTCTCCAAGCCTCAACTTCCTCTTTTGTAAATGGAGTCTGGTAAAGAGCAAGCCAGGCATATTCCTTGCCCAGAGAATAAAGCCAGAAAATGAGGTCAAGGTTCTTTCCAACTCTTCAATTCTCTGAGTTGTCTGAAGTCTCTTTGTCCTCCATTACTCCACCAAAGATGACACAGGAAAATCACATAGAATCTTAATTCCTGTTCTTTGTTCCGTATTGGATATATTATTTATTTGTTTGTTTATTTTGATTTTGCTGTTTGTTTTGTTAGTAAAAACTCTTGATCAGTTGAGGTAAAGACTGGCTAATATGGAGAAGACAATAGCTAAAAATCTTTTAAAAATCTGATCTTGATATTGTATACAAGGATTTTTCATAAACCCAAGAATCAAAACAAAATTAGAAATAATAGAAAAAAATAGAAAAACAAAATTTAGCTACAGAATTGTTTTTTTAAAATATATATTTTTTTTAGTTGTAGATGGATGCAATACTTTTATTTTATTTATTTACTTTTATGTGTTGCTGAGGATTCAACACAGTGCCTCACACATGCTAGGCAAGTGCTCTACCACTGAGTTACAATTCCCAGAATTGTTTTTTTGTTCAAGTGTATGCCAAGTGTTTAAGAAGCAATGTTGGCTTAATATTTTTTTTAACTCTTGCCCTAATTTGTTGAAAAAAAAAAAACCACACTGGGTTACTATATATTATTGACCTTACTGATTGCTGTTTCTCAGAATTACAAAGAACAATTAATCTTAATAATCAAAGAAACATAATCATTGCTGTTGGGCAAGGGGTGATTGGTATAAATGCAATTAACTGCCCTTCTCAGCTCAGAGGGCCTTGGAGGTCAGGAAGGACATGCCATCAGTTTCTGTTTAGTGGATGCAGATTTGTAAACAAGAAATCGGATTATCTTGTGTTCAGATCTCAACTGAGCAGCAAGGAAGATAAACAAATAAAACTAAATATAGTTTGATAGGAAAAAAAAAACTTTTCCAGTTTTCTTCAAAATTTCCCAAGCTCAGATGTCATAATAAATATGAACTAGAATACTTTCTTTCAAGTTGTTATTATCAAGAGGCCACTAGTGCTTATTTTAAAGATTATCTGCGATCAGCCCAATGGAATCATTAACAGATAAAGATATTATAGCTTTGTATTAATAAGAAAAAAAATACATGGATAAAACTGCTAGACTGTGACTTTTTAAAGTATGATATTTATTCCTCATGAATTCTTTATGATTCTTAGCCCACAGGAAGTTTAGGCTGTACTGAATTCTTTTTGTTGCTAATAGTATTAATAATTTTTCTGTGGTTTCTGTCTTGACTGCTATAAAGTCAAAGTCTAAGTAGCTAGAGGAGTTTTTAAATATAGTTTTGGTATTTTTTAAAAGTTAAATGAATAATTCAAATGTTCTTAGTATTTTTAAAATGTAAAATAATCTTTCAGACGACATTACCTTTCATTTTGAGAGTATAAAGCTAGCCCATTACAAAAAAGAAAGAGAGTAAAAAAGGATTTACCTAGAATGAAAGCTGGCTGGATGGTTTAGTAATAAATGCTACTATCCTTGAAGGAGAAAAGGCTATCTTTCTTAACAGTTCCACTTCATAAGCTTTATTTCTTTTTCAAGAGTATTTTCTTCAGAGATATATGGCCACATACCTTCCTGATTAATTCTCTTCAGAAGACATCCAGGTAAATTGAGAAGTAGAAGAAACATCCTGCCAGAAGTACGTAGGCCTTTTCTTTGCCCTGCCAAATCCACACAAGTGAGTTGTACATTGGAAACCTTGGTGTGGAGCCATCGCATCATGAAGTCTTTATGATTAAGCTCATGAGCCTTGGGTGATGGACTTTGAGGGGGCCTCCAAGACATCATTCCCAAGTCAGCAGCATCCTTGAAAAGCTGGGCATAAGCTGGCTTAGAACATTCTAAGAAGGTCTTGTAAATATAAACTAGTGTGCATGTGCTGCTACATTTCCGGACACTGGGGATTTGGGGAACACATAGGATTTGTCTAATGATGGCAATAACATTTCTTTGATTTTTCTGTTCTTTAGAATTCTCACAGGGATCTGCATTCTCCTTTTTTTCCCCCTCTCACTGTGAGGTTCCTGGGGACTTCATGTTCTTTGTGGGTAGCTATTACAACTTTGTTGCTGCTGAAACCCAGATCATTCCAGCACTGCTACTATTACTACTGCTGTAACTCTCATCAATACCCCTCCCTGTTGCTGTCTCTCCCGTCTCTACTTTCCCTGCCTATCAAAAACTTATGCATTGTACCTTATGGCTGGTGGGAAGTATCTTCACCACTGATTAATGTTTTATGGACATCCAAGGCTCAAACTTCTGTTTCTTCTTTACTAATACTGTATTAGTAATTTTGAATATGCTTATCAACACCAATAAGTAGCACAACAAAACTATTCCTCATCAAAGACTGCTCAGTAACACAAAATGAGTCACATGTATTGCCTGACATTTTAGCCTTATATCCCTGCCCTCTCTTGTTGGATACTTTGTAGCCTCTCTCCTGCCCTCTGTCTTTGCATGGGTGTGCTGACATAACCAATCTGAAGTCCAGGCCCAAAGTTTCCTTCCCCAGAGCCCAGGGGATTTTTCTGAAAGAACTTTGTCACATGGATGGAAGTGTGTGTGGATGGAAGCTGACCAAGTCTGTAGTGGAGAATTTGCTCCTTATTATTCAGATTGTTGGCAGAATATGATTTCTTGAGCTTATAAGATGGAGGTTTTATATTTCTTGTGACTGTTGAAGACCTTTACCAGTTTCAAGAGGACACACAGTTCTTGGCTTATGGCCTTCTTCCTCTGTCTTTAGCTAACAGCAGGTAAGTATTTCCTTCTGTGCTTAGAATCTCTTCTCATTCTTCCATCTCACTTTTTGACTCTTGTCTCTCTTCTGATTTTAAGAGTTTGTAAGATTGAATTAAGCCCTTCAATCTCAAAGCCCTTATCCTTAATCACATTTACAAAGAATAACTTTCTATGTAGGATAATGTATTCACAGATTCTGGGGATTAGGACATGGACATCTTTAGAGCATTCATAGTTCTGCCTACTGTAGCATCATCTCAGTGATCTACATGGGCTTAATATTTCCAGAAACATGACTGGTGTCAAATAGATAAATGCACAGGGAGATTATGCCATGTTATTAGAAGTCTTCTGATTAAGAAATTGAAATAAGAAGAAAAGATATTTGTTAGGTCATTAAAGGTGATATCTAGATAACTTCAGACATAGATAGAATCAGGGGTTCGATTGTCTTTAGGAATTTCCTTCTCTTTATCTTTCTTCTAGGCTAATTACAGATTTGGATAGCTTATTTCTTTTTCTTCAGGATTTTGCTTTATCATTCTTGTAACTTCAGTGGAAATAAAGGTTCTCTTTTTCAAGAGTTCCAACAAAAGCTTGGGGGACACTTCTCTTTCAGCCTATTAAATGATATGACTATCTTAGAACCAGTCACTTGTGCTAGGGAGATGCAGTGCTTTGGTTGGCCAGGCCAATCAAATCTTGACTCAAAATCCTAGTGAAAACATCCAGCATTGGACCTAGGAGGCAGGGTTAGACTCATATTGATCATCTGACTGAGAATGGTCAGAGGTATTGTTTCCCAAAAGGGTGTGGATACTGGCCAAGCAAAAACAAAGTTATCTACCATTGTTTCCCAGAATTTTAAGGAAATACCACATAGAGATTTAGTAGCTAAAGATAAAAATATAAGTTGCAGAAGTAAGAGAAAACAGAAGTAGGTAGTATTTACATGATGCAAACATAACATAATTCTGAATAAAGCCAAGTGACTTTTATCTGTCATGAAAATATTACACATCGATGTGTACCCTTCCATATATTATCAGTGCTGTGTTAAGCAAATCACTTCATGTTGAGTTTCTTATATGTAAAATACAGGTAATAGTGCTTACCTTTGGAGTTGTTATTAGGACTAAGGATAATGCACATGAAGAATCCACCAATGTTTGGCCTAATGTTGGTGCTTAATACATGGTACCTATTATTATTATTTTAATTAATATCAGCCTTTCTCACTGTTGTAAGAACAGTTTGAACTCAGCAATTTTTTTACATTTCAGTTTTCCTTCAGGGGAAGTCAGTTCTTCTGTGACACCCTGCTTTAAATGGCAGACATGAAATAAAATTTTGATCAATTTGTTCTAAAGTCATTTGGCCTTTATTGATTTAGTGCTAAAGAAAACCCCAATAGTTTTAAATCTATCCATGCTGGTTAAAGTTAATTTCATTTTTGCATAAACCAAAGGCAAAGTGAGGTTGGACTAGCGATGTCTCCAAGGTGAAATTCACATCCTTCTAAGATGTCCTTTCATTGCTGTTCTCCATGGAAACCAAATTTTATTTCATTAGCAAAGATGGATATGATTTTGAAGCTTTATAGTTTTTTTATGGATCCCACTTCTTCTATGGGGTGGGGGAGGTTCTCCTACTGAAAAGTAGAATTGCTAAGTCTTTGGCACTCTTTAGCATAGACAGGCAGCCTGGTGTGTGGATGGGAAGCTCACCATGCTGACGAGGCCCACGCAGGGAGAGAGAAGCAGCAGTGGGCAGGTGGTGCTGTGGATTCTGGGGCTGCAGAATCACCCAGGCTTCTTTCTGGTCAGTTAATTAATGGGTCATACTTAATCACGCTCCTATAGAATGTGAGGGTCTTGATACATTTATCATGATGTTTTTAGGACAGGAAAACCTCAGGTTTGCAGTACAAAGACGTTTTGTTTCCTATTACACAGATTAGTAAGTGCCACAAATTTAGTGGCTCAAAACTACATGGAGTTATTATCTTGCCTTCAGGAGGTCAGAAGTCTAAAATGAGACTCAAAGCTATGTTCCTACAGGAGGCAATCAGAAAAAAAAAATCTTTGTCCTTGCCTTTTCCAACTGTATTCCTTTTCTCTGTCTTCAAAGTCATCAAAGTAGCATCTTCAAATTACCCTTTTTCTCCATCTGAGCTCTGCCCTGGCATCATATCCCTATTGCTTCCCTCATTTCCTTGCAAGGATCCTTATGGTTGCTTCCACCCAGCTGGATGGTGATCCAGAACACTCTCCTCATCTTAGGATCCTTAGTTTAGTCACAGCTGCAAGAGTCTTTTTGCACTTCAGGCAATACATTTACAGGCTCTGTGGATGCCATGTGGGCATCTTTCATGGGAGACATCATCATCTACCACACTCGATGATGCTGTGGCTCTCAGCACTATCCCAAATATACAGCAGGCCCAGCAGTTTTCCTTCAAAGGCAAAAAAATATTAAATGACGCTTGCCAGAGAACGCAAGAGAAATCATAGAGAAAGAATAATGTTTTTTTTTTTAATTTTGAGACAGGTTCTTGGTAAGTTGGTTATGGATTCATTAAGTTGATGAGACTGACTTTGAACTTTCAACCCTCCTGCCTCAGCCTCCCAAGTCACTGGGATTACAGGAGCGTGCCAGTGCTCCTGGCAAGAATAATTTTTGCACAGAAATTGCTACTGGTCTGTAGGATCTATATAGCATGGGCTTCAAATGTCCAACAGCAAGAGGTTTATTTCCTATTGTAACATCAGTTTCTAGGATATTTCCCCTTTAATATGTCTTCTCAATGCCCAGAGGGAATTAGTAGATATGGTAGAGGTTGATATGAAGCCTTTTATACTTGGAGAATTAATCTCCAAAATAAGTACTAAATTCTAAACATACTGTACTTTGTTCTTTCCTAGACATACATTCCTGTGATAAAATTTAATTAACAAATTAGGCACAGTAAAAGATTAATAGCAATGACTGTAATAGTATACTGTAATTAAAGTTATATGAATGAAAATGTGAATGAAATTTCATATTTTCAATTAAAGAGCACTTTGTGGCAACTCTTTGCCATATCCAAATTGCAGTATCATTACTCTATGTTTTGTAACCATTATTAAGCAGAATGTGGGGTTCTTGAAAATACACACTGTGATATTGCAGTAATTGTTCTGATAACAAGATTTTGGCTAAGAGGGTAGTATATAGAGTGTAGATACACTGGACATAGAGATCATTCATGACTAAGGCAGACTAGACAGGATGATGTGAAAGTTCATCATACTACTCATAACATTATGCAATTTAAAACTTAAGAATTGCTTATTTCTGGAATTTTCCACTTACTATTTTTGAACTGTTTCTGACCATGAGTAATTGAAACTAGAATAGATATGAGGAAACTAGGAAATTTCAAAAACTTTCTTGAAATCATGGTCATTTATGGGCATAAACGGAACCTTCCGCTCTACCCAACCCCAGTTGGGGATTGTATTAATTTACTATGGCTACCATTACTTATTTGGAGACTTCATATCCAAATACAGCTTCAGTTTGACATAGTGGGGTTAGATATTCAACCTAGTGGGGGGCACAATTCAACTCACAGCTGGGACTCACTAAATGTATTACTATACATTATCTGTTGATGGTGTAGTTTGTTCCAGCTGCATCCATTTCTCTTCCTGGCTAATAAGCTGCCTTGCAGATGCCATGTATTAGTCAACATTTTTTGTTGCTGTGACCCAAATACCCGACAAGAACCACTTAGAGGATGAAAAATTGTATTTTGGGCTCACATTTTCAGAGGTTCAGTCTATGGCCAGCCAACTACATTGTTCTGGGCTGGAGGTAAGGAAGAATAGCATGGTGGAAGAGCACAATGGAGGAAAGCTATTTAACTCATGGCAGACAGGAAGAAGAAGAAGGAGAAGGAAGAGAAGGAAAAGCAGGAGAAGGAGGATAGAAGGGGAGAAGAAGAAGGGGAAGGGGTAGAAGAAGAAAGAGAAAGAGAGATAGATAGATAGAAAATAATACCCAAAGGCACACTGCCAGTGACCTCCTTCCTCCAGTCACACCATACCTCCTTGCAGGTCTACCCAGAAATCCATCCAAATTATTAATCTATTAAGTGGATGAATCTGCCGATTAGGTTTTAGCTCTCATAATCATTTTACTCTGACCATCCCTGCGTTGCTCCATGAACTTTCTAGGTGGTACCTCATATCCAAATCAAAACATACCAGATGCTATTTCCAAACCTGGGGCAGTTATCAGCCAGTGTCACATTCAAAACCAGACAGAATAAACCCATTATTGAGTCCATGTTTTTGTTAAGCCAGGCAGTGCCTTGGAGACCTACAAGGAAGTAATTTAAAGTTATCAAAATGTTATTTGTTCCTTTTAAAAAAATTTTCATGTTAACTCACAATCTTTGTAGGAGAGAAGATTGAATTTTTTTTCTGTTTCAGGCATTTTATTTTCATAAGTGGTAGGCATAAGAGTTATTTGATTTTGCTTGAATTTTTAAAATTTTATTTTTGGTGCATTATAATTAGAAAAAGCCTACAGAATGGGAGAAAATCTTTGCCACCTTCACCTTAGAGAGGGCACTAATCTCTAGGATATATAAAGAACTCAAAAAACTTAGCACCAAACCAAACAAAACAAAACAAAAACCAAACAACAAATAGCCCAATCAATAAAGAATTGAACAGGCACTTCACAGAAGAAGAAATACAATCAGTCAACAAATATATGAAAAAATGTTCAACATTTCTAGCAATTATAGAAACTACACTGAGATTCCATCTTACTCCAGTCAGACTGGCAACAATGTAGAATACAAGTAACAATTAATGTTGGCGAGGACATGGGGAAAAGAGTACACTCATACATTGCTAATGGGACTGTACACTGGTGCAACAACTCTGGAAAGCAGTATAGAGATTCAGTTGACCCAGTTATCCTATCCCTCAGTTTATACCCAAAGGACTTAAAAATCAGCACACTGCCATGAAGAAGCCACAGGAATGTTTAGAGCAGCTCAATCCATAATGGCTAAACTAATGGAACCAAACTAGGTGCCCTTCAAAAGATAAATGGATAAAGAAAATGTGGAATATATACACAATGGAATATCACTCAACCATAAAGAAGAATGAAATTATGGCATTCACAAGTAATGGATGGAACTGGCAAATATCATGCTAAGTGAAATAAGCCAATTCTAAAGTCAGCGTTTTTATCTCAGGATGAGATTTAGATCTCTGCAATGGAGGAGCCAGGGGAAAGTTTTCTGGTCCATATTATGTCTTTCCATCCTCCTTTGCCTTCTTTGGTGGGGTCATGTGCCCAGGGTTGAATTTACTATACAGTTAATGAAGCTCAAATTTCAGGACTTCTCATTTTCCAGGCAACTTCTGAGGTCCTGAAAGGGGCCTTCGTGATGTATTCACATGGTCACACTTTTTATAATATTATGAAAGCAAAACATTTTAGCAGCCATTGATGGAGGGCACTCCTGCTTGCCACTCAATTTTCCTCTATCAGACTTTCTGTCATATAAAGTAGGTTTGGGGCATTTGTAGGAATTTTAGTGAGGTGAAGTTGACATGGGGATAGTTTCAGTTTGCTTTTAATGTGATATATTTATGTGATTTGCAATCACTTTTTTGAATATTTAAGTTAAATGTGGGCAACCTTGTGCAGGAAGGTTCTGGAAATATTCCCATTGCTTCCAGCAACTTACAATGTGCAGAGCATATCATGGAGTGTGGTATCAGGGCATGATGCCAACAATGCATGCTAGAAGTACAGGGGGCTGGAGGAGAAAAAGCTTAGGAAAAAAGCTTGTTGAATAAAGAGCAAGCAGAAGATTCAAATCTCATTAACCACCCAACATCTGGACATTTTCTGATCAGGAGGATGTTCAATAATGCAGCATATACAATTTTTAAATTTTATGCATATATATATATAATACACACACACACACACACATATATATATATATACACATGTATATCTATATGTATATTGTGCAAAATAGAAGTCCTGTGTTTGAAGGGCACAGGCACAAACAGCAAGAACATCTCTGTGCAGAGTGACATGTTTTATACTTTCCAATTATGAGTCATTTTTAAAAAAAGACAGTCAGCTAAGGTCTTCCTTGAGTAGAGCCTTTTTGTTTTCTCTATAAAAAAAATTACAAAGTAATTATCATATGAAGTTATAATCAAAGAGAATACAGGCTGAAAGTTAGGAAAAATGTCTTATAAAGATATAGACAAATATTAATAAAAATTTTCCATTATCCAGACTTTGTGATACTTGTGGCATTTGTGAATTTTTTAAAATAATTTGTGAGCTTTTATAAATTTTTCTTTTCACAAAATATTCACTTTCCTTTTTAGATTATATCGATCATTTTGTACTCTTTTAGCCTAAAGTGGCCTCCTGGGATTCTCTCAATTTCAGCCCCTGTGAACCTGATCTGGCCTTCCTTGTGCCCCATGAGCAGTGATCATTGTGTGTAGGCATGATGGCACCTGGATTCCAGCTCTGAGGGAGCACACGCTGCACTTTCCTTGTCTACACCCCAGGAATACTACTGACCAGTGTTCCCCAGCTGGAACGTTTCCACATACCTCTCCGTATTTCTGAATTTCAGATGCATCTGATATCCAGTGACACCCAGGATACCTCACTGGTATGCAGGGGCATGTAGGACATTGGGCAGAGTGCCAACTACACCTGGTCTTTCTAAACAACCCTCCATGCCGACCTACCTATTGCTCTATTGTGTGTGTGTGTGTGTGTGTGTGTGTGTGTGTGTGTGTGTGTGTGTGCAAGTGGTGGGGTGGGGGTAGTTTCCTGGATCTCCTGTGGAGCTGTCCTTCCTTTTTCTTTTTGGTTAAACCATGCTTTGTTTATTTGATGATCAAAGGAAGACAGGATAAGACAGGACTCCCAGGAATTGCCAGAATGGTTGATTTGGCATAAGACCAATTTTGTTAGTCAAGAATGACAGGACATATTGAACAGAGGTGTTGGAGCTATGAGAAGTGCATAAAGCAGCAGTCCAGAGCAGAGAGGGCAGCCAACTAATGAAGGCAGGGACTTGTGCTCCAGGAGAATGGTGTGGACTTAGTTCTATCCCTGGAATCAGGCTCAGAGAATGAGAACTATTTCCTTAGGAAGACAAAATAACAACACCATGACTAACTGGCCAGTTCTGCAACCATTCTATAAGTGTGAGGCATATTCACAGTCTCCTCTGCTTTGGAATTTCTAAACATGTTTGACAATGTTTTTATCTACACTCTCCAAGTGTTTAGATCTCAGATGGTAGAGAAGTCTTCTGCTTGCTGATGCTCTTCAGTACTTCCTCCCAAGAGCAGGACCAGTTTTTTTCTGGCAGTGTGGTATATTGGTTAAGAGCACAGAATTGAGCCAAATCAGAGAGACTTAAAAAACCAGTGCCATCAACTACAAACAGTGTAATATTGGATTACTAACTTAACCTCTTTGAACCTTAATTCTGTACAAAAGGTCCTTATAAAAATGAATGAGTTAATAAGTATGGAGTACTTGGAATGCAACAACTACTATCTATTATTACTTTTCTACCTTATAGGATTTGCCCTCTGCCATTTCTTGAATGTTTCTTGATCTATGCTTATAGACTAGAGGAAAAACCCTATGTTCCAGCATCTAAGCTTTATCTCTTTACATTTAAAGAGAAGTTTTGGGGATGTTGAACACCTGTTCCTACCTCAAAGTTCAAGTAGTTTCTTTTGAAAACTTGGATATCAGGATTATTGCTCCTGAAATAAATTTGAAGTATGTATTTGGAAGTCCAGAAATATGAAGAATATTTTTCTTTCATAACACCTTCTTCTCTGAGCCAATGATTACTTCTGGTTAAAAGGAGGAAGATTGTGAACAAAGACCTAAACGATGCAAAAGCGAAAGTAACAACATAATTTCAAATAGCAATAAAATAGAAGCAGTATTTTAAATTTTTCCTTTATATGTGCCACATATCAAATCATAAAATTTACATATATATTGCTTAGCTTAATTTTGATAATATTCCATTTTACAGATAGTTTTATTTTACTGTTGAGTAAACTGTGGTTTGTAGAGTTTTGAGTTTTTGCCAAACTATTACTGTGATGGGAGTGGGTCATGATTCTGGCTGTCATTCTAAAATGCATACTCTTTCCACCCTTTGCGCCTGGCAACCTGACCCCTGCTCTGTAATATTGAATTCTCTGAAAAGAAAGCATCTGACTGGAAAAGAGCATTGTTCTGTGAAGAAGAGGTTCCCATCATCAGCTGGAAGCTTGTCAACTGTGGGGGAGCCTCTTCCCAAATCTTTGAGCTTTCCTGCAACTACAATAACCACCTCGATTTAACCAGAAGCTTGGGTTCTGGCTTGTCTACATGTGTGACATCTCTGTGTGGTTGCATAGGTAGTTCTAATCAACTCTCTATTTCCAGTAAATTCTGCCCATATATTGATTTAACTTAAGAATCAAGTGGTTCTCCTGGGAAAATCTCAACCCATCTCTCTCCAATTATTTGTGGTTTAGACTTTAAGGACTCCTTATCACAAATTCCTCAGAAAAATGTCCCCTGTTACCATAAGGAATTAGATTGATTACACCTGTGATGGTGACAATGAAAATATAGACACAGAATATATGAACTCCTTTCTCTAACACTAGAAATGAGCACCATTTTTTTTTTTCATTTTGCTTCCCAAGTGAGGTTGTGAGGAAGACAGAATTTGTCCTCTTTTATTTCTGAGTACCTGGCCTTCATATCCCAACCATGACACTACTACAGCTAACATGTTCATTCCTTCATTACATCTCTCGTCCAAAACCTGGCTTCAGAAAGGCTCCAGTGTAGTCATTTCTGCCACTGTCATGGGGCCTAAGTGTCTCCCCTAGACCTTGCTTCTAGGTTTCCTAGAGAGAGATTTGTAAAGACATTCCAATTCCCACTACTCTCCATCCTTCTCTATGCAGTCTTTCTCCTCTGTTCTGCAATTTAAACATTAAAGAGTGAGGAAGCATCCCAAGTATTTCTGTTTTGCCACACAGACGTGTAAAAATAAATAATTCTGCTCACAATCAGATTATGATTTATTTATATTCTGTAAGTTCTGGTTAATTAAATGAAATTTAAATAGAAGTAAGTTGTACATAAGTTTTGGAAAAGCAAAGACAACATTATTATTACTTATAGATGTGAAGACACACCTAGAAATATTACTAACCCAAAGTATTATAATAAAAATTCAGCCAAATGGCATGTATGAAAGCTATCTAACAACAAATGTATGCTATTTCAGCAATTCTCATTTAGAAAATAAAATAACAGAAAAGCTCACTTACAATATTAACAATGTACATGCTGAAAGTTAGAAATAAACTTTTCAAGCCCTTTTCAAGGGCTTATATGAAATAAGATAAACTTTAAATAAAAAATATATACCTTGAAGAGAATTGGAGACACATGCCTTACATAAAAATATGAAGAATCTGAACATGACAATGATATTATTTTCTTTTAAATAAACATTTTTGTAAAATTAACTAAATAGAACTTCAAATGGCATTTGAAAACAACAGCTTTACAAATGTCTCCAGTGTTTATCTGGATAAAAATAATTAAATTTATTGCTAATAAAACAGCAGGATAATTTTAAAAATTGCAGGCCTCATAATGAAAGGGTCCAAGTCATCTGTGTCTTAGCCAGCCCTGTTCTCCCATCTTTCTTTTTCATTTCTTCTCCACAGTCTCCATTATCTTTTTGTCCCCCACAAAAGCTCTGTGCTCACAAATCACACAAAGGGCTGGACAGATCCTAAGTGCAAGTTTATGCTAGGCAGAGACACTTTGCTATATAAGAACCAGCCTAGTTGTATTATAAATCATCCATTGGCAGTGATTTATTACAGCATATTAGGGTCAGACATCATAAATAGTTTAACAAACAAAACAAAACAAACAAACACCCCCCCTCCCACACACACACACAATTTCTCTCCTCAATCAACTTGCTAGAAATTGCAGATCTTCTTCACAAAGGTACTGTGAGAGGACATACCAGGAACATTTCTAAAATAAACTACATTTTCCTAATTTTTTTTTAAATAAAAAAGCTGAAAGGGAGAAATAAATCATTAATCCTCATTAAGTTTGTAGCTGAGAAACTCTTGTCACAATCAGATTAACACAAGAAAAACAAGTTTGTCTATGTGTGCTGTGCCCATAGGCACAGGAGAAAAGTAACTGTCTGGAAAGTGACTCTGAAAGCAATGACCTAGGGGCATTGCCTAAATAGCACTTTCACAGAGAACCATAAATCTTAGAGTAGTTAAAAGACAAAGGAAGCAGGAAATCCCAGCTCAGGAAGGCAGGAAACTGGGGTGAAGTGAATGTATGGGAGAATCCATTCAGAGACTCCTCTAGTGTTGGCTGGGACTTGCCATCTCTGGGATATGTGACTGTCTCCTGTAAGATGGGTTTATGTATTGCTTTTAGGTAACAGAGGGAAGGCCTGAAGTTCCCAGTATGGTACGGATTATTTTGGTTTTCTTTAGAACAATTAAATTTACTCTATCACAACTTGTTCTCAGATAACTGATGTTAGATCTTTTGAGTTCTTTTAACTTTTTAATGTTCTTAAAAATCCACTTAAGAGTATTTCTTTTTCTTTTTTTTTGGTACCTGGGATTGAACTCAGGGGCACTCAACCACTGAGCCACATCCCCAGCCCTATTTTGTAGAGACAGGGTCTCACTGAGTTGCTTAGCACCTTGGTTTTGCTGAGGCTGGCTTTGAACTCAAAATTCTCCTGCCTTAGCTTTCTGAGCTGCTGGGATTATAGGTGTGCACTACCGTAACTGCCATTTAATAGTATTTCTGAGAATCCATATCGCTAGAAATTTAGAAGGCAGTGAAAAATCAAAGCATTAGCCTATCTCCAGTCTTTCAGAAATTCTCTTCAGATCTTCTAAGATCTGCCATGGTGATTCCCTACCTTCTGCCTGAAATCTGAAAATAGTTGTTGTGTTGTCTACATGATCTCTATATTTTGTACTGATCTGATACAGATTTATTGAATATAGACTTTTAACTGGCCACTGTGTTAAGTATAGATTGAAAAAGGTGAATAAAAAATCTTATTGAAAATACTCATGGTTTAGTGGAGAAGAGAGAAACAGATTTTTAAACCGATAATGGTGATGATGATGATGATAATTATGATTACATATGATAGAAGTACAGTGGGGAAAGGATATTTTTATATTCAATCAATAGTGCTGGGATAATTGACTATTTAATTGATCTCTATCATGCACCATACTAAAAATCAATTCTGGATGGACTGTAGATTTAAATGTGAAAGTTCAAACAATGACATCTCCATTACCAAGGATTGAAAAATATTTCATAAACACTTCCTGAAACCATATTCTCAGGACAACATACTTTCAGACCACATTTTCTGAGACTGTTTGGAATTATAAACTGAGCCCTGTGCCTAACCCCCTCTCCCCCCCCCCTGTTTTTTTTTGGTGGATGCCAAGAGCTGAGTTTGAATGTTACAGAATAAAAAGGGTATGGTTTTAAAGGAACGTGATCCTTTACTGAATGTACAAAATGGTTTATTGATATCACTTTATCTCCTCTCATTTATACAAGGGATCAGAAATGTTAGTTTGAGTACTGCCTAAGAGAGAAATGATGAGATAATCTGATGCACATTGTCCACAGTATATTTTTGTTAGTGTTGCTGGAAAAGAGACACAAAAGCAGGATTCAGACTTGGACTATGAGAGATGAGGTTTACTATGATTCAAGAGGAAGCACGAGTATCAGTAGCAATGGCACAGATGATCATAATTGTGAGGAGAAGTGAGACAGGGAGTGGAGTATGGATTGTATGTGGCAGGTTAGGAAATGGAGTCATTGAATATGTGTTGGACATTGCTTTAGTGTGACACCCTACTAAGACAGCAGGTCAGGTGGAACCTGATTGCTACCAAGTATGCATTCTTGTTCTCACTTTGAGATCTGAGAACTTGCTTTGTGAGATTCAGTTCTAATCAAGGGTATAGTGTGATTGTTTTCTACTTGAGTAACTTCTCCAAAGTCCTGTGATTTCCCTTTAGTAGTGTTCTGGGTTGATCATCTTAAATTCTCTTTTTAATTTGAAAAGAAGTGAACCAAAAGTGATCTGTTGGCCACTTGGTTTTGGCCACTGAATTCCTTGGAAGTAATTGTGAAAATGTCACTTCTTGGTTCTATCTATGACTTCATAGGTCAGAATCCTTTAGTAATAAATTCTAGCGTGTGTGTGTGTGTGTGTGTGTGTGTGTGTGTGTGTGTGTGTGTGTTTTGTTACTGGGGATTGAACTCAGGGGCACTCGACCACTGAGCCACATCCCTAGCCCTATTTGTATTTAGAGACAGGTTCTCACTGAGTTGCTTAGCACCTCGCCATTGCTGAGGCTGGCTTTGAACTTGTGATCCTCCTTCCTCAGCCTCCTGAACTGCTGGGATTACAAGCATGCACATTAAACAAAGCACTTTTGTTGATACTTATGCATTCTAAACTGGTAAGGAACTCTCCTAAGTGTCCTTTTCCCAGGTTTTCTCTTCTTTGGGGCACTGACCTCTTTTCTCCTGATGTCTGCAGACCTAAATATATTTTCTAGGCAAAAAGTACAACACTAAACAAAACCAAAAAAAAAATACAGCTCACAGGATCTTTTTTAAGACAGATGTCAGACTGGTTTAAAACATCTAATAGCTTCCCAAATGAACTGGAATACAAACACCACAGTTGCATGTCCTTCCTTTCAGATCTCACCCCTGCTATCTCATTTTTCCTGCCTTGATAACCTTCAGTTTTGCTGGCATAAAGTCAGAAACTTGGACCTGCAGAGATAGTTCTGTGTGGTAGCCTTTGAGATTATTTATCTCTGCTTGGGAACTGTTCCGTGGCTGACACCATCTCATCATTCAGATCTAAGCTCCTGCTGTATGTCCTCAAGAAGCCCCTGTCTTCCCCTGCTAGTGTGTACACTCCACAGGTCACCCTTCATCCTGCTTCAGGTTGACTTTCTGGCATAGGTCACTTTCTGAAATCAGTTAGTCAATCAATCAATCTTTCTATCCTTTTCTTTCTTTAAATTATCTGCCTCCCTATCCCCAATACCAATCAAATGAAAAAAAAAATCTTACTCTGTATGAATCATTGTTCTAGTTTCAGTGCCTAAAACTTTTAAAAAATCGAGTGTGCAATAATTATTTAGTGAATGTTAAATTAAAAACAGCTAATGTTCAAAACATTAAGGAATTATTAAACCTCCAAATGAAACTGTCAAACCCACAGTGCACCAAATTCTCCCAATTTTGTGACTGCTTCCTCTTATACCTAAGGAATATCCCTCCAACCCTGTGGTATCCGTTGCTAATTGTGTTCCAGGGAAAGGAAGGACCAAAACCTAGGTAATATGATGGGCAATTCTGCAAATGAGACCTTGCTTTTTAATATGAAAACTAAACAACAAATACCTATAAAGTATAAAAATGTGTCTTTAATTAATCAAATTATTCAATATTTATTGATAGTCTCCCCAAATTTTTAGTGCCACTCTAGGCACTTGGAACACATGAGAAACAAAATTAAAAAGACACAATTCCTCCCCTGGAAGAGCTATTCATAGTCCTACCTGTTAGACCATTTGGTTCAATGATGAATATTTTCAAGTTGTGAAGAGCTTGTCCTTCATGCTGCATTACCTTCCTCTTTTTAATTAAATAATAGGGCTGTTTGCATGAAAACCTTGACTTTTCTTATACATGTAAATAAGTTGCCTTAAAATGTACATATATAATATTCCCCAAAATATTATGCCTTATAAATTGAATATATATCAATATCATTCCCAACATGAAGTTCTCTACATAATAATAGTTGCAGAAAATACAGGAGGTCTGAGCAAGAGTAACATAAATTATTCTGTTAAGAGGTAGACTTATCATTCAGCTACTAGGTCTATATTTTTTGACATTATATATCAACAATGTCAGGGAAAAATTACTTGAACAAAATACATAATTGAATTTCGTTTTTAGCACTGATACGTGAGGACCAGGGAACTAGGCAAGGAGCACAAAAGAGCAACGTGACAGGCCAATTATTTTTATGCCAATTTATGCATTCCTATATACACATATATAGTTAATTTTTTCCTTATCTATATTCAAATTCAATATATTTATCTTAACCTTTCAATAAATTCTTATACCCCACTAAGTTTTGGTGGTGACTTGGACAAAAAGGACTCATCCATGGCTGAAAGTGAGATACAACTTGCATTTACCTCTCTACTGACAGCCATGCAGAACATCTTTCTAGAGCTCAGGAGTTCAAGCTAGGCTCATCAGCTCCTAAACCATGTCCACAAAGACCAAAAGCAGGTGGATAGAAACAGGTGATGTGGATGAACAATTAGCTGGCAGGAAGATGGTTCAGGAAGAAATACTCAAACTTCCACTTTCCCAACTTGAACTAGAAGATGGTAGGTAATAATGGAAGAGAGAGACTGACACTTGAATCACAGTTCAGTGGAAGGAAAGAAAGAATCCTTAACATAATCATAATACCTTTTAACTTCAATCCATTTTTGTCTTTTCCAGAATTCATAACTTTTTGGGTTTTGATAAATGTTATTATCATTTATCATACTTTCAGTCAAGACTAGCAGAAAATCCTCAATCATATGAAGATTGTTGCGCTAGGAAAGAGATCAATATTGATGCTCTGTAACAAAAGAGAAAAGTCAGGTAGTACTTACTGTCACTCTGAATAAAGTATGGCTGCCAGAGTAGTCAATAAAAATGAAAGAATACCAAAATAACAATCGACAGGGTGTAGCATGTAGTCTATTTGAGAATAATTATTACTGGTATAGCAAGTAAATTAGTAATATCATGCATGGCCAGTTGATTCTGAATTTCATTAGAGTCTATTAAAAGGCTTATGTGATTTGATAACACACTGACTTAATGTTGAAAATATCCAGCTGCTCCAAAGATAGCACACATAATACAGAAGAGGCAAAAAGAAATAGAGGGGATTTGGGGTCTGGGGAGGTACGGAGGGTAGTAGTTACAAATAAATTCTAAAGATAGACCATCTGGGCTCAAAAGCCCAACTTTAATCTCTCCAAACTTAGTGTTCTCTATAAAATGGGGATGGAATTGTAATAGCACCTATTACAAGAGATCGTTGTGAGGAATGAGAGAAGTGGTTTGTGTAATATACTTCCAGGGCACATCACGAATTTAATAATGCTTAAAAATTATCAATACTGTCCCCCAAAGCATTTATTTACCCAGATAACTTCAAGTGAAGAGAAGTAAAAAGTGAATTCTATAATAGGCTGCAAGATCAGATCAAATTAAACCACAGTGCTTCATTAAAATTCTCCTACATATTTCTTCACAGGCAAAGCCAGATGAAATGTGAAGTGTTCATTGTCTATTATAAACAATCAAAGCATGGGACTTATTTTTTGAACATTTCATATTTTTAATTACAAAGTAGCTCAAAATCATATATTATAAGTGAAGCACACAAAGTAAAATGTCAGAGTCTCTTTTACTAGTTGCCCTTCATCCCCTTTAATCAGGGCATCTCTAGTGATAATGGTGTGTATCCTTAGAGCACTTTTACATGAGTGTGTTTATGTGTATGTGTAATATCTTGTAATATATATGTCATTACGTCATGATTATATTATATATTATGTTTTTTGACACATTTATAATTTTTCTTTTTAAAGTTAACAGAATTGTTTTAAATTGTTCTCTGATTAAATTAAATTTAAATTGTTTTTCACTTAACTTTCTTTTTTCTTGTTGATAACTTTATGTGAGCACACATGTTCATAGCTAAGTATGTTTATATTAAATATATAGTTTCTATACAAAATATATATAATATAGCTATACCACATTCTGCAGGGTGAATACTTTATACATTAGCCATTTCCCATTGATGAGTATTCTGGGTACTCCCAAATGTTCACTATTTCAAGCAACGCTGAACTCAAAGCTTTGTGTTTCTGTGGGGAACTTTTGCCTTAGGACTATATATATATATTTAAAAAAATCTGCATTACTTTTGAAAGATCCTGTTTACTTACCATGCATTTTTAGAGATTCAACAATGACATAGGAAAGTGCTTTCTAATGCAGATATTTGAGAGTATTTTCTTATATTTTTGGTCTTCTGTACTTCTTTTTTCATAGAATGCCTCTTTGTGTGCTGTGTTTCTTCATGGTGCCAATCTTTCCTTGGAGCTGAAGCTCTTCATACCTTCTGAATAGTACTCCTCTTTAAACGACACATATGGCAAATGTTTTCTCCTAGTACTTATTTGCATTTTACCTGTGTTTGTGATGCTATTCAACCTTAATACCCTAAAGAGGGTATTTATGTCTTATTTATAAATTCCTACCCTACTAATATTCTGAGTCAGCTTCCTATATTTTATTCTAGGATTTTAAGCAGGGGAGTGAGGTCCTTCCTGAGAGATTCAGTTTCAATTTTGGCTCTGATAAATACTAAATATGCAACTTTAAGAGAGATAAACTCTTCAGATTGTCATTTTATAACATAACTTTACTAATTTGGAATTAGCTACACATTTTACTGATTTATTTTCTCACTGTCTTAATATTACTAACATTTATTAAATCAATCATAAAATGAGTATTCTGAGTTAATTTTAAATTAATTTGATGAATTAATTGTAATATATTGGTAGTATATTGGACTGTTATAAAATATTTTGAACATAGAGAAAATATGGAGGAAAAATAAAAACCAAACATAATTATATGCCACTTTTATCAAATCTTAATATTTTGCCATAATTTGTATACATATAGAAAAGTGTACTAATGCAGTTGAAACCTATATACCACTCCCTGATCCTACTGTTTTATCTCCCTGGCTTCTCTCATGAAGTGGTGTGCATTTTTCTTATGCAACTTTCAATACTTTGAAAATCACATGTATGCATGCATATAATGTTGTTCTATGTTTTTCATTTTATGCAGGTGGTATTATATTACATATACAATTTTTGGTTTTCTTTGAGATGTTTTTATGTTAATTCAAGTGGGTCTGGCTTGTTTTTATACCATCTGTATAGTATTTCAGCAATTAAACCACAGTTTATAGATGTACCACAATTTTTATTTATTCTTCTATTTACTGATGTTTAAGTTTCAAACTTTGTATTTTATTTTACTTTTGCTAATTAAATAAGTTCATACTATCTTACTGACATATGTGTTGGAATTTATTAGGTAAATATTGAGACATAGAATTGTTGGGTCTTAGAATGTGCACACCTTACATTTGTATGGTTAGTAATAGATATTAAATATATATGACCAGATTGCTTTCTAAAGAGGGGGAGTCAATTTCTACTCAAAACTATAACATGTGGACCTTATATCCTTATTATCTGATATTTTCTAAACTCACTTTTGAAGGATGAGTTCTGATTTTTTACTTTTAAGTCTTTTATCCACCTGGGAATATACACTCCCTGTCTCACTTGTGAGAAGTGAGACAGGGAGTGTATATGCTGTACGGCTGGATAATCAATAGTCCCAGCACCATTTAGAACTAGCTTGTTCTTTCCTGCACTAACTTGTAGCATTTCAGTTATATACCAAGTTTTCCAGAATACTTAACTCTATTTCTGGGCTTTCTACATGTTTCCATAGTCTTTTCCTGCCTTAGATCTAAAACTTGTCACCTGAGAAGTTTCTGTTTGACAGAGCTTATTTTTCTTGGTCCTTTGTTCTTCTATACAAAGTTTGGGATCAACTTGACTTACTTTATTGATCAGAGTAGATAGAGCCATTCAAATTATAGATTTTTTTTTTGAAGAATAGGCCATATATATATATATTTTTTTCTTTCTCTCTTTCCCTTTTTTTCCCTCCTTCTCTTTCTCCCTCTCTCTATAGAAGCCCCTGTTTGATGGATGCTAGAAGTCATAAATCTATGAATCCATATTTTATCTTCTAACTCTTTTCTCATACTTTTGATCCCTTAGCTTTGATTTATTTAATATATTTTACTTCTTAGCATGGTATCCTGGGAAAATATTAGAGATTGATTTTGGAGCTAAGTGTTATTTTCTTACTCTTCCCAATTATTATTTTAGCAGTTTCTTTCTCTTGGCAGGCTCATGCTTACTGTGTGTGTTATCCTTTTAAGTCTTTTGAAAGTTACTAGTTGTGCTTATTTTCAAACACTCCTTTGTTGCCCAGGGCATTATGTTAATTCTTTTGTTTATAGATTTTACTAGCTCTCTTTCATGTTGCTGTTTTTCCTTAAATGTTTTTTGTGTATTCCTTGTCTATTTTCTCTCTAGTTAATATTTTAGGTAATTGTTTGCAGCAGGAGAATATTTCAGTGTTCAAATGGAAGTTTGTGTTGGTCTTGAAGTTAACAAAGATTGAGACAAGAGATCTCACTCCTTGTGTATATGTGTGCATGCATGTGTGTGTACAGAAGAGAGGACAGAACAAACACTTGGCCAGGTTGGCTTTCTTCTGGGGAATAATTGTTGCATATTTTCAAATCACAGGGGTTTTCAGTCCTCATGACCAGATGAAGTCTCCAGGAGCAGTCTCCATCAGGCTCCCAGTTTCAAGGGCTTTTGGTCTGAAGTTAAAGGCAGTTGACAAGAGTCAGCTTCTGGAAGCGGAGAGCTGGCACAGCCAATCAGGAGAGCCCCAGCCCACTCTTCCCAGGCTCATTGCCTTTAAAGCTGGTGTCGCTGGATGATTCAGCTCTGCTGTGTCTCTGCCATGCATTCTTTCCAGAACCACATTTCTCTTCTAGTGTGCTGAGGATATATTTCCTGAGTTGATAGAATTGCTGAGGGTTTGTTTTTATGTCATTTTAGTATGATTTTTTTTTTGAAGGCAGAGAGATAAAGCCAGAATCTTGGATTGGAAGTGTTTAGTCAACAGTATAGGACTGAGTGATACATCATTTCTATTGTGTTCTGCTATGATTAGAATTAAGTGAGAGAACTGAAAAACCATGTTATATATTTGGCTATATTTTTTCCTGGGACTTAGAAGAATAAATATTTTTTGTTGTTGAATGATTAAAACAACGTTATCCCCAAAGCAGATAAACTTCTCTGGCTATCTAGGTAAAGTTGCAAACATTTTCACTTATTCTTTTAATATTTACTATCTAATGCTACATTTTTTTGTTGTTGTTGTTGCCTGAAATCCTCCAGATGTCATTTTTAATTCTCCAAACTAAGATGAAAAATATTCTCGGATTTTTAATTTTAAGGCAATGTTTTTGCTTTCCTCTTCTTTCTAACTTCGAATGCCCAGGTGTTGGACCAGTAATGGAGTGCTCTTAGAATAGGACTTTCATACCTTACATTACCTCAAATGCAGACCTTCAAATGCAGTCTTAGGGCTGAGTAGTTCCATTTTCAGCCTGTATTCAGCAATTTTTCTTCTATTTCATTTAGAGTTTTATGCTCCTTTGGGATGATGGACATGTCTCTATTCCAGAATTTCTTATATCTGTTGTACTTAGATTATATTTCTTGGGTGTATATATTATTATCTTTAATAACATAAGGAGAACAATTTTGTGATCTAACGTTCCTAACACTCCATAATGTTCTCTAAAGTGAGCCATATTTTTAAGAACATATTTCTCATATTCAGATATAAATGACTCAATCAAAGAAGAAAGTTGTGTCTTTTTTAAAAAAATCATTTTGAAAGCAAACAAAAATTTAAATAGCTCTAATAGCTTGGTATTCACATGAGAAGAATCTTATCGACAACTAAAGATCCTGCTTCTGAGCTGGTGGTTAGCTAATTAACTTGACCTAACCACATTACTGAATTGTCTATTTAGAACAAAGATCTGCCTCAGAGAATATTTTAACTTGTTATTTTGGAATTTATTATGTACACTGAGCTTTGAGAAAATACTTGAGTTCTTTCATTGCATTTTGAATCAAAATAATAACAAACCATTAAAATTTATGGTCATGAGGAGATGGGGAACTGGGAGTCTCCCTTTATTATATATTCTTCCTAAGCATAAATCATTATAATTGCTTTTGAAATAAACACAAATATGACTCAGCAATCTTATCAGTTATCATCTGGTCTCTAAAGATTTACTATGTGTTCCTTTTTAGAACCGTAAGTCACTAGGGAGCTCATTCAGGAAATGACGACAACAAAGTAACCTTTGGTGTCCCTCCTACATGGACCTTATGTGGTTATTACTAGAAAGTGATAGCAGCTGCTTCAGGACAGTGGTTACAGTTGGAGAGTGAGGTTACTTCACTCAGGTTTAGCATTGTTTCTATGTGATAAATAATTTTGATAGAATTACAAAGTTTAATTTTGTTTGAAATGAACTAATCAGATGCTGTGGGTTAGCCTATGAGGGTAGAAATGAAATCATAATTGTTTTGTTAAAGACACCCTCACCAAGGAGGGGGTCTTTAACAAAACAATTAAACGATTCTCCACTGACACACAGTACTTAAAAAAAATCAGAATCAGTAAACAGCTAGGAACACTTTTGTTTGAAGAGAAAAAAAATACCCTACAAGACAGGATTCATGAATTACATTTTTGATAAGTGTATACTTTGCAGATGACTTTTTACATATTTCATTTGTGTGACCTTCCTTTGCCAACCACCCATTTCCCCTTCCCATTAACAGGGAAAGATGCTCTTTGAGCTCCCAGCAATAATCTATATTTTCAATTGCAGGCATAGCTTGGTGAAGAGGATTGGAAACTTCAAGGAACTGAAACATGAAGAGAAAGTCTGACAATGATTTGTATTTGTCACCAGTCTTAAATGTCAAGATTTCCATGTCACATTACATTAATTTCTACAATTTTCTCTTCATTCAGCCATGTCTGGCTATATAACTTGCACTTCATCTGTGTAATAAAATGTGGACATAGACAAGAATATGTCCTACATATGTTATGTTTTTGTAACTTGCCATTTTCCATTTCAAGATAATTAAGTCATTCATCATTTTATTGTGTTTTTCTAGATTGTCTTAGTCGAAATATCTTCATTTCCCAGAACATCTTGATTTTTTTATTTTTTGCCAGGTGACAGGTTTACCTTCAGAATCCTCTAGATGTACTCTCTTAAGGTTGATAAATTAAAATTATGCTTTTATTTCCTGAGATGTGGTCATTTTGGTAAGCCCTTGACATTGACAAGTCAGTAAACCAAACTCCCTCCTCCCCAAGTAGAGAATGGTAGTGCTGTATAGTACATTCGCAGAGGCAGGTTGTCATATGGGCCCCACTAATACTTGCTAAGCCATTAATGTTTGTAAGTCATTAAACTACAGTGTAGGTTCATTTATTAAATGGATTACTTCCTGACCTCAAAGTGTCCTCTCTAAAATAAACCTGAAGTACTTTGTGCTCTGTAAGTACCTTATAATATGTTTGGCAATGAAACAGCACAGGGCAAAAGAACTCCATTAAAATTGTGTGGGTAGAGACAAATAATCAAATTTTATAAGTGTAGGAGTAGAACAGTACTAAAAAATGGCATTGACTAATACTAAATGCGAACGTTTTGAAAACAAATATGATAAAAGTTTAAATTAAAAAGCATCTGGGTTTCATTTGTACTTTTAAATAAAATAACCCAATTCTACATTAGAAATTTTATCTTTGTCCTCAAAGAAATTTGTTCCAGGATGCCCTGCAGATACAAAAATCTGAGGATGTTCAGGTCCCTTACGTAAAATTGAGTAGTGTTTACATATAACCTATGCACATCTTCCTGTGTATTTTAAATAATCTCTTGATTACTTATACTCCCCAATACAGCACAAATACTATAAAATAGTTGTTACACTGTACTGTATAGGAATAAAGATCAGAAAAAAGTCTGCACATGTTTAATACACATGCAATTTTTTAAAGGACATTTTTGTCAAATATGGAGGGAGAGCTGTTTATTTAATGTCATAGAAGCATAAATTTGTAATTTTGTAAAGAACTCCTGAAACTAATGTAACATTATCTCCCTATCATTTGGTATTCAAATCTTACTAGATTGCCCTTGATGAAAGATTATTTAGCCTCTACTAAAATAAATGACCCAAACTTTAACTAACTGTACATTTAGCTGATCAGATTCTGCCTCCTTATAAATTCTACTTATTGTTAACTGCTGAGGAAGTTGGAAGAAAAAAAACAAAAGATCCTATTTGCAAATAAAATCACAATTACAAAATAAAATATAACAACAGTATCTTCTGCATTAATGGCCTTCTAACTTTTAAGGATAATTAAAGTACCAAAATTCTTATATTTTCAAGAGATTTTGCTTTTCTTTATAGTATCTCATGGCCTCATTCTGTTTTACCTTAAAATTCACTGCTAAGGGCTTGGATTCGATCCTCAACACCACATAAAAATAAATAAAATAAAGATATTGTGTTCATCTACAACTAAAATATGTATAAAATTCACTGCTAGGCATTATCCAGTGTGTGTGTGTGTGTGTGTGTGTGTGTGTGTCTTTTTAAAAGTCTAAGGTCAGATCAATGTGGACTCCAGGGACTTCAGGAATAGTTGGAACTGTTTGAACTAGAACAGAATTAGCCAATATTCCCCAAGTTCCATTATTGTGAATTAATCGCACATCACTTGCTAAGACATAGGACTAAGAAGTGATCAAGGACTGGGGCCATTCCTTGATTTATAGATTCAACACTCTTATTTCTGCCTCTGAACTCACCTGGGACTCTCCTGGTTCTGTGTCTGCATTTCTCTTATTGGACATTCTTTATTGAATTAGGACACATCCTACTCTAGTAAGCCTCATCTTCATTTGATTACATTTTTAAAAACCTTATTTACAAATAAAATCACAATTACAGGTATAAGAGGTTGGGATTTAGACATAACTTTTGGGGGGAGATAAAATTTAATCTATAATACACACCAGTGTCCCCCAAAACACAGTGTCTGCTTTTGAAGAGATTCTTGCTGACTATATGTAGACTTCTTTGTTTTGGCTAACTTCTCTTATACTAGCAGGGAAATCCTTCCCCTTGTTATGTCTACATTTCTTGGAGGAAGCACCCTCAAAGCAGATACATAAACAGAAATCTTGCTTGAGCCACTAGTAATAGAATTATTTAAAGTTTTTTTTTTTTTAGAAGAAATAATCCTGAGAACAACCAGGGAACAAACTGTCTTACTAACCAGAGGAAGAGCAGTAGAGTGAAACATTGACTGGCTATTGAACTAAGAAAAAAATAAAAAAGAAAATTGATTTTTCAATTCATCTTCACATTTTTGAAACTCTTTATGTTATAAAAATATGTGTATGAGTATGTGCACATGATGATACAACTAAAAGAGAGAGTCAGGGAAAGAAAGATTGATTAGTATTAGATGTAAGTTTTCTGATTAATGGAATGATAAATTGTAGAGTGGAAAAGTAATAAATCAAGAGACTTTATCTTATTTCTATTCATTTTTTGCTGACTTAGATATTTTCCTACTATTACTATATCATCAATTAGAAGATGCACATTTTATTTTATTTTAACATCTCCAGAATCAGAGTGTCTTACAAAATGATGGTATCTTCCAACCACTCATGGCCAGAGGACAGTTAGGATTCATTGTCATTTTCTTTAAATGCATAAATGGGAAGTAGCTTTATACTTTTTTTAAAGGAGACTTCAGTTGAGTTATGTGCATTATCAATTTCATGCATGTTGATTTTCATTGTTGTTTTGAATGTCTTAAATGATTAAACTATGCTCTTTAGCTTTACAATTAAAATTTATTGCAGAAGAGAAAATGAAGAAAATTCATACCTAAATAATTGAAGAACTCTTCCATAGTGTGAAAAAAAATTCTGAAGAATAAGGAATCCTTGGGTAATCATTTAGTTGAGAATGTTTCTTTCTTAGTATGCATAAAATGATGGAGCATCTTTAACAAATGGAATATTACAGTAAAAAAGCACGGTAATTTATTTCCTTAAGTATAGTGAAACATGGACTATTCAAAACCTAGCCTTCCATAATTTTCTGACTTCTAGACTAACTATGCACATATGTCTATGTTGCTAGGAGAAAAAATTATTGGTAGCAAGTAAATAGCACTAGAAGACCTAAGGAAAAATGACTATACCTGAGAAAAATACAAAGACACCTTTAGGAAACCCATTCATAGTGCTGGTATTCAAACCATTATTATTTCTTCTTGGAACTATTACAACAGCTTTCTAAGAGACCTTTCCTCTGCAACTAAAATAAGATCTAAAATTCCCTAACAGTGCCTGCAAGGCTCCATCTTCTTGAACTGGCCTTGCCCTGTTGGCTGACCCCTGTCCTCCCTACTTCTTTCCAGGTGATTTGGTCGGTTGGTGACCTCCTTCTGCCCCACTGCTTTGCCAAGCACCTTCTTGCTTTCTTTCCTTCATACTGGATCATGTCCAGTCCTGCAGTGCTCTCTTTCCAGTTCTTCTGCGGGCTTGCCACTTTCATTCTGCTCAGAGTTCCGTGTCTCAGACAGACCTTCATGATGTTTTGCTTTTATAGCATGTAGATCACTTTCTGAAACGAAATGATCTGATTTATCCATTTCTTAGTTGTCCATCTTCCTCTCACAGAAGTGTAGATCCACCAGATGTGGAGGCAGTAGGGGAATTCTTTTTTTTTTTTTTTTTTTTTTTTACTGTGCTGGGGATGGAACTCAGGACCTCCTGTGTGCTAGGCAAGCATTTCACCACCAAGCTACATTCCCAAGCCCCTTTACTGCTATTTCTCAGCAGCATACTGTTGCTATTTGATGAATGAATGCATAAATAAGCTGTAACTGGATAGTTCAGTATGAGCAAGCAAAAAAGTGCCTTAATGGACTGGGAGAGCTATAAAAACCAGTTGATTTATATAAAAGTTAAAAGACATTTCAGAAGAAATTGGAAGCATATGAAACAAAAAATGGAAAATATTAAGAAATCAAAGAAGGAAAGAGTGACAGAATCCAGCCATGACGGTGGTGACTTAGGCACAGATTGGAACTATGTTGATCATCTGTAACAAACACCAATTTGGAGGAGAGAGACAGACGGTAGAACAGCTTGGAAGTCTTGAGATGAGGAAAGTGCACCTGTTACACTCCCAGGCCCTTGCAGGCTTTAATATGCTCCACTCCAGGGAGCCAAATAGCTGAGCTCAGGAGTCTAGCGCTAAGAGGTGGTCTTCACTACTCGGAGTAGAGTAGTATTAATAAAACTTTATATTTCCTAAGTATTCCTACCAAAGTAAAATGTCTATGAGGATCAGAATAGGTAATATGAATGAGAGAAGGAGGCTGTCAGGAAAATTTGTGTCCTCAACTCTAGTCATGACTGCCCTGTGGGGCACAAGATTTGATTTTTCTAGATAGGCCAGATATCTATATTTTTATACGAAATCTCCCTGTATTTTGATACTGGCTATAAAATCAATATACAAACATACTATGAACAAAACAAAAAGAAAAGATCTGTAGTCCACCAAATTTGCAACCTCTAGTTTATAATTTAAAAAGTTTTCCCCCTATTATCTTTTTTGAAATATTCAAGATTATATAAAATAAATGGAAATTAATTTATTCTCATTATTGAAGGGGGACATTCTTATTTTAAAAGAATTTGAGAGTAAAGAAAAGTATAAACATTTGGAAGCAAGAAAGTCTGTTTGTGCTCTTGTACCAAATAACATGCTGGTAGGTTTTTCTATGGTTAAGATCAATGGTGGCTGGGGTTGTGGCTCAATGGAAGAGTGCTTGCCTGGCATATGTGAGGCACTGGGTTCAATTCTTAACACCACGTAAAAATAAATAATAAATTAAATAAAGATATTGTGTCCATCTACAATTTTTAAAAAAGGAAAAAAAGATCAAGCATCCTTGAAAAAAAAAAACAAAAACATACGCACAGACACACACACACACAAATACACCTACATATATAGATACCTAGGTAATTTTATGACCTACTATCCCTCTTAACATTAGATGATAATATTCAAGCATTTTTTGTTATTTAATTTTCTCATGAATATCATTTCAAGAGGTCCACTGAAATTATGGATGATCATTTATTTATTTGGGATAATGAATTTAATTTCATTTTTTTTGTTTTACTATGACAGCTTAATAACAGGCATCTAGTATCTAAATATTTGGTTATATTTTATTTTTTTATTTGATGTTCTTGCTTGAATTATTAAGTACAATCTTATTGATGAATGAAACCAACTTAATTCAAACTATTTTGTCACAAAATCCATGTTTAAGAGCAGTTTTGAGAGTGCTTCACATGTTTCTTCCCATCCTTCAAAGCATCAAAAAGGGACATATACGGGGTATAGTGGCAGACGCCTGGGATCCCAGCAGCTTGGGAAACTGAGGCAGGTGGATCAGGAGTTAAAAGCCAGCAACTTAGCAAGGCCCTAAGAAACTCAGAGAGACCCTGTCTGTTAATAAAATATAAAAAGGAGCTGTGAATGTGGCTTGGTGGTTAAGCCCCCTGGGCTTTCAATCCCTATTCCCCCACACCCTGCAAAAAAAAAAAAGAAGAAGAAGGAGGAGGAGGAGGAGGAGGAGGAGGAGGAGGAGGAGGAGGAGGAGAAGGAGGAGGAGGAGAAAGGCACATAAGACTTTGCCATTTTATGTAAGTTTGTTTATTTAAAAATGAGTAAGAAGATTAAAAAAATGAGTAACAGTGGTTATATTTTATATGCAAATTAGCTACTACCTTTAGCTTTTTTTTTTGAGTTATCTCATTTTCATCCTTTGTCATTCATTTAAATTTGGAGGCCTTATTTAGTGTTGTCCTATGTATTTCCTTTACACAAGAAATATTAATATTGCCTTCCTTGTATAGGGAAATGAGACTGTTTTTCTGTTTGTGTTTTAATTCTGGTGCATTTGGGAGCAGGAAATGGCTTGAGGGTATCCTTGGGTAGAATCAGGGCTGCTCAGTGGCTGTAGGGTCAGGCCATGGCCTAGGGAGGTTGATTGCTCTCTTAGTACAACAATTGCAGGAAAAAAAAAACTCCAAGGAGGCACTGGGGATTGGGGGATCCATCTCCCTTGCAGGTGGGTGATCTAAGCATGGTGGGTTAGAGCATCATGCCACACTGAGTATGACCACCAAGCTATCAACTGAGGAAAATGACTAAAAGGGACGATGAAGAATGACAAAGACATGGGTGGGAGTTTCTTCATTATTTCAGGATTCAACGTCACACATAAATAGTCTGAAGGCAGTCTGATTCTTTTTTGTGCATTTGTAAATAGACATTTTTCCCTGTTGGCTGGATGATTCTTAACTTTCTTCTTTATCCTTAAAATTATAATTACCATACTATGTCTGTTTTTGAATTAATTTTCCTTGGAACACAATGAAACCTTGTAATTACTCAGACTTCCGTTCTATTCAGGAGGGTTTTATTTATTTATTTTTTGTATTTAGTATTGCTAAGTTCTCAATTGTTCATATTTATTTTTTAGTAACAGCCATGATCTGTAGATTCTGTTATGTCTTCTTGTTCCCTTGTCATCTTATTTTCTCTATTATGCTGGTTAGTATAATTTATTCAGTTTCCATATTTAACATTTTGTTCCTTGATTACCCTCAATGCTGATTTTAAATTTGCTGTTGCGTTTTTTGTATTATTTTCTCATCTTATTCAGTGAATTTTTGCCATTGTTTTCCTGTAAAGTCCCTCTCCCTATGGAGTCCTTCTTTCCACAAGAGACCCTGCCTTTTCATATCCTCCTGAGGGTATTGAACACATTTTTCTAGGTGCTGTAAGTATCTCATAGTAATTTGGTCTTGTTGGTGTGGATAATCATGCCAAACAGAACAAAATATGGGGTATGTGGGTCCCTCACCACAAGGCTATGTCTCTGCTCATGGGAAACTCCATTTTCAACTTTTAGGAGAGGGGCTTATCCATTACTGTGTCCTGTGTCCACTCAGATCCTCTGCCAAGATGGAGTTAGGAGGAAGAGAGATGAATTGGAGGTAATGCTTGTGAAAGATGGAGAGGGGGAACAGGAGAGGGGGAAGCTTGTTGGGACCCTGCTGTGCTATGTCCTAACTACAGTTGCCAATTGAATAAGACCACATTATAGCTGCTCCTCCTCCTCTTCCTCCTCCTCCTCCTTCCCCTCCTCTTCCTTCTTTGAAAGGAAAAAACAATTTATTGAAATTTTATACGAACTTGGCATATCTCTTGTCCCAGTTTTGAAAGGATGGATTTTTTTCCCTATGCCTCAAAGTCAGGATTACATTTTGTGTACTCTTTTATCCTTTCTTGTTTTGTTTTCCAATTTTTTTCTTTATTGGTTCTCTTTAGTTATATATGCAGTAGAATTCATTTTGGTAAACTTATACAAGCAGGGAATGTATCTTTTTCTAATTAGGATCCCATGTTTGTTGGTGTACATGATGGTGGGATTCACTTAGATATTTTCATATGTATATACAGGAAAATTATGTTAGATTTATTCTACTGTCTTTCCTATTCCTATTCCCCTCTCATTCCCCTTTGTCTAATCTACTTAACTTCTCTTCTTCCCCTCCCCACTTTATTGTGGTTTAGTTTCCACATATCATCGAAAATATTTGACCTTTGATTTTTTGGGGATTAGCTCATTTTACTTAGCATGGTAGTCTCCAGATCCATTCATTTACTGGTAATTGTCATAAAGTCATTCTTCTATATGGCTGAGTAATAGTTCATTGTGTGTGTGCGCGTGTATCTCACAATTTCTTTATCCATTTATCTGTTGATGGGTATCTAGATTGGTTCTATAGCTTAGCTATTGTGAATTGTGTTGCTATAAAAATTAATGTAGCTGTGTCACTGTAGTATGCTGTTTTTAAATGCTTTGGATATATGCCGAGGAGTGGGATAACTGGGTCAAATGGTGGTTCCATTCCTAGATTTTGAGGAATCTTCATATTGCTTTCCAGAATGGTTGCACCAATTTGCAGTCCCACCAACAATGTATGAACATTCCCTTTTCCCCACATCCTTAACAAAATTTGTTATTACTTTACTTTTGATAATAGTCATTCTGATTGGAGTGAGATGAAAACTCCACCAGTAAACATCTAGAACTCATAAATGAATTCATCAAAGTAGCTATATAAAAAATTAATACTCATAAATCCATTGCATTCCTATATTCCAACAATGAAGCAGATGAAAGAGAAATTCTGGAAACCACCTTACTCACAACAAAAAAGAAAACTTAGGAATCAATCAAACAAAAGGAGTGAAGGCTCTCTACAATGAAAACTGTAGAACATTAAAAAAAATTTGAGGAAGACTTTAGTGATGGAAAGACCTCTCATGTTCTTGGATAGGCAGAACTGATATTGTCAAAATGGCCATAATACCAAAAGTGTTACACAGATTCAATGCAATTTTCATCAAAATTTTAGTGATGTTTTTTCATAGAAATAGAAAAAGCTGTCATGAAATTAATTTGGAAAAATAAGAGGCCCAGAATAGCTAAGGCAATACTTAGTGGGAAAAACAAAGCAGGAAGAATCACAGTACCAGACCTTAAAATATACTAGAGAACTATCGTAACAAAACCAGCATGGTATTGACACCAAAATAATCAAGAAGACCAATGGAACAGAATAGAATATACAGGGACAAGCCCACACGACACAGTTTCCTCATAATAGACAAAGGCACTAAAACACACACACAGGAGAAAAGAAAGCCTCTTCAACAAATGGTGCTGGGAAAACTGGAAATCCATATGTAATAGAATGAGTTAACTCATATTTCTCACTCTGAACAAAGTAAACTCTAAGTGGACCAAAGACCTAGGAATTATACCAGAAACCTTGCACCTACTAGAAGAAAACGTAGGCCCAACACTCCAACATATTGGCTCAGGAACTGACTTGTTTAACAAGACTCCTAAAACACAAGAAATAAAATAAAATAAATCAATAAATGGGATGGCATCAAACGAAAAAGCTTCTTCACAGCAAAAGAAACCATCAAACAGAGAGCCTACAGAATGGGAGAAAATCTTTGTCATCATATTAGAATATTTTTTGTTTCAGTGCTGCAGATTGAACCCAAGGTCTTGAGCACTCTAGGCAAGTGCTCTACCATTGAGCTACGACCCTATGTAATAATATTTTAAAACTGCATGGAAACATTCAGCCCTATTTACTTTATGGTGACATCTGATGCATATTATGGTTTATTTCTTGAAAACTCCACATGTATAGACAATTTAAATAACAACAGCCAAAAAAGCCAGAAACAATAGATGAATTGAAAAAATATTCTGGTTATTTGTTTATTAAAAACCTCTATTGCTGTAGGAAGACATGATTGAGGAAGCATGTTTAAATGTCTGTAATGGCCTGTGTCACATGCTGCTTGCTTCATATGTGAAGGCCTGATGCCCTCTTCTTGGATTGAAGTGGCTGATGACTTTCTCTATGAGCATGTGAGGAATACTGGCAAACTGATGGGATCCAATGGTATAACATTTGCTGTAATCAGAATCTGGTTTCAGGGAAATTGAAAATATGATTTGCAATTTTTAGTCTGATATGGAGGGCTCCTCATTCTTAACAGAATCAAAATGAGTTTCATTATTCTATGACTTCTCTGATTAACCTTCTCTTGTCTCCATTTTTTGATCTCCAACAAATTACCTCTGATTAATCCCTCAGATTTTGATATGAGTAGGATTTGAGCATTAAAAAAAATAAGTTGTTTGTGCTCATCAGTCATGGGTTGTTCTTATTAATTGATGAAGCCACCTAAGTCCTTTTTGGAATCATAAGAAGGTAAATATTATGAATTGATTATTACATTGCCATTCAGTAGGTGTCATGCAGTATTTTTCATTGCATAAATTTGTGTTAAAAACAGTGTTTGCTTCAAAAATAAGGAAAAATAGTGAAAAGTCTTCTATGCTATAAAAAATGAAGGGAACCATGTGGTCCTCAATAATAGTAATGCCTTTTTCCATATTGTTCCCAGAAATGGTATGGAGAGTCTCTGTGTAAGGCATCAATAATAGAAGATGCCTGATACTTCATGTTCCGACGCCTAACCAGCAATATCACCAGTCTTCCTAATTAACTTCTGGTAAGTTATGGGGCAGCTGAAAGGCTCTCAGGCGAGAGTGTGCTTAATCACTTGGTCACATAATAATTATACTTATTAGTATTACCTGGCTCTTAAAATGGCAAGCTATGTACTCTAGATTTGGCTAAACTAAAAATGTTTTCAGAACTCTTGTGATCCCTTCCATAGTGAAAAATCTTTAGACTAATATCTTACTAGATATTTTAGGTAAAACTGTACTAGTGTCTTTTTATGAAGACATCTTGGGAGACTAAATTAGAGTTGGCCTGATAGTTGAGGTTCTTGTTCTGGAATTCTATGTGACTGTGTGCAATTTAGTGCATCTTGGATATTTAATATGTAACATGAAGATGATAATAGCTAATGAAAAAGTGGTTGCGTGGGAGTTACTCAAAATATGTGAAGTCCTTGGGTCAGTGTCTGGGATACAGAGAACAGTGAATAAGTGAATTAATTCAACAGTGTTGATCAGGGACTTACTAGGTATTCGTATATGTTCTAGCACTATACTGTCTAGTATGGTATCCATGAGCCACCTGTGACTTTTGAACATGAAGAATGTGGCTAGTCCAAATTGAAGTTATTACAAGTCCAAAACATGCTAAATCTCAAAAGATTTGGAACAAATAAAAAGAAAGTTAAATATTGCACTAACATTTTATGTTGATGTTAAAAGAGTATTTAAGATACACTAAGGTAAATTCATACATTATGAAAATAAATTTTACTTTTATGTATTTTTTTAAAACATGGTTATTGAAACACTTAAAACACTTAGCTGTAAGTCACATTTATGGCTCCCATCAGAATTTCAGTAGCCAGTGCTGGTCTAGATGCTTCAGAAAAACTGCCATAAGGAGTTTTTTAAAAATTTATTTATGACACGGAATGCATTACAATTCTTATTACCCATATGGAGCACAATTTTTCATATCTCTGGTTGTATACGAAGTATATTCACAACAATTCGTGTCTTTATATGATCATCATATTTCATCATCAGCCCTTTTTATTTTTTATTATCATACAGAGTATTGCTAAGTTGCTCTGGGCTTCACTGAGCTGAGGCTGGCTTTGTACTTGTGGTCTTCCTGCCCCAGCCTCTCAAACCACTGGGATGACATGCATGTACCACTGCAATGGGCCAGGCTGTCAACAAATTTAAAGTACATTTTCAGACTGTGCTTGTAGCCCGGAAAGAATGTTGCCTAGCATGTTCGAAGCCCTGAATTTAATCCCCAGTACTGAAAAAAAGTGTCTTTTCTGTTTCTATATTCCCTTTACTTTGTATTTTGCTTATTTGGAGAATGTTTTCAGTTTTCAGGTATTTGGTTTTTATAATGTTTTAAAATAATACTTGTGATATATTTTTGGTGAGTATATGGTAGGAATTACTGATATTAGAACGAAGTTGTATAAGGGGCTACTAAATTGAGAAACAATGGGAAATTTATTGGTTAATTATCTACATATGCTTCAATTTTCTACTTGGTTCATTAATTTGAGACACATTATCACATTGTGGCATGAAAATCAGATTGGCCTGGAATAAATTCTGCTTCCATCATTTACTAGATGTATAACTTTGGACACATATCTTAAACTCTCTGAGCCTCAATTTTTTTTTGTGTGTGTGTGTGTAAAATGAGGATGGCTTAGATAGAGTCATGGCGAGAATTAAGTTGAATATACTCACTGTTTCTACTCAGGAATAAGTCAACTGCAAACCTGAAACCTGTATGAAACCTGAAACCTTTTTTCTTAAGCTTCCTCTATGACCATTTGTCCAATGCTTTATTTGTCCCACTGGAAATGAGATGCTTGGTGCTTTAGACCAGTACAGATGGCCCTAGATGTTACAGTAAGACAGAAGCATCTGGCCTACTGGGGAGTTCTGAAGTTCCCCAGGTGACAATGTTCTTGATTCCCTGTCTCTGCATAAATCACCTTGCCTTGAATTCCTGCTTTCTTTTTTAATGCTGTCCCCCAGTATGGGCAGCACACCCTTACTTTACATTTTAGTCTCTCTGACATTTTTTGAAATACAGTTTTCCTTTCTCAGATTTTTCACTATGAGATCAACCCATGCCAGTTGCTTCCCTTTCTATGATGTTGTCTAGTGTTTCTACCTTGTGGTGGTTTTTCTGCTTGCAGAAAATCAGGAAGCAGATGTGGTAGGCAATAGATACAGCTCATTATCAGGATTAAAAATTTGACTTGGCAGCATTTCACCCAGGAGTTGCCAAGTCAAATGCAACAGAGTGTATGTGATTTGATTAAATAAAATATTGAGTTTCCTTTTGCTGACCACTTCCCCCCATTTGGGATTAGCTGGGGCTCAAGGTAGTAACATGGGAGGCAGAGGCAAGGTACACACAGCAGAGGCCCTTTTAGAATGTTTCCTCCTGTCCTCCTATTGCCTACTTTTCATATCTTTTTCACGTGTCTCAGATACTGTGAGTTAATCTGTCCCAAACTGAAATCTTGCATTTCTCCCTGAAGCCTATAATTCCCCCAGAATTTCCTAGCTCAAAACACCCACCTAAATATTTAAATCAGAATCTTTGGGAGTCACATGTAATCCCTCCATCTTCTTTTTTTCTAATTGGAACCCATCATGAAGTTCAGTTTGTGTACCTTCAGAACTACCTGCCCATTTCTCAACCACAGTCCTAGTCCAAGCTGTCACCATGTCTCATCTTGACTCTAAATTCCCTGTTTTCCCTCCCCATTTCATCTTTATCTCCAACATATTCACCATACCACATTGAAAGTGATCTTTAGAAATTTAAATTTTATCATGTCTTCCTCCTGCTGAAAGTTCTTAAGTGGCTTCCATTACATTTAAAACAAAACCCTAACATTTTATGATGATCTGCAAGGTCTTGTATTACTCCCCATTGATATTCCCCCAACTCCCTCTCCTCCCACCCTCCAGATTCTGGAACTTTCTGTTCCAGCCATTCCCACAGGTTTCCTTTAGTTTCATTAGCTATTGAGCTCTTTCTTGTCCCAGGCCCTCCCAGCTTGAAGGGCTCTCTCTCCCTCTTCTCTTTCTTTTTTTTTTTAATATTTATTTTTAGTTTAGATGGACACAATATCTTTATTTTATTATTTTTTTTATGTGGTGCTGAGGATCGAACCCAGTGCCTTACATGCTAGGCGAGCCCTCTACCTCTGAGCTCCCGCCTCTCTCTCCTTTCATAAAGATGACTTCTTATCCCTGAGGTGGCAGGTTAAATACAGATCATCGTCACATAATTCACAGTAACACCATTCCCCTATTATTATTTTCCATAACACCATGTTCTCCTTCTTGTAGTATATTTTGCATATTTGTATGACTTGTATAGATTTTTATATACTTTTGCAGTTTGCTTGTTTAATATCTGTACTCCTTATTAGAGAACAGTGAAGGCAAATCCAGAGCCCCTAGTTCAGCACAAGAATAGGGGCTTTGAATTTTTATTTTGAACAATGAATGGAATGGGTAGAACTAAGAATCAGTGAATTCTGAATAGGTATAGGTTAGGCAAAGACTCAGGGCTGGTATTTCACTACACAGAAAGGTGACATCGATCTTGTATTTGACTGTTTTGTTGAATTTGATTCAGTCTTTTATCAGCTAAAAGACATTGTGAACATTGCTTTCATTTGCAAAAATTTTCAGGAGCAAAATTGTTCCACAGAGCCAGATTAGTAGGGAGGCATGTCTCCAACATCAGGATATAAGGTCACCCTTGGCAACCATCGAAAAGAAATAGGTGTCTCTCTTTCAGAACTGCACCCTGTTTGTGAACGAGAGTCCTTACATCTCAGCCATTGCTGGCACCAGTGCTGGGCTCTTCATGGGTGACTTTAGTTTGACATCTTATAGCATCTTAGTCCAGGAACTGGTTACATTGAACTCATTTAACACATAGAGCTTTCTCCTGTCATGCATACAGGAGAAGCTTTTATTTAGTTCTAGTTAGCATGACCTAAATTTAATGGAACTTAGTAGAAGCCTATTGAGTTCTGGCACATAATGATGAATTTTTCATCTGGTTAAAAAGTAATCTCTCAGTTTTACAGGATACAAGCTGGGTACAGTGGCACATGCCTGTAATCCCAGTAGCTTGAGAGGCTGAGGCAGGAGGAACATGAGTTCAAAGCTAGCCTCAGCAAAAGTGAGGCACTGAGCAACTCAGTGAGACCCTGTTGCTAAATAAAATACAAAATAGGGCTGAGGATGTGGCTCAGTGGTTGGGCCGAGTGCCCCTGAGTTCAATCCTGGGTACCCCACTAAAAAATGTTTTATAGGATACTGTAGATCAGCAAATGCTGATTAGTCAGCCCAACATCCAGCAAATAGACACTGGCTGTTCTCATACACCAGGCAAGGATGGAATTTAACAATGTATTTACTGTCACTAATCTAGGGCTAATGTTGCTCATCTATTAAGAACTGTATAGCAAATAACCCAGCTTCTTGATCAAGGTGTCTTATGCAACTGAGTTCATCTCCAAAAAGGTTGTACTTTCCTGTCATTCTTGCTGAAAAGATACAAATCTAACTTCCATGGCTGCAAAATGAGTATAATTTAGGAAAAGCTAGGTAAAAGCTCAAATAATTAAAATATTAAAGTATTAGAATATTACAGAAAACAAAGTTATGGGGCTTTGCAAATGTTTAAAGAACTAATTGTTATTGGTGTTGATTTCCTTTCCCTTTTCTCTTTTCTTTTTCCCGTCCTCCACCTTTACTTTCCAAAATACCTGGTCTCAAAGTACTGGGTTAATTCCTTGACCTACTGATGATATTAACTTGAAGTTACCAAAACTCAAACCCAAACCAAACCAAAAAGCAGCAAATAAAATCCAACAACAAATCCCCAAACCAACCAACCAACCAACCAAACAAACAAACAAATTAAAAACAAAAACCCCTCCACTTTTTCATACAATATACTGCGAAGTACCAGAGCCTTCCTCCCAATGTGTTTGATAATGGTTCTGTCCCTAAAACAAACTTGGAAGAAGCACATCAGCAAAGTCTTAGAATTTTCTGCAAATGACTCTGAGGACCCTGTTACAGGGAATCAACAACCTAGTACTAAATGGTGCGAGACAAGAATATGTGGACCACACACTGAGAATCAATAGAAATTAATCAACACAAGAAGAAAGAAAAATTTATTTCACCAGAACAAGTGACTAAGAGTGTAAATGTGTTCCTTTGTGAAGAGCTAATATCAGAAGCAAATTTTATTCTTTTATTTGTTTGTCTACTCAATCAATATTCTTGAAAGCTCTAGACCCTAGGTGGGAAGAAGACTCATCTCCATGGCTAAAGACCTTCTATTGAAGTACATTATTTGTGATATATATATATATATATATATATATATATATATATATACACACACACACACACACACACACACACACACACACACACACACACATATTGAAATGAAGAAAACTACATATAATCAACACTCCACCACACTGGTTTCAGTTCTTAATGAACCATTTTTGATAATAGGGCATCCAGAGTTCTGCTTGGATACTGCAGTTGTTGACAGGTGTGGACACCTTTCATGATTGTAGTCAAGAGCCTGATGGTGAAGTAATCAAAACCTTTACAACAAAGCTGTTTTTAAAGGCTTATTTCTCTTTGGGAATATTGTGTATTATGCTTGTACATATTAAATATGTAATTTTAAAAGATGACAGTTTTCCTATGAGATTTTTTCCACTACTGTGGAATTTTATTTTGTCCTGGGGATTGAACTCAGGGGCACTTTATCACTAAGCCACATCCTCATTCCTTGTATTTTTTATTTTGAGGCAGAATCTTGCTAACTTTCTTAGGACCTTGCTAAGTTGCTAAGGCTGGTCTTGAACTTATGATCCTTCTGCCTCACCATCACAAGTAGCAGGGATTGCAGGCATGCACCACTGTACTAGTGTTAGATTTTATACTACCCCTATGCAGCTCAATTTAGGTATCCATTAGACATTGCTCTTTATTGATTTTTAGTTTGATCAATACCTTGCCTGCTCCCAAATAATTACAAACTCCTTAAAGAGGATTTTATTCTCCATTTTTGCATATTTTCTATAGTTGTTGCATGAATATGGTATGTAGGACAAATGAAATTCTGTGCTCATTAAATTGGTGAAAAATTGTTCTCTTTCCTGAAAATAGGGGGATAGACATAGGACTTGCATGAATATAAGCTTAAAGTTAGGTTATCCTTATGTTAATCTATAATGCCAGGTTTCTTTCAAAAAGTGAGAGAAGGAAAGGGAAGGAAAGGAAAACCATGTTCTTCTTGTGATAAATGACTTCTTTGCCATTTAACAACACAATCCATTTCTTGTTCCTCTGATCAGAGTTTATCTCTATTATCTCTGACCATTGAAATAACAAAAAGTAGGCTGGGGTTGCAGCTCAGTGGAAGAGCACTTGCCTAGTATGTGTGAGGCACTGGGTTCAATCCTCAGCACCACATAAAAATAAATAAATAAAAGGTATTGTGTCCACCTACAACTAAAAATATTAAAACAAATAATAAAAAGTATATGAAGACTACTGTAAACATTTTCTAGGGCGGTCATAAATAAATGACCTTAAACTGGGTGACTTACATAATAATACAAGTTTATGGACTCTGAGCTCTGGTTAAAGTCTGAAACTGAAGTTTCAGCATGGTTCCTTCCTTCAGAGATTGTGAGAGAGAATCTCTTTCTGCATTAGTTCATTTTCTATCACTAGTAACACAAACACATGGACTATGTTTACACATAGACTACGTTTTGGCAAAAAAAGAGGTTGAAGTCATGGTTCTGGAGGTACCAAGTTGAGGTTCTGGTGATGGTCTTCTGGCTGGTAGGGTTTCAAGGGGACTCACAGCATTACATAGCAAGAGAGGGAGTGGGTGTGCAGGTATGTATGTGTATAGGTTTGGTCTCTGTCCCTTGTTTCTATAAAGCCCCTGGGATTCCATCATGAGTTTGCTCCACCCCGATGACCTTATCAAATCCTAAAGACTCTTACTTCTAAACTCATGGTCAGATTGCTTCCACCCTCTGGATGCCTCACCATGGAAGGAAAGTTCAACACATGAAGCCTTGGGAGAGGATCCAATTATTCCCCAAACCATAGCAGTTCCACTTCTCTCCAGTTTCATGTGGTTTTCTGGCAATCTTTGGTGTTCCTTGATGTGTAGATGGCCATCTCTTTCCTGTGTCTTCGCACCATTGTTTTTCTATGTGTCTATCCATTTCTGAATTCAAATTTCTCCTTTTTATAAATACACAGGTTATTGAATAGGGACTCATCTTAGTGATCTTAAGTCGATTATCAGTAAAGACACCATTTCTAAATAAGGTCACATTCACAGGTGTCATGAATTAGGACTGCAACATGTTTTGGGGGACAAAATTTAGCCTATGACAATTATGTTGTAAAAAGACTCTAATTATTATTATTATTTTAGAATATCACTCTACCATGCCAAAAGAGTAAGACAGTATCTCGTCTGTTTCTGGGTTAAGAGAAATGTATTTACTTGCTTTGTACCCTGAAGTAAAGATCCCTCCTAATACCTGCTAATATTTTTTTAAGGCTTTTTGTCTGCTTGACTATTCACAGTCTAAAAAATATATCAATAGACCATTTCTAGATTTCTGGTACCCTATATCAAGGATCAAACATTTTCAATTATCTAAATTTTATTATTATATATACTTTGACTTTAGGCAGGAAATCATTAGGAAAACTGAAACTTCTCACCTGAAAATAACAACAACAACAAAAAAGGGATATCTATTAGAAAAAGAGCTAGGAGAAAGAGATCTGGGGACCTAGACAGAGACATAGAGATACACAAAGAGAAAGCCTAGGAGAAAAAAGGGGGCAGGAATAGAAGACTTATAGCATTAAGACAAGGAATGCCAGAAGTTGGAGAGAGGCCTAGAGCATAATCTTCCTCAAAGTCTCCAGAAAGAACTAACCCTGCCAGTAATTTCTGTTATTGTCAGACATTTTGACTGGTAATTTGTTAAGCAGCCCTCGGAAATTAACATGGAATATTCTAGATACTGGGGGTACAACAGGAAAGAAAAAACAGATACAAGTTTCTGTGATTAGTTATCTTTGTGTTACCTTTTCTCCCAGACTGTGAGCTTCTGGAGGGAAATTTTTTTCTTACCAGTCTAATTCATAAAGTTTCTATGAGAAATGTGCTAGACAACAAAAGCCATTGGACATTATTGAGGCAGCAGGGCAGAATTGAGATAGCAGAGGTTCACATATTGGCTTCCCTGTTCATTAGCTACGCATGATCCTTTCTGGCCTTCTCTCTCATCATCCTGAAAACAGTGCAATGGTCTCCTATTTTTTCCTTTGTACCACACATTATTTATTATTCCTCAACACATACCCAGGGATTATTACTACTGAGTCTTGACAGTGATGCCAATGAGAAAAATGTGACAACTATTTCTTTCAAGTGTCTGAGACAATGAAAGAACAAGGTAAAACTCTTTTGAGGCCTGGGTAAAAAAGTTGTTCTCTTGGCATTTCCAGTAACACTATAGAAATGATGGCAGCCATGTGACCTTCACATCAATCATTGGTGGCCTCAGTGCAAGATAGAAAAAAAAATATTAGCACATTTGATAGGCAATGGCTTGATGTTTTGAGGACTTGGAAGAATGAAAGGCAATAAAAGTGAAAGACTCTGAAGCTTACAGCATTTGCTAACTCCAATAAAGACTACAGTACTTTCACTAGTTTCTATTATTATTTTATTTAAAAACTTTATAAATCCAATCTTTCAAAAATTCATTTCTGCCAACTTCTTAACACAAGAAAATGTTACAAATGAAATTATCATCATTTGTCTTTAAAATATATTAAGGCTAAAATATAAAATATGTAATCTGCAATGGCATAATTTTCCACTGGCCATAAGAAAGAACAATTACAAATAACTCTGAATATAAATCCATATCAATTAAATATACACATAAACGTACACATATTAGTAAGACAACACACATGTATAAAAGCTTTACTCAGAAACAGAGCAGAATTTTAGCCTATTTTGTACAAATGAATCACAGTTCTTGTCATATAAAAAAGTACTCAATAAAATAGTAACTACTGCTATCATTATCATAGCTATTATAAAGATGTATCACTGGCTTATGAATAAGCCCTACAAAGAAGTAAGAGCTACATTATCCTCATTGCTATTTGATACTATAAGAAAATATGCTCCAGGTTAGGATCAATTGATTTGTGTTCCTTTGTCAGGACATGGTTTGTGGATGTGGTCACTTTCAGGCAAAGGATATGCAGTAGGAGAGGTATGTGCTCCTACCATTGCCCCAAGAACCTCTTAGTCCAGCTCAGTCTACCATTCCAGCCTGTTCATCATTTAAATCCCTGTGACTCTGGCTTCTTCTAGTAAGAGGTAGTACAGCTTAATACTCTGAGGTCTAGGCTCTGATGCCAGATGCACAAGGGTTTGAATATTTGCTCCAAGATTTTCTGACTGTGTGACCTCAGGCAATCAATTTAACCTCTCTGGATACATTTTTTTCATCTATAAAAGAAAGATTTTGATAATACATTAGCCCTTAGAGCTATTGTGGAGATGAAAAGTATAAGTACAAGCAAGTAGTGCATTGTAAATCCTTGATTTAAGCTCTCTGTGTATGTCACTTGGAGTTATCCTAGTTTCTCCTTTGGTGACGACTTTTCACTCCCAGTCTTCACCTGTGACTCAGTGATTCTTTCTGTCTCTCCTCCACCCTCAGTTCAATTTCTCATGCTAGTTTGGTTGACATTTGCGATTCCTTCTGAATGACTGCTGTCTTTCCTAGTCTACACATACATACTCATACTTGGTGACTGAAAGAGGGTCTCATGAGTCAGCATAAGAAAAGAGCCCAAAGATCATGATACTATATAGACTTTGCATGGAAGGTGTTCTCATTTATGACACCTGCATGACATATTGAAAGTGTTGGTTATTTCCTAATCATGGCCAAAGGAACCAAATGCTACACAACGAAGAGCTTATGGAGTCAATAACCTCTCAGAGAAAAAGAGAATTATATGGAAAGCTTTTTTTTTTTTAAAAAAAAGACAATGTTTTTATGAGACATTTTATTATAAATTTGTGTGTTTTATTAATAAGCTGATGTTACATTTTATCAAAAGTTATTTAATATGAACTTATCTGTGAAAAGAACTTACACTACCTTCTTGTTTTAACTTTTTTATTATAGTATATATAACGTATATACTATAATTATAGTATATATAATGGTGAATTCATTGGGACATATTTATATATGCATTGAACATACTTTGGTCAATTACATTTCCACGTACACGCCCTTCCTCTACTCTACTGGTCTCCCTTCCATTTTCATGGGACACCTCAAACTCCCACCCACCCCCACCTTTTTTCTCTCTAGAATTCACATATGTTGTAAAAATATGTGATCCTTGAATTTCTGAATCTGGCTTATTTCATTTAGCTTAATGCCATGAACCGTTTTTTTTCTTTAAATATTGGCAAATACATACAAAAGATAATGACAAAAAATAAGAATGTTTGGGTACTAAAATAGTTCAATTTAACAATTTTATATAATTAAAAGAAGTATCAAGCAAGGACAGAGAATAGTGCAAGGTAATGATCTTATTACTCAGGCTCAGAATAGTGCTAAATGTCTTAGCAACAGAGTGGAGAAAGCAACTAGTCATACTGCTGTTTCCCCCATCTACTGTACACCTTTGGAAAGATGCTTTTGCAGTAAATGTGCATACAGAAGAAAGGACTTATTCTCATTCATGAATCATTACAGACTTCCATTTCTTTAGGTAGTTTCTCAAGTTTGTTTCAGTTCTTGAATGTGTGAGTTTATCAATTTCATCAAATTTAGGAACTTTAGGTCCATTATTTCTTTAAATATTCTTCCATCCCACCTCCATACCTTAGGAACTCAAATAATACATATGTTAAGCCTCTTGAATTGTCCTACAGCTCAATGATGCTCTTATTTACTTTATAAAATTATTTCTCTCTCAGTGTTTCATTTTAGATACTTTCCAATGTTATGTGTTTAAATACATTTCTCATGATTAATCTGCTATTAACTCCATTCTGTGTATTTTCTCTCTCATACACTGAATTTTTCAATCTTTAAAAGTTCATTTGTAGTATTTTTAAATATCTTCCATATCTCTGTTTAAAATGCTTCAGTCTTTTTCTACCTTCTTGAACATATGGAATGTGGTTTCAATAACTCTACTGTTTTGTCATATATTGGTCTGCTTCTATAGAATGATTATTCTCCTCATTTTATATCATATGTTCTTTCTTTATATGACTGGTAATTTTTGATTGGATGTCAGACACTATTTTTACTTTGCCCTGTGATGAATATATATTTTCTATTCCTAAAAATAACCTTGGGCTTTAATCTTGGATATAGGTAAATTATTTAAAACTTCATGATTAGATAATTGTTTTCAAGCTTTATTTGGTGGCACCAGAGCAGATTTTAGTTCAGGGCGAATTTGCCCACATCCATCTGAATACACTACTTTTGTCCCTAGAATTGTAATGGTTTTCTTCTCTGGTTGGTACAAACAGATGGTTCCAAGGCTTATGTGAACTTTAAGTTTGCTCTTTTATTCTTTTCTTATGGTTATTTCCTAGTCCCTTATAATTTCTTCATGTGGATGTGCTGATCAATACTTAGCGAATACTTGAAGGGAATCCTAACCATACTTCTCTCCCGCTCCCCATCAGCAGGGGCAATCTCCTCTATGATTTTCTGCTTTCTGAACTTTAGCTATTTTGGTCTCATACATCCAACTCCATCTCCTCAAATCAGGGACACCACTAAACTTACCTGATCTCCCCTCTCTACTTCAGGCTGGAAATTCCCTCCAGGCTGTCAGCTAAGGCAATTGTAGAACTCATTTATTTTGTTCTTTTTGTCTATCTGTGTCTGAAAAAATATTGCTTTATATATTTGTCTATTCTTTTCCCCTTTGATTCAGATGGGAGGTAAGTCTAGCCCATGTTACTTTCTCTGGGCCAGAGGCAGAAAGTTCTTGGACATGGTCACTAGATAAATCTGGTTCATATTATGGTTCTAGAACTATTTTTAATAGTGTTCTAAGGATTTCTCAAAATCCGAAGCCTGCTCCTCTCATCTTTCTCCAATAAAAGTTATTTGTTTTGGGCTGGGGATGTGGCTCAAGCAGTAGTGCGCTCGCCTGGCATGCATGCGGCCCGGGTTCGATCCCAGCACCACATACAAACAAAGATGTTGTGTCCGCCGAGAACTAAAAAATAAATATAAAAAAAAAATTCTCTCTCTCTCTCTCTCTCTCTCTCTCTCTCTCTCTCCTCTCTCACTCTATCTTTAAAAAAAAGTTATTTGTTTTTATTACCTGTAATTATTAACAGGTTGTAGTATTATTGTTATAATTACCTGTTATTATTAACTTTCATATTGGTGAGATCAGAAAGAGATTTTTTTCTTTGAAATCTACAAGAAAATATTCTGTCTGAACTGGTTAATTTTAATCCAAACATGCTTATATATGAAACATTCAATCATTCATCTATTAAACACATTTTTTATTGAGAACCTAATTTGTGCCAAACTGGCACCATTCTAGATGTTAGTGCTAGATCTGAGAAAAGAAAGTTTCCTGAATCCATGGAATGAATATTCTATTGGTGATAGTGGAAAGGCAGCTAATACAAAACAGAAAAAAATATTAAATAAAAGGTAAGATGAAGAAGTAGAAGAAGAAGAAGAAGAATATAAACCAAGATTAACAATAATGAAGGAAATTAATATATGACAATTGGGTACTTACCTTAATTAAGTAGTTGGGATTTCTATAATGAAGTTACATTGTTCTTGGAATGAACTTAAGTGTTCATAGATGGCAGGTGCAATGATTGAAACAAGAATTGCCCAGGAGGCCTCACAGGTAGGTAGGAGTGAGGTTCCTTATACAGTGGCTTAAGAGTCTGGATTTACCTTAGAGTGATGGAACAGCATTCAAAATTTTAAAGGAACAGAGTGGCATGATTTGATTTATACTTAGAATCTCCTCTGACTACCATGTGGAGAATTATAGAGGAGATTATAGAGAAGAAAGAGAAAAAGAAAGGGTTTATTTGAGAGGTTACAGATTTGGGGTAAGTTTTGGAGATAAAGTCAGCAGGACTTTATAGACTGGGGAGCAAAATAGATAATGCCTACATTATCTATTATGTAGCAATTGGGAGGCTGGTTGTATCATTCACTGGAAAAAAATTGAGGGTGAGACATGTTTGTGATAAACTAAATCCATAGTCTTACTTGTCCCAGTCAGTTTGGAGATATTTTCTAGAAGATCTTACAGAGATATTGAATAGAAGTTGGACATATAAATCTGTGGTTCTGGAAACAGACCAAGGGAAGTAATTTTGGGAATTATCTTAAAAATGCTGGGGTTTAAAGGAAGAAGCCAGGGGTGAGTATGCAGATGGAATAAAAGAAGGGTCCAGAAAATTCTACAGTCCTGCACGATTTCTATAATGATGTGGAAAACAAGAGAGTGAAATAGTATAAACATGGATGTCATTAGTAACCTTGATTAGAGCTAACGTAGTGGTCTGGTAGAGGTGGAAGATAGAATGTGGGGTTAAGTACAGAGTGGTGGTTATGGAGCACCTTTAAGGACTGTGCTGTGACAGGAGCTGAGAAATGAGACAGAAGCTGAAGTAGGATGGGGCCTTAAGATGGGTTATTTTTAATAAAGAGAGAAAATACTCAACAGGTTTAGATAAGCAGCAATAATTCATTAGAGAGAAGTAATTGATGCAGGATAGAGAGGAAGTTCTTGCAGTCAGAGTCTTTGATACCAGAGTCCTAGAGGACTCACAAGTGCAGGAGGTGTACTTGGATAGGAGAAGGGATGCTTCATGCATGTTAATGGGAGGGTATGGAGATGGCTAGGCTGGTTATCTCAAGACCTAAGATGCCTGAGAGATTATCAGCTGGTGATGTATTTTTAGTTAACTATAAGACAAACTTGTCAACTAAGAGAGGGTGAGCGGAGAAGGGATGTAGGAGAACTGAGGACAGTAATGTATGAAATAGCTAACTTGAAGAGTTGTATGATAAACATGCTTTCGGGGGCAGTGTTGTTTGCTCCTTTGAGTTTTGTAACTACACAGTCACTAAGAGTGTGTGCTTTTCTCCAGTGGAAACTGCTTAGTTGCTGACTGAGCCTGGGTGAATTAGCTGAGTTTAATTAGAATGGGAATTTTGTCATGTGGTTGATACAGTGAGCAATGAGAGAAATGGTGAAAGTTTTCACAATGAACTATTTGAATGATAGACCACAAAATTTAAGCTCTAAATTGAGCACTAAAGAAAGGTAATAGTGCAAAAACTACACAATCTATAGAATGAAAAAAAAATGGGAGGTTTTTCATCTCTTTGGTGCATAATATTAAAACAAAACATCCCAAGATATAGTGTGTTCTTTCTGATACAAAATGAAGAAAAATAAGTTATACAGAGATAAGTTAACTGGCTAGACAAGATTAATCTGTACTTGATTGATTTTTTTTAAGATGCAGGACAGCAACATAATTTAGGATATCAATGTGTTTGGGATCTTTATGGAGTGTGGGAAGCATTTTTTATTTTACATTTTTGCTCTACAATCAAAACTTCTCATCAGCCTGAAATTATACCTAAAACTTGGCCTTCCCCCAACTCAACTTTCTTTTGGCTTTCTCTCCAGGTTCAGAAGAGAAGCAGGAAATATTCTCAGCTGAAATGATTCACAAACACTGAGTTTTTTTTCCCCCCTCATACTTATGTTTTCATATTGATTGGAAGATTAGAATAGGCATGAAGAAAAGAGAAAAAGGAAGAGGGAGAGAGAAAGAAGAAAGAGATTCTCTCATAATGAATCTTGCCAGTCTCAAATATTCTAATTCAGAATTACGCCCTTTCTTTCCTACTCAGACCTACCTAATTGATTCAGACTCTTTTTGTCAGAGGGATACATTTTCATACAGACTAAAATGGAACAAAATGCTTTTTTAATGCAAGGGTTAACGTTATCCTCAGAGAGGACAGCCATAGCAACCAGGAGACCCTCTGTTCTCAGCGTTTAAATAGCTTCTCTCTTTGATTTCCTCCATGCTATTTACAGAATATAAGGGAACTAGAATGTGGCCAATCCATCATCCAATGCCATATAATCCAGATGAACCTAAGTCATTCAAAGCTATCTCTAGCCCTAACCAAAAATATGGATAGGAGTCTTAAATTTTGAAAGAAATTGTTATCCATATTTAGACAACTTCAAAAACTTTCTTAGAAGAAAAGAAATTTGAAAAATCAAAGTTGACAAGAATGTTTTCTTTGTGTGTTGATAACTGATAGTAAAATTATTTTCTGTCATTTGTAAAAATGCAAACCACAATCTCTATTCCTGGTCTGATAACCTAAGAGTTATGTTGACAGTTATTAATGGTTTCTATGATCTTATGGGGAGAAATAATTGAATTTTTTACAGTGTTGGTGTTGAATTCACTGAGCATGAGATCTTCATAAAGAAAAGTGTCTCATAACAATTTTTTTTGAGATTTTCTCTATAAAGGAGAAACTATTTCTGATCAGATAGTGGGATTATAACCCATCCTCTTTTTCTGTTTGTTTTGACTTCCAAGAAATTTGAAGATTTTAATGCTTAATATTTCTATTTTCTCTAATAAAAGATCTCCTTTCTCTATCTTGAACTTTATATTGTTGTATTTTTTTAACTTTTAAAAACTGCTCTATTTGTGTGTGGGTGTTTTAAATTGTAAACTCTAGAACACTGTTTTTGAAAATAGAATTGGGTCAGAATGTCAAAGTTGAGGAAATAGAACTTATGAATGTAAGAATCACAATTTGTACAAGGAGAAAAGTGGGCTCAGATTCCATGTATACTATAGAGCTAGTAGTTAATAGGGATAGAATTACAATCAAGGTTGGCGCAATCTAAACCCAGTGCAGACTACAAAGAAAAAAAATTATCTAGAAATTACATTTGACGTGTACATTTTGCTCTCTGTTTGTTTCATTGCCTGTGAATTTTTTTTTTACATTAGAGGACTCTAAACTCTACTAGGATAGGTCATACTTCACATTTTAGCATTCAGTCAACAAATCACAAACTGAAATTGGAATTTTTTCAGTTAAATTATTATTAATGGAAATGGCCAATCTCCTTACTTCCCTAGCATATGATGGGCTTGCCCAACCCAAATTCTTAGAAATATTTAGAATTTTATACAGTGCTTTGTAAAAATAGAGTTCTCTTAAGTTGAATGTGAAATAGCACATTTAACATTTACTCAGAATCCTTTATAAGACTGACAGATTCTTTTCCTGCTTCATGTCTCTCTGTCTCTCTCTCTCTCTCTCTCTGACACACACACACACACACACACACATTTAATACACATTTCTTTCCTGGAGAGGGTCTGAAACCTTAATTAGGCTGACTGAAGACGTGGGCATTTTGTGAATTTACTCACTTTCTTGGGCTATTCCATTAAAGGCCTGTGGTGATATGACTTTTCCTGTGCTGAATTGGAGGACATCTCCCGTTTCCCTGTCAGTCTCATTTTACTTATACCTTCTTTGATTTTTGACTCCCCTATGTGGCACATTTCTGAACCATAGCTCTGTTGGGATTATTTTCCCAATAGTTCAAATGCCCTTTATTCCATAGCATTTTAAAAGGATCTTGTTAATATCTAAAATAGACCGACTTGTGTTCACTGCTTTTAATTCTATGCTCCCCAGTGAGATAGGTGCTAATGAGTTGAGAAATAATGATAAAAAATACGCAGCAGGAATTCAAAAAATAAGAAAAAGGTGTAGCTAAAGCAGAAACTGGGTAATTGCCTCTGGATGTGTAATTTTGTCCTATCTTTTAATACAGGCGAGCAGGAGGATATGGAGGCTGGTGCGATGGGGTCTGGTGGCAGCACAGGCCAGGGTGAGGCCTGCTGGATGCTAAGGGAGGTGTTCATGTAGCTCTGTTCATGGTCTGAAAGGACAGTTCTGCACAAGAGCAGTTAGAGTTGTGGAAGGGTGACAGCAGCTCACTTAAGATGAGCAAAGGAAAGGCAGCCAGGGACAAATTGACAGAATGGAAGGGACGAAAGCAATTTACAATATTACCTATGAGGTACGAAAGTTCTCAACACAGGTGTTAACTGGCTTCATTTAACAAAAGAGGATGTGATGGCATTGGTGAGATATAAATGATTGGTTTCAAAGTCATGCTCATTTCACAGAACTGCAGAAACCCCAAGTCCTAGACTCAAGTCAAGAACAGGTCATGTCTTCAGTTAATGGTGTCAAGAAGCATGAGGTTAAGTGTGAAGTAATTCTTAGTATTTCTAATTAAAATTTGTAAATCTGAGTTTTATTGGTTCATGTAGCCTACCACTCCAGGTTTTAAGGGTCATGTATCATTAACATGCACAAACCTTCCAAATAACTTCTACTCAGATTTGGAATGCTTTATATTTAATATTTTGGATATTAATAATACTTTCAACTAAACAAAAATTCCAGAGGACTGTATCTGTCACCTACTCTTTGATAAAGAGGTCACTTCCAGTAAAAGGAAAGTACCAAAGTCTTTTCTGCACATTATGTTAATCCACGCCTCATGTGTCTGTTAAGCCCTTAAAGTGTGTACCTTGTCCAAATTGTGACATGACATATAAGTGTAAAATACACAGATTAGAAGAGTTAGTTCACAAAAAAAAAAATAAAATATCTCATGCATTATCTTATTGATTGTATATAGAAGCTTAGAATGTGGATGTATTCAGCTAAGTAAGATATATCACTAAAATTACTTTCACTTATTTTTTGTTTACTTTTTCAGAAGGCTAGCAGAAAATTTTAAATGACATACATGGTTTGCATTTGTAGTTCAATTATTTATTTATTTTTGGGGGATGGTGTTGGGTTATATTATACCTGCTTTCCTCTAGGGGTGTATTCCATGATATATTTCAGCTTAGTGCATTTCTGTTAGTTATGGTACAGGTTATGAGTTATGCAAACCCTTTTATCTTTATGGATCAAGATGTGGCATTTTCAAAACTTTCCCTAGTACATGGCTTCCAAATTTTGAAGAAAAATTTTACTGAAAATATAAGTAAACAAAATAATGCAACCAAAGCATGATGCTACATCTAGGTAGTTAATAGTTTATCTCAGTGGAAATTTTGGCAGGTACTCATGTATTCCTCCCTTCACTCATTCATTTGTTCCACAGATACATTAATGAGGGCTGCCTGGGTATGATGCCTATTATATAAGATTGTCCAAGAACATACGGATTGAAGAAGTTCAAGGAATGTAAATACACTGTACTGTTATTGAAAATGTTTTGACATAGATTACTTATTATATGCAATTACTCTCAGTACAAGGCTTTGAGGAATTATTTGTTAAAATATAGAAACTGCCCGATTTTTTCAATTTTTTAAAATACTGATCAGAGTTGTTTTAAAAAGAAAGAAATAGATCCTGGCTTTTATTTTACCATAAAAGGAAATGTTCCTTTGATTTTAGAACAACAACAAAACTCCCTGAAATATGTTTTTGTTCTGTTAAGGATTATGTAATATTTTAAAGGGATCCTTGATGTCCATTCTAATATTGTGTTGAGGATCATTGTAGCTTGAAGTTTGTATTCATAAATGATATATCTAGTGATAAGTTAATGTTCTTATAAACACAGATGGTCTGTTATACCTCACAAGGTTCTTTTAACTGAATTGTGTTTCTGCCTCTTTTCTTGAATCTTCATTTCCTCAATCCATTAAATGAAATAATTTTTAGTATCATTTTGCAAAGAAGAATTAAGAATATCAATCATGATAAAGTGGGTGGATAAAAAATCTTTATGTCTCAATTTATTGTTGAGAGAGAGTAAATTAGTTTCTTTTTAAGATTTCATGTCAAAAAATCTCAGGCTACAGTCTAGAGTAACCAAAGCACACACCATAGTTAGCTCTAGACATCAAAACAAGTAACAATAGCCTAAAAATAAAAACATGATACAATTGTATCTAGGAATAGATCTATTATGTAAACAGATACCATACTCATGGGCAATAACTCCTAACCCAGACCCCTGCCAAGGCAGAGATATCTGAGAAAATACTAAATGTTTCAAGACGAGAACTGCCAAGGCAAGACACTCAGTTGTATGTGTATTTTCAGTGGTAAAAAAAAACATGTAATCAGTATGAATTCTTTCATAGTATTTGGGCATGTAAATATTACATTTTTCTAAATAAACTATCTGGGGCTAGAGGTATAGCTTAGTGTCATAGTGCTTGCCTAGCATATGCAAGTCTCTGGCTTTGATCCCCAGTATTCAACACCAAAACAAAACAAAATCATAATGAAAATAATCAAATAAAATCAGATACAGACCTCATCCTCCTGGGCTCTAAATATTCCTTGTTTGTTTTTGTTTTGAGGCATCCCTGAGGTATTATCCTGGGATTTTATAAAAACTCCAAGCCTCTTTAACTCATTAGGGAGTAAACCAGGCTTATGTAATAAAGTGACCCACAAATTCAGTCACTTATACAAGTAGAAACATTTCTTTCTCACATTAAATTATGGATAGGTAGTCAAGGGTTGATGGTATTTCCTTTGGTGTTATTTGTTTTTTTTCAACTTGTGGTTTTCAACTCTTGATCCAAAATGGATGAAGTCCACATTTCCACTGAAGGAAAGAGATGAGAGATTAGGCCGCCTTAAAAGTGTACACATTTCTTCTTCACTAGCCAGAACGTGTTCATATGGCCACAGTTAGCTGTAAGGGTTAGGAATATCATTGGCTGGGTGGCCACAGGCCTCACTAAAAATTATATTACCATGGAAGTAGGGGAACAGAGAGCAGCTTAAACACTCAAGCAAAGTAACTGAAGAAATTTAGGAACTGGTTTCCAGACTGTGGCCACAATGTTTACTATTGAAATGATGGTTTGAGTCTCCAAAGTTGTGTATGGTCTAGATGTTTCTATCCCTTCTTCTCCCAAATTTGTATATTGAAACCTAATCCCCAATAAGTTGTTATTAAACAACTTATTTTGTTGGGAGGTGATTAGGTCTTTGAAGTGGAAACTCTCATGAATAGGTTTATTGCGCTCATAAAAGAGGCCTGAGGGAGCTTGTTTGCCCCTCCACCATTCGAGGATACAGCAAGAAAGTCCATCTCTGAGGAGGCAGTTCCACGGCCACCAGGGTAACATGGGTCCAGTTACTTGGACGGCATGACCTGGCCTGGGGAGTAGGGCTCTGCTCAGTAGATGGTTTTACCATGGTGGGCTTGCTACAGAGGTTCACATCCAAGCGTGGGCCTAGTTCCTTCTTCCTTCCCAAGCAGAGGCACCTCTCTGCATACTGTATGGAGTTGATGGAGGGGTGACTCTGATAACTCTTTTTTTCTACCTTCTTCAACCTCTCTTCACTTATTATAATGCTAAAACCAGACTGTGGTCTCTCACCTGGTTTCCTTAACTCTTGGGAACTGAATAGTCATTCAAATTGATATTTTTATGGGGACATGATTGATTACAGGTGAGTTTTACTCAAGTGCCATCTTGCCACTCCCCAAATCCCTTTATGAGGAATGAGCCCTCACCAGCCCCTGGATCTGCTGGTGTCTTGATCTTGGACGTCCCTGTTTCTAGAATACTGAGAAATACTATTGTTTATAAATTATCTAGCCCAGGTGATTTCGTTATAGCAGGCTGAATAAGACACAATCCTCTGAAGACAGATTACTCTACCTTTTCATGTTCATTTCATGGGCATACCCATCCCTACAGCCAGCTCTGCCCTCTCCTGGAAATAATATGGTGGTTGGACTCACAGTTCTGCCATTTGAAAAATCTCTTGCCCTTAATTGTCTCTCAATCTGATGAAACAAATCTTTCCTGGATTTGTGCTATTTTCTTATCCTTAAATCCTTCCAATTTTTGTCTCTGTATCCTTGAATTCTGAGATAATTCCATCCTATTTTTCATAGGCCCCTGAGCTCTCAAGTAAGAGAGAGAAGGCCTAAAAAGTTATTGTACAAAATAATAAGACAAAATAAAAATTCAGTTCCTTCTAGGATTAAGAAAATTATAGTCACTAAACCAGATGTTACAAATTGGCAGCTGTGGACAGAATGTGCCCACTGATGTATTTTGTTTGGTCTGCATTTTTTTAAATTGTTGTTAAATTGAATTACTTAACCAATGTTTTTTTTTAAATCCATATTTATGGATGTTCATGGAAAACTAGAAGGTGTAGAGTGTGGAAATGGTGGGCCTGTGTTCCTCAGAGTTGGAACTGAGTAGCAGCTGCTTTGGTTAGAAAGAACTTTCCATTTAATCTCACAAATACCTCATTTATACCACTCATTGATGCTACCTATATAATCCATGTAGACATTTTCTTAGAGATACTAAGTTCTTGTGTAAGGGAAAGGGAAAAATAATTTTGATTTTTTTTTGTGTGTGTGTCTCCAAAGCAAAAATCAAGGTACAAATTAATAACCCGCCCAAAAAAGAAAATCCCACAAAAAGTTGATTTTAATATTTTTCTAATACTTTTGAAATATGTAACATAGATAATAAATGAAAAGCAAAAGAACAGAACAATGATTTAAGTGTAATGAAATCTCCACTCTCCAGTTAAGACTGAATTTAAGAGCTTGAAGCAAAGACACCAAATTATTCTTCATTTGTTGAAAAATCAAAGACCACCAAATACAAATCCTAAAAGGATGCTAATTTTATTAATAGGGAGACATATGGGAAAATGTTATTTTGTCTTTTCACTTAATAATTCTGAAGGAAATTCTGCAGTGGTTTATTACTTGTTTTTCTTACACTGAATTTCAGTAAGCTATTGTTAAGTTGTGCATTGTTCATGTTTTTTTTATCGTTCAGTTCTTTTGTAAAGCAATGAGAAATACATATCAAATAATCAGTCTTTGTACTTTTTACTCAAAAAAGTTCTTTAATATATGGGCTAGGTACTTTGCTTAGTGCTAGAAATTCAGAGATAAATAGGAAAAAGGGCCCATAACTTCCATATATTGACACAATACCTTTATTTTATTTATTTATGTGTTTATGTGGTGCTGAGGATCGAGTCTAGAGCCTCACATATGCTAAGCAAGTGCTCTGATACTGAGCTACAACTCCAACCCCAAGTTCCATGTATAAATGAGTGAAAGACATATATTCCCCATTCCCTGCCCATTCTTGGAAATTAGATTAAAGAGTATTTAACCCATATGTTTTGTCAACTAGTTATTAATAACCTAACTAATAACTTTTCTTTCAATGAGGCCCCAAATCAAGAATAAACAATTTAAGCTGGTTCTGTAGAATTCACCTTCCAGCAATGGTAAGTTTCAAGTTGGAAAATAGCTTCTTGATTTCAAGGGAAATTGGACCAGAAGGGATCACAAAAATTGCAGAGGAGGTTTTAATTGAAGTTTAAACTTTTAAATAATAGAAGCCTTCAGAGTTACAGAATATTATTGATGAGGAGGAATCGGGGCACCACCAGGAAGAATTTTAAGTACGAATTTTTTGACAAATTGCCTTAAAGAAATTTTAAAAGATAAGGATTTGAATCGTCAAGCTACCATCAATTTGTTGTTTATTATTTCTCATTCCAAATCAATATTAACCTTAATTTTGCATCTATAATTTTATATTCTTTTTATTAAAGAGCCCATTGTCTTCTGATCATATTAACTTCAGGCCTACATAACTAGGATCTGCTTTCCTGTGGGGGCATCACACTGAGATTGGGATAGACACAAGGAATCCAATAGTGTGATTAGAGGAAATGAGGCTTTGTTGATTTTAGTGGGAATGGACCTATCCTGCGTGGAGACTTCCACACAATTTAAAAGAAATGCATTATCCTTTCAGGTAGAGAGCAGTTTCCCAGGGCCATCATTTGGGAAGGGTCCTCATTTGGGAAACCTGTCAAAGTCTGAGAAGTATAGATCCATCAAGCCATTGCCATTTTCTGTTGTCAACTCATTTCAGGGGACTTTGGTGGTGTGTCTGCCTGCTCAGGTTCAGGTGAAGAGAATAACCCAGTGGCCAGGTAAGCATACCTTTCAGAGCTGGGCGAGTGCAGGTCCACTCTCAGGCATCCCTAGGGGCTCCAGCAGAAAAGGCACCATGTGTCCTTGTAGATCTGTGTCCTCAATGTACTCCTAAGTAGTTTTGAGCCCAAGCATGATCTTGAGGTAGAATAGAAGAAGTAAAAAAGTAGGAAAAGGAAGGACAAGGAATACTAATTTCAGTTTGGAAGCCCTGTATATTTCTCCAGGCATGTCATTCTCTAAGCCTGTCTCTCTTGCAGGACTGTTACTCCCAGAATTCCTGAGAAATCTGTGAACGAACGTGTCTGTGCACTATTAATTAAGACCCAATAAATAGATTAAGCAGAGAGAGATATAATATCTTGGGGAACTTGTAATTTAGGGAACTTTCCAGTGCTATCTATTGATCAGATAATGAAGACCACATCAGACTAAGGATCTGGAGACTGACCAGACCACTAAAACCTGTCTTGAGATCACCAGACTAATATCATTTCTGCATACTGTTGCATAACCACCTCTCACTGAGTTATCTTTAAAAGAACTGGAAATCCCCCCACTGCATCTCTCACTCTTGAGATGGCCGGCATGCTTCTTCAAATGTGTATCTACTTCTTCTGTCTTTGCCTCTGACTGGTGCACGCTGAAATGGTTTTCTGTCATACATGCCAAGGACCCCATTGGTCTGAGTCCAGTCCCTTCTTCCCTCTGAAAACTCCTCAGACTCTTCGGGAGACACATCTTCTGTGACAGTTTGGGGATCATAATCAAGACAAGAGTCCTCATGCTTTTCCACATGTAATATATGTGTTAGGTTGAAGTGCAAGGCTTTTTTTTAAAAAAATAGTTTTAATGAGCAACCAGGAAAAGTGCTATTTTAAAATTGCAAACCAGCCAGCAGCCTCCATATTTGTCTGTGATCTATTTCCCTTTCTCTGCTTGAGTGACTTAGGGCTGATTTGGTGGTAGACCAGCCGCTAAGGTCTAAGTTCTATAGTATTGTTAAATGCAGTTTGTAGGAGGCCGATGTTTGGGACTAGCCTCTTGTGCTATGTCCAGGAGAGCAGAACAAACCAGAAGGACTCATGCTAGGTGCATGTAATCATACTGAAATCTGAAACACACCAGTTTAACAAAACAAAACAAACAAAAAACCAGGAGCTTCACAGAAACTAACCCAAAATGGCCCAGTTTATCTTAACTGGTGAGCTAAAAAAGTTCTCTCACTTTTAACTCTATAAGGAAAGTAATTTTGAAACAACCAACATGCTTTTTGTTCCTTGTTTCTGCTTTACTCACTCCTTTTTGTCTCTAAAGTCAACCAACTCAGCTCAGGTCATGGGAAATACCCGTTCAGTTCTATAGAACGAGGTGTTAATTCTAGAATTGCAAATAAAATCAATTGAAAGCTTTAAACTAAAGTTGTTGTGATTTTGTCTGTTGATTCCACACTGACAAGAAAAAGCATGTGTGACGCTAAACTGTTTATCATACACAAATGGTAATGGGGGCCCAAGAGTTTTGCCTTTTCAACAGAAGCTAGGATGAAGACCACCAACCTTGTGAAGAGGGTGTCATGTCAACTGGAGACTAAATTCAGAACAGGATTATATGATATGGTCATCCCTGAGGAAGGCCTGAAGGTGTCAAAATTGCTGGTAGCCATCATGGGCATTGCCCTGTTGGGTTAAATTGACCCTGTTTCCTAGGGTTAGATGAAGTCTTCTTCCACCTCTCCTTCACACCTAGAATAATTTGAAGATCCCCTTCACATGTGAAGAGAGACCCCAGTTTGAGTACTTGTCTTTCCATTGGAAAAGAAACTTTTGTTTTAATTTCATTATCTGAAAATCCATTTCTGGAATGGTCTCCATAGATGCTGAGGTATCCATGATGTCCCACAGCGTGAGGATGCTAAGTGGCACTAATGTTTTTTTTTTAAAGGGGCTCAGCACCTTGCTGGAAGAAGACCAAGCACAATAATAACAGATGTCTATTACTAAAGGGGAATTACTAGTAGTAATGAAAGTGTGCTACACTAAAAGAATGACAATTCTAAAAGAAGAGAAAATTAGTATTTTAGTCATTTTTGCATTGCTGTGACCAAAATATCTGACAAGAACAATGTAGAGGAAGACATATTTATTTGTGACTCATGGCTTCAGGGGTCCAATAATGGGTGACCCCATTGCTCTGGGCCCAAGGTGAGGCAGAATGTCATGGTGGAAGGCCATGGTGGGGGAAGCTGCTGGGTCATGGTTGCTAGGAAGCAGAGAGAGAGACCTTTTCTCACAAGTGAAAAAAGATATATCCCAAAGGCATGTCCTCAGTGACCTACCTCCTCTAGCCATAACTTACTACTCAGTTAATTCATTCAAGTGGTTTGATTCATGGATTAGTGTATAAATTTCATAATTTAATAATTTCACCTCTGAAAGTTCTTGGATTGTTTCACAGATGAGCTTTATGGGACACCTCATATCTAAATCATAACAAATACTGGAAGAAAACAAAGGATTTTTAAGACTAAAAAAATAATAGAATGCATTTAATCCATTTGCAGAAAAACCACAATGTGTTTTCAATGTGCTGAATATTTACGCCATCCCAAACTTAATAGATGGGAATCCTAACTTTCAGTGTGATGGTAGTTGAAGGGTGGGCTTTTTAGAGGTAATTAGGCCAGGAGGGCAGAGCCCTCATGAAGGTGATTGGTGCCCTTATAAAAAGGACTTTAGAGAATTATCTTCTTTTTTTTTTTTTTTGCCATGTGATGATATAACATGTAACAGCATGTGTAACCCAGAGGATATGGTCCTCATTACAACCCAACCATTCTGGTACCTTAATATCAGACTTTCAGGCTCCTAACAATAAGAAATACATTTCTATTATTTAGGATCTACACAGTCTATAGTATTTTTGTTGGATTAAAGACCAATGGACTAATACACTTGTTTTTTCTTTTGTCTCTTCTCAGCCTCTTTCAATGGACACTATTCTTCCAGAGCAAACCTTTGTTGTGTTCTTTATCTAAATCACCTCTCCTATGAAACTCGCCTGTATGTCAACTACTTCAAATTGGTATCTCCCTCGGTCTAAAATTTTCTTTTGAATTTCATGTTTATATGTCTGAGAAGGCAAAAGAATGGCTCCCTAAAAGATTTCACTGCCCTAATCCTTGGAACCTGTGAATATGTTACCTTGTATAGTGAAAGAGGTTTTTCATAGGTGATCAAGGTAAAGGGAAGTTATATGGGGAGAGCATTCTGAATGATCCAGGTGTGCCCAATGTAATCAAATGTGTTTTTAAGACCGGAAAAGGAAAGCAGAGAAAAGGAGTCAGAGAGATGAGATGGAAGAAGAAGGAGAAAAATTTGAAACACAAGAAGGACTCTACAACCAATTTTGACTTCAATGTTGGAGAAAGGGTGAGTAAAACCAAAGAAGTTGGGATTGGTTTCAGAGAACAGCCATAGCAAACAGGGATCTCAGTCCTACAACTGCAAACATTGCAACAATCCAAATTTTCAGGAAACTACTTTTAAACCTCTGAAAGAAATGAAGCCCTGTCAGTTCCTTTATATCAGTCCAGTAAGACCCATGTTGAACTTCTGACCTACAGCACCATAAGATAATAAATTTGTGCTGTAAATCATTAAGTTTAGGTTAACGTGTTACAGCCATCATAGGAAAGTAATACTCAATTTCTAGCTTGACATCTCCACTTAAATACTCAATAGTTACTTGAAATTCATCGTGGCCCAAATTGAATTCTTGTTATCTCACTTAAAGATAAGTTCATTTTTCTAATTGCTCAGGTCGAAAACCTTGGAGTCATGTTGAACCCTTCTTTTTCTCACATATTCCATAATCAGTCAGCCAGTAATTCTATGGATTGTAACTAGAATATATCTTTGCTGATGTGACTTTGTTGGTCCCAGCTATCATTATCTTCCACCTGAATTACTGCGCTGGGTCTCCCTCATTCAATACTTCACCTCTAGAATCTGTTGTCAACAGAGTAGACAGGGTGAGCCTTTTAAGACATTTGTCATATCATGACTCTTAAGCCCAAGAATGTTGCAACGGCTCCTGATTTCACTGAGAACAGAGCCACTAGAGGGGGCTACAGGCCTTAGCCAATCCACTCCACCCTTTCCACTATTTACCTTCCCATTACCCATTCTTTCCCAACCACATTAGAACCCAAACAAGAGACTTATCGTAAAGACCACTTGTCGTCCATGCCTGGAATGTTCTCCCTCAGAGATCAGTATTGCTAACTACCTTACCTCCTTTACTTCCTTCTTCAAATCTCCATTTCCCAGTGAGGCCCACTCTGCCTATTTAATACAACCATCTGTCTCCACCTTCTTGCATTTTTGAACTCTCTTCCCTACTTATTTTTTTTCCCTTCTCTTCCATAGCATTTAATCTCTTACTGTTATATAATTAACTCAGTCGTTATGCTTCTTATCAATTTGTCTTTCCCCACTAAATTATGAACTTTGCATAGGTAGGGACAGTTATTGTTTCAGTCATTGATATAACACAATACCCTAGATCAGTGCTAAGAACACTATAGGTGCTCAATAGCTCTTTGGTAAATAAAAATGTGATTAAAAAAAAACTGTAGAGAAAATGAAAAGTGAATGGACCTTGCTGAAATGAATTAATAACATGAAAGACTCAAATTAACATACAGCCTTATAAAACGAAGCTAAAAACATACCAAGAAATGGAAATAATGATTTAAAAGATAAGAGATAAAGTAGCTAGGAGTTTAGCAAGCAGATATCAGCAAGTTTAAAAGGAAAAAATAGAACATATGGAGAGAAAGCAATAAGTCATAAAATAACATGAAAAAATAATCTGAGCTGAAAAAATATATTTTTAGATCAAATGACTTAACAAGCACCTTTCATCTTTTGAGAGAACTTGACAGACCAATTAGCTAAAGAATAAGTAAATATATAAAGAATTTGAATACCAAGATTAACAAATGAATCATCCTTATTTATGTCTAGTTCTAGAGAGTATGTAGTCTTTCCTTTTTTATAGTTTTGGGTCACTTGACAAATTACTCATGTATATGCAGAGTTTCTTGACTGTTGGTATAATGGGGTGTGTATGGGGGGGTAGTCTTAGGAGTCTTGTTCCCTGTAGCTTGGATCTGGCATTTTTGCTCACTAGCTGTGTAAACTCAGCCAAATTACTCAATCTTCTAAGTCTTGGTTTACTGTTAAAGTGGTATAAATCTTATTTGGCAGAACTGGTGTATGTGATGGTGAATCAGTGCTTATGCAAGATCTACACAATGCCTGGCTCAGTTTTAGCAGATAGCAAATAGTAATTGTTTTTAGTGGTAAATGGGCTTTGTAATATTAGGAAACTTAGATAATGCATAAAGAGACCACATATAGATGCTTCTATCCTTTTATTGAGATAACTTTGAAAATAATTTCTACAGAGTTCTCAGTGTAAGGCAAAAAGAAATCTGGGTAAATAAGACCATAGGGGAAAAATTTGAGCTCTTAAAATTGGTTAATGACCATCATTCATGAGGCAAATCTTAGATAAGCACCCTTGAATAACATCCATTTCAAAATTATCTATCAGTGATGGTTTAGAATGTTTTATAATGCACCAATTTCACATTATTGCTATAGCTGAGGAATTAGAACATTTAATATTCATCTTGAATAACTTACTAATAATCTGTCAGGAACTGATTTAAATAATGGGAAAACTAGGGTTGAAACTGTCTTTGAGGGCATTAAGTATCCTTAGTCAAAGCACCTGAAGCTATACTAAGTAGTTTCATAATTATTTAATGGCTCTTAAAAAATAAATGTGTTTTAATGCAACTCATTGAAGTGAGTTCTTGGTTATTAGCACAAAGACAAAAGGTAAGAAATTTGAAGAAGCCAGAAAATTTGAGGAGACTGTAGCATTGCAGATATGCCTCTTCATTCTCTAAGTAGTGACTCACCCACCACAGTGTGCTGGTGTTGAGAAATGCTGGAGAAGCAAAGTAGTGTGTGGGGATTGCTTTGCTCACCTTGGTGTCCCCATCACTAAGCCCTGGAGGGTTCACACTCTGGACATTAAAGAAAGAACTGCTCAAAGAATGGATAATGAATGAAGAGTGGAAATGCTAACCACAGAGCCTAAGGCATCTCAGTAAAACCCTTTTTCCAATCCTTCTTCTTTATCTCATTAGACAATAGATGATTTTCCAGACCTTTAATCTCAACTCTTTATCAGTGAGGTCTCTGCAACCTATTTAGTGCACATTTTTCCATGGTCAGTGTTACTTGAGCTCTGGTGTACAGAAGATACATCATCATTTCAAACAGAGATATAAATATATATGCCAAAGGATAGAAGTATGTAGTATTTCTGCATTTTCTAGAAGGATCATTTGCTTGAGAAGACTGCCTTCCATCTCACACCATTACTGGGCACACCATTTGTTTATGGCAACTACCCCAAAAGAATAAGTAAACTAAATTTCCCACAAGAAACCTTACTGATGAAAGACATTCAGAGTTTCTTAGTATTGCTACGAAATGTTCTTTTTCAAATCTTCAGCTGAGAAAGACAATGTCTGAATGAGCATCTAATTTTATATGGTATTTGTTTATATAATATAGTAACACCAAGTGCTTTATCTAGGCATCTATAAGGATGAGCACCTTGAAGAATTAAGGATGATCAGTTTTGCAAATTATCAGGCAAGTCTGCTGTCATTTGAGACAATTCCTCTTCTAACCGGCTTGGTTTAATCCTGATCCCACGAAGCAGCTGTCTTTCCTAAGCTTCACCTATTTTGATTTGCCAAATGCTTTTCTTAATCATCTGGTGCTACCAGATGTCAGAATTCCCTGCTGCTATCTCAAGTAGTGATAGTCTTTCACTTGTGGTAAATATAGCTCATGTTGATTCAGTTGGCTTATTCTCTGAACAGCTGGATGAGTATCAAGGGGCTTGGGAAAGAGGCTGAACACATACTGAAGGGTCCTAAGAGACTTGGTCACAGCTGGAAGATGGAGTGCCTGAAAGAGCCTCAGTAACCATAAAGCTTGCTTCTTATGCAAAATTTCCCTGTAAAATGGAATCATCCCCCTCCGTTTTACAGTTAGACTTTGGGCTCACAATATGCTATAGGAGGTAACAGACATCTGTGTCCCTTCATTTTAAGTTACTGCTATGGAAATGCTGACCACAACCCTTTTCTTCTTGATAAGACATGGCTAGATCATCTACAGCTCCAGAGTTTTCAATGTGCGTGTTTAATATTAGTATCACCTGAAGTGCCCAGGGAAATTGCAGATTCTAGGGCTCCTTTCAAATTATTTGCATCAGAATCCATGTCCTGAGAACCTAGAAGCTTCCTGGGTTTAAACTTCATGGAAGAATTATATGTATAAATTAAATTCCAGGAATCTAGGATCTATGTCTATTTTTGTGTCCTAAGTACATTCAGCATTTAACAAAATATCTGGCAGGCAATAGTGTTTACTTTTTAAAATAAAATATCCAACTAATTCCCAAATTTCTCCATTTTGTTTTTGAAGATCTTTCTAAGTAATGGGAATATAAACGTACTACATTCTGTAAAGTAAAAGACAGATAATCTTGTTTTGAGATATATTTTCAACTTTTGCAAAATGATTCTTGATGTAGTTTAACTTGCTTGCCAAGTGTCTATTTTCACAAGTGTTTTGAAATTTAGATCACTGGGTAACTCTGTAGCCATCATGACTTTGCTGTGATCAAGTTAGAAATGGAGAGAACATTAATGTTGGCTGTCTTCTGAGTTACTGAGAAACCAAAGACATGGGTCCCTAATGTGAGAGTTGTCTGCTACCACCCTACCAAAAAAAAAAAAAAAAAAAAAGCTTGTAAAAAGGGACATACATATAATAAATAGTTCTTTTGAAAGAAAAAGTTAATAGAACAAGTTGAGACTTTCACATCAGCACCTTATAGTATTCAATAGTTCACGAAGGATGGGTTTTCCACACCAAAAAAAAAAGGATGTGTGTTATGAGTGTTAGTAGGGGCAGGGAATTTATTCTCAAGGAGAAATATCTCATCATGTTTGAAACTTCAATTAGCTGACCTTCTCCAAGAAAAAAAAAAAAAGAAATTTAATTTTATTTCCAGATTGTGGTCTACACAACTTATTTATAGTTGTTCTGTTTTCCAGGCCTAAAGAATTTAGAAGAGACTAGAAGTGGCAAGGTTAAAATCCCAAAGACAAAGCTAAATAAACAGAAGCTTGTGGACTTCCCTGGACTTCCCTGGCTAAGATAAATTTGGCAATATTTCAAATGAATATTCTTGACATCTTTTTAAAGTAACTACTATGCATTGAGCACTTACTAGGTCAGGTTCTGTTCTACGCATTTTGCATGTCTTATTTTCTTGAATTTTTTCAATGTGCTATACACAGAATGCACTGCTGTTTTCAGATAACAAGGTAAAAGCAGTGAGTTACATAACTCGTCCAGCTCCACATCCCTCCTCTGTGGCCATGTGGCCCAGGAGCGATTCCAACTCAAATGTGGTCTGAGTCCTGCTGCTTCAGCAAAGGGCAGAGATTGAGTTGCTTAGGAAGTGGTCCTAATGCCTATTGGCCTTGGAATCAAACTGAAGCCCACAGCTTATTAGCTTCTCCTTCTACAATCTACTCCAGCATGTTTTCTCTCCCTGTTTTTGAGGGAGGGTATGGTTCCTCCACCAATTTCCCTAAGGGGCTCTTTGCAGTATTCCTTTCATTATCCCTACTATTCTATTCTCTGAGGTGCCTTCTGATAACTTCAGTCTTCTCCATTCCATTAAAGTGCAAGTGATGCTTCCATAAACCTTATAGTGTGGTGCTCTATGCTGGATTAGAGAGCTATCCAGAAAAAAAGTGCTTAAACTTATTACCCCTTAAAATCAAGGCAAGACTTAACATGTTCTGATGAAAGATTATTCCTAGTGGGTAATAAGTGATCTGAATTGAACCCTTATTGCTGCTCCCCCTCTCACTTCATGAGAGGACAATATTACTTTGGGTTGATGTAATGGTAGAAAATTAGCATGGTTAGTTTCTTTTCCCCCTCCTAATTAGCCTACTTAGCGAGAGGTTCACTGTAGAGAATCCTCAAGTGCTGACATCTTCAGAATACATGCCAAAGAGAAGAAGGCAAAGTAAAGAAGCTTCCACTATCCCTCTTGAATGCACATCCAAGGTTCTAAAGCCTGGTGATTACAAAATGTGAAATTGACAAGCAAACATTCTATTTGCAATTTAATAGACTTGAAGGAACTTTAACTAGCTCCAATTTTAAATATGCTTCTCAGTGCTGATATACATGTTCCTGGTATTTTCCATCTGCCCTGAGATATATCTGAAACAATTGTACCTTACTAAAAAGGAAGTTGGTTTTCTGGAAAAACACAGTTCCATATAAAACTATAGAACTTTTTTGAAATGCCAAATGCACACTTCCAAGTCTGAATTTGGTAATTTGGTTTTCCTAGCACAGTCTCTTTACCATATGTATTTCTCATTACAATAGCCAACAAAGTGTGTTTGGAAAGCAGCAAGGGGTTATGTCTTGTTTGGCTGCTTTGTCTCTAGTTTCTTGGGGACTCTAGGTAATATCTAGTAATAATATACTTGAAACTGTCTCCAGTACCATTACCAAAATTTAAGATGGCTTCATACTGAGAATTAGTTTGTAAATCCTCACCATAAGGGCAGGTAGTAGAGACACCAGAAAATTATGATATAACTTGTTTTAACCAATACTGAGGATCCACTCTCTACTGTCTTATGATTTCTGGAGTTACTCTATTGGATTAAGTTAGAGTCTAGTCCGAGCTCCTACAGAGTTCATGGTGTAGCAAGAGAAACAGACACATAAATAAAATGGTTTAAGGGGAGACCAAAGAAACCCTCACAGAGAAAGTGGCACTTAAATAGGGTTTTGAAGAATGAGCTTATGTACTTTAGGTAGACCTAAGGAATAAAGGGGAGAGAGAATAATATTGCAGGTAGAGGAATAACCTGTGTGAATCACAGTAAAGTGAATAGAGCCCTAGGAGGCTGAGGCCAAGGACACTTGTGACAGATGCTGGGCCTGGAGGTGGGGGTGGGGATAGGGGGTAGGAATCTAAAAAAGGGAAGCTGAAGGGTCTTGAATGCCAAGCAAATGGGTTCAGGCTTTACTTTAGGCAGTGAAGAAACATTGGAGGTTTTTAATGAGGAGAGTGACATTGCCACATCAAGGTTTTAGAAATTTTACTCTGGTGGCAGTGAGAAGCAGAAGATTTGATGGTCATATTAAAGGGAGGGCAAACAAGTAAGGGATTGTTGCAATATTTTTGGTGAGAGATAATATAGAAGAAGAATATCTTCAGTAAGCTGGGAGCAGTGACTCATATTTGTAATCCTAGCTACTTGAGCTACTTGAGAGGCTGAGGCAGGAGGACCACAAGTTCAAGGCCAGCCTGGGCAACTGGGCAACTGAGACCCTGCATAAATGTACAAAATAAAAAAGGGCTGGGGATATAACTATGATATATCACCATATGGTAAATGTATCACCAAATGGTAAATCACCTCTGGGAACAATCCTCAGTACCAAACCAAACCACACACACACACACACCTCTGTAATAAGCATGAAAAGAGAAGAGAAAATTGATACATGTAATCCCAGTCTCTTAAATCAGTGGCTACTCAAGATTTTTTCCAAATATTTTAATTTCATACCCCTCCAAGAAAACTTATCTGAAATACTTGCATATAAAATACAGATTTGTAATTTGTTAATAAGTGAAATATGTAAGATGAAACGTATATTTACTTATAATAAGCTTAATAAAATCAATGTAGCAAGTTTATGAAAGACAAATTTGCTAATAAAATCTGTGGCTGCCGATGAGATTTGCTGCACTTTATTGGCATTCATATACAATTATTTTAAGTTTATTAATTTTTAAAAATACCTTTATTTTATTTATTTATTTTTGTGTGGTGCTGAGGATTGAACCCAGGGCCTCACACATGATAGGCTAGTGCTCTACCTCTGAGCCATTACCCCAGCCCTACAATTTATTTAAAAATTTTTAATTGCATATATTGAATTTATAAAAGTAAATAGTTATAAATGCATAAATGGTCTTTAAAAATAGATCAGTTTAAGCTATAAGATTACTTTTAGGTTACATTGATTTGGAAACTTTAAAGAGTAGTAGTCAAAAAAGTTTATGTCAGAATTGTATCACCAGTAATATTTATCAATGCTTGCATTCCCTGTAATAAACGTGAAAGTCTGAAAAGGAGCACCAAAAAGTGAAGTTATTAGATTTTTTATCATGTCCTCTTATTGTAATGTGATGTATTATGCATTCATTTGTTTTTGCATAACTTATTTATTTTTGGCCAGGAAAAGTACATTCCCTAAACTAGTGCTCCTAAGTCTTGCCAGTGTTTGTCTGAAAGGAGCTCATATATGTTTTGGTAATAAATTCTCTCACAATTTTATATGAAGACATGGGCAGGTCTAATTTCCAAGTAAGACTAATGTAAAATTGTCCTCTGCCTCTTCTATAATCATTGGGTCCAGGGTAAGTTTCAGTGAATGGTATAAAGTCAGTATTGGAAAGCCCAGGACTGTCAGGCAGGACTTGTTCTGGATAACAATGGCAAGTATTACCAATCTCTGCAGTAGGAGATCAAAAGGAAGACTAATTCAAACTATTGTGTTAAATGTTAAAAGACAGTAAGAAAGAGACAGAGATAGGAGATATAGGGAGGCAATATATAAAACACTATATTAAATTTTTAATTGCATTTATCAAATTTATAAAAGTAAGTAGTTAATTGGGTTCATTCTGATGAACTTACAGTACATAATGTTGGAGAAACAGGGCAAGGTTCCAGATAGATTTCTGGAAATGCTAATAGTTGAACTAGAAGTAGGACTCTCAATGGGGAAAGAAATGGAGTGAATAAAAGAACAAAGTCACGTGATGTGGGGGTCACCCTCTGCTTTTGACAGTGGGAAAAGATGCTCAGACTCTTCAGAGGTCTTCTCATTCATTTTCCTGATCCTGAGCACAACTTCCCAGAATAGATCCATGGTCTCCCTTTGGTGGCTTGTGTGTCCTGGGTAGTCTAGGTCTTCACAGCCAATTCCATGTGTTAATAAGGAACAGTAACTCTTTTAGATAATAATGTTTGAGTAGCAATAAGCTCATAAGTGGAATTCATATAGCTTGAACACTTAATTAAGTATCTTCCCAACTGAGCATCTTAGTCACTTCTCCGAAGCAGGACTAAGGTCATTACCTAGTCAGAGTAAAATATAAAGCAAAGAACTCTTTTTCTGCATGAGGTCTAATAGAGCAAATCACCTACAAGGAAAGACATTATTTTTGCCAAAAAATAGAAGCACATGATGAGTCATGAGTCAATAAAAACATAACCATAAGCTATTTAGTGATTCATTGGTTACTTATTTCTAAAATAAGCTTCAAACAGAAGAGAATTTTCCTTATATCCTCAGATTCTCTTCTGAGATACACCCATAAAATTATAGGGTCAAACTCTACCTTTGACTACTGAAATAAAATTCCTATTGACGCAAAGCCTCTGGAAATTTGATTTGCGGAAGAAAGGTAACGATTTTTTCTGTGCTCTTACTTGTGAAATTTTTAGATTTTCTTTTTTCTGTCACTAAATAAAATTGGACCTTACTTTTCATACTTTACTATATTTGAAAAGAAGTTTGTAGAATGTGGTAAACTGTATTCTCTAATAGCCAAAGCAGTATTCCAAGGATCAGGTATTCCTATAGAGCATTACCATTTTCCCATAAAGAAGAGTCTTTTTCCCTTGAAACTAAGCAGGTCTTGTGATATGTTTAGATGGAAAGAATGTAGCACAAGAGACTCAGTATGTTTATTTCTCTACTCATGTCCTTTGATTTTGGGTGGGCACATGTGACTGACTGCCCCAGTGAATAAAATGCAAGGAAATGATGCTTCTGAGGCTCAACCATAAAATATGATATAGCTTCCAGCTGGCTTGCCCACTCTTGGGATACTTGCCTTTTTAATTGAGCCTCCATGTTGTGAGGAAGCATAGGCCATGTAGAGAAGTCATGTCTATATGTTTTCTTTCTTTCTTTTTAAAAAGTTTTCTCTTGTGCTGGGAATGGAATCCAGGTCCTTGTGTATGCTGGGCAAACATACTACCACTGAGCCACATCCCTAGTCCACGTCTGAATGTTCTGGTTGAATCCAACTAAGGCCCTAGCTAATATCCAGAGTGACTGTCAATCGTGGAAGTGAAAAAAATCTCTATTTGATTCCCAGTCCCAGCCTTTGAACCACAACCCCCACCCTGCAGAGGCTGAGCATAGTCAAGATGTCACGACCTAACCTACTCAAACAGCAGATTTGGGAACAAAATAAAATTTTTTTTGTAGTGACAGTTGGTTCCTCATAGAAGGTACATTATCACTGCATCTTCTGATGGTGGAAGGGGCAAACACACTCCCTTGGACCTCTTTTTAAGGGTAGCAATCCCATTCATAAGCACCCCACCCTCATGACCTAATCAATCCTAAAGGCACCACCTCTTAATACTATTGCTGTGTAGATTAGGTTTCAACCTATGAATTTTGGGAGAACACAAACATTCAGACCCTAGCAGTCATCCATGCCCTGGACTTTTTGCATGTCTACTTTCTTAGTACTTTTTCTTTTTCTTTCTTCCTTTTTTTGGTATTAATAATTCTTTTCAATAACTTCTGAAAAATGAATCACAGAATATCATCCAATACCCAGGACTCAAGTTCATAGCAACTGAATTGGTGACAGTCACAGAAACAAAACAAATACAAATATCATCAGTTCACAAGTGATTCTCAGTACTTTTTCTAAGGTTGCTAGTTGATGAGGGATATCATAGCTACAGTGACACAAAGTCACTCAGTACTAATTTCAGACAAATATTCACCATTACTCAGGGAGTCATTTAAAAGTTCATCCCCTGATGACTTTTTGAGTTGCTAATCATGAGAAGTTGCTGTTCCAGACTTTTTCAAAATCCCTGACTCACAGTCAACACTTCTGACAGATGACATAGATCGTTTACATAAGTTAAATACCGTTCATATTCATCTTCAGTGATGTAATATCTGTATCTCAATAGCTTTCTTTGCCCCATACTCTCAACTGCAAGTTGGAACATATATATCCACTGACATCCATTCCCTTCTGGGGCAGATTGGAGAACATACTCTACCTTTGAACCTCCTGCTATTTTTCCATCAGATAGCTCTGCTTCTCTACCTAAAGGTGTCTTTCTTGGGTCTACCTTCACCTAGCACAGAATTGGCCTTGTTGTATCTAACACACCCACCCACCCACCCACCCACCCACACACACACACACACACACATGCACATGCACACAAGTGAGATGATTCAGAAGAGAGAAAGAGGAAAGAAGTTCTCTCCAAAGATATAAAATAAATAATGTGGATTTTGGATTTTGTGGCAGTTGTCATAAGGACACAGAAATATATATATATATATGTGTGTGTGTGTGTGTGTGTGTGTGTGTGTGTATTTATCTAAATATGCAAACATATTATACTACTATATATAATACTATATATAGTAGTATATATATACTACTGTACACTTTACCCAGAACATTTTCCTAAAGATTCTCTTTAAATGCCTTTATGTTTTCCCAAAGTTCCATTCACCATGCCACCGACACCTTTTCCATTTCTCCCTATTTCTCCACCACAGCTCCTCTTAACCCTTGTCACCTTTGGTTCACATTGGCTGCTTCTTGTGCTAGTTCTTTTCTGTCATTCCCACAGATGATGTCTAGAATTTTTCTTACAGAAAATAATTTGATCTTCCTTTATTTTTCTATTCATGTTTTCATCCATTGCCAATCAATTTAGCACAACAAAATCTTGTCCTTGGAATCCGCCACTCCTAAAAGATGAAAGGAAGGATTATAATAAATATAATTCAATATTTTCCTATTACATGCATTGTTTCTGTTTAATATTGTGCTTTCTCTCTAATCTATTGCTTCAATTTAATCTCTTAATTCTCACCATCACCAAATTTATCATAATTCACTCATTTCTTAAGCATTTATATACAAGGAGCAGTGCTAGATAGTGAACCCAAAGGAAATGAGACACACTTCGATTACCCCTAGGCTCAAAAGAGCCTGTAGTCTAGTCTCTGCCACCACAGACTCTTTCCTCATTGCACTTTCACTACTTAAACTTATTTATTTATTCACTTGCAGATTCTAGGATTCTTAGACTCTTCCAGTAGATTCTAAGATCTGTGAGACTGGAAGCTAGGTCTGTTTTGCTTAATAATGCCTTTAGCATTTTTTCAGTCAGAAAGCCCAATACATATTTATTGAATGAATGAATAAATCAATTAAATATTACCTATGTGTCTTTTCCAAAATGTAGTCAGTCTTCTATATCCATGGATTCTGTATTCTTGGACTCAACCAACAGCTGATCAGAATATTCCAAAAAAAATTGTGTCTGTAGTAAATACACACAGGATTTCTTTCCTTGTAGTTAGTCCCCAAAAACACAGTATAACAACTATTAACATAAGATATTATAAATAATCTAGAGAGAACTTCAAGTGCATCGGAGGATGTGTATAGGTTATATGTAAATACTATGCCATTTAAAGAAGGGACTTGAGCATCTGCAGATTTTGGTATCCATGGGGTCCTGGGACCCATCCCCGTAGAAACTTATGAACAATTGTACTCTCCATTTTTCCACATCTTTGGCTTCATTTATTTATTTATTTTTACTTTGCCTGGCTCCAAAAAGAACTTAAGAATATTAATGAAAATACAGTCAACAAAACAAGAGAGGATGGTTTAAAATAAGTAAGAAAAAAAGTGAGGCAAAGTTAAAACAAAGTTTGGAAAGTCAAATGAATGCAAATAGGAGAAACAGGTTTTTTTTTTCTAATTTTTTTGTGTGTGACTCAGAATAAGTAATAATACATTTTATATTATGATTATGTACACAAACATATGTAACTGGAATAAAGTTTCACAAAACACTTAAGGTTACTACAAGAATTATAATCTGCTGTATATTATTCTGTTTGTTTATTTACACATCATAAATTTGTGACCATGCCTAGTTGTAAGCAGAGGAAGAGAATCATTTTGTGTTTTATAAGTTTGTAAATTAAGAATTATATAAGGCACTAAAGCTCTTATTTCAAAGTAAATATACACTTTGAAAAATAGTATCCTATTATACATAGATGTTTATTTCTTCCCTATCTTGATTGCTTTGGACATTCAAATTTTATATCTCTCTTATGCTGTACAGTTGACTAAGCCATTAGCAACTTTAATAAAGTATTCTATTTTTACAAAAGGATGTTTTCCTAACATGTACTCTACCCATACCCAAGGAGTCCTTGGTAGCCACCCAAATTGCAGAGTGGTAATTAATGACAACAGTGCCAATCCTGCCACGTTCAACCCTATGTCTCAATTAATATTCCCAACATATGGCGGCCTAATGAATCACTTGTATCTGTTAGAATTATGCATCTGTCCAAACCAGTGGTTCTCTACTAGGAGAGTGTGTCTTATTCACTTTGGGAGCATTTGCAAACTATGCAAGAAGAGTGTAGTTTCCCTTCCATCACACAAGATTCACATGAGATTCTAGTCAACTCATGGTCTGGCTAATCTGCAATTAAAGCAGAAAATAGACTGCAGATTCTTAATTTTTCTTATTTCTTTATATTTCCTGTACTTGTACATATCTTCTGGTTTCTAAGTCTTCCAATGTTGGCTACCAATTATTTTATTCTAACCTATTTCTTATTTTCAAATAGAAGTCAGATTGATATTTTGCCTGTGGGGTTGGTGATATGTACTAGCCAAGAGCTTGGAATTTTATAGTATTAGTTAAATGTAGCTTGAAAGTCCCTTTCTGCTTTTGTGTAACTTTATTTATAAAACAGAGAAGTAGGAATATCTTTCTCATGGGGATACTCTGAGGGTTAAAAACAAAGAGATGAGCCATATAAAATGCTTGGCAAAATGTGCAACCCAAATGTATAAACAGAGGGTTCAATAAAGTATTAGATACTATTATATTTATTATTATTATTTTGTGTTAATTTCGAAAAGAAATTGTTGATTGATGTTTGTCTAATCACCTTTCATTATGTCTTATTTTCTACACTACTGTCCAACCCCCGAAGGACTTTAAATGTTATTTATTGTCTTTAAGGAAAAACTCATTATCATCTTAACTTCAATTGAAATTAACAACCCTGCCATGTATGACAATTTATCTTGCTGATTTTTTCAATAAATATTCTTAAGTGCCTGTTGATTAAACTGGATTCTATAATATTTTTGTCCTACACTGCATCATTTGTTTAAAAATATTTTACTTTTAGACTGAACTTCTCCAATTTTTCTGAATTAGAATGTATTGTCTATGTAAGAAACAACAAACTAATCTCATCTGATCTATTCAATAATTAATACCTCCAGTTAAAACCTCACACTTTTCCATTTTCTATGCTTTACGGAGAATTAGAGGTGCCAGATAAAATGCAGGATGCCTAATTAAATTTGAATTTCAGAAAATAAATGAATCATTTCTTAGCATACTATGTCTTATATATTGAAGGAGATATAGTTCTATCACATTTTTTATTGCTTATCTGGAAAATTCAAATTTAGCTGTATCTACCTGTATTTTAATTTTCTAACAAATATTTCTGCTAGGAATGCAAATAGAAATGAAATATAAATATAAAATAATAAGTAGGGCACAGTGGTGCCTATAATCCCTGTCTTTTAGGAGGTTGAGGCAAGAGGATCAGGAATTCAAGGCCAATGTGGGCAACTGCAGAAAAGATACCTTGTCTCAAAAATAAATTAAATATCTTACAATAAAAAGCAATATATTTAGTCTGATTGCTGAACTTACAAATTGTCAGTATGCTATTCTCTCATTTGTTTGTGTACTGTTTTTTTTAAACTTGATCAACCAGTTATTTACCACAGCTGAAGAACAGGCTGCCTGTGCTCGCTCAGTTTGTGGTTGCAGGACACATAGGTCAATCTACAAATGCAGGATGAGAATGCTGTTGGCTGTTATGCTAGTCAATCTTAATTGATGTTAATATCAAAGCCCCAATTCAAGCCTGCTATCTTTCCAGGGGCCCTAAACACTCCTCTGCTCTCCTTCCTCCTGAATCCTGTGTACATACAATTCCTCCATTGATTTCTCAGGCTTCATCTGGAATTACCAGGATGAGGTGAGCAAGATCAGATTAACACATCAAACGCTGAAATAGCTCCATACCTGGATCCCCAAGTAAAGGCTATGAGATCTGTACTTAACCGTGACTTTTGCCTATAATTTAGCTGTCAACTTCATTTCTGAGCTCAGACTTAATGACCATGTAATACACACCTCAGTTTTAGAAGAAATTAATTTGGCTCTGTGCCTGTTTCTGAAAACAGGAAAACAGAACTCCTTTTCTCTTTTCAGGAGTGCACAATTTTGGCTTTCATGCTGTAAATATCGATTTGCCTTTACTGCTGTGAAGCATCTTTCCTTCCCTTTTCATCCTACCATGTAAATCAGCAAAAGAGCCAAGGTGAGGTCATGGAAACTGTACACTGAGCTGGGGTTTAGGAGGTGGGGGAGAAAGAAAAATGTGTGTTCCTTTCCAAATATGTTAGTCTCAAGTGGGAAAACTAATAGAGCCTAAGATAATGATCAGCCAGATGTTGCCCCTCTTCAAACAACGAAGTACATAAAACTTTCCTCTTAAAATCGATCTGGAAAAATGGCACAAAACATTTACAACTAAAGCAACTCATCAGGAGGTATCCAAATTGTGTGTGTGTGTGTGTGTGTGTGTGTGTGTGTGTGTTTACAGGAAATCACATAAATACTGGCCTATCTGTTGGAAACAATTCTCAGCAATGAAAAAATTAAATTTGAAGAATTAGGTGACTAGATCTTTTTCTACAACTAATTAATAGCTAAAGCCACAGAACTCTATTTTAGTAGGGAATAACACACCCATGTTAAGCTTGCTATTTGCATTGTGGTAATACTATTATAAAGTATGATGATAAAATTAATTATAGATTACTAAAATTTGAAGATCATAAAAATAGAAAGGCTTGTATATGAATCAAAATATCTTATAAAAATGGAAGGGTGATGATTACAATATAGTTAAAAGTGCATTACTTTTTATAAAGAACTTAAAATTTAAAATATAAACACTTAAATAATATATGTGTTTGCCAGGCACAGTGGAGCATGCCTGTAATCCCAGTAGTTTGGAAGGCTGAGACAGGAGGATCACAAGTTCAAAGCAAGCCTCAGCAATGGTGAGGTGCTAAGTCACTCAGAGAGACCCTGTCTCTAATAAAATACAAAATTGGGCTGAGGATGTGGCTCAGTGGTTGAGTCCCCCTGAGTTCAATCCCTGGTACTGTTCCCCGCCACGTATGTGAAAGATGCATTGTGTAGCCCAAATATGCACATGGAAATTATATTTAATGGAACAGTTTAAAAGGGATTGACAAACAATAGCAGGCAGGTTGGGACTTGTTTTGTAGATAAAATTTTATTTAAGCCCAGCAATGCCCTTTATGTATGTATTGTGCAGGGTTCCTTTCCAAATATGTGATGGACTTGGGTAATTTCAATAGAGAGTATATGACTTACAAAGACTAGTATATTTATCAAGTATTTATCTGGTCCTTCACAGAAAATTCCAAGACATGGCTACCTAAAAAAAATCCTCTCTGGTTTAATGATTTCATTACACTGAGTTTAATTTTATTCTTCACTACTGGCACATGAAGATGAAAAAATGCATTACTGGGTAAGAACTTTATCATGTACAGAGATAAATAGAAGAAACTTTCTTTTATATCTGTAACTACAATTTTCTTCTAATTTTATTTATTTTTTCCTTGCCTTATTTTCCCTTTTGTTTTTTATTATTCTATCTTGTCATTTACCTATGTTCTACCTCTAATATATTTTCTACATATGTTTTGAGAGTGACAATTTTAGGGTTCACATAAAGCATAAGGGCTTTTTGCATAGAAGATATAGTCATCTGTATGCATATGAGTGTTGAAAACTTGTTTATAACCTCTGATGAACTGAAAATATAAACTGAAGATGAAGAGGACTTTGCCCAGCTCTTCTGATACTCATTTGATGTTGTGTAACAGCAAAAAGCAGGAAGAATTCTGCTTGGCTCACATAACTGTAAAAATTTGTCTCCACCCAGGTAATTTGCAGACACTGGGGACTGAAAGGCAAACAGATAAAGTTCAGATCTCTTGTTGTTCTCTTTCATACATCTTGTACTTCCTCCTATTTGTTAGGAAAATTTGTACTTCATGTGTGCAAGTCGTGTGTATTAATTGGGTCTTTGTACTATGGTTTCCACGAAGACAGGGACAACGTTCATTTGGTGACATTTTTAATCTCAGTGTCCTTCATATAGACAGTCTTCCAAGAATATTTACTGAATAACTTGAGTAAATAATGGGGGGGTGTTGCAGAAACATTTTAATAATTGAAACGACAAAGTTTTTTAAATCTTATTTGGGTCATCCTGGAGACAATTTGAAATTTAGATTTAAGGAGGCTCAGACGGGAGAATGAGAGTCAAATCTTCCAACTTTCCAAGACAGATGATTTAGAAAACTTTCAATAAAAAATATCAATTGAATACATTTTTTCGGCCAAATACTGTTTGACGTATAGGACCAGCAAGACAAAACTGAACAAGATACAGTCCTGACACTTGAAATGATTACAACTTAGGATGCCCGTGAAATGTGTAATGAAATATGAGTAGGTAGCGCAAAAGAAAGCACTTAATGGAGAATATGGTGTTTGAAGAGAATACTGAACAATGAACACAAATCTAATGAGTAGACTAATCTAGATTGTTGGAATAAACAAAGCCCAAGAGGATGGAACGGTTTGCAAACCCAGTCTGGCCAACCAGGTATTCTACTGTGAGAGAAGCACTCAGGGAATGTAACAGTACCAACTACAAGACAGATGGCAACCTGCTTACTCTGACAAAGGGTGGGGAATATTCTATAGGCAATGAGGAAGCATGAAGAGGTTTTCAGGAGATACACCATAATATGACCAATATTATAGGATGAAAATTTTGGTGATGGTGTTTTGACTACCCTGTAGGTGAGAAAAGCAAGAAGAAGGCTGTAGAAATTGCTCCAAAGAAAGATGATGAAATCCTGAACTAGTGTAATTGCTTCTGTAGAGGAGATAAAGATCAAACCCTAATGAACTGAAGGAGCGCCACTGGTAGGTAGCCTTGTTGAATAGGAATACTTCAATTTACTAGAACTTTCCATATACAGAAGGTGGTACCTAGTCAGTTTGAAAGAGAACAGGACTCCCTTTTGATTGGGAGAAACATGGGTGAATGGTTAAGCACAGATTAGATAAGATCATTGCATCAGAATATACTTTAAGTTTCAATTACTTCAAATTTCACCGTTTTGGAGCAAGTCAGAGTCAGGGTCTATGCAATACATATTTCTTTTCCTTACTATTCCATTAAACATTGAGAAGTTGCAATGCTAAGAATGGGAAATATGACCATGGAAAAGAAAATTAAATCTCTTCAATGGAAGATCTAGCATTTGAGAGTATATGACTTACAAGGACTAGTATATTTATCAAATATTTATCTGGTCCTTCACAGAAAATTCTTTAACCATTATACAAAAAATTAGCTTCTGAAATCTTCACACTACTACCCTTCCAAAATTAAATTTCGTAGAACATAAATATGAGTAATAATGCTTGTATCCACATATGTTGAAATAGAATATAGACTTAATGCAATTCATTGGGCTTTAAAAAATAAGTTGCCAAACTAGTTATAATCACATGAATCAATCCACACTTAAATACAAATAGGATTCTTAACACACACACACACACACACACACACACACATACACACATACAAATAAATCTATTTCCTAAAAGTTATAGAGATGTCCTGAATAAAATTTTTCAATAATTTAAAATTGTCATTTAAATTGGTAATTAAATTTTATTTCTCCAATAAATTCTTTAATAGATTCATTTTCCCAACCATCAAACAAGTAGTACTATTAACAAACTACTGAAACGGAGGAAAGATGAAAAAATAAAAAGATAACACAGAACATAGAGGATTTTTAGGGAAATGAAACTACTGTGCATGATACTGTAATGTTGAATAGATAGTATATATTTGTCCAAATCCATAGGATGTGCACCGAGAGTGATCCCTAATGTAAACTGTGAATTCTGGGTGCTAATGATGTGTTAACATAGGATCACCGTGTACAATAAGTGCACTACTCTGGGAGGCTGATCATTATGGGGAGCTATGCATATGTTGGGTGAGGGGCGCATATGGGACAATCTTTACTTTCCACTTGATATTGCTGCAAACCTAAGGCATGTTATGAGAAATATATATTTCTCCTACCCACTTTGATTCTTTGCCACACAGTAGCTACTGCCTTTCCCCATCCTCTCAGTTTTGCCTCTAACTGCCCAACCACTAACTTTGAACCCAGAATCCAGCTTGGCTTGGACCTGATCTATTTGAACGTGTCCACTGTGCCTCTGAACTTTCTCTGAGGGAGGTAAGGTGGGTTCTGAATTGTTCTAGGAGATATAACTATCAATTCATGGTGGGTGCTTCAGACATGACATAGGTTCTACAGATAAAATGATGAATGAGACAGATCTCAGCTGGGATCTTCTGTAAGAGGAGAAAAACAGAAGCATTAGTAATACTATTGGTTGATAATCATAATAACAATGTAGCTATGATAGAGGTGGCAGAGAGGAAGGAATGTTTATTTTGGTATTACAGGTGCTGAAAAGGTCTTATACAGAGGACACAACAGGATTATGTTTTCAAAGACTAATCAAGATTTTCCTGATTCAAGAGAAAGTGATATGAGGAGACTGGGAGTAAAGGAATAATAATAATAAAAAAAGGCATGAAAGAATTAAAAAGTTTTTCATACCTTTTATATAACTAGATCTCTGTATTGGTCCCACTTCTAGATCCCAATTCTTATAACTTACCAAATTCTTTTCACTCCCAATCCCTGCTTTAATATTTGGACAGTTTACAGGAGAATGGAGTTCTGCCCCTGGATAGTAACTATTTTTAATAGTGGCCATTAGACTTCTTGGATGCGCCTGTCAGCCCTAGGTCCTGATTCTGAATGTCATCTGCACTTGTAGATCCCATATTTCTGCATCTATTTACTTTCTTGGTGTCTTTACCCATTTTCCACTGCTGTAACAAAATACTTGACAAGTAGAAGCTTAATTTGCTCATAGTTCTGGAGGCTAGAAAGTCCAAGAGCATGGTGCTGGCACCTGCTTGGTTTCTGCTGAGGTCTTTTCCACTACATCCTAACATGGCAGAGGATATTGCCCAGTGAGACAAAGCAAGCATGCCAGAGAGAATTCACATTTATAACAAAATCTCTCCCTCAATAACCCATTAAGCCATGCGTGAATTGATGCATTTGTGATAGTAGAGCCCTCATAATCCTATCACCTTCTAAAGATCTCATCTTTCAAGATTGCTGCATTGTTACATTTCCAACATGTGATCTTTGGGGCGGGGGGCACATATTTGAACCCTAGCATTTGGATACCTAATCGGTGTAAGCTGAGATATTTTAATGACTTTTATATTCTGAGCTTTACCTCTCTTGTAGATGAAGCTTTCTCAGAGGTAAAGTCTTGGTTAAGGATTTAAGTATGAGTAATTTGTAAAAGAATAATCTCAGGAGTAAAAGTGAGCAAGTGAGGGAAGACAATGGAGACGTAAAGAAGTCAAGCAATAATGTGGTTTCAGGTGTGGCTCCAAACTCAGTATGATTCTGTGAAGAACCTGAGCATGAATTACATTTCAGAACATGTTTTATCTTGGGGCAAAGGAACTTGAAGTTTGTACCCACATGCACATTGGACATTGGCTACAGGTGGCCACTGTAGTCTGTGGGGGAAGCTGTAAACTCCCAACGGTTTCCAGGGAGATAACGTCAGTGCACAGGATGAGCCTTAGAAAGTCACTGGTTCTAGCTGTTAGCAGCACAGCAGTCAGAAGATGGGTAATACTTCTCAAGGGAACAGAAAGGATCTGGTGAGCCATCCATTGTAGGCTAATACCAAGTTTTTCCCAAATGCATGCCTGAGATACTGAACAGAATGTTTCAGGTCCCACATCTCCTCAGCCTTTTTCTACCCACTATAATTAGGTGGACTGCTTCTCTAGGCTGAGTTCCAACACAAAATGCATGTATTCTTTGAAAGCTATTGTCACTTCAGAGACAGAAAAAGAACAGGGTTTTATTGCTTTTGGGGGTAAGTAAAATCGGAGAGCTTTGAGTTTATATGAAAACAACATTCTATATAGAAAACAGAGTTTGAACCTTTAATATGCATAAAAAGATTTCAATGATAGGTTATTTCTGGATCCAAAGGCCAACTGAAGCATTTTCAGGATAGTTTACATTCAGATTTATTACACTTACAATTCAATGTTCTTGATGAGGTTTAGACTGACTACAAGAAAAAAAAGCAAATGCAGGATGAGACCATTCAGCTTAAATAATTTTTTTTTTGCAACTCCAATCAAGAGTTTTGAGTATTTTAATACATGATTCCTGCTTGTACTATATGATTAGTAATTAGAATTTGGGAAAACATATGCATTTTTTATATTATTCCTGTAGGAAGATTATCATTAGAGAGATTTTTTCTTTTTTCTCTGAAATAAAGTATTTTAAAAGCTTAAATTATTGGACTTATAAAAATGTACATTTATATATCTCTTTTATGAGACAAATAATAATGATGTTGTCATTTGGCAAGAATTTGTTGAGATTAACAACTTTCAGGTCAAATTAGAAATCTAGCATCAATTCAATCCAGTATTCAACATACTTCCCATTCCTAAATTATAGCCACAGACATTCATAATTACTAGTGTGACATAGTTACTGTTGTGAACTGAGTGGGTTAACTTGTTCTTACTATAGTTTAAGTACATTCTATTTTTATTTCATTTCTTGGAAAATGGATAATCTATGTACAATAATTCTTACTTAATGAGACAATTCAAGTATTCACTTTCCTGTCATTCTGGATAAATGGGCACTGGTTATATCTTTGTTTCCATCATACCATGTTTGTGGTGACGTCATACTCTAGTTTTACAGATAATTTTATTTATCACACCAGAATTGGCCAATGCCTGCAAAGGTTACATCTGTAAAGTAAACATAAAACACTAGGGAGCCAAGTGGAGCCCAAATGATTTGTTTACATTTCACATTGATTTTTAAAATCTCATTTCCCTGTTTTGTTACAGATGGTAGTGGAAAAAACAATAGGATCCCTGAATGAATAAAAAAAAAAAATCCCCAGATTACTATGTTGTAAAAGCAAGTCCTTGACATTCTTCCTGTTTCATCCAAGGAGATGGTGACATCCACTTTGTTATCTGGAGGAAGCAGGGAAGGTCATTCTTGCTTTGATGCTTAGATGTTTCTTCAAAGGCAAAATGGCAGCAGATAAAAGGAAATGATACATGGGATTGGCATGGATGGCACCTGTAATGGGAAAACATTTGTTAGCTAAGATTGTATCATTTGCACACATTTGTGACTATAGGTTATTTTTCTTCATGTTCTAATTTTGTTAACTTCAGGCAAATAGCAAGTAAAATTAGCATTTTATTGTTCCTGTGAGAACAATGCTGCTTTTGACCTATACTCTGTACATTTGAGTAATAATAAAGAAGAAAAAAAGATGATTAGGCAAACATCCTGTTGCTTATCTTAGTAAACTAGTAGTTTCACAGCCTTAATTTAGATTGCAGAGTATATGCAAGTTGGTAATCTTAAAGACATATCTGTGCAGTTTTATTTTCTAATTTTGTTGAAATAATCATTCATCGTTGAATTTTTCAAGTGGTACTTGACTTAGCATGTAAATTGAAGAAAGAATGTTTTAATATGTTCCTATTCAGAGGATGGGTCTTCTTTCAGCCTTTTATGTGAAAAACTACAAAAAGAGAGAAAGGATGTATATTTTTCAAGTATTCCTGAACAATGTATCAAGATTTAAATTGAACAGAATTTCACAGAATATCAGAGGTATTGTCTCTGGGTAAACTTCAAATGTCATCCGTAGGGATGTTCTTTTAGCATTATGCTTGTGCTCTCTAGGTTTATTCTCAACACAGTGGCAAGAGGAAGCCTCTGGAAATGTAAAATCATGTCCCTCCTTGTCTTCCACCCTGCAACAGTAGCCCATATCACTCTGAGAGAAAGCACATATAGTTACTATTAGCTTACTTCCCTTCCCCATCTCTGATTGGTTATCACAGGAATCCTTCCTCTCTTGCCCTCCATTCCTTCTAAGTCACTGCCTCTGGCCTTCTCACTCTTTGTGCCTTAGATCTGTGTTCTCTGTGTGGAGATTTCTTCCCCCAGATATCTCTACACCCTACACCTTTGCTTTTTTCAATTCTTGGCTCAAATATTTCAAATGATATGCTTTCTGTGAGGTTGTTCCTTTATTCCCCACTTCCCCACTGAATACTCCCAATTCCTTTAACCTGACACCCCTCCCCTCACCTCATTGCACTTATTAATTTTATTTTTTAAAAAATATTATTTGTTTATTTACTTTAAGATGGGGTTCTGCTATGTATCCCAGGTTGGCACTGAATTTGTGATCCTACCATCTCAGACTCCTGAGTTGCTGGGATTATCCACCTACTTATTAATTTTATGTTTCCTTGATCCAGTGGAATGTGAGTTTCACAAAGACAGGGAATTGGGCTGTTTTGTTTAATCAGAGAAGTGCAAAGTCTGGCACAGTATAGATGCGCAGTAGATATTCGTTGAATGAATGAATGTATCTATTGATATTTTATAAAAGTGACAGAAAATGCTTTGGGTCACCATAACATAAACTGTTACCGGCTGCTGAAATGTGTTGTTATTTTTGAAAGAGTACTAATAAATAGCTCCCTCCTGTCTCATCTAGGTGTAAATCTATTCATAAATGAAGCTTTTTTTTTCAGACAGAGGAGATAGTATCACATTTATACTAGAAGAACCAGTTTAAAAAAAAAAAAGATCATGCTTATGTCTGTAGGCAAGTTAGTTACCAAATACTGAACCCCCAAATTATGTACGAGTATCTACGAAGCAGCTCTGGACTGTGGTAGATGTCTCCCAACAGAAGCAGAACCAGTACTGCAGCATGGCTACTCCTCAGAACAAAGAAAAAGGAAGAAGCTGGGATATCCATGTATGTATTCAATAATAATTGCTCTATTTGGGGGTGGGTGGGAAGCAGAGCAGCTGAGGTAGGGACAGGGGAATGTGTGGTGCGGGCATAGAGAGAGGGGCCCTAGTGTTGCTCTAATAAATATCCCTTCATATAGAAGAAAATGTTAGGAATGGGAAAAAAGCAGTGTCTTTCTAATAATACCTATGTTCTTTCTCTTTTGAAATGTCTCCTTTTTGGTTAGAAGTAATATATATCAGATATTTGGAATTCTTACTTTTCTTCTCCCATAGAGATGAAAAACCAGTTCACCTGGTTGGAGTGAAAGAATTGCTGAAAATATATAACTAGGGCCTAACTTATTGCAGTCAGCAGAAAAGTTGGAAGTCTGTGATTTTAAAATGTAGATCCTTTAATATCCCCTCAACTCTACTAATACTAACATTGCAAATGTCTTCAAGTCACAGACACCATCCTTTGGGTTTTCTTCTAGCTAACGAGAAGGAAATAATTAAGAAAGCACAGATACATTACAGATATATTTGGTTGTTTTTTTTAATGTGCCAAGAAGTGGTAGTATAGTAGTGTACAAAGTAAGTATAGTCTAAGCCCACAATATATTGCCTAAGAAGTATAAGGACATGTAGAGAGGAAAGAGGGCATCAATAATACCAGATAGGTATGCACATTGAGGCAAAAGTTGGGGATAGGTAGAACATTGACTCACTCCCTAATTTATTCAGTGTTTATTGACTCCCCTTTATGCCACAGGCACAGTATCAAGTACAGAGAATACAAAGATAAGACACAGTTCTTCCCTCAAAAAAGAGTTTAAAATGGGAGAGAGAAAAAAGCAGATAATTAAAACATTTATAACATGACTATGTCTTGGCCTGTACACAAAGCTGTGTTGACTCAAAGAAAACTTAGCTTACCTCTCCAAGTAGGGGGTTGAGCTTAAGCAATAGAATAGAAATAGCTGAACAAAACAGGAAGTGAATTGGAAGATAGATTTGAGATGCTCACTCAAAATATGCCAGAGTGACATACAGGTAGGATGAAGTGATCAACTTCTGCATATGTTTAGTTATAGTAAGAAAAGGAGAGACTAAAAAGAATAGGGGAAAGGTAGAAGCTCTGACTTTTCTAGAATAAAGTATCTAAGAGTTTTTTAGATTTAAAAATTCCAATGCTTTTTAATCAGTAAAACTAAAAACAAACCAATACATAGACATTAAAAATGAAACTATAGAGCAAAAAAAGAAAAACTGAAAATTGAAAAAAAATAAGCAGAGAGAAAAAATAACTTATTTATAAAATAACAACAGGAATGACAGCAGAATTCTCATTAGCAATGAGACAAACTAAAAAAAAAAATAGAATCCTATCTTCCAAGGAATGTGGAAAATTATCTGCCAGGCTGCCATTTGGTTCCCATCAAGTTATTATTTGAAAATGAGAATGAAATGAAGCCATTTCCAAATATACACAGACTATTTATTACCCTTAGATTCTTTGTGTTTTGAGAAGGTACTGGGGATTGAACTCAGGGACAGTCAACCACAGAGCCAAATCCCCAGCTCTATTTTGTATTTTATTTAGAGACAGGGTCTCACCAAGTTGCTTAATAACACACTGGTGCTGAGGCTGGCTTTGAACTTGCTATCCTCCTGCCTCAGCCTCCTGAGGTGCTGGGGTTATAGACGTGAGCCACTGGGCCTAGCTTACCCATAGACTCTTGAAAAAATACTCAAAAAGATGAGATGCAACACAGAAAAGAAGAATGGGTACAAAAATCAGTGGTAATCAAAGGAACAGAGGCAAATAGGAGGCCTGAGGTATCTGGAGGCCTGGGAAAAGAAGAGGTTGATGCAGGTACAGGGAGGTAAACTGAGGCCTGTGACAACTGCTGCTTTTATCCTCTACTAGGGATTTGTGATTTTCCTGAAAATTCAAGGAATATTGAAGGGTCTTAGAGGGTTGGTGCACATTTAGAATTGTGCTTCCGTAAGATCACTGTGGTAGAGGAAGAGAATGTATTGGAAGGAAGCATGATTAGTACCTCAGAGGCCAATTGCAGGTTGTGGGTATAATTTAGATGAGAAATGATTAGGGTCTGGATAAAGGTGAGGCAAGGTATAAGGTGGTCACACTCTGGAGGCACTGAGGAGGTAACTCCTCAGGACTCAAACAATGAGACCTGAGGAGAAGGAGAGAAGGTCTCAAGGATGCGATTGCTACCTTAGGGCAGCTTCAATGGAGTCCAGCTGCAGTGAGAATAGGAATAGGAAAGGAGGCGAAAGGGAGAAAGCACTGATAACTCTGTTGAGAGTTCAACTGGGTAGAGAGACTCAGAGTGGTAGTCAGAGAAAGATCAGAATGAAAAAAAGATCTTAGGATGGGTGACTTAATTAGTATTAAGTTGAAATGCAAAGGTGAGTGAGATGGGAAAATTAGGAGGCAAAAGTCAAAGACCAAGAAAGGATGGAGATACCGGAGAGAAAAGGGAGGTGGGAGATAGAGAGTCTGATAGGCCAGGGGAGAGAGAACTCACAGCTCCCTGCTCCTTTGCAAATAGCACCAATACTGGCACACACCAGCAAAAAATAAACATTGAGTGAATTAATGAATCAGTGAAAGGATGGAGGAATGATGATGGGTGTGTTCAGGCCAACTCCAGGACTTAGACACTAAGGCCATCATGTTCTCAAGTTAGCTCTGGCAGACCTCTAGTGGCCGAAAAGAAAATTCAGCAAGCTAACGGTAGAGAACAAAATTTGAGTAAGATGGTTTTAGCACAATTATGTACAATAGAAGAACCACATAAAAGAACAGTTCTATAAAGATCCTATCATACTGAGTCTTTTCTGTGCTCATTTTCTTATCAATAAGGTTTCATGGCACATGCATTATGATTTCACTTTTATAATTAAGTACTCAGAGTGAATGGCTTATGGAAATAAAGCCAGTAATCTTTTAATTATGATTAAAACTTTTAAAAAAAATACCTGCAGGAGGGGAATAATTACTCATTCTGTAATTTCTTGGTGCAAGCTGCATAAGATAAAAGTACCTATTCATTTTCAAATGGGGAAAAGGGGAAGGAAACTATTATAACCAAATGAAGTCTTTATTGTAGACATCTCAAATATGATGAAAATGACACATTTAAAAGTGAAAACAGCAATAGACATTTTTTAAAAGTACAGAAAATATAAAAGGGTAACAAAGTATTTCAGTTTATTCTGATTCAAATTAAGTGGAGTTCTTTGGGATTTCTTATTTATTGTTTTTATCAATTTTAATTGTTTCCTTTTAGTTACATAGAACATTAGGACACATTTTTGACACAATCACAAAAACATGGAATGTAACTTGCTCTAATTCAGTCCCCAGCAGTGTGCCCCTGCTCCCATCCTCTCCTCTACTGATTTTTTCTGCCATCTATTTATAGTTTTCTTACATTAGTATCTTGTGAGTATACTCCACGTTGGGATTCACTATGCGATACTCATGGACATAGGAAAGTTTGGTCAGATTCATTCCACTGTTCCTCCCTTTGCCCATCCCTGCTTCCTCCCTCTCAATCACCTTTACTCTCCTAATCTTTCCTCCATGATGATGAGTTTCCCACTCCCTTATTTTCCTTTCTCTCTGCCCTATCCTTCTTTCTCCTGCTATTTCTTTCTTCTTGTTTTGAATTAGCTTCCTCATACCAGAGAAAGCATTTGACATTTTCCTTTTGGGGAATGGCTTATTAATTTAACTCAATGATAGTTTCCCCTTCCATCCATTTACCAGAAAATGCCATAATTTCTGTACAGCTGACTAATACTCCTTTATACACACACACACACATACACACACACACACACACACACACGCACATACACACACACACATATATATGTATGTTTATGTATATCACATTTCCTTTCTCCATTCTTCTGTTGAAGGGCACTTAGTTTTTACATAGCTTGGCTATTGTGAATTATGCTGCTCTAAACATTGATGTGGCTGTATCACTGTAGTATTTTGATTTAAAATCTTTTGGATATATGCTGAGGAGTAGGATAACTGAGTCATATGGTGGTTGCATCCTAGGTTTTGAGGAATCTCCATACTGCTATTCCAGAGTGGTTGCACTCATCTGTTGTCCCACCAACAGTGTATGAGTGTACCTATCCTGCCCTCATCCTCATCAATATTTATTATTTCTTGTATTCTTGATAAGTCCCATTCTGACTGGAGTGAGATGAAATTTCAGTGTAGTTTTGATTTACATTTCCTTAATTACAAGAGATATTGAATATTTTTAAATACTTTTGACCATCTGTATTTTAACATTTGAGAAGTTTCTAATTAAGTATTTTGCCCATTTGTTATGTTTTTTGAGTTCTTTATATATTCTTGATACTAATGCCCTATCTGAAGAGCAGGTAGCAAAGATCTTCTTCCATTCTGAAGGCTTTCTTCATTTCATACCCTTAATTTTGTTTCATTTGCTTTGCATAGCTTTCAATTTTATGACATTCCACGTATTGATTTTTATTTTATTTCTTGTGCTTTTGGAGTCTTCTTAAGGAAGTTGGTTTCTATGCAACACGCCAGAGTATTGGGTCTAAATTTTCCTGTAGCAGTTGCAGATTTTCTGATCTAATTATAGTTCTTTGATCTACTTTGACACACACACACACACACACACACACACACACACACACACACACATATATATATATATATATATATATATAATCTCACATTGAATCTGTTTAGACTTTTGGTAGTATGGCTATTTTGACGATATTTATTCTGCCTATCTGAGAACATGGGAGATATTTTCATCTTCTAAGGCCTTCTTCAATTTCTTTCTTTAGTATTCTATATTTCCATCATAGAGTTCCTACACCTCTTTTATTAGATTGACTCCCAAACATTATTTCTTGGGCTGTTGTGAATGAGATAGTTTTCCTCCTTTCTATTTCAGCAGATTCATCATTGGAATATAGAAATGCAATTGGTTTATGGGTGTTCATCTTGAATATCCTGTTAAATTGATGAATTCATTTATGGGCTCTAAAATTCTTCTGGTGGAGTTTCTTGGGTTTTCTAAGTATAGGAACATGTTTCCAGCAAATAGATAATTTGAGCTCTTCTTTCCCTATGCATATACTTTTAATTTCCTTCTCTTGCCTAATTGCTATGACTAGGATTTCAAGGACTATGTTGAGTAGGAGTGGTGAAAGTGGGCCTCCTTGTCTTGTTCCTGTTTTTAGAGGACATGCATTCAGGATTTCTCCATTCAGAACAATGTTGGTCCTGGGTTTGTCATACATAGGCTTTACAATGTTGAGGTAAGTTCCTGCTATCCCTAAGTTTTTGAATGTTTTAAACATGGTGGGTGCTGTACTTTTTCAGATGCTTTTTCTGCACCTATCGAGATAATCATGTTATTCTTGTCTTTAAGTCTATTTATGTGGTGAATTACATTAATTCATTTCTGCATATTGAACCAAACTTGCATCCCTGGAATGAAACCCACTTGATCATGATGTGCTATCTTTTTAATGTGTTTTTGTATGGAGTTTGCCAATATTAAGAATTTTTGCATCTATATTCATCCTGAAGTTTTCTTTCCTTGATATGTCTGGTTTTGGTATCAGGCTGATATTGGTTTAGTAGAATGAGTTTGGTAGTATTCTCTCCTTTTTAATTCATGGAATAATTTGAGAATTGGTTTTAGTTCTTTTTTAAAGATCTGGCAGAATTCTGCTGAGACTCTGTCTGGTCCTGAGCTTTTCTTTGTTGAGAGGCTTTTGATCGATGCTTCAACTTCATCACTTGATATTGATCGGTTTAAGATTTCTATAGCCTCATGGTTCAATTTGGGTAGATGAAATACTTTGTCTTTGAGGCCTGAAAATCCATCTTTAAAGTGGTCTAAACTATTGGTGATTCTTTCCATTGAAGGTTTAATTTCATCTATTGAGTTTTTATTTCTAGGATTTCTGTTTGATTCTTTAAAAAAATCTCTAAAAAATAAAATTCTCTTTATTAAAATAATCTTTCACTTCCTATGTTTTTTTTTTTGTAAATTCACTTCTTATGTCTTCTTTTAGCTCATAGAACATTTTAACTATGAACTTTCTAGATTCGTTCTCTGACATTTCCTCCACTGTGGTATCTATGGAGTCAGTTGTTGAAGCATTATGGGCTATTTGAAGTGGTTTGTTTCTTTTCTATTTTATGTTTTTTGTATATAAACCCATCTATTGCAACAGTAATCATTTCTTCCTTTAAGCAAGAGACTACTTTGTAAACATCTTTCTCATAAAACCCTGAGTTGAGCAAATACCCAGATATTGATACTCTAATTCGTTGTGTGACTTCTGCTGCTCCCAATATCAGAACCACATTGAGAGATGTCACTGACACTGTATTTTCTACAATCTCTTCAGAGCCAAGCCTCATGCTATTTAACCTTGTGAAAAACAAAAACCTTGTTGTTAATGTTCTCCATAGTTCCTCAAATCCAGGTATAAACTTGTAGTATAGTTCTGAAATAGGTCAAAAAATTCCTTATTAAATTTAGCAAAATTGGTATAACTTTAAATGATAGCTAAAAGAAGCGAAGAAGAAAAATTCAACAAAACAGACAAGGAAGGAGGAAATAAAAAAAAGAGAAAATATAGAAAAAATAATGCACACCAAGATAGAAAAGAGAAACAGATGAATGCTGGGTATTTGAGGTAGAAGCAGAGAATGTAAGAAGACAGATAGGGAGTAAGAGGAGCAAGTATAAACCAGAGATAAGGAAAGGTAGGAAGACTGATTCAATTAATGCATTAAGCCTTTAGAAGAAATATATCCAAATAAGTTGAAGTTACAATATTGGCTATTAAGGTATCAACTACCAAACAAATTAAAGAGAATATGTATGATCAAAGTTGACATTACAGTTATTTGTAATAAACCTTGCCAAAGTGAAGAAAATTCTTGTTGAATCTTGTTTTGAATTTCATTGAGGATTGGACATTTAGCAGATATCCATCATTCTTTAGCTATGCATCATTCCAGAGTTGCTATGGACTCCCCACCATCCAGTTCTGGTTTTTCAGCTCAGGGGCATGATGTCCATAGCTCAGAGGATACATTAGTTCGTCTTGATTGTTTCTATTATGTGCAGGAATTCAGGATGCAGGCTCTGGAGTGTTCTTGTGATTTCTGTGGGTCACCATGTACCTCTTCTCCTCTATAGGATCCTCTTGGTGATGGTAAAGTTCTTGGTGGCTGTTGGTAAGTACATCCAGTTGTGTATTTTCCATGGGTGATCTGTGTTACAGAAGTATTCCTGGGCAGTGCTGCTCTCTGGGATACTATAGTAAAGGGATTCCATGGTTCAACTGGATTCTAATTTGCACTGCCCCACATTGTGAATGGTGGGTTCTGATTCTGTCTGTTGACTATGACTGATGCAGGGTTCAGCCAGTGTCCCAAAAAATGTGCTTTCAACTCTAGTTGTAGCCACAAGTCAGGCAATTTTCCACTTTAACTGACCTCCCTCTGGCTCTGGTTGTGGACACGTTTGCTTAAGTTTCCTGGGGGTTCTCCTGCAATTTCTCCTAGAGACTTTCTGCTAGTGGCTGACAACATTTAGAAACCATATCTGTCACTGGATAATCAATCAGCTTCCCTCTGGTACAGTGACCCATGATTGGGGAACAGTCCCTAGATTTCCCACAGTGTCTGGTACAGCCTCCCACCCCTTACCCCAGTCAGTGCTGGTGTGTTCCTGATGCGTCTGGTTGCTTCTGCTGGGGCCAAAGTTGTCTTGCTGCTTCTCTCTGCCTGGGCCCCATGAAGTCTGCACAAAGCTTTCCTCCTCTGTCTAGGTTACAAGGAGGATGAGCCAAGCACTGGCTTAGGCACAGTGTGTGCTCCTCTGTTCTCCCCTTGTTTCTGGTGAGGGAGAGGGGATTAGGGATTTTCATTTTCAGCTTGGTTAATAGCAATCCTTCTAGAAGTTCTTTCTAGCTGAATTCTTAAGGGTTCCCACTGCAGGATTTAATTTGCATGTGTCTGGGTGTGGGGACAGGCTGTATTGATTCAAGGAGGTGACTAGTTGGCTGAGGGCTCCACAAGATGGTTACACCCTCCCAGCAGAGCTTTGCACCCTTTGGTTTGAAGCTGTTTCATCTGCTTCAAGGATGCTGCTCTTCCCATTGCTTTAAAGTTTGTCTGCCTTGCCACATGTTTTTAAGTGGGTGATCTTAAGAGCTTTTCTGCTGTCTCTTCCTCTTTCTCTCTTTCTTTTTTTCACTCTCTGTTGCCCCTCCCCCTTCCCTTAGTTCCATTTAAGGGTTTGGTGACTCTGTGCTTATTTTCTAAGCTGGTAACCTATCTTCAAGTCTCTCCAGGTCTCAGACTTTGTAATATTGATTCTCAGAGCATTTATGTTGTCACCCACTTCTCAGTTCTAATTTTCATTTTGTTGCCTGCTTTCTGTGTTGTGAGGAGATGGGGCCTCACTGCCTAGCTCCCTTCCACCCACCATCTTCTTAAGCCTTCAGAGATTTTTTATTTGATTCGGAATCTTTTAAAATATTTAGCTTGCTACAATTATATTTTAGACTAAACTTTTAGACTGTCATAATTATTCTTTAGACTAATTTAAATGCCCAATACAGAGTGCTTGTACTCTTTAACTCTGATTTGCCTGCGATTTAGTCATCAGGCTTTATTGTATGTTTAAATAACAATAAATAACTGTTTTGAATTAGACAGGAATATAAACAGGTATCCAGAAAGAAACAACAAAAAAAAACCTTTCCAAGTAATATTTTGATACCTATAATAAAGATGTTCCTTAAAAGTATAGGAACTTTTAAGGAACACATCACACTCCTCAAACACATGTTTGTTTCAATATGCAGCCATATTTAGGATTGCTGTAGCTCTGCTTCTCAAAAATGTCATTTATTCTTTGGGCTTAAGGAAACCCCACACTTTCCTGTTCCCCTTGATTTTGTCTTTCCCCTTTCTCCCTCCTCTCTTTTCTTTTCCTCTCACTTTATCCCTTAATAATTAGTTGTTATTCCCCAAATATAAGAGGATGGTGAGTTCTGATTTGTAACTACTAGTTATGTAACATCTTTGTGTGTGTGTGTGTGTGTGTGTGTGTGTGTGTGTGTGTGTGTATGTGTGTGTTGGGGGTACTAGGGACTGAACTCAGGAACACTCAACCACTGAGCCACATCTCCCCAGTCCTATTTTCTGTATTTTATTTAGAAACAGGGTCTCACTGAGTTGCTTAGTTCCTGGCTTTTATGGAGGCTGGCTTTGAACTTGTGATCCTCCTGCCTCAACCTCCGGAGCCACTGGGATTATAGGCATGCACTACCACGCCCAGCTTTGTGTTTTTATTTACTGAATTTTCACTTATTCTCTAACAAATTATTTATTTGCTGGTAAGTTAACATGTAATTATTGTTATTGAGAGTTTTGCTTACAAAAGAGTAATTTAAAAAAGAAAAGAAAACCCAGAAGTGGTCTCTGCTTTCAAAAAGTTGTCCATGTAGGGGAGAAGACAGAGAGCAAGCAAATTCAAATAATTTTTATCTCCAGCTGGCATGAATGGTACGATAGAACAGCACAGGTACATGAGTGAGGGGGACAGTGCCAAGAAAGCCTCTCTTGAGGTTGGGGCATTGAGCCTGAGACCAAGCTCAGTGATTCCTAACTGGGCAATTCTGACAATGTCTGGAGTCATGTTTATTTGTCAGGACTGGGAGGCAAGATCTAAATTTCATGACTGTGCAGTGTGACTTTGATTTTTTTCTATGATGGATGTCTTAAATAAAATATCTATTTTTATTCCCCATAAATTATATTTCCCTGGATCCCCACCCTTCTTTCAGAATCCAGTTGTTTCAGGATAGGAGTGGAAATCACATGGCATAGAGAAGGTGATGCTCAGATTCCAGTGTCAAGTTAGACATATTTTGAGCACTCAGTGAAACAACTGTCTTGAATATCAGAATTTGTATAGGAAGAAAAGTTTTCTTGAAATTCCCATTCTCTCATGTAATCAAGACACCTACTTATGACTCACATCGGAGTGTTTTACTATAAGACATCTAGTAAATTGAAAGAAGGTTATGATGTCAGGGAAGGTCCCAACAGAGAAGTAGAAAGTCCTTCTGACACTGGGGGAGGTGAGGAACCAAGAAAAGAGGAGAGCAATGCAGACACATCCAAACTGGATGTCTTCACGCTGTCCTTGATAGTGGGGGGAGGACACCCGAAATTCTGACATCCTTTGCCATGAATTCAAGGGAACCAAAGCCTTGTTCTGGGTTCTTCAGAGGGGTGGCCCCAAAAAAGGTTATAGATATCTTACAGCAACCACGGAATCACAGTGCCACACTGGATATGGCTTTTAAGTGGTAGGGTAAAAATGGCCACAGGAGATGGTCTGGTTTGAAGTGATACTAGAACCAGAGGCAAAGTGACTGAGACACAGAGCTGCAAGATGGACCTCCCCCTCCACCAAATGGGTCCCAGGGCAGGCCTCAGAGCATTATCAGCACAGAGGAAAGCCCAGGAAGGTTGAGTCAGCCAATCTGCCATCTGGTCCTCAGGTTATCTGAGATCAGGCTGTGAGAAACACACCTCTGGGCACCTCAGGAGCTGGTGCAGAGGGAACAGAGACCCTGATATCTCACCCACTCCTTTACCTACAGTGTAAGGTGCTTCCACTACCTGAGACTTCAGGTTACTCTGGGAGAAGAGAGAGAAACCTTGGGAGTAAGGTGCTGAAGGGGAAATAAACTCTGGAGCATAGAACACTTACTCAGAGGACATGAATGAACCAGAAAGCGGCTTTTAAACTAGAAAAGACTGTATTAGTTACTTATTTGCAATACTGTTTTTTTTTTGTCCCCTGCTGTCAAGGTTAATGGGAACTTGTGAACAAGACAAGATAAGGGAAAATAGGAAAATAACACTCACACATTGTGTGTGAGTGTGTGGTGTGTGTGTGTGTGTGTGTGTGTGTGTACATGTACATTGGGCTGTTTCAGAGGTAGTTATGTGAATTAAGTGAATTGATAGCTGTCATAGCACTCCTACAGATCAAGGGACAGCACCTGTCTATACTCCTATCAGAATACAGTGCCTTTTAATAGAACTTGACTTCATATGCTAGTATTTGCGTCAGGTACAACATGTAATATCAAGAATTTTGGGGGTGAAATGATTTATTTATGCAGCAAAGGTATATTTCACATGTTTGTTCTGAGCACGATAGGTCCTATCAGGACAACCTACACCTAACTCTTAACTTACAAAGAATAAATTTGTTTTCCATATGAAGAGTGAGGATAATAGATCTTCCACAGCATCACCTGGGAACTGGTTGCATTCTCAGGTACGTCCACATCTACTTAAAAATGCTGGAGATGGTGCACTGTGATCTGTGTTGCAATAATCCTTCAGAATGATTTTGTTACTGCAGATTGTATTGTGTTCTTGACTCTTGCGCTCTTGCATTAGAAGATTTTAGGTAAGACATGAGACTTAGTAAAAATATAGTGATGTTATTTGAAGGAAAAGGGAAAAAGATTATCAGAGATGAGAGGGACCATGGGCCTACTTTGTTTTCTAGTTTTATTGGGGGTCTTGGAGAAGTTTCTAGAGTTCTGTCCAGGTACCATTGCTTAGCTTTTGAATGGCAGTAGGATTGAATTAACTTTTTAAGTCCCTACTAATCATGGTTCAACCCATGATTAGTAAAATTTATGGGGGAATTTTACTATTATGAATATATGCTAAAGATCTAAAGGCAACTAACTATAGGGTATGTTGGCTTGTGCTGCTTGGTTCTAATTGTAACTTATAGATTTTATGGTGGGTGTTTTTGCTTTTAATTATCCTGTCTTGCTGAGTCCTGAAATCTTTGGACTGTATAAAGGTCATAAAAGCCCCCCCCATAAGGTAATTTATGTTCTTACTGGCAAAAGGCCCCAACAAAAACTGCAGATAACAGATTTTTATTGACTTAAGCCAGGGCAGGGCGAGAGTAATCTTAGGTAAATTAACTCTTTCTTTCTTTCTTTCTTTCTTTCTTTCTTTCTTTCTTTCTTTCTTTCTTTCTTTCTTTCTTTCTTTCTTTCTTTCTTTCTTTCTTTTAAAGAAAGCATGTGTGGGGGAAGCATAGTATTCCCTTAATTTAATATCCCTACACTCATGGCTATGGCCTACAAATTTCTGGTTCATGATAAAGGTGGAGACCATGGTTTTTGTGATCGCTATTTGGAGAATTTTGAAATAAGTTGGGGCATGAAAGTCCTATTAAAATCCTCTCTCCCTGAAGGCTATCTGAGTAACTCCTTGTCAAAGTGAGTAATTAGACATGTTTTTCCTAATTAATAGGAGATAATTAACAGAGACCTGTATGGAGGACAGGGAGCAGCAATATTCTCCTGAGAAGTAGTCTCATCCCAATGTCCTCACCCCTTCCCTCAGCAAACACTTTCACTTGCAGGAGATAACTACTTTTCCATTCAGGGTTGCAGATACCAGACTCTCAGGCTACTGATTAGTAATCAAAAATAGAGTTTCTTTAAGCAAGGTATTTTTTTCCCAATGATTTCAGTTTCTAGTGTCAAACTCTCTTATCTCTTTTATGTAGAAATTTATTAAAGATCATGAAAAGTAATCAGCATACTCGAACACCCTAATGTTTTCTCCTAATTTTCTTAAATGATAAAGCTTCAATATGTACATGTTCAGATTCTCAAGGATCAAAGACAGAAATTAGTATTATTTTCATGACACACAACAATTACTGCAATCTTCCAATCAATGCATAGAGTTGTCTCAAAGGTCTATGCCCAACCTTCTAAAATTTTTTAGAGTGTCTTAATGTCACCCCATCCTAGCTCCTACTTTCTGTATCAAGGGTCTTACTTCTTGCTATGGTTTGACTGTGTCCCACAAAGTTTACATGTTAAGAATTTAATCTCCAGATTCATGTCAATGGTATTTGGAGGAGGGGCCTTTTGGACATAATCAAGATTATTTGGGGTCATGAGGTAGGCCCTCATGTTGGCCTTATAAGAAGAAGGAGAGAGTCCAGAGCAAGCATACTTGCTCTACCTCTCCAGGAACTAACCTCTGCTATGTCATGGTACAAAAAGAAGACCCTCGCTAGATACTGCTGTCTTACTTTTGCACTTTTCATCACCCAGAGATATAAGCAAATAATCTTCTTCTTAATGAATTACCCAATCTCAGGTATTTTGTTACAGCAACTCCAAAATGGATTAAGACAGTTCCAAACATCAAATATCAAATATGGTTATCTTATAGGAGAAAAAAAAAGGGGTGTGAAAAAGGAGGGTTTTAGGGGTGAACAAAAAGTGACCACTATGACTCATTTGGAGGGTTAGAATTTGGGGGAGCAAGACAAAGCAATTGGGCAGGTTAAAACAGATAAAATTGAACATCTGTGAAGATCAGTCAAGGTCACACATCAGATTCAGTCAAGTCAGTGCACCACCGCCAATGTAGCTGGTGGTAGGGATGATCTAATTCAGACACTCAGGTCTAATTGCCAGCAGGTGATTGTAGTCACTCAACTTATATCATGCCCCCATCTCTGACTAATACAAGAAGATATGAGGGGTTGGAGGCCCTCTCTTCTTCCATAAAGACACCAGAGATGGTAATAAGAAAACTATTGAGGATCAGAATGAATATTGGGAGGCCAGAGAATTGACATAGTCATGACATTTGTGTCCTGCCTTTCTGTCTAGCAATGTATTTCAGCAGTAGACTTCACCAAATAATGTTTTTCACAATTGAAAAAAAATCAAAATCAGATTTGCATATTCAAAACTCTGTTGTGATACCTTGGCATGGAGGCCCAATGTAATAATGGTGATTTATACAAAAAATTAGCAGTTGGAACTCTCAAATGATCAGAAATCTTTTCTTTATGTAGTTTATAGGAAATAAAATCTGTAAGCTATTTCATATCAAGGGTTATTTTTGAAATACATATGGAGGAGCTTTTTTCAATATAAAATATTTCTATTTTTTTTACTTTATGTGTAAAATTATTTCACTGTGGTTACATCCAGAAATGCAGGATGACAGAAAGGGAAGGAGAGCAACGGGGAGTGGGAAGGAATAGGAAGGAAGAATAAATTTGACATTTACTGAGCACTGTGTAACTTTCTTTTCATAAATTATTTCATTTATATTTTAAAAAGCTTTTGACCACCTAAATCTGCAGAACACACTCTTCAAATGAATTTTTGTCTGGTAGTCATTATAGCAAAGCAGGTAATTTTGAGTGTATGGCTCCCTTCCTCTGGTCCCTCCCTTCCTCTCCCCTTTGGAGAATACTCAGCATCATTAAAAAAAAAAAATCAGCTAGGTGTGGTGGCACTTGTCTATAATCCCAGTAGCTGGGGAGGCTGAGGCAGGAGGATCACAAGTTCAAAGCCAGCTTCAGCAAAAGTGAGAAGCTAAGCAACTCTGTCTTTAAATTAAAACAAAAAACAAAACAAAACAAAAAACAAACAAAAACTTTAAAAAATAGGGCTGGGGATGTGGCTCAGTGGTCAAGTACCCTAAATTCAATCCTGTGTACCCCCACAAAAATTTTTTTTCAAAAAGACTAAGCTTTAATCAGTGTAGTTTGGCAGTTAAGGCAACTATATTATGTTCAAACTTTTCACAGACTGGTAAAACACAATTTAAGCCTACAGTTAACCTTTGCATGATTATATGAATTTTAAGTTTCATCTCTAAGGATAGAATCAAAGTCTATGTATATCTGGCTAAAAATTTCACTCTCACACACAATTAGAAAACCAAAATATTGAACTTTCCAAAATTGTTCATGCCTGATCTGTTATGCAAAAGAGGAATTTTATGTGTAGTTATAATTTTATGTGATAAAATAATGTAAGGCAAAAATTCAACTAGTCTGAGAAATCCAAACAACCTAGACTTCACTATCACTTGCTAAGCTTCTAACCATATAAAATCACTTAGTAAATGAGGTAGTTAGTGATATATTTACTATAAATTAGTTATCCTGGATATTCTATAGCCATTTTCACAGTTTTAAAAAATGACAGATGAAGGTCAAATTTAGAAGGCTGAAAGCGTCACATGTGAGGTTGAAAGCAATAATCTGTACATATTACAGGAGGAGCTGCCAGTTAAAAGCACTCAGGTTAGAATTATCAAGGACATATGGTATTATTTTGTCACTTTCATTTGTAGGAAAAAAGTGAATGGAAACATTTACAAGTATTTATTTTGCCACAGGAATATCCCATTAGAGACCCATCTTGTGGACATCATTATCCGGTAAGAGAAAACCATTCTCTTCATAGATTTCCAACATGAATGCAATCACAGAAAAATGCACACTATTTGAAACATGCTATATTTTTCTTCTATATTTGCACTAGTTACTCTTTACAATGGCAGGAATTGCTCTTGAAGGCATCTAATCTCCATCTACTCTACAAATACAAAATCTCAGCTGATAATTAAAATCACTTTACCAGGTATGATAATTTTTTATTGAATCCTAAAGAAGAAACTTAAAATACATATAGACATGGAAAAATCAACTCTGGACTTAAATTCATCTAAGATATTGTAAATGGCTAATATCAAACCAAGTAAAAACATGACTATCTCAATATAAGTAAAGGGAGAATTTTCTGGGACAAGGAAGAAAATTGTCCTGCAGGAGATTCCCAGTTGATCCTATAGAAGACTAGATTTAGTTAGTATCCACTACACTGCACCTACATCTGCCATAACAAGAGTCTCTTGCTGGCTTTCCTTCCTTGTCTTTTGCTGAGAGCCATTGCCAAGTAGGAATGACGCATCGAAATTTTCTTGTCAGCGTACCCCATGTTGCTTAGAGGAAGGATTCTCCATTGTGGAAATGGGCTTGTCTTAGACTCAGGTCATTTGCAGTGACATTGCATGTAAGGTGACCTTGCTCAAGGACAGGGCGGATCCAGGTTTAGGGTGTATCCTACTGGGATTAGGGAGTATCCAGCTCCTTAGGTTTAGGGCGGTTCCAGGTTTAAGGTGTACCCTGCTGGGAATAGGGCGTATCCTGCTGCCTCAGGTGCCTTGAGTTCCCATTGAGTTCTCCTGGGATTCAGAGAGTATTTGGGATTCAGAGCCTGGTGGAGAGTGGGGATTTTGCCCAGAACGTGGATGAACGTGTGTAGAGCGTGTAGAGTGCCGGTGTGAGTTCGGGAATAAAGAATTGCTGTTTGAATCTACAAGGTGTGAGTGGCTCGTGATTTTGTGTCCAGACAAACTGCGACAGTCTTTCATTCAATCTCATCTTGAGATTAGCCAAAGGCATTTTCTCAAAATGAAATTTTAATCATATCATACTACTCCTTAAATCTTGCATGGTGCTTGGAACACAAATGAAAAATCCTTGACCTGATTTATGTGTTCCTTTGTAGCACACATTTCCTGTGTCTGCCTTTTCCAGAAGCAGGACTTTGAACTTTCTCATCCTTCTGTGGAGAATGTGCTTTCTGCCATTTTTTATGATCCACTTCTACTCAGATCACACCAGAAGCACAGCTTCCTCAGGGAAGTTCTTCCTTAACTTAGTCCTAAAGAGGAAGAAGAGGAAATAAACAGATGAACGTCTATTCAGATGGCATTCATGGCTATAGGGAAATGAGAAGAGGGAAGGTGGTTGGCATGGGATATGAAGAAAGGCCCTGTTGATCAACTGCCACTCAGGAAGTGACCTGTTGGGATTGGGACCCCTGGGGACAAGGAATCCATGTGAGCCAGCAGTCGGTAGCTCAGGGAACCTTAGGTGAGAAGGATTTCATGTTTGAGGACCAGCAAGACAATCAGTATGTCAGGTATTAAGGGAGGAGAAAGTACTAAAAGGCAAACTCAGACATGAGAGAAGATAGTAAGAGGTTTGGATTTTGATCTGAAACAGGATGAAAATCTGGAATGGAGTGAGTAAAGGGGCCAACATGGGGAGAGGAAATTGGAGAGGAGAGGGGTTAGGGGTTTGGTCAGGGTGCACTGCAAATAGGAAATTAATAAATGAGCCTGCCTGTTCCTTTGAGTGAAGCTCTTATGGCTTTGAATAGTTTAAGCAGAAGCACAGCATGATATAACATATATTTGGAATGCCACTCACCTGCTGTTGATGACAGAACAGAGGGGAGAAGAATAATGGCAGGGAGCATGGTTAGGTGATTGTTGTAGAAGTCCTGATAAATGTTGATGGTAGCTTACACAATGGTGACACAGGTGCTGATGTGGGTCTAGGGTCTAAGTTTATTTTGCTGGTAGAGCCAATAAAACTTGCTAATGTAAGGTGGGAGGAAGACAAGTGTCAAGAATTGTTCTAATGTTTTGGCTTGAGCAAATATACAGAATGGGGCATAGATTGTCATTTACTACAATGTTGAAACCTAGAGAAACTCTCAGGGTGGGAGTGGTGGTGGTGGGTGCGTGGGGTTGCTACTTCTGCTACATCTAGAATGAAGAATTCTGCCTAGACCACCTTGAGTTCAAGACAACTATTAGAGTCAGGTAAGAAAATCTGGAGTTTAGCAGAGAGATTCTGGGCTAGAGGTATGCGTTTTGGAGTTATCTGCAAATAGATGGTATTTTAAGACTGAAACTAAATGACATTATTTTGAGAACAGATGTAGATCAAAGAGAAGAGATCAGAGAACCTCTGGGACACTTTTTCAATTTGTAAGGAAGAAAATAGGTTTCCACAAAAGTATTAGGCTCTCCTATAAGATACAAGGACACCCCAGGGCTTGTGTTGAGGACAAGTGAAGACAGTGTTTTCAAAAAGCAGGAAGAGGCTGACTGTTTCACATTGCGGGTGGATTGGATAAGAGGATGCTTAAGACTTGAACTTTGGATTTGGCAAGAATATCCTTGACAAGTGTTTTAGTGGAATATGGAGGATGGAAACTTGATTTAAATGGGTTCAAAAAGGAACTGTGTAACACAGAGTGAATGAATCCTAATGCAAACTATGAAATTTAGTTAATGGTCACATCACTATTAAATCACCAAGTAGAACAAATATGCCACACTAATGGAAGAGTTAACAGGGAAAACCAACCGAGGGAGGAGGGGACAGTGAGAGGGTTTATGTTAGAACTCTGTGTATGCTCTGCCCAGTTTCTTTGTAAACCTAAAAATGTTCTAGAATAGAAAGTCTCCTAATTTTTAAAAAGTGAGAATAATAGGAAGGCTGCTTAGACAGTGAGTTCACTGGTTCTTCAGTTGTTGGCTCTCAGCTTCTAACCCTCCTAATTGGGAGCAAGGACTCTGTAGACCACATTTATCCTTTGCCAGCTGGCTTCCTGTCAAGCTCTGTTGATAAGAGTGCACAGGAGGAAGACTGGAAGGCGAGAAAAGGGAAGGGGGATCCCTCTTTAGGGTTTGCTGTGTGATTCTGCTCAGCTTCAGCCCAGCATGACTATTCATATTGGAAGCTGGTGGTTCAGTTCCAATAGCAGCATTGGGTTCCTTGTTTTTCCTACACTCCCCAAACTAGGTTCATTGAACCGCCAGAGATACTGCACCAACCATACAGGTCCGAATTCCCAGCCCTGCAGCCTTGCCCACACCTCTGGCCCCTTACTTAAGGTCTTAGGAAATACAGTAGTAGGATTGATGGGCAAGCCCTAAGGACTTTCTTGAGTGTCACTAGTTACACATGAGCACGTGTACTTTCCAATGTCTGTCTTTGCCAATCAATAGTAATTGTGTTGAGGAAGGGCTCTATCTTCACTGTATAGTCCCAGTATTAGTACATTGGCAGGCTCTTGTGTGGGATTCAGTTTATATGAATTAAGACGAATTATTGGAAAGGAGTGGGCAAGTGTGTTAGTTTCCCAGGGCGGCTTTAACAAATTCCCCAAATCTAGGTAGGTGAAGACAACAGAAATTTATTGTCTCACAGCTCTGGAGGCGAGAAGTTCAACCAAGGTATGTGACTACATCTATCTACCTACCTATGTATCTATAATCTAATTATTTATCCATATTCTTGTCTGCAGCATTTTGATATAGTATATATTTCTGGGAGAACAGTGATTATTCTAATTTCTGATACTCAATGAAATTTAGATAAATAAATACATACATGATGGTGAATACAACTATATAAAAAGCCTGGCATTACATAACTACATAGGCATGCACTACGTCCAATATTAAAACAGAAGGTGTGAAATGTATATATTATCAACTTTGCACTTACAAATGATATCAATAAACAAACAGATGAAGTGTATATAGGGTGGGATTCAGAAGGGTGCTGAGTGCAGGAGCTTCTGTCCTACAAAGTTAGGGTGCACCATTATCCCAGAAAGTGAATGGATCTACCATCCAGAGTCTCTCCAGACTCCAATGTTTAGGGTTTTAATGGAATCTTTGTTATATAAGCATGATTGATTACACCATTGATCACTGGTGATTAACTTTATCTCTAGCCCCTCTTCTCTCCCTACATATTGGGGAGTGGAGTTAAAAGTTCCAACTCCCAGGCTGGAGTTGTGGCTCTGTGGTAGAGCGCTTGCCTCACATGGGTTGAATTCTCAGCACCACATACAAACTAAATGAATAAAATAAAGGTCCATCAATAACTAAAAAAAAAAAAATTAAAAAAAAAAGTTCCAACTCTCAAATCACATGGTTTGTTCCTCTGGCAACTAGTGCCTATCCTGAAGTCTTGTAGGCACTACCAAAAATCACTTCATTCCAAAAACTTGGTATGGTTGGTAAAGGTTTGTTATAAACCATGAAGTCACTTTTCTCATTACCATCAATAAGGAAAAGCCTAGGGTTTTAATCCAAGGTTCTTGTGTCATGAACTCGGGATAAAACCACATATTAAAAAAGATGTTCTTATCACCCATATCACTTAGGAAATTATAAGTGTTTTTTTTTTTTTTTTGCTTTTTTATTTCTTTTATTCAGATAAATGTGGGTCATAAACTCAAGTCAGCATTGAACCATTCAGAAACTAGAAATATTACATCTGGCCTTTTTTTCCTCTTAGCTAGTCTTAAATTTCAATGTGCTTTTCAAAGTGTAACTGAGTATCATTTAACACTTCTGGTAGACAAACATTAATACGACTTGTAAAAGCTTAAAACTGCAATGAAAAGTCAAATATCTACATTTTCTCTTAGGAAGTCTAATGGCCATGAATTTCTTCATATTCTGAGATTTTAAAAGTCACATATTTGAAAAATACATGTTATCAATTTTAGTACTATATTTAAGTTGAAAATCACCTCTAGTCTGAAGTCTAAATAAAATGGTCATCATTTATTATGTATATATGGAGCAACTTGAAACTATTAATATTTAAGTTGATTTAGGCATCAAGTGGAAAATCAGATGAAGAAAGATGTAAGTGAAAGAAATTTTGTTAATTTAGTCTACAATTGAAGTCATGAGGGAGACATCAGCCTATTAATATCACCAAATAACTACAATAATATTCACAGAGATTAAGCCACTGAATGCATAGACACAGTTCTGAACTGGGTGAAACCAAGCAACAGTTGGTCTAAACCACCACCATGTTTCCCACTCTCTCCATGCTCCAGTGAAAGGCAGTTTTTTCCTGTCCCTCTCTGTGGAATTGGATATCGCTCCCATTGCACGAGTGTTCCTCTTTACCATTTTACCAGATGGAGAAGTTATTGGAGATTCTGAGAATTTTGAGATTGAAAATTGCTTAGCCAACAAGGTAAGTGATTCAATATAAAATGATAAGAACACAAATAAATGATACTACCATTAATTTTACCCCAAAGAAAACTGGGCCCAGAAGAGTAAAGTGAGTTGTTCAGTGGTTCCCAATAAGTTAATGGCAGAGTCAAAACTTCAGGCTTCAACTATAGCACTTTTTAAATTACTACCACATACAATATAATTCATTTTTGTATCAGCTCTATGCTGACTCCATTAAATGCATATATAAGGTTAAGACTCAGAAGTTCCAAACAGCTGTAGGACAAATAAAAATAACTAGAGACACCTTTCATATACCGGAAGCATTGATGGGCTTCTAAAATTCAAGCAAGCTATCTATCTTTGTGATGTCGAATTTAATGTCTTGGGACAAGACTGATATATTGAATAAACATTTTCTTCACAATAGCTAAGCTTGTCCTTCAACAGATATATTGATAAAGAAAATGTGATGTGTATGTATTTACATATATATGTGTGTAAACACACACAATAGAATATTACTTATCCATAAAAAAGAATGAAATTATGGCATTTGCCAGTAAATGAATAAAACTGGAGACTATTAGGCTAAGTGAAGTAAGCCAATCTCAAAGGCTGAATGTTCTCTCCGATATGAAAATGAACACACAATGGGGGAGGGTGATAGAAGTTCTCTGGATTAGACAAAGGGGAATGAAGAAAAGGAAAGGTAGATGGGAATAGGAAAGACAGAGGAATGAATTGGACATAACTTTCCTACGTTCATATATGAATACACAACCAGTGAAACTCCATATCATATACAATCACAAGAATGGGATCCTAATTAGAACAAATTATACTCTATGAATGTAAAATTTGTCAAAATCCACTCTACTGTCATGTACATCTAAAAATAACAACAACAACAACAAAACCAAACCTTTGGTCAAATTTAACTGATGTGGTTACATTTCAAAGGGTTGGCATTTCTCCAAGGACTCCTGTTCCCTGAACATTCTAGAGCCTACCTGAATTAAATAAATGTAATTGACAGTAAGGAAAAAAATAATAAACTTTTTCAATAAACAATGAGGAAAAGATGTGAAAAGAGGTCCTCAACTGATAGTCCTGACGAGGTCATATAAAGCTAAATGTAAGGATGACTGAAGAAACGCATATAAAGACATGATTAAATCAAGAAACTGGCTTTTTTGACCTTTCTTTCAATTTTACAGGTGGATTTGAGCTTCAGCCCAGCACAGATTCTTCCAGCCTCACATGCCCACCTGAGAATCACAGCTTCTCCTCAGTCCCTCTGCGCCCTCCGTGCTGTGGACCAAAGTGTGCTGCTCATGAGGCCTGAAGCTGAGCTCTCTGCATCCTCGGTGAGTTCCAGTCAGAGTTCAGGGATCAGCAAGGACCCTGGTTGTCTCAAAAGCAGAAGGACAATGGCTGTTTCAGGAGCTCTGGGTCACTGCTCAACAATGCCATAAAGGTGAATTCTTCCCAGAACTTCTGAACCACTGATTCAGGGGGGGAAAAATGTGTTGTACTCCTGCTGAAATCAAGAAGCTTCATCTGTTCATTCTTTTCTTGGGTCATATGTCAGACTTCTATGACCAGGTCGGAACCAAGGCAGGCTTTTCCTGGTGTGGAGTGGATGCTCGGTTGAGGAGAGGGTCATAGGGAGAAGTGCAATTATAAGTGTTTTAGAAGCTCTGCGCTAGGAATGGGGACAGTACTCAAATATATATTTCTTATTGTAGCACAGTATCATACGAGTTCAGGTCAGGGGTCCCACTGACTTGGGTGTAGGTAGGTAGTGAAAAGTTTTAATTATCCTTTAGGGGCAAGCCAATGAGAATCTTGTTTTCACTTTTGTTTGGGTTGTTGAAGAAGAGATTCTCTTCTACTGAAATCCTCAAGTTTGTGTAAATTTGTAGCCTATGTTTGGTGACTCTGGGATGAACATCATTGAGAAAGAAGCCAGCAAAGAGGAAAATAAACTAAACAATAAAGAGAGGGAGAACAAATATTATAGAATATAAGGATTAAACAACCAAACCAAACTCAACTACAGCTAGTTATTCCTGATATTTTCAGGCATATGAGCCAGTAGGTTTTTTATTTGCTGGACCTGGCCTAGTTTTTACTTGAAACAGTAACAGCTGTCACTCATAGGCACAGGCTATCTTTGTGACTTCCTCTTGCATGAGGACCTTGTAGCACTGTTTTGAGTAGGACTCCCCTGCCCTCCCTTGGCCATGGAACAGAGCAGTCTGAGAGGTGGCAGGTTCTATGGGAGTCACAGTGAGGTGCATGCTCATTTAGATTACTGAGAGCATGTCCTTTGTGGGCCTGCAGGCACCGTGAAGCATGGATGTGGAACACAAGAGAAATGCCAGGGCTGAGACATGGATGCAGAAAGCATTGGCAGAAGAGTAAAGGCGAGAGTTTGGGCATTGTACGAGACAGGCTGCAAAGGCACAACTGAGCCTGACCTGTAAGGGACTTGATACTTAACAGGAGCTAGAAGAGGGCAGCCACTGGGAAAGGACTGATCTGAGAAGGAGAAGAAAATCTGAGTGAACAATGAAACAAAGAAATGAGAACAGAGTTGTGAGGAGGTTTTGGTGTTGGAAAATAAGAGGAATGACAGGAACTTATTTAACATTTAAATATTGGATTTGGCAACTTGAGTTAACTAGTGACCTTTCAGAGAGGAGTTTTGTTAGAGGAAAGGAATGGAAAAGATTTTAGAGATTGAAGGGTGCTTGAATGTATCAGTTAAGTTGAATCCTCCTTAATTTTTTTATATTCCTGTTTTTTTAAATAGTAAGTGTTCTTGGATAGTTTGGTGCCCATGTGTTTTGGGTATGAGAGTGGAATGACTCTCATTATACCAGAATGTTTGTTTTTAACTCACAGATCAAATATGCCTTAATAAATTTTTAAATTTTAGATTGCGAACAATTGATAGGCTTGCCATTTTAATACATATCACTAGAGATCTTCTTATTTATAAGAAGCCTATTGCTCATTTGGAAACATAACACAGTGGACAATAAAAAAAAAGCATGTATATAAAAGTTCAGCTAATTACAATCAACATGATATGTTCACTGAATTATATTGTGTCAAAATATTATTTATATTTTAAAGTTTAAATCTTTAAATAATAATATCTAATTTTACATGGCATATGACAAGCATTTGATGGTATGTTAATAAAAATTTAAATAAAAGAAGCTAAAGTGTAACATAAAGGAGAGAACTGGCAATTTAAAAAAATTAAAATAGTAATAAAAATGTAGACATTTCTTTCTTTCTTTCTTTCATGAAAGAAATCAGGAAAAAGCCATCTCAGAGATGGCATGAAACTCCATAGTGTTCAATGAAATTCAACTGGTCTGAGAGTCTCCCTCACATGCTTGAGTCCTTATTTTTAGGAATTTGTCCTTGTAATAAATATCTGAATCCAGCCAATCATAGCACCTGAGTTTGGTCAATGGCAGTGACCATGTTCAAGAATCATCTGACTCTTAGGCTCTTTTATTTTTCTGTGTCATTGTGGTTAGCCCTGGCTCCATCCTGAAATTTTTTTTTTTAATTGTTCAAAATGGTTGCTGGAGCTATGGGGACTATACCTGTATCCAAGATAAAGGAGAAGGAACTAATGGCAAGAGGGTATATTTTAAGAATCTAATCCCTTTTAAGAGACTTTTTTGAAGTCAGTTTAAATTCTGTTTAAGATTCATTGAACTCCTCTAACAGCCAGAAAATGGAAATAAAGATTTTTAGCTGGGCCCACTGATGAGGCTCCAGTTAGATACAAAGGATGGGAGTTTGGGTGCTGGGTAGGGAACCAGCAGTCTCTATCTCAATGGGATATGGTAAGTCAAAGGAAAATACATTAATTTTCCATGAAGTTTGGTATAGACATAGGAAGTGTGTTGAATAGAATCTAAGACACTAAGATTTTTAGAATAGAAGACTTGTGTGGTTTTGTGGGTTGAGTGGGAAAATATACAAGATAAAGTGCAAATAATCTTTGCAGCAAGGCACTGGGAGAGGTCAGAGACAGAGCCAAGAACATAGGAATCCTGAGGTTTCTAACCAAGGAGATCAAAGTTGAGTCCGTCTACAACACAAAGTTAACATGTAGATGCCATCTGCCTGACACAGGACTTTAGAGTTTAGCAATAGAATTCTAACACTTTAATTTTGCTTGAAAACATGTTGTGAACAGTCTTTCTAAGGGTGCCATGTTATTTATTGCAAAGAAAAAATTGTTTAGCCAAAAAAGAGCTTATACTCTGAGGGTTTGAGTAAGAAGTCTTGGCAAATAAAATATTTCCTCGATTAAATTTGAAAATATTTGGCTCTATGTACATGCATATGTTTAAAACTGGCATGAAATGATTCTTTAGATAAATATTCATTTAGATAATTAATTTGTCATATCTAATACATTGCTTTCAATATAAGGCAATATAAGCATGTGTCTTTTTTTTTTTTTCTTTTTTTACTTACAATCTGGCATGCACCCGAACACACCCACACATACCCAGAGTTTCAAAAGGGTCTAAGTTGCTAAAATCAGTGTTTATAAAAATAGCCTTTGTAGTTTCAAATGCCAGGTAAATACAATGATTTTACTTTTGCTCAGATTTCCCACTTCCATATGCTGTACTCTAATAACATTTGATGTCATAAATAATTTGTTGCTTTTCCAATTTTCCTATTCTTTGATTTTATAGAAGCGGATAAATAGAATATTTAGCATGAATGTTATTGTTTCTACCATATGAATAAGAGTCAGGCATTTGCTTTTTTTAGGTTGAAAAATTTAAAGGGATTAAGTCATTCTTAAATTGTCCATATTATTAGTAACAATAACTTTTATTTTACATGTTCAGAAATACTTCATAATTTTTTTAAAGTTTTATAGTTATGTGTTTTCTTTCTTCATGCTCTTTAAGTGTGAATTAAGTTTATTCAGTGCCAAAAATTATTGGTAAAAATTACAAGTTAGGGGCTACAGTTGTGACTCTGAGGTAGAGTGCTTGTCTAACAATGTGTGAGGCACTGGGTTCAATTCTCAGCACCACATAAAATAAACTAAAAATATTAAAAAAATATAATTTAGTAATTACCATTTTTTGAAAATAAAAAAATCTTGTGTAATTTGAAGTTTAATTCAAATACTTTGACAACTGTTAATCAAAAACATAATAATTGTTTTCAAAAGGTTCCCTGAGATTGAGATGGAAGGCTTGAGTAGTAAAAATCTAGTCCACAGAGGACTTTCAGTTTGTCAGAGAGTTTTTTAAATCATCAGTATCTTCCATGAGGTACTGTGATACTGAAGTTGTGACTCAAAATGAAGTTCATAACAAGACGAAGACTTCACTATCCCTATGTGTTCTCAGCTGGTTGCTGTCTCTACTCCAAACCTCAGGAGATGGAAAGTACATAAGGTCTTTAGGAGCTAGGGTAGGAATGGAGTATGATTATAAGGACTATGGGATTTATTTGGGGGCTGGTGAAATGTTTTAAAATTAGATGTTGGTGATGGCTGCACAACTCTCCCAATCTACTAAAACCCATTGAATTTTATATTTTATGATGGTTAGTTTTATGAGTATGTCAACTACCACACACAATAATGCTGTCCTTGAAAACACTGAATTAAAAAAAATAATAATTCAAACCAAGACATTTAAGATACTATTTTGTTTTTAGGTACAACACAAGTTCTAGTTTAATAAAATTTCCATGTAAAACAAAAGAACTAAGTCGATAATTTCTAAGATTGACTCCAGAAATATAATTTGGATTTTATGATTCTATAATTCTATATCAAAATCTGAAAGAAATCTGATCCAATTGTGACTAATATGTCTCCAGTTGAAATTCTCTGTCTCTATGTATATTTTTGATACAATGAGAATAAGAAGATTCAAAGAAGGGAGAAGACATATCAAATTAATATTTTATAAAACATTTAAAGCTCAATGCTTATTACAAAGATACAATTACATTTTAATAAAGTAGATAGATTGAAATGAAGAATATAGAATATTTGCTGAGAGAACTCAAATGAAAGCATTGATTAATGGCATTATTATTAAATTTTTATATATTTAAAACAAACAAACAAAAAGACCAATCTACATGCATACTCATCCATGATCATTATTTGATTTGATCCTGTGGTAATTTGATAAATAAACCTCATTCACTGTAAAAAAACCACTAACGTGATCAATTTAGCTAAAAAAAAAAGCATTTGTCTTACATCATTAATTCGAAATGTGTTTTAGGCACTGACAATTGTTTTTAAGAGTAATGGATTATAAACCAAAACTCAAACCAAATTAATATATTTACAAAATGCCTTTATCTGTTCTGGGACTCCGAGAAAATATAAAAAAGTAAAAATATATTGTTTTAAACTCAAGAAAATTTTAAGGTTTTCTCTAGTTTGGAAGATCCTTGCCAAATCCCTACTAGTATTTCAAAATCTACACTACTCTCTGAAGTCTCTTTAGCCTCCCAAAGGTAGATGTGATTGGGTAGCTTCACATCCTTTACTAAAGTTTATTTTAATTATTTGTTTACATAACTGTTTGCTCTTAACTCTTGAGCTAGGGTGCCAATTTTAATTTTCAGGATTCATTCCCTCCTTTCTTTGTTCATATAACAATGTTTATCAAACATCATTACCCTGCAAGGTATATAATGGTAAAATGAAAAGATGCAGTTCCAGCTACCACAGAACCTTTGTTCCAACGATGCATAAAAGTAAGCACTGCAAGGTCACTAATTGAGTGATTACTCCAATGTGTAAGTAAAATATAACTTTCATTTCCTGCAAAAGGCTATGCTCCAGAATATAAAGTAATGGTCACTCACTTTTTTCCAGTATGAGTAATCTCTTTGGTTTATTTTAGGATTTTTCCTTTTTTGATATACATTTTAGGTATTTCAGATTTCTTTCTTTTCCTTCCTTCCCAATTCTAAATGATTTATGTGTTTTTACAAATTTAAATGTCCTGTGAGAACAGAAGGAAAGAGGGGTAGACATATTGAGTCATATGAATCCATGCTGGTTTCCTGTGAGATAAGGAGTCTTACCAACCCCTGACTGGTGTCCACTGGGATGTGACCACTTCTGTCTCTCTAGTTGAGACATTCTGCTAGCCTCTACTCAAAAGTCGATGTTTCTAGTTATTTGCCACCAGAGTTAATGTCCTGGAATATTTCAGTTATAACCCTCCAGCCTTAGTCTGCCCAATCATCTTTTATGTATTTTGTAACTAATATCCTGTGAACATTTCAGGATTCATATGTAAAGGACATGAAGATCCATGGTATTTAGATCTATGGAATGTGTTAAACTAGCATAAAACCTTCCTCATTAATGTTAGTGTGAGCTAAGTTGAGTGCCAAGTCAAATAGCACTCTAACAGAGTCCTTGAATCTTCCTTCAAGCCATGCCAGGGGAATTATTGATGTTCATATATATAATTCTTCAGATTTGGAACCTATTAGCAGTTGTCAAATGGCATCCTCTTATCCAGAGCCCCAAATTACAAATTGCACCTCGAAGAACCTATTTATAGTCTGTTTAGTTCTAGCTCCATTGAATAAGTATTTATAAACCAGTGTAATAGGTTTTAATAACTCTAGCATTAATCTTATATTTAGCATAAAGTTGGTATACACTAAAGAACTTTTGCCATTAACATTTAAAAAAATTGAGGTAATTTTAGGTGGACAGAAGGTTGCAAAAAATAATGCTCAGAGTTCCCATGTACTTTTCAACCAGCTTACTCTTATGCCAACATCTCTCTTGACCACAACAAAGGTTGGGGAATGATCAAATCTAGGAAATTGACCTTGGTGTGGTGGTATTAATGGAATTACAGCATTTATCTGGATTTCAATAGTTTTTCCACTTTATTTATTTGTTTATTGGTTCTAGAATCTAATCTAAGATCCCACATCACAGTTTCCATGTCTCCTAAATCTTTTCCAATCTGAGATGATTCCCCAGTCTTTGTCCTTAATGACCTTGACACTATTAAAGAGAGAGTTGTTTTGTAGAAATTCACTTCTTTCAGGTTTTTTAGATTTTTTCTTAATCATATTAAGTCTACATATTATTAAAAATATCTTAGAGATGATGTGCATTTTTAATGTATCAGCTCAAGGGTCAATAATGTTGATAAATCTTATTACTTGTGGTATTAGCTTTGATCACTTGGTGTCTGCCAGGTTTTTCCATTGTAAAGTTGGTGGTTTTCATGTTGTGATTACTGAATATTTTAGAGAAAGAACTTATGACTTCCATAAAATGAATGTCTTTCCCTCAAAATTTATATGCTGAATCCTGATATTCAAGGAGATGGTATTAGAGATAGGGGTTTTGGGAAGGTGATTAGTTCCTGAGGGTGGTACCCTCAAGAATGGAATTGGCTTCCTTACAAAATGGACTCCAGAGAGAAGACTCACCCCCTTCGTCATTGTGAAGTTTCAGGTTGCTCCCTCAAAAAGCAGGCCCTTACCAAACATTGAATTTGCCAGCACTTTTATCTTGGACTGTCAAGCCCCAAGACCTATGTGAAGTAAATTTCTGTTATTTACAAGCCATTCGGAATATGGAAATTTGTTACAGCCTCCTGAATGACTCAAGACAGTGTTTTAGCTAGCTTTTTAATTGCTACAACCAAAAGACCTGACAAGAACAATTAGAGGAGAAAAACTTTATGTTGGCTCATGGTTTCAAAGGTCTTAGTCAATAGATGGCTGACTCATTGCACTGGACCTGAGTGAGGAGAATCATCATGGCAGAAAGGCATGTCAGAGAAAAGCCCCTCATGGCATGGCCACCAGGAAGCAGAGGGAAAACTCTGCTCACCAGGGACAAAATATAAACACACTCCCAGTGACCTGCTTCCTGCAGCTACAACCTACTTGCCTGTGGTTCCCATCTAGTTAATTCATATCAATGGATTAAGCCACAGATTCAGTTATACCTTTTATAACTTAATAATTTCTCCTCTAAACATTCTTTTCTTACATATAAGTTTTTTTGGGGGAAACTACATACCTAAACTAGGCAGTGACAATGCAAAATCCTATTTGTGCTTTAACTTTTACTTAACAATTTTAACACCCATTTCTGGATTCTGCAAGAGACAATTATTAATATGGTGTTCTGATTATGATTTTCTATTGTTCTCATTCCTTCTCCACTTTTAATTGGAATTTCTTTCAAAATGAAGGCTTGTTTCTTCTATTTTTTTTTTTAAAAAAAACAAGTTTATACAATTTGCTATTTACTTTATTTTTTTATGTGGTGCTGAGGCTCAAACCCAGGGCCTTGCACGTGCCAGGTGAGCGCTCTACCACTAAGCCATAACCCCAGCCTTTCAATCACTATTTACATCAGAATGAATGTTTATTTCATTCTTTGGGTTACAATCCAATGCTATAGTTACATATTTTGTTTCTTAATTGTCCTAATTTTTGGTATGGGAACTTTGCTCAGGTTGTCTTTTTTGCCCTTTCAATAGGTCCTGATTTATTTATTCATTTTTTTAAAAAAAAATATTTTAAATGAACACAATACCTTTATTTTTATTTATTTATTTTTATGTTCTGCTGAGGATCGAACCCAGTGCCTCACATGTGCCAGGCAAGTTTCTACCACTGAGCCCCAGCCCCAGCCTTATTTATTTATCTTTAATTTTTCTTTACTTTCTAATATCAGAAACTGTTCCAGTATCATCTGGAACCTGATCCTTCCCTGGAACAAAACAGTTTTCTAAAGAATCCTCGGTCCTATTATTAGAAAATGCTATTTAGAAATGAAGTCCATTAGGTTGGGGCCATATTGCCTGTATCTTTTTTTTTATTAATTTTTTTTTTAGTTGTAGAGGGACACAATACCTTTATTTATTTATTTATTTTTACGTGGTGCTGAGGATTAAACCCAGTGCTTCACTTGTGCTAGGCAAGCACTCTACCACTGAGCCACAACCCCAGCCCCTTTAGTAGCTTTGAATGGATAGAACCAAGAAATGTGTGTATGTGAGACCAGGGCAAAGAACAGGCAGCTGATTATCAAAGAAAAGGAAAAGGGTACATAGCACTTCTACATCAACCAGTTGCAAATACCCCCGGGGGAAGAGAAGAATAATCACACTTTCCAACATAACCAATCATCTGCTGGGTCGATTGTTTCCTGCCTTTGGGTCACGTAGGCAAGATAGGAGGAAGGGGCATGAGAAGAAAGGAAACCTAAAATCTATAAAGAGATGAGACACCCCCACACCCATCTGCATCAGTTCTGGGTCCCCTCTTCTCTGGAGAAGAATCTCTCTCTTTGTCTATCTCTCTCTCTCTGTGTTCTGTTTCTTAAATAAAATTTATTTTTCTATTCTTGCCTTCATGTTTCTTGGGTGTTTAATCTTCGACACCAGGGGAATGAGGAACCAATCTTGATATTCAAGACTGGTATTATATGTACCCTGTGTTATAAACACATCTATATTTACTTAAGCCTCTATGTTTATGTATTAAAAAATTATGAAGAGGGCTGGGGATATAGCTGGGGATATAGCTCAGTTGGTAGAGTACTTGCCTTGCATGCACAAGGCCCTGGGTTCAATTCACAGCTCAAAAAACAAACAAACAAAAATCAGGAGTTCTAGAGTCTACTCTTTCCCTATCTGTGTAACCGATGTGATGCTGCAATCTGTATACGGGGTAAAAATGGGAGTTTATAACCCACTTGAATCAAAGTGTGAAATATGATATGTCAATAATTTCATCTACAGTTTATTTACATGTCAGCTCATACTTAGTGTGAAAATGCAGTGTTTTCAGAATTCCTAAAACATACTCCTGTAAGAAGTAAATGTGTCAACTCTGAGGAATACCAATCTACAGCACATAGGTCAAAGCTGACCTGACACATTTTTTTCTATGCATAAACTTTTACTGGAATTTAGCTATGCTCATTCTTTTATGTTTTGTTTATGTGTGCTTCTGTGTTCCAACAACCAGGTCTAACAGATGTAACAACAGCTCTATGGCCCATAAAGCTTAATATATTTACTATCTTGTTCTCTATTAAAAAAGTTTGCCCATCCCTAAACTAGAACACACTGTCAGTGTACTCTTTTTGTCTATAGCTTTAAAGTATAAACAGTCATATAACTGTTCTCCAAAAATTACTTGGGTCAGATTGTTTCTTCCCTATCTCCTTTAGTACGAGTTGAGGTTCACCTCTAATATAGATAGATTTGTCACCATCTGTATTCCACCTCCCTATACAATTTGATTAAAAAAATAACTTCAGTGAATTTCACTCTATTATGTCCATTTATTTGAGTTTTCATAAATGTGATGAGACATGCATCTACTATCACAGATCCATACAGATCTTGCTCACTTCCCAAGTCTCCAAATTCTGCCCATTTATGGTCAACCCCTCCCTCCTTTACCATTAGCAACCACTTTTTACACTGCTTTGTTTCTAAAGTTTTGTCCTTCCCAGAATGTCATAGAAATGGAATTAGCCTTTCTTTCACTTAGCAAAGTGCATGTAAGACTTGAACATGTTGTTGTGCTAAAATATTTACTGTCTATTCCTTTGTACAACAAGTTTACCAACCATTACTGTGAAAACAGAAAGGAGTGGGAGAGTTTTGGTGATGGTGTGTATTGATTTAATACAGGAAGCAAGAAGAAATGAAAGATAGTTCTATAGTTTTTATTTTGGGTTATTGAGAGAATGTTTTACCTTAATAAAAAAAATCACTTGGATTTATCTCAAATGGTCAGACACTTTTGTACAATTTACCATTATTTAAAGCTAGAATAATAAATATTAAGTAGTTATCAAAGTGGCAAGTATTTAAGTTTTAATTCTAGTTTCTGGGGAATGGAAAGCATTTAGTGGTAAGAGTCAAGATATAACCATAGAAAAATGTTTCTGTCATTTGTCCTGAATGATTTTTCTCTGTCTAAAGAAGTATTGTCCAGAAAGCTCCTCATGAGGTGACAATAGAAGTCATTTCATAATATCATTCTTTTTGCATAATATATTTGATTGTTGGTTTTATTTGTCAGTTGACTTGGCTAAGTGATGTCCAGACAGCTGGTTAAGCATTTCTCAGCGTATCTGCGAGGGTGTTTTTGGAAGAATCAGTAGACTGAGTAAAGAAGATCTGGTCTACCACATAATATGCTGAGGGCCCAAATAGAACAAAAGGAGGAGGAAGGAAAAATTACTTCTCCCCTTCCCCTAGGACCTCCATCTGCTCCTTCCCTCAGACCCTGGAACCCTTGAACTTTCACACTCTGGATTTATATTAGTGCCTCTGACCTCTCTCCCACTTTCCCAGGCCTGTTAGCCTCAGGACTTCAAGTTCCACTGTCAGTCTCCACTGGTTCTCAAGTTCTTGGACTCAGATTAAATTCTATTACCAGCTTTCCTGGGTCTGCAGTTGACAGATGGCATATTGTCAGCCTCCATAATCACATGAGCCAAGTCCCATAATAAATTGCTTATATCTCTACATATATCTTCTTAGTTCTGTTCCTCCAGAGAACCTGGAGGAATATACATAATATTCTAAAATTTCAAATGATAGAGGGCGAGTGAAAGTAACCCTGCAATCCCACATCCTCAGGAAAGACCATGTTACGCCTGCTGGGTGATTACTTTCAGAATTTCTTGGACAGATATAGGGATATAATTATGCCATAATACTCTTCTATTGACTGCCTTTTAATAATAATACATTATTTGATGCCTTTTATGTAATACTTTTTGCTCTATTGTTTTTAATGACAGAACAATATTTTATTAGGTAATTGTATTTATATACATATATCATCAAGTTTATTTTAGTTTTTATTGGTATTGGGATTCTAGCCCAGAGGCACTTTAGCACTGAGCTACATCCTCAACTCTTTTTATTTTTTATTTTAAGACATGGTCTCCCTAAATTGTTTAGGGCCTTGCTAAGTGGCTGGGGCTGGTCTCAAACTTGTGATCCTCCTGCCTTGGCCTACTGAGCTGCTAGGATTACAATTGTTCACAGTATATAACTAAAAATTATACAGCTATAACTAAAAATTTTGATATTAATATAGGCAATGGCTACATTTTCACTCTTAAAACACAAGCACCAGTCTATGTATAGATATTCATACTTTCCAATGGCTAGTTTCCAAGAACAAATTTTGAGAAGCAGAACTGCAAGATCAAAAGAAGACATTTCTAATTTTGTGTTTTGAAAGGAGTTTTTACCATTGTTATCATACATTTTTAAATAATTTTAAAAATTATTTTTTGATTTGATCATTTGGTATGTATTAAATACCAGCATGATACATATTATATGAGCTTGGTGTCCATATATCCAAATAAAAAAAATCTTTGAGAATAACCTATTTGTGTATATGTTGAAAATTTTTGTTGACTGATTCATTACCTGAATATGGATTCCATTGTGCTATAAGCTTTTTAATATTAATAAACACAAGAAGGGGAAAAATCTAATTTTGTAATACATAACTCTCAACCTCCTACCATGTGATTAATTTATGGTAGTTTGGTGAATAGTTATGCCCATTTCTGAACTATGTTTACCTGGTTTTTCCTACTAAAATGAAATGGTTATTTATCTAGTTGCTAAATCCAGAAAATAAAATCCTTAGGTTTTTCCTTTTGTTTACTCTTTCTGAGATTCCTCCACATCTTTCTATTCCCAATACTACTTTTGGTAAATTCCAGTCTCCTACATAATTCTAAAAACCTCATAACGGGTCTACTGTCTCTGGTTGTACCAACTCCAAACATCCCTTTATTTTAGTTAGAGGCTCTCTAAATGAAAACCAGATCTCATGCTGTCACTTCATTTAAGATGGTTTAAAGCCTTCCATTTACCCTTGCAGGGAAGAACTCTGTAGCAGAGCATTTGAGACTCTACATTCTTGTCCCTGCTTCTCTGTTTGCCTAATTCAGAACTTTCTTTCCTTTAGTCAATATTCCATACTTTCCAAATTACTGGAAAGACACTACACAATGTTTTCTCTGGTCCTTGTACATTATGGTGTAAGGCCTGATATTGAGACTCATTATTAATGTTACCTTGACATCTGGTAAAATTAGAAGGTTATTGAATGGTGTAATTACAAGTTCTACTCTTTTTCTGCTCTGGTATATAACATCCCCTAGTGAAACAATCTTCCTATCATAAGGACCAGAACAATGAGTATTTATAAAGTACTAAATTTCATGAAGTTTTAATTCAAATTTACAAAGTTACATACTATATGCATCATCCTGCAACTTCTTTTTCCCCCTCAATGCAATTTTTTTAGATCCTTCTGTTAATAATATGTGGATCTCATTGTTGCATTTTGCAGATGTATAATATCACATCAGAAAATCTTCTTTTTGTTCCTGATGAACAATTAAGTTGTTTCCAATATTTGGCTACAAATCAAGCCACTGTAAATTTCCTGGTATCTCCTGAGCATATACACTCACAAGTAAAACTGCTAAATATTTTTAAATTTGTTAAGAAGAAGGAAAGTTTCCTTACTCCAAAGGTCACAGCCACTTTAGTACATGACTTTTTTTTTTTAATCTTTCAGTCTTCAATCCCCATGAATTTTGCTTGTGTATTCATGGTCTATTTCCTTTCCCCTTCAGAGAACAAATTACCTCCAAATAATTTTTTAAATAGTCCCATATTTTCTCATCTGATGGATTTCTTTAATATTGCAAGTTCTACTAAATGCATAGGTCTCTTTCTAGAATCTCTTTCCCTCTGCTGAAGCAATACCAGAGTTTTATTACTTATAGATGATCATACCATCTGTTTTTGTCTCTTCCTTTCTAACACAACTTATTACACAGGTGAAGAACTTCACATCTATGTTGATGGAGTAACAGGCCTGTTTTCTGCTCCAATTTTAATGGAAATGTCTATTGTTTCAGCATTACCTTTACCATTGACTGTGGGGTATTTTTTTATTGGCAGTCTGTTTATCATACAAATGTCTTCCTCTTCAATATAAATTTTCAGTGTCCTCAAAGTTGTTAACATTTGTGTAAGTTCACTTCATTTGTGGTGCATTGCCTCAGAATGACTTTATGACATCTAAATTTCTGATGTGTTCCCATCTTGAAGATATTCATCGGGTTTTTAATGAGTATGAATTTTCTGATGTCTAATATGGTGTGACTTCTGGCTGAAAGTTTTCCCACATTCACTGCATTGGGAAGGTTTCTTACCTGTATGTATTCTTAAATGCAGAGCTAGGGTTGAGAACTGAGAGAAAGCTTTTCCACATTCATTACATCCATAAGGTTTCTCACCTGTATGGCTTCTTACATGTACAGTGAGAGATGAACTCCGAGAGAAGGCTTTTCCACATACATTGCATTCATAAGGTTTATCACCTGAATGAATTCTCACATGCTCAATAAGTGATGTTCGTTGAGAAAAGGCTTTTCCACATTCATTACATTCATAGGGTTTCTCTCCAGTGTGAATGTTTTGATGCTTTATGAGGTACTTCTTCTGGCCAAAAGCTGTTCCACACTCATTACATTTAAAGGGTTTTTCTCCAATGTGAATTTTCTCATGCTCAGTAAGATTTGATTTCCCACTAAAAGTTTTTTCACACTCCTTACATATAAAGGGCTTCTCTCCTGTGTGAGTTCTCTGGTGTCTGATAAGGTTGGACTTCTGAATGAAAGCTTTCCCACAATCTTTGCACTCAAAAGGTTTCTCTCCAGTGTGGATTTTCTGATGGGTAAGGAGGTTCACTTTCTGGCTGAAGGATTTTCCACAATCATTACACTCAAAAAGCTTCTCTCCAGTATGAGTATGTTTAATAACATACTGATTTTGGCTAAAGGCCCTCCCACATTCATTATATTCAAAAGGTTTCTCTCGATTATGAAAATGCTCATGCTCAGTAAGATTGGATTTGTGGCTGAAGACTTTCCCACATACTTTACAGGAAAAGGGGCTTTCCCCACTATAAATTCTCTGCTGACTGAGGTGTGACATCTGAATGGAAGCTTTCCCACTTTCACAAGGTTTCTCTCCAGTATGAATTTCTTGATACACAAGGATTTACTTTTGACTGAAGATATTTCTACATTTCTTACATTTAGAAGGCTTCTCTGTATGACCTCTCACATGCAGAGAAATGGATAAGGTTTGCGAGAAAATTTTATCATGCTCAGTTCATTCAGTTTTCAATACAAATTTTCTGATATTCAAATATATTTTGCTATATTCACTGGTTTCTCTCCAGCATGAATGTTCTGCTACTCAGCAAGATCTGTCATCTAGCTAAAGGCTTTTCAATATTCTTTAGAAGCACAAGGTTTCCCTTAAGCATGACTTCTATGTCCAATTAAATGTGATATGTGGGTAAAAGTTTTACCACATTCAGTAAACTCATAGGGTTTTCCTCCAGTATGAATGCTCTGCTATCAGATGCTATATTACATTTTTTTATACTGAAGGTATTTCACACTGATTTACACTTACGGGATATTACCATAAGAAATAAGCAGTGGTAGAGAACATCCAGCTAGTAAAATTGGAGACTCAACTACATACCTTCCCTCATAGTTAAGTCTAAATGGTTTCAACCTAAAACTTCAAAAATGTTTCCTTAAAGAAATAAGGTTGAGCAAACAAAGGATTTTTCCAATTTTCTTATATTCACATCTTTTTTTCCTTAGTCTGTAGTTTGATGAACACAACTTGCCTCCCAAGTCTTGTTGCTTCTCTATCTGTTCATCATCTTCTCAGGCTTTTTCTGACAAGACTTCTTTTCCACTTTTCCCCCCACCATCCAGTGGATCTTCTTGTTTCAGTGGAGGATCATACAGTTTGGTCTCTTTATCACCTGCACTGGGCAATTCCACTTGAAGAAATCTACTTTAAAGAGAGTTCTGCACGCCATGTGGACCAAGAGACCATTCTGACCGGCAGACAAAGACCAAAAACCCAATTGATCTTTCTTGACCTCACTTCACCCACAAAGCTGCTACTGAGACTTCCTGGGCTTGTTCTCAAGGAAAAGGAGTCAGAAAAGATGTCCTACCTGACAAAGATAGATGTAACTTGGTATTTGGTTATTTGGTGGCCTGTGGGATTGTAAGGTTCCCAGTTATTTATTCTTTTTCCTCCTGGGAAATTTTTTTTGGGGGGTTCTTAATTATCTCCCTGTATTAGCTTCCAATCACTATGAGAAATATTTGAGCTAATCAACATAAAAAGAAAAGGGTTATTTGGGCTCACATTTCTGGAGGTTCAAGTTCGTAATTGATTGGACCCACTGCTTTGGGCCTAACATATACATATCATGGCAAACTCTGTGTGGCATAGCAAAACTACTCTCCTCATTGCCAGAGAATGAAAGAATGGAAGAAAAGAAGGGATCAGTGTCTTAAAAATCTCCTTTTAGGTCCTATCATCAATGACCTAAAGATTCCCCATTAAGCCCTACCTTTTAAAGTTTCCAGAATCTGCAATAATGCCAACCTGAGGATCAAGGCCTCTAACAAACGAGCCTTTGTGGGCAACACATAAGATCCACATTCAGCTCTCATGTGTAAGGAATGTTTCTCTGATAGTTGTTCCCTACATGCCCCTGTCTCCCAGCCAATTCTTTGTGGACAGTATGTTCTTCGCCTCTTTATGCTAAAAGCTCCTTGTTCCTGGAAGCTGGAGAGGGGCCCTCCCCTAAATTGATCTCTGGCTGGTCCTCTCCTTGAATACTAGGAACCACACTTCTCTGACCTGCCATAGATGGAAAATATAATTTTCTCTCTTCACTCTGCAAATTTAGGAACAGACTTCCACTTTTGAATTTTTCAGATTTTTTAAAAATATTTTTTTTTTTTTAGTTGTTGGTGGACCTTTATTTACTTATATATGGTGCAGAGACTCAAACCAGTGACTCACACATGCTAGGCAAGCACTCTACCACAACCCCAACCCTGAATTTTTCAGATTTTTTTGTTCCCCAAATTTAAGTAGACCAGTATCAAATCCTCTGAGCAGTACCTTGGAAGATTCCTTCATTAGCCATGAAGTGAGGGAGAAGTACCCAAAGAAAGAGGGTAGATATAATACCACCATATGTGGATAGCTTATTAAACTCTTTTCTTAGGTTTATGGAACTTCTCATGTCCTTAAATTAGGTAATCCATCAATGAATGCAAGTTTTTTTTTTCACTATCTACTTTGTAAATCCTATCTATATTGGTGATCTAGTAAGTTACTTTGAAAGGGAGGACAGATGTCATGTATCCATTTTTTTCCCTTTGGATCTGACATAAACCTGAAGCAGATGAAGTTTGTTCTAACATCCTATTATATTTTATATTTAAATTTTATTTTCTACAATATTATTTATGTTCTCAAGAGTCTGCCTAGATCTTTTTTTTTATAAAGGAAACTAATTGGCCATGGACTTGATACATTTAGCTAAAAATTTTGCAGAAAACCCAAAGATTTGTTTTGAAATGTGTTGAGTATATATTTCCTAAACTTATTCCTACAAACAGTAAGATTTTATGTTGAGTCATATATTTTCCATAATAATTCTAAAATACATAATAACATTTGTGATGGGTCCTTAAAATGGTCTCATCTCACTTGACATTTTAATGTCTACATATCAATGATAATATTCAGGACATGTTTTTCTTTTTTATTAAATGATTTTGTCTTTTGAGGATGAGACTTTCATATATGACGTCTAATTCTCAATAATAAGTCATAATGGACACTAGGAGTCCCAAAGAGATCTCTTAAGCACATAAAGTTGTGTGAAAAATCTTTGTATAAATTTGTAAGTCATTATATTGCAACTTAATCTTAGAAGGGTGGTCTTAAGAACAACTAATTTTAAAAAAATCAATAAGTATTTTGGTGAAAAAAAGGAGTGCTATAAAACAAAACAAACAAGAGCAACACTAATTGCGTAGTATAATAATTATGTTTATCCATTCATATGGTTGTTCTACAAAGGATTTGACTTGATTTATAGAAAGTACATTGGATAAAGTAAGATTTTTTTTAAGACAGAGAATTAGCAAAGATGGTAGAATGTGATGGACATCCTTTTGAAAGTACATGTATGAAGATACGAAGTGGGTGTCAACCTACTTTATATACAAACAGAGATATGAAAAATTGTGGTATATATGTGTAATAAGAATTGTAATCAAAAAAAAAACAAAATACATGTATAAAGAATAAATTGACATGAACATACTTTGTATAGAAAGACATGAAAATTGTTCTCTATATATGTAATAAGAATTGTAATGCATTCCGCTGTAGTATATTTAAAAAAATAAAATCAATTAAATTAAAAAAGGAAGGTCTTCCAGTTTGAAAATGGAAACAGAGTCAATATTTTCTTCTTCTTCTTTAAGAAGTTACAAAAAGGCAATAACAAGAAGAAAATTAAACATGAAATCCTTCTTCAACAAAACCATCTTCACTCATAATAAAAGAATACTATCACTAAATGTTATTCTGCACCAGTCAAATTTGCAAAGATTTAAAAAAAGAGAGAACATGCCAGTGAGAATCTAAATTAGGAATACTTGAATAAAATAGCTTTTGGGAAAAGCCCTTCAAAATTGGAAATATTTATGCATGTGAAATAATATCCATTTATATGGTTTTTCACTGGACCACTGTTTGAAATAGCAAAGATTGACGACAACACCAAATTACGGCACATTCCATGAATAAAATACAATCAGCCCTAAGTGTCTGATATTCAACCAACCATGGGTCAATAATATTTTTTAAATGTATTTTAAATGTACAGACATTTTTGTCATTATCTCCTAAACAATACAGTGTAACAACTATTTCTGTGACATTTATGTTTTATTGGGTATCATAAGTTATCTAGAGATGATTTCAAGTATATATAGAGAGAGGGAAGTGCATAGATTGTGTGAAAATATCATATACTATTCCAAAAAGGGATTTGAATATCTGCAGATTTAGATATTTAAGCAGGACTTGGAAACATTTCCTCATGCACACAGAGTGATGATTCAGTAAATAGTTATACATAAGAATATAGAAGATCTTTATATACCAATATGGAGCTATGTCTACATATACTGTTAAGATAGTAAAGAGTGGAATTGTGTGTGGCTTGCTCCCTTTCTACAAAAAATTAGAAAGAAAAGAAAAGTTATATGCACAGTGGTCTCTGACCACTAGAAGAATAAAAAAGAAATGGTATTTTTTTTTCTTGATAGAACTGGGGGAATAAGAAGATGAAGAATGAAGGAATGAATACAACTTTTCATGTATGTGTATTTATATTTTAAATTTTAAACCACTCAAAATTTGTATTATATTTGTATTTGTCTTTATATGTTCAAACAAATACAATTAAAAGCAAAATCAAAGAACAATAATGATAACACATGTACTTTAAACATGTTTAATTGTTAATGATGGGATACAATTGCAGATCTAAGATACCTAGGGGCCAATGCAGATAAAGGTACAAAATCATATAAATTTGTTTTGTGTACCATAGAAAATAAAGCATTTTCAGCTTCCAAAGTTGAAGAAAAAACTTTCTAATGTATTTCCAAAGATAAAAATGGCTCTGAGACATATAGTAAATAAAATATTGAAAAATGCTAAATTTAAATATGAAGTTCAAATAGTTGTTTTCATTGCCATATTCAAATAAAAACGAAGTAATTCTGCCTGAGGTAAAAATAATGCAGTATTTTGGATGTCTGGTTTAATAAAAGATATGTTTTATACCAGAAAAAATTGGGACATCACAGGGTGTGGTGCACATGCCTATAATCCCGGCAGCATGGGAGGCAGAGGCAGGAGGATTGAGAGTTGAAAGCCAGTCTCAGTAAAAGTGAGGCACTAAGCAACTCAGTGAGACCTTGTCTTTAAATAAAAATGCAAAATAGGGGTGGGAATGTGGCTAATTGGTTGTGTGCCCTTGAGTTCAATCCCTGGTACCAAAAAGAATTGAAGAATTGGGACATCAAAATGTATCTTCCAAGTAGGGCTCCCTGAATATCATTCCTTCATTCATCAAACAAACAATATTAATGTTTATAACATGATAGGCACTGTGCTAGGGGCTTGATGTAAAAATAAACTGGAAAGGACCCCACCTTAGAGGAGTTTATAGTGAAGAGGGATGAATATGAAATTTGATTCATAAAGTGATCTTGGTGCTGCAGTGAATTGTGTACAGGAAACTATAAGGACTAGGTGGGAGGAATAAGGATGTAAGGGGCGATACTGCAGGCAAAGGAGGAAGGTGAAAAAAAGACAGATTATGAAAATGTCTCTCATATTCAAGCGTGTAAATGTTATGGTTCTGTGTGTGTGTGTGTATGTGTGTGCACTTTGAATGGGTGCAGAATAGCTAAGTGTTAAGTGTGAAAACAGACATGTGATTAATTCAAGAACTGGATATTGGTTTTCAGGGTTCGTCAGTGTTCCACATTTATTCAATTATTTACTAAAAATTTCTATTTAAGTAGTTCTATTTAAGGTTTCAAAATTTTCAAATGACTTCTCAAAGGTTGTACATACTACTGTACTTCCATACCATTGTAGGACACTTATGTTGACTTACAGAGCAGAATAATGGGGACAGATGTGGTGTCACCTGAAATAAGAATAAAGACTTCTGATTGTGGAACTAAAATTCTAAGAAATGTCTGGAAGAATAGTTTCTTGGTATCATTGTCTTAGGTTCTTCTTTCCAATTTTTAGGTCTCATCTCTGGTTGGAAACACTATATTTTTGTTTAAAAGGTTGGCAAGGGTCCTACCTGCATGGCCTATGATTTCTTACTGTTTTAAATTGACCAAATAATTAGTTTTTGAGATATTAAGTTTAAAGTCCAATAGATATTTGCTTCACAAATTGCACACACATACAGTTTTGTTATTAGGGGTCTCTGCTGCATTGATTACTGTTTTGATGAGAAATCTGTTGGGAAAAATATAAGAGCGTATGACAGTGTCTGCCATTTAGTAGAATTTACTTCATTCTCTGAAGAGGAATATGTTCTTCATTTTGGCCTATAGAGAAGAGAAAATTGAATATGCCAACAATTTCAAGTTTGTTATCCCTAAGGTGGCATTTGAAAAGATCTCAGAGCTCCTGTGCTTGAGACAATCCTTAGCAACACAGTGGGCCTCATCTTAACACAAAGCAAAACAAAACAAAGATTTCAGTAAAGCATTTTTCATTTAAAAAGCCAAACTAATAAAGTCACATTTAAAAATACAACTTTCAGGAAAATTCTGGTGATGTGTATTAGAGACAGACTCCAAGATATCAAAGAATGTGAATATGTATCAAGAATATTTATTATGTTTGTATTAGTTTTGAATATGCAGAAAATGAATATGTTTTATACTTTTTTCAGTTTATAAATATATGCAATTTTAATTTTAGAAAAAATTAATATTTTTTGATGAACACTAAAAAATTATTATTTTTTCAATCAAGTGTGCTGAATGGACAATAAATTTCAATCTTAAATTGTCTAACGTTAGATGTACCCAGATCTGTCAATAGGTGGCAGTACTGACAATGCTAAGAATCAAGAAGTTGGGAATACCAATACGAAACAAATGTACATGTTGGGAGTATTACAATCAATTGTGGTTTATTCTTGGCCATTTCATTTACTTAACATAGACTTATGGAAAGCCAAATTAAGCTGATGCATGCAGACATTAAAAAATCATAAATGTGATTTTTTTTATATTTTTTTTTGTAGTTGTAGTTGGACACAATACCTTTATTTATTTGTTTGTTTGTTTATTTATTTATGCATTTATTTTTATGTGGTGCTGAGGAAAGAACTCAGGGCTTTGCACACATGAGGTGAGCCTCTACTCCTAAATCATAATCTCAGCCTCAATGTCATATATATATATATATATATATATATATATATATATATATATATATATATATGACATTTTTTTTTACTTAATTGGACTTGTCCTATCTTAATTTAATTGAAGTTAGACACAAACTACAAATTAAAAATCAGAGATAATGGTTTAATTTTACTTTTTCTCTCTTTTAAATTTTTTGTTTGATTTTACTTTTAGACTGAGATTACTGTAAAAGGGTAATGACAAATGGTAAAAATTTATAAATTCATACACTGCAAACTCAAAAATTTTGCCTGCTTAAGGTAATCTTGAAAACCCCAAACATGATATGGTAGAAAAGTATTTAGTTACTGCTAGAATTAGAATGAAAATTAATTTTAGACAGAATCTTAAAATAGCATGGTATTTATGATTTGCAGTTATCAACTGAATTTAATTAGCTATGAATATTTTGTACTTACACAGTCATTTCAAATATATTTTATTGACAAGTCACAGAATTATTTCAAACTTTAAGAGAAAGTGAACTGAAGTTTTTTAGGAAAAGTGGGTGAGAGTGACTAAGTTTGGTAACATTTCTTCTTGAATCTGTCTTTTTCTAGGCCTTGGCTTTCCTAGCTTTTGCAGTCAGGGGAGAAGATGGATGTTTCCTGTCCTTGCTAAAGGAAATGTCCTTTAAGTACAGGTAAAGAAAATGGTAAAGAAAGTCAAGGAGTGAGTATGATAAAATGTATTTGGAGAGGAAAATCTAAAGTATTTTAAAATTAATAGTGTAAAAATAAATTTCCACTGGAATAATGTTGGTTGTCTATAATTTGTAATTTTTAGAGAAACTAGGAAAAAGTAAGATCTTTCACAGACCAAGATGTAAACTGATCTAGTATGAAGGATCTGTAGCAAATAACTGGCCAAGAACACTTTGGCCTAAGACCAGGAAGAAATTAAAAAGTATAGGAAGAAGGGAGGTAGAGAAAACCTAATCCTGAACACTAGCTCTGAGTTGAAGCTCCAAGGAAGTTAACTTGAAATGAAGATGTGATCTAGGAATCAAGAATAAGCAACTGACTTTCCTAATAAAAGCACCCAGGCTCCTTAATTTGAAGTTGAGGACCCTGCACAGGATGAGCCTTTGTTTCCTAGTTGCTCCTTTTGTAACCATGTGTGTCCCCAGTGACCAGACTACTGGGTGACTCTGTGTTCAGGATGATCCTATCTCCATGGCAGAAAGTCAAGTTGACAACTTATTAGGAGTTTTGATTCCTGCTAAAATTCAAACTTTATGGTAAATACTAATATTATATTAATAACATTTTAATTAACCCACAGAAGTGGTAATCTTTAATACAAGAAAATAAATTTAAATATCCACTTTTTCATGATATTTGATTAGAATCTTAGCAAAGTCATTAAACTGAAATGCAATCTTTAAACTATTTACCAGTAAAGTGTTAGAATTTGCCATCACAGATCAATATTTCTTTATAATACAATACATATGGATGTTATTTAAATATCCTTCCTTTTATAAAAGGAAGATTTCTTACACTGAAGAGAAGTATTAAAGGAGTTACAGAATTGTAAATACAAAAAGAAAATGAAATAAAACCTAAATAATACCTAGGCAGCTCAACTATTGTTTCTGAGAAATATTCGAGAGCATTTTCTCCTTTGTACAGTAGATGTCACCAAAAAGCCAAGGATGCCTGAGTAAAAAAGGCTCTTCATACACAAGTGTTTATATGCATATTATTTGAATCTGGTGGGGAAAAAAGCTAAATGGGAATAGTGTGTTTATTTCTGTACACCATGTCACACAGATGCTCTTATCTGTTAAATGCAATGTTTCTTTCTACTGGACATATTTAAAGCCCCTGAAACGACAATATATTTTGTTTTAATTATTCCACCCTTTTCTTTAACACCTTTAAATTCCATTTGTGGGTTTTATACATGGTCAGCACTCTCTAACATTGAAAGCACATCATTCATTACAGGTCAAATCAGCTAATTTTCTATAAACCTCTGAGATTCTCAGGTGAAAGATGTTAAATAAAATGCATGCCTAATTGCAATATGTTCCAAATTATCATATTTTTTTTTCTTTTAAACAGGGGCAGAGGACTCTTCATATGTCATCAATAATGTCAACATCATTATACTTGAATATTAACTGTCTAATGGTCAATTAAGGTTTTCTGAGATCTGCCTCTCTCAGTAGGAGGCAGAGAAAAAGGATCAGGGCTTCCCAGCACTTTCTCAAATTACTGAAGGCAACTGAGTCTAACCTTGCACGAAGATTTGATCTAAAGACAAGGGCTGGAAAATAACCCCTTTGGCAAAAAGAGGAAATGGCAGGGGTGAGGCAATCCTCTCTTTTCAGCTTCAGCTACCACGTGCTTTGAAGAAATCAAACTCAGTTGCCATAGCTCCAGGACATGCAGGAAAAATCAAGCTATGGATGAATTGGGGCAGCTGGGGATAGGGAGGTGGAGGTATGAGGGCCTATTCACAAGACTTTTCGGATGACAGTTATTTCTCCACTGGTTTGGGTCTTAAAACCTTATATCTGATTTAGGCATCAATAGCTCAAATGCCTCTGGGATCCAGTCAAGTGATATAAATATATGAATTAGTCCAGACTGCATGCCCCACAACAGGTAATTTTCACAAAAACTTTTATAAGCAGTCTGTCTACCCAAACATAAATTTGTAAGGCAGGGACTGGGGCTGTAGCTTAGTAGTAAAGTGATTGCTTAGCACTTGTAAGACCCTGGGTTTGATCCCCAGCACCACATTAAAAAAAAAAAAAAATTGTAAGGCAGATTTAGCCCACAGGTCCTTAGCTTTTTACTCCTGCTCTGACTCAGGCTTTTATAAGAGCAATCAAAGTATCCATGCAGGAAGACTGACTTGCATTCTAATTAAATTCATGTAGCAATTTTTACATTCAATCATATAGCTAAAATTATAAAGAAGACAGGGGAGCATTCTAGTATCAATTTTATTTTCTCCTCAAAAAACACATGACAAAGATTTCTAATTAGGACAGTTCTGGTGCTGTACTGATTGCCTTTTATATTGCCCTCATCCTGGGCTGGATCCTTGTTCCTTGTTCTAAAATCTAAAACATGATCAATTAGTTTGGTAAGATATTCTGTCAAACCTTCTCTGAGTCCTCTGAATCGATGGCACTGACCAAATATTTTATGGAATATTATTTCACAGCACATTTTGATCAAAAGATGTTGTTTTTGAAATAAATTACAATGTAAGTTTAGCTATAAGGACTTTCATTTAAGTATGTTGAAATTTTTGAATTTCAGTAGAAGTCTGAACAATCTTTTATTCTACATTTTTTTGCCCCAAATAAGCTAGGGCAAAAAATTTGAACAAAAATTACATATAGCAGCCACAATATTTCCACTAAGATTTTTTTTCTTTTTCCATATTCCTTTCTTTTCTCTGTAGGTTTTCTAATTTCTGACAGTTGTTTTCAGTTAATATTTATCACACGTTGGTACAGAATCCTTACAAATAATAATTTAATTACTGACTAATAATATTCCATCAGTTGATAGGCCAAAAATTAATTAATCATTTCTTATTGCTAAACAGCTAGCATTTTTTGCTATAATAAATAATTCTGCAGTGAATACAGATATTCATTCTTTTAGATAATCCTTAAGCAAATTCCTAGAGCAAGATCACAGTATCAATAGATATCACCATTTACATGATTTTGGGAGTTCATAATGAAAATTATTTCTGAAGTGATTTCTAAAGTAAAAATAAATTTTTAAGGTGAGTAACAGTATAATAATTACTCTCCTCTTTTTCATTTGGTACACTTATTAATTACAATGTGTTTTCAAAATTTAAATCTCAAATTTCTTGAATTTATTTGTTTACAAATTTTTTCTTATATACGCTCACATTTTGTTCTTTGAATTTTATGTCTTTCCTGAAAATATTTTATCATCTTTTTAAGGTATGATATATTTTATTATAAAAATGAGTTAAAAAAAGATGATGAAATGAGGTGGACATCATTACCCTAAGTACATGGATGAAGACACGAATAGTGTGAATATACTTTGTATACAGAGATATGAAAAATTGTGCTTTGTATGTGTAATATGAATTGTAATGCACTCTGCTGTCATATATACAAATTAGAATACAAAATAAACTAAAAAAAAAGAATGAGTTAGTACACAGAAAGATCTGTTTATGTTTTCTTTTGTGGTAGCCTTCCTCTCCTCTCTTTTATCAAGATTGTTAATGAGCCCAGATTCCTCCAAGGTCTTCTGTTAATGAGTTTATATAATTCTTCTTGGCAGAAGCTGTGGGTAGCTTCCCTATTTAGTTATTAATCCACCGACTTTGTAGAGAAGGCATGTGATAAAAATTATCTTTAAAGTAATTCTCATTAACTTTGAAACACATGCTACAATTATACTATTATTTACCACCTTAATTGATTTCCTTAGGAGTAACTAAAAATGAAAAAAAAATCTTAATTGGATACAGTAAAATTTAATAAAATGTTGCTCAATTTTGTGAATGTTAAAGACTATAGTTTTCTCTCCGCAAGTTAACTTAATATTCAAGTCTAAATGCCAAGGAACCAATTCTAATTTTTGCCTCCCAGGAAACAATCATTGCTTTATAGAATATACAGTTTGTCTTAACCAGACAACCAATTTTTGATACTAGTTTCTAATGGATTGTTTAAAATGTTAACATTTGCTTTCAAGTTAATTTGCTCTTTATACAAGAAACCAATTGAAGCCATGTGACTTATGAATGCATTTGTTTGTAAAGAGACAGATGGTCTTAGTACAGTTTATGGATGAAAAAAATGATACTTTTTCTTTCTTTGTGTAAGAATTTGATAAGAGGAGATTCTCCCAACTTCATAGATAAGAAATGTTCCCGCTGTTCTAGTCAGAATTCGATTCAGGAAACATTTGCTATAATTTGCTGGGTGTTCCCAAACTACCCTTCAATAATATTATTATCTTGTTCAGTTTAGACACTCAATTATAGTAAATCAGACTGACTATCTGCTTAGGTCTTCCTCACTTATTTTAGATAGTTTCCTCTTTTTGGTCTTATGATATCCAGTGATCTCCAAGTCATGAGATAACACAAGCTTGTGCCTGGAAGAGACCTCTCCTAAAGGTCACCTACAAATCAATACCCACAAAAAGGAAACCACAAATTAAGGAAAAAGCAAGACAGTAATCACTGCATTTCTCATTAGGACCTCTGCCCACTACCTTTTAGGACTTCAACCTATTTCACATTAAGCCTACCCTGATTTATTCTAAGTCTTAGACCCCATGGGCTTGTACTTATTGTCATGGTCATGATAAGCCATTATTATTCATTCCTACAGTGCAAATGAGCCCCTTACCCTTTAATTTCCCCCTATGCAAGCAACCCAAGGGAAAGCTCATTTGAAAAAAAAAAATGGCCACATGATTTCTTTTTGCCTAATGAGTTTAATTTTCAGCTTTGAAAAGGAAAAAGCTAAAGAGAACTGAGACCTGCATTATTAATTGTAACTAATGATAAGGAAGGCATTTCATACTCCTAGTTGATCAAATCTCAGGGTCAAAAGGTATCAGGAGAGATTTCCACTCAAGGCACACTAGACTCAGGAGACAGTTGTAAGAAAGGAAAGGAGATCTATTGAGCAAAGCTCTTATGATTCCATGGGAGAGGCTTCAAATAAGGAAACGGGATGGCATAAGGAATAGAGAAGTTCCAAGAAATTTGAGATCAATTTCAATACAGTCTACTCAGTAAACCTCAGTAAAAAATAATCTGTAATATTTATACTTATAAATAACCTCCCAAATTTATTTCTTGATTTTAAAAGTGACATCATTAGTAAAATGAAAGTATTGGGGAAAAAAGTGTGATTCACAGCTTAATAGGAATTTTGAAACCCCTACATTGTCATACAGGAAGAATTTAGGGTTAAGAGTGAAGCAACAAATGTTTTATGCTGGTGACTTTGTTCAGTTTTAAAATTGCTTTTTTGTTTTGTTTTGTGAGTGAAAGTTACATTTGACAAACTATCTATTCTTGAAAAATGGGATAATTTCAATATTTTTCCTCAGAAACTGACATTACTTTTATTCTTTTTTGCATCTTTTAGAAAATCCTTTAAAAATATGAAATTTACTTTGAAGTAGCAGTTAGTAATGTCTGCACAGTTCTTAGTAGTCCTCTAATGTAATATTTTGGATACTAAGAAATTATAATCATTTTCTTCTACGGTTTTATTCAAGGAGAAACTAGAATTCTTTGTCTCTAGCAGTTACATGTTTTCCCTTGCATAGTTTATAACTAATAATATTGTTAATTTCTAGCATCTTTTCTCAGAAAAGTTGTTTAGGAAATATACAGCCAGAATATCTCATTTTTTTTTCTGTTCTTCCCTTTACAATGTTTTAGATTTATTGTGGTATTGTGGATCTATGCCTGTGACCACCTCACTTTCCTTCAAGCAATTTAACAAAATAAAATACAAACACATTTTCCATATTCTAAAATGTATATTTTCATGCTTTGTTCAGCTGCTTGTGAATGAAAATCTTTTCATTTTTCCTTGGTTTCATCAGCCTTATAGGTTATTATCTAGTCCTTAAATCTATCAGGGATACATTTCTATACCACAGTGACACTAATTGAATTCATTCTACACCTCTTTCCATAGATCATCACATTGCAGAGCACCAAATTCATCTTCAAACAACTTTATATCTCCTCTTTTGATTTTCTTCTTTGTGATAGTTAATTTTATATGCCAACTTCACTAGGCTAGGAGATGCTGAGATTACTAATTGAACATTATTTCTAGGTGTGTTTGTGAAGGCGTTTCTGGAGGAGACTAGCATTTGAACTGATGGTCTGAGTTAATCTGATCATCCTCCACAAATGACAATAGATTGTCATTCAATCTATAGAGAGCTTGAATAGAACAAAAGGCAAAGGAAGATTGAATTCATTCTTTGTCTGACTTCTTGAGTTTGGAATGGACTATCACTCCCAGCATTCCTGATTCTCAGACCTTTAGACCCAGAGTAGGAATTACCAGTGCTCACTCTCTGGCTTTGAACACCACCATTGATTTTCCTGAAGGTCTAGATTATGTGATTTAACCTCCATAATTCTGTGAGCCAATAGATTATAACAAATCTCTTTATATGTTGGTGTCACAGGAGAGTGGGAGGTTGAAGCTCCAAACCTCTGTTCTTATATTCCGATGAAAGAAATTTTAAAGTCAGACACCAAAAGCCAAGCAAGAGAATACATGAAAGTAAAGTAAGGCCAAAGCAGAGAGCACTCTCAAGAAAGACAGTGGGTCACCTCCCAGCAGAGAATGACAAAGGAGACAGTGCTGTCTCCAAATTGATTACTGTTTGATGTTTGCCTTCATATCTGGGGTCCACTTTCTACACTTTATACCAATCAGGGGTTCAACTCCTCCTTTAGTGGGGCGGTGGAGTTTTTCATCTTAGTTGGTCCTTTTAGGAACTGTCATGGTGGCCATCCTATTCAGGGTCAATCTTATGTTAATGTGGGCAATAGGACGAGTGGTCAATCAGAAGTTAACTTAGTGTGTCTGTATTACGAAAGAAACTTCCCTTTTGAAATATATGGAGACACCTATGGCTTTCAGTCCATAACACCTTGACCTCAGTGGACCCTATCAAGAGTTAGTTCCCTTAAGCCTTCTTTCTTGACACAAATTCCCAATTAGTACTCCAATTAGCTCATTTTGTTTCTATGTGTTTATTCTCAAGGTCTGTGTACAACAATGTTTTTCTACAAGTTACTTTGTTACAAGTCATTTACTCATCTGCCTTGGAAGCAATTTAAGGAAACTTTAAAAGTAGTTTAAAGAACACCTGTGACCTTTCTATGCTCTTCTCTACTCATTACTAACTACTACCTAACATTGATTCTGTTTCTCTGGAGGACCCTGAATAATATAGTATTTCCTTCATATTCATAAAATAAAATATCTTTTTTCATGAATTTCAACCTTTGCCAATTTCTGCTGATCTCAAAGTTCCCAACTTCCATATAATCTCTACTAATTTACCCTTTAACCATTCCAATCTTGGTGATTGAGTTATTTTCACTAGGTACATTTTGAGCACATACTTCATATGAGATATTGGAGCAGACTTCATGGAGGAAATTTCATTTGAGCCAAGGGTGAGTAGAATTTGTTAGGAATATGTGTGTGTGGGGGGGGAAGGGGTGGAAGTTCCTTGAGTGGAGGTAATAGAGCAAAATCCTAATAGTGACAAAGTCTATAGTCTGTTATGTTGGAGAAATAGCCAGTGAACAGACAAACTGGAGTACAAGATTTATAAAGGGGAGTAATTAGTAAAAATATTGGAATGACAGATACAGACCGAGTTATGGAGAGACAGAGAGAGAGAGAGGAAGTGTGTGTGTGTGCGCGTGTGTGTGTGTGTGTGTGTGTGTGTGTGTGTGTGTGTGTGTAAAGCAATCTCAAACTTAGGGGCGGGGACTGTAGCTCAGGGGCAGAGCACTTGCCTTGCACATGTGAGGCACTAGAATTGATACTCAGCACCACATAAAAATAAACATTAAAATAAAGGCATGCTGTTCACCTACAACTAAAAAAAAGTTTAAAAGAGTACTTTGTAGATTTGATATCATAACACCCTAAGGAATTTAGTATTCATTTCATATATAAATTTAATGTTCTCCTCTGTAATTATCTAATCATCCAAATTGAAGCAACCATCTCCAAACTGGAGTCTGAGATAAAACTAGATACTCTACTTCCGTCAGTAGGTGGGTAGGCACATATTGCAGACCTCTGTAGCTAAGAAATACCATTTTAGTGTTAGCAGCTATTCACAATGGGGGATGCCTGCTGAAGTTAAGGCCAAGGGCTGCAGTCCAGCAAAGTCAGATTCTTTTCCACTATCACCTAGCTGTGCATTGCAGCTCTTAATGGCAGAACCCAGGAGTAGCTCATTGCCGATTTATTTCTTGGTTGTTGTCTTGAAAATTGGAAGAATGAAATTTATAGACAACAATGGAAAGCAAGAGTGAAAGAAGTAGAGTTTATAAGTGAGAAGAAAAGAGAGAGAACTCTCACAAGATGAGCGGGGACCTGATGGAGTTTTCCACAACTAGTCTAGGGGCTTATGTAGCTTCTGGGTAGGGACACTGATTAAAATCCATGCTAAACAGGTATTGGAAAAGTGCCAAGGCTATTGGTCAAAATTCATGTTAAACAGGTATTGGAAAAATATCAAGGGTATTGGTTAAAATCCATGTTACACAGGTATTGGAAAAGTACAAAGGCTATTGGCTCCGCCTGTGACCTTCTAATTCACTGTGTCCTTTTAGCCCATGAGTTCAAATTTCCTGTAATTTTTAACCAGTTCTACCCCAAATTACATTTCCAACTATTCTGGAAGAAAGGCTTGGCTGCAATGTTTTTACAGATTATTTACATGGAGTGGTCTTTACATTAGGGAAAAAACCTTAATTGGGGCCCATTATACTGACTACTTAGTCATTTTACTGTCTATTCTCTTATTCAATCAAACTATAAAAATGAATATACTTCTAACTGACCATTAGGCTTCACTCAGTTGTTGCCAGTCATCCCAACAATATACTATATAATGAAAGGATTCTCCTTAAAAATCATATGCTTGGGGTATTTCTGGGTTTTTCATATTCTATGTTCTAGATTCTTCACACTACTAATATTTTTTTGTTGTTGTTTTTATTTGGTTTTTTTTTTGGTACAGGTGATTGAACTCAGGGGCACTCAAATACTGAGCCACATCCCCAGCCCTATTTTGTGTTTTATTTAGAGACAGGGTCTCACTGAATTGCTTAGTGCCTCTCTTTTGCTGAGGCTGGCTTTGAACTCGTGATCCTCCTGCCTCTGCTTCCCAAGACACTGGGATTCCAGGCTTGCATCACTGTGTCTGGCCAAGATTTTTTTTTCTCTTTCTCCTACTACAGACAGTGCTTATATACCTATTGTATAAAACCACATGATGAACCTTTTTCAGGATTAGAACATTCATAAGATATAAAGATGTAACCTATAAAACACGAGATAGAAGACATCTCCTTATTTTGCTATATTTAATTACATGGGAAAAATAACTCAGGCCATGCATGGTGTACTAAAAGGAAGTATTGGCTTGACCCTGAGAACTTTATTTGTTCTCAAAATTATTCCAGCCATGTGTTCCTAGTACACCACAGAAATTTCTCTATAAAATAAATTTCTTCTTTCATGTAAGAATTTTCTGCCTGATGCCTTTTATTGAAGACCCTAAAGTATTGAGTAGGCAAAAAAAGCAAGAACAAATCTGAGTGATATTGGCCTCTCTCTTCCAAAGATGGGTGCTGAAATCTTTACCAGGAGTCTGTGTAGGTGGGCTGTAGTCATCTTGGGAGTCCTCCAGAGGAGTCTGTTTTCTGAAAACTCATGGTGACAACACAGGACTCCATTAAACTCCTGACCCATTCCATTAAACCACATTTGAATGGTCTGGACCAGAGGTTTGGTATTTAAGGCTCCTTGCTGATAAATTCTATTTAACCAGAAGTATAGAATGGAAATATCATCATGGAACTATGCAGGAGAAAACACTGTAAAGGAATGTTCTTTAATACCTTCACTTTCTCTACTCTAGGATTGCCCTATCCCTTATTCATGACCCCATGTTAGTTTTGATCTGAAATGGTCTATATTCTACATACAAATAGATGCACTTCTGTGAACACCTATGACCAAAGTCATTCTGTATAGATTGGTGGGACTTCAGATCATTCAACTATGGTTTAAACTAGGGAAATATTTTCATCTTATTACAAATGAATCGTTAACACAGAAAATCATTTTCATTTGATTCAAGCTAACTTGTTAGAAAGTTCAAATAATGCCTAGCATAACTGAAAATTAAATTTCTTTGAAAATATTTGAGTTTTAATTGTGTTTAGTTAAATAAATTTCAGAGCTGTGCATTTCTCCATGTTGTGGTTACAACTGGCTATAATTTTGTCATAGTGTTATTTATGATCTTATGTATTTCCTTACTTTCATTTGATTCTAGTGGAAAATGTACCTAGAAGCATCAAAAGTTTCATATCATAGTGTAATTTTGTCGGACTGTGGCTGTCGCCTCTCAATACCTCATTAGTGGTGGCTTTTTGAAGTTGGCCATAAAGCATCCTGCTGATTTCACTCCCTGGTGTGGTTGGATTTTGACAGGGACAGGAGGGAAAACAAAGGAAAATTATCAGTGACTGAAAGCCCTTGTGACATTAGGGGAAAAAAATTGTTCCCAATGGGACCTTTAGTGACTGAACTCCCAGGTTTGCACACATATGCTTCAATAACATTGAATCCACTGTTCAAAATATATTGTTCATTTTGAGATACAAATACATGTGAAACATATGCTTCCACATTTTTATAAAACATATAAAGGCTACTGCAGAAAAGAATGAGAATATTCCCATTTTATCTATGTTGCAAGTGAAAGAGGTATTTAGTTGAGATTTATAAAGAAAACTTCAAGGAGCAGAATTTCTGATGTACTTTGTCTTTTTCACTTTTTATGAACAATACCCATTCAGCATTCCAAAGAAGAGGGAAAAATCATTCCCTGTTCCCAACCTTTGACATGTAGTGGCATATTTGGTCATAGCAATGGAATACTGTTTGTTATTTTACTTGTTTCAAAGGAAATTTGTCACTTATTGTCCTAGTTCTGAATTAAATTTAAAGGATAGCAGGAAATTTGGGGTAGGAGTGCTAGCAATACAATTCCATGGCATTTAATAAGTTTGATCTTGAAATTCACACTCAATTCTCTCACTGAATTTTTTTTTACTTCTTTTAAAATTATTCTTCCCCCAATAAATTACATCTTAAACATAGTAAGATCTATTATAACAGACATTGTTTTTTAAATTCTACTTAGGCCGCTGAGTTATTTTCCCCATGTAATTAAATATAGCAAAATAGGGAGGTGTCTTCTATCTCATGTTTTATAGATTACATCTTTATATCTTATGAATGTTCTAATCCTGAAAAGGTTCATCATGTGGTTTAAAAATGACATCTCTAAGAGACAAAGGCATATTTCTTCCATGTGCTATTAAAAGTCCCTGCAGGTAAATATTTAGACAGAACAAATTAAAACTTTTCTAAGTCAGATTCCATTTTCTGGGAAGTAAAGATGATAACTATTCACTCCAGAGATTTGAACTGATGTGTAGATGAAAAAAATGGATGCAAAATTAATTTATAAAGGTAAAACATACATTTGCATGATTGTTTTATCACTATTGTTTATAATTGCTTGAAGTCTCTTTCTTTCCTAATATAAAACACAATATATACAAACTGATTATTTAGTATTTTTGCATTAAATTATCACAGATTTAATGCAACCCTTTGCTCCCTTTCATGCTCACAGTCCAACAGGGATGGTCACTAATGAGAATTAGATGAGATAGGTATTGAAATAGGGGGCATCCTGGGCACTGAGCTAACAGTAGCTACCTCTTTAGGTAATGTCCCCTAGTCAGCATGTAATAGCATTACATGCATCTTTCACATAGCAATTTTAACTGAGTTGTAAAAAAAATATGACACATAAAATTTTCTTTTGGAAGAGCCATTGTTATTTTAGAGAAAGCTTATGCATCTACATTATTCCATTTCACTTGTATTTCTCCATTTTAGAGAAAAATATCTGTCAAATGAATCCTAAGTAAGCTAAGTAGATTTTGAACTTTCGTTTTAAAGCTTTAAACTTTGATGGTTGTGTTAACAACTTTAAGATTTTAGGACTTTTCTAGTTTCAAAACTATTTGATGAGAACACCACGTAAAAAATCAACTTTACATCACCCAAACACATATGTCTATTGGTAGAAGCAAAGAATTCAGACTATAAAGAGATGCCATTTGTAAAGAATTTAGATTATACTATCTATTCGGTATTTAAGAAAATCTCAAATACTGTCTACTTTACTTATGTTTGGGAGATCTTATTTCTCTGCTGACAATCTATAGAGGAAGAGACAGGGAAACTTAAGATGAATATATAGGAGGCTCTGAGCCTCAAGGGAATTAGACTTAGTTTTAGCATTTGTAGAGACAAATATCAGCAACATGAAATAGAAGTCCACAGAAAGTGGTATGTAATAAAAGTTTAATTGATTATTGTTAAAGCAAATCAAAACTGCACAGAAATTAACACAGTAAAAAAACAGATTTTATTCAGGAACTATTGTAATAGAGGAAAGGAGACCCCAGTATAGAACTGGGCTTAATTTTGAGTACAACATGAACAAGTAGGGGATACAGAGCCAAGGAAAAGGTATAGGTAAATTGATGGAAAGTTATTAAGAGGAAATGTAAGGGTAAGGAGACTCTGGCTTAGTTAATTTGACAGGATCAGATAGCAAGGTTAGGGGTTAAGGGGTGATTTCAGATATGGAGAAGAATCAGATATTGAAGGTGAGAAATTCAATGCAAAAATAGATGTGGAAGTCCACAGGTCAAGGTTTCCTTGAGGAGGGTTCAGAGGAGACTGATGAAAGTTTGGTCTAGGAGGGTGTCTCCTTGATATATCCAAGAACTGACTTATATTTGATATGCAGTTAGTATTGGAACAGATACTTATATAGGACACTTTTGATCTAGGTTGTAAACTAGTATTATCTAGGTTGCATACTCACTTATTCCTGTTCCACATCTACTCTTGACTTTAACTTGAGTCTTAAATGGCCCAAATGAGCCATGCTAAAATTCCAGTAGAATTACTAGCACTTGCCCTCACCTTCACTTCTTCCTATTTCTCTTTCTCCTCTTTTTGCTTCTTATTCTTCCTTTTTTCCTGTCAAATAAATTTATTTGGGACTTGTAACTTTAAATCTGGAGAGCTGAAACCTGAAAACTTTTACAAATTTAAATTAAGTCCTAGAATTTGAATAAAGTAAAAATTCTGGGCATTTCCAAAACAATTCAGAAAAGTACAAAATGCTACTGTTGAGATTTTGTTTTCAATTAAACCTTCAGGTAAATTGCTTATATTATGCTAGCAAATAAAATTCTCCTGCTATATAATAAAGGCACAGTAATACTGGCAGAATTGCAGGCTTGTGATTCCAATTGTTAAATTAGACAAGGAAGAAAATACCTCAGGAGTTTGCAATGAATATATATCATTATACTTCAGGTTTCATTTCTTTCCTCATTTATCCCAGCACCTCTTGAGATTCCTTCAAATTCTTGTTTTTCTTTTTCTTCTCCTTTAAAACAACATACCTCACATTTGAAGAGCCGTTTGGTAGTGTAATTTAAAGCTTATTTTTTCCATGGGATGGTGAACACACTTGTACTTTCTCTACTTAGTTTATCTCTTGTTTACAGGTGTATGGGGATTGAGATTATCACCATTTTCAAAACTCTTTATATTATAGTTTCCTTGACAACCAATCGAAAGTCTTTACTGACTCAGGAGTGGTGAATGGTAAAATGGAACTGAAGTAAAAGTTGAGAGAAACCAGTTTCTTGATAATACTTGAATTTATTTATTAGGTAGTAAAATAGTTAAGCTTTAAAATTTAATATGTATGGACAATATTAATCTCACTGTAATTCATAAAAATCCCAGAAAACATTTCAAAGTTAACCTTAATTTACATAATATAATTTCCTAAATTTGAACAAAGAAAATTCCTTAATTTACATAATATAATTTCCTAAGTAGGAACAGTCAAAGAAACTTAAAGGCTTTGTATTTTTATAGGAGAGTGTTTGTTTGTATATCATATCATTATTTGGAAAAGATAAGAGCTTGAACCTTTTCTGTTCAGGTCTCCTCTATTTAGTGAATTTCAAAAGATGTACCTCCTCATTTTATAGGGAGTGTGATTTATATTACTGAATTAGCCTTTTGTCAGGTACTTTCCCATTTCCTGATTTCTTATATTCTCATATAATTAACTGAATTTGTAATAAAAGCTGTGATCAGTAATTATGTAAAATTCATATTGCCTCAATTATTAATTATTTAAATATGTAATTTAAGGCATATAACATATATATAATTATATGTCATATAGAAATTATGTGATATATAGAAGTAAATGACATATATGACATGTAATTATATTATGTCCCTCAAATTATGTCTTATTATGTGTCATATAAAAATTATGTTATGTAAAACATAACAATATATATAAAATATATAATTATTTCGAGATATATTTCAAGACATATAACATATACCTTGGCTTTCTACCATGTTTAAAATTTTGTCTTTTTGTGGTTGTTTTGTTGTTTAAACTGTGACATTTAGGTACTAGAACAGCCTTAATGATTAATAAGCAATGAATCTAACTAGCAGAAAAATGACAAAAAGTCATTATACTTTTAGGAATAAAAAATAAAATAATAACATTAGGTTCCATGAAGGCAGGGAGCATGTCTGCTCAACCTGCACTCATTCTAAAAGTTTTGGTACAATGTCTGACATAAGAAAAAGGCTGAGAGCAAGGTGTGGTGGCACATGCCTGTAATACCAGCCACTCTGTGGGCTGAGGCAGGAGTATCCAAATTTCATGGCCAGCCTCAGGAACTTATCAAGGTCCTTGATGATACCCTGTCTCAAAAATAGAAATTAAAAAGGGCCGGGCATGTGGCTCAGTTATTAAACACTCTGGGTTAAGTTGAAAGAAAGAAAGAAAAAGAAAGAAGGAAGGAAGGAAGGAAGGAAGGAAGGAAGGAAGGAAGGAAGGAAGGAAGGAAGGAAGGAAGGAAGGAAGGAGGGAGGGAGGGAGGGAAGAAGGAAGGAAGGAAGGAAGGAAGGAAGGAAGGAAAGAAAGAAGGAAAGAAAGAGGGAAAGAAAGAAAGAAAGAGAGGGGGAGGAGGGAGGAGGGAGGGAGGGAGGGAGGGAGGATGAAGTTGTGAAAATTTCTGTTGAGTGAAATAGAATAACTTTTACTCAAAATAAGTATAATGAGAGCTCTACATGTTCTTAAAACCATAAGGCCTTCCCCCATATAAAATACTAGAATACTTAAATAGGGCCAAATACCATGAAAACACAGTTTTTTTCTAGTAGGCAAGAACAAACAAACAACAACAAAACTAAACAAAACAACAACAAAAAACAAGCACACAAAAGACTAGAAAGGCTTTTAGAATACAAACTTTTGTCTAAATGGCCATGAATCATTCTAACATGATTGAGATTATTGTTTCAGAATTCAAAAAAATTTTTAAAATTTTATTTATTCTAATTAGTTATACACGACAGCAGGATACAAGTCAATTCATATTACAGAAGAATTCAAAATATTAAAGGAATGAATTATTTGCTTTAAAAATTAATATGTAAACAAATTAAATTTGATATTTCAGTGGCCATAGCAGATTTTTTTTGCTTATGTTTTTTGATCAAAGACTTGCATAGTTCCCAATCATATTTGGCTATGTGCTTTAACATTTTTGTTTTAGGTTGGGTTTGTTTTGTTTTAAGATATAATCAGCATTAATTTTTTAAGGTAATATTTTTGAGTAAAAAAATCAGAAATCAATCATATAGATGTTTGTTTGAACTACCAGATCAGCATGACTATTTAGGGGGAAAATACCATTAAATTAAACTAAGGAACCTTGCTTTTCAGGACATTTCACACTGGCTTTTTAATGAATGATCCATTTAGATTTAATTTTTATCAGTTCCGCTGTGCTGTAACAAGCAGTCATCATGTCAACAAAGCATGAAGTTAATGAAATAATGACTGTTTGAGGTTGGGTATCATTTGCATAGGGATTTTTTTTCTTATTTAAAGGTAATTAACATAAAAGACAATTTGGCTATTTCAAATGAAATGAGAAGAAAATAAGAATGATGCTTCCACAATGAGGCAAGCAATGGAAAAATTGACTATCAAAGACAAATCGAACAACTATAAATCACATACAATTTTCATATTATTCTACTTTTGAGAAGGGAAACATATTTTCAGGAAAATTTTAAGCCAAGTGGTGTCAGTTAAAATGATCCATTCTTCTCATAGTTTCAGCCTAATTCTCAATTTCATCATTATATATCACTTATTAGATTTTTCATCTAATAACAGTGGCAAGAAATTTATTGAGGAAAGCTAAACAAGTAATGAAAATAATGTTTTAATGCATAAGAACACTGGTTAATAAAGACATTGGTAGCTGGGTCTTGGTAGGGACCCTAGTTGGATAACTTCCTTGGAAATGCTGAAACTAACACAATTACAAGCAGTTTTATTTCCATGAGTTCTTTATTTTGAGACAGATATACCACATTTGTCAGCTTTCTGTCACTGTGACAAAATGATTGACAAAAAACAACTTAAAGGAAGAAAGACATTTTGGTTCATGGTTTCAGAGGTTTCAGTCCATATTCACTTGGCTTTGTGGTTTCTGGATCTGTGGTGAGATTGAACATCATATCATGGTGCTCTTGGGAACACAGAGTGAGGCAGAGCTGCTCACCTCATAGCAGTCAGTGAGAGGGAGAGGGACCAGAAAAAAAGACATAGCCTTCAAGGACAGATAGATCCTTCAAAGTTATAGGCCCTCATTGACCTAGGTCTTTCATCTAGGTCCCCCCTTCCTAAGTTTCCACCACCTCCCAATAGTGCCAAGGGCCAGGGATTAACCCTTCAATACATAAGCCTTTAGAGAATTTTTATATAAACTATAACACAGACTTTTCCTAATAAAGATTCAAGACTTAGCTTTCTCAGCTTCTGAACTCTGGACAAACAAATTTTGTCTCAGCTCAATAAATTTTCAAGTTCTTTCAAAGAAGGAAGATAAACTGAGGATGAAAATCGTTTGAAAAGTCCAAAGAGTTGTAACTTCCTATAGTGGTGGACAAAAACATCACTTGGAAATCAATGTTAAAATTGGATTACTTGGGGGGCTGGGGATGTGGCTCAAGCGGTAGCGCGCTCGCCTGGCATGCGTGCCGCCCGGGTTCGATCCTCAGCACCACATACAAACAAAGATGTTGTGTCCGCCGAGAACTAAAAAAAAAAAAAAAAAAATTTAAAAATTCTCTCTCTCTCTTTAAAAAAAAAATTAAAATTGGATTACTGGGACCCACCCCAAGGATTCCAAGTCAGTAGCTCTAGGCCAAGAAGAAACATTCCATTTGAATCTGATTCAGGTGATCCTTTTACTACTCTTTGAAAAGTTCTGACATAGAAATAAGATGAAGGTGGTTAAAAGAACAGTATCTGACCTTGATAAAAATTTATAAATTTTGCTTGTCAGCTTTCTGTGACTATAACAAATACCTGAAATAAAATGAATTTATAAAGAGGTTTATTTTGTTTATTTGGAGGTTTCAGTCCATGATCAATTGACCCTGTTGCTTTTAGGGCTATGACGAGGTAGCACACTATGGTAGCAGTGTGTGGCACAGCAAAACCTATGGCTGGGATGTGAAGGAAGAAAGAGAGATCAGGGTTCCAAAATCCCTGCAAGGACACTCCCAGTTACTTAAGACCTCAATAGGCCTCAGCTTTTAAAGGTTCTACAACATCCTAATGGCACCAGGGACTTGTGACCAAGCCTTTAACACATGAACCTTTGGGAAATATTCCAGATCCAAATTATAGTACTTTATGATGGAAATAAAGCTGTCCTTCAAACTCTGTTGCTTCCTTTCAAAGGACAGAATACAGGTAAGACCATGATGGCAGAGAAATAGAAGCAGTCCCTGGGGCTCTGAGACCCCATTAGGAGCCAGAGCATACAACAGTTGAAAGGAAGAGAGCGAGAGTTAAAACAATAAAAAAGGAAAAAAATGGTTGAAGAGGAAAACAGCATGAATTAACAGGAAAAGTAAGGGTAGCTCAGATGGAGTAGGAATCCAGCAATGAATGTTAGTTGGGTTGTGGAGTAAAATATTTGAAGATTTTACCCTATTGCATAGTGGTCTCCTATTTGGTATAACCTGTAGAAAATGAGCCTTGAAGGCACTTTGAATCACAATGATTTTTTGTTAGTCTCAGGAAAAGAAAGCAAGTGTACATAGGAAGCCTTCCTGCATTGAAATGAAATGGAACTAGGTTAAATTCCATGTTTAGTGTTTTTATACTATGTATGTTCCTGGCTTCTTCTTTCTAAAGTGCAGCTAACTCACACAATTTTTAAAATGCTCTGCATAGCATTCTCAAGTGAATGTTTTTATTTTGACAGTATCATCCCTCATACTTTAATAATGTTGACTAGACTTGCATTATATTTTCTTCCAATCCATATTTTTGTTCAGATTAGGTTTAGTTTTACAGAAAAGTTGCAGAGATAACATGAAGAGTCCCAAATACCTCTTAACCAGTTTTGTCTATTGTTAATGGCTTGGATTACCTGAGTACACTTGTTAAACCAACGTTGGTATGTACTGTTAACTCGAACTCCAGTACTTTCTATGTTTTTTCCACTATTATTTTAAATATGGTCTAGGATCCAACCAGGACACTCCCTAGTATTTAGTTGTCATGCTCCGTTAGTTTTCTTCTGGTCTGTAATTTCTCAGGTTTTCTTGTTTTCCATGATAGCTATCAACTCAGTTTATTACTATTGATGTTCACCTTGATTATACAGCCAAGGTTGAGTTTGCTAGGTTTCTTCACTGTAAGATTATTGTTTTTCCCTTTCCCTACTCTATTGTTTGAAATCAAGTCATTAAATTCTTTCTACATCAGAAAGATAGGTGATTTAATTCTGTGTTCTGTAGGAGAAAGTACCTACATAAATTATTTGGAATTCTTCTGTAAGAAACATTTGTCTCTTCTCTTTCATTTATTTGGCCATTTGCTTATAACAGTATGGCCTCATGGATATTTATATATTTTATCTTCAGTGATAATCTAATGTTGTGATAGTTATTTTTGTTGTCCAAATTGTTCCAGCTTTGCTCATCGAGACTTCTTTTAGATTGGCTAAATTGGATATTTGGCCTTTTGACATGATTAATTGATTATTTATTTATTAGAACTGCCTCACATCTGCACCAAAAAAAAAAAAAATCCCAAGCTTATCTTGTATTGACCCGCCTCACCCCTAGATTCAGTTATTTGCCTTTGATTTTTTTTGGTACTGGGGATTGAACTCAGGGGCACTCAGCCACTGAGCCACATCCCCAGCCCTATTTTGTATTTTATTTAGAGACAGGTTCTCACTTAGTTGCTTAGCACCTTGCTTTTGCTGAGGCTAGCTTTGAACTCACGATCCTCCTGCCTCAGCCTCCTGAGCTGCTGGGATTACAAGCGTGTGCCACCGTACCCATCTTGCCTTTGATTTTTAACTTCACAGAAGATGGAGCAATGCATTTGTTTCCTATATATAATACCCTGTGCACTATCACGAATGCCTATGATGATACTGATGTCTACAAAGACAAGAATAAAAGAGGATCTAATCAGATTCATTTCATGCCAGGACAAGACTTAATGAATGCTCATATCTGGCCTGAAGATATTTTTAGGAGAATGATAAAGCTAACACTTTAGAATGACTTTTACATTTTCCTTTCCATTTCCTGTTATTGTGTAGAAAGAGTTTGGGGAAGGACAGATGTTTTACCCCTTTCCACACAAAATTAGGCATGATCTTGTGATCTTGTTCTTTGTTCTAATCAGCAACTTTAGTTTCCAGGATAAATAACACTGACTCCTTAATTAAAATAACTGTCATCAGCAAGAGAAAGAGAAAATGGGTTATTGCTCTGTTCTTACTCCTCCCTCCTTCTTTTACTTTTTTTTAGTGAACATCTGCTGAATATTCTGGTGCTTCCACTAGTTCACCTAATAAAATCAATGGAATTGTCCTCCTACATCCATGTATTTGATGTCCCTTAGTATCTTTCTTATTGTTTTTGTACCTAAAGCAATTGGAAACTAGTCCACAGATTCAGTCGTTGGGAACAGATGAAAATTCAGTCACTGGCTGAATTTGCCTCCTTTATCTTTTCTTAATGAAGGAGGGGACACACAACTGAACAGGCAGTGACTGTGCAGTGCACATCTATTCAAAAGGTAGCTAGGGGCTTTACCGTAAGTATAAATAGGTATTAGGGAAAAAGAAGCAAATGAACAAATGAGATGTATCTTCATCTCATTTCAAATGTACTCCCAAATAATCTTGTAACAAGCTTGTGCTCATGAAAGAAGGAATCAATACTGAAAAATTCACAATGATTAGTTGATATCTTCACATGTGCAGAAAGACACACCATCTTGAAATTACATTTATGAAACAAAAATTCTGGAGTCCTTTGAAATAGAGATCTTAGGATATTTAATTCCAACACACAGTACATGAGACTACCAAATACTTTTTCCCTAAAGATTTTGAGTTCTGTAATAATTTTTTTTCAATTTATCTAGATTTTTTTTTGGGGGGGGGGTAAAGGCATAATTAGGTGGTTATACTACACTGTGAGGATTGTTTGACATTATTGTCAATTGCAGTGGGTTTTAGCATCTAATGAAATGGAGTATGCTTTGCTCCAAAAAATCCCACATGTCAACAAAAAGAAAAGAAAGCATACCCTGATTGTTCCCACAAACAAGTGTTTTTTTCAAATGGGCTACACATTAGAATCACCTTGGAACTATTAAAAAAAATATTGATGCTTGAGTTACTCTGTGTATGGTGAGTCCAGGGATTTGCATCTTTTTTGGTGATTCCAATATTTATTCAATGTCATAGAGCAATAATTTTTAAATTTTAGTTAACTTTAAAAATATCTGGGTAATTTATTAGCAGTTCTGAATCCTGCAGCCATATCCACCATTGAAATTTATCAGCCAAGTATGGCATTCAATTTAAAAAAAGAAACCCCAAGTGTTTTGGTTCATTAATCCTAACTGCCATGGCTGCATAGGATACAGCCAGACCCACAATTCTACCTGGGCTGGTGAAATCTCTATGCAATAGCTTGGTATTCTTGGCAAGCCTAGGGTCTAATTGTTCCACTCAATGCAGGTCACTTATGTTCTTCCTCATCAGCTGGATGCCTCACCCTTTAACATCAGCCTCCACCTCATTGAAACTTCCTCATTCCTCCAAGCCCCTTCTGGGCCCTATAGTATATTCCTCCAAGCTCCTCCTTACAGTTATTGTCATAGCAGTTATCTTTCTGCTCTGTAAACCTTCTTTGTCTTACCTGTGTCTTATGTAAGACTCAAATTCCTACAGATGATCAACTGTGACTTGAAAATTTTCATATTTCTAGTTCCCACTTCAATTCCTTATTACCAGGCACCTGCAAATCTCCAAGTCAAATAGATAGAGCGTTATAAATAATTATAGCATATAGTGAAGCATCTCTCCCAAGGAGATGTACAATATGCCATGGAATCACAGATATTTTTGTTCATCTGTAAATTTAATTTATTCATGGCATTTCTTCTCCTTCTCCATAATTAGCATGAATAATTCAGAAGAGGCTAGCTGCTAGCTATGAATACGAAGTTCACATGCAGTTGACTCAATTTTCTAAGCTATTGGAGAGGAACAAAAACAGATCATCCAAAAATCACTTATATTTGTACGTGAAATACAGTTTTGTCATTTCATTTGGTACAACTGTGGTGGATGCTTTAGGAATTCCCATATTTCTTAAGAAGATGAAAGGCACATCTGCAAGCCCTGATTCTTCAAGCTAAAAGCTACCCTCCTGTTTAGCTTTGCCACACAGTACCTATCTGGCCTTCTTTTCCCAGGACTTCTCTGGGAATAAGAGGAAGCCAGCTATTGAACAACAATAACAACAAACAAGACATGAAGGACTGGCATTTGTGGTGTGTATTGTGTTTTAATCTACAACCCCTCTCCTCTCAAATAAAGGCTCTTCTATGTATATCACAGGTAAAAGAACATTCTGTTTATGTTAAAAAAGAGCTAACTAAGCAAAGTAGGTTGTGTGTTCTTATGGACTTGTATCACGATAAAAGAATAGGAGGGACTCCTAGGGGTAGCAGAGTATATTTACATTTTTCAACCCTAAATATTTATCTATTTATAGGGAAACTTTTCTTTTCATAAAGATTTTTATGAGCTCCTTAAAACTGGACAATGTAATTTTGCTACATAGATAATTCTTGGTAGGCAAACATACTGGAAGTTCGTAAAATCCAGATTGGAATTAGTCATTGTGCTTTCTATCAGAAGCATAGAAATATTCCCAGGGAGATGTGAATGTAGCAGGACTTTACTCTTAAACCTCTTTATATGACAGTGATCTATTTTTTTTAACGTTGTGGCAAGGCAGCAATTGAAATATTCCTGTTACATCTTTGTCTTCCATTGAGAACTGGAGTGGCTGCTTCTCTAATATTTACTCTACCACTTCCCCATTGTGCAAAGCCATGGGGATGTGGGTGAAGAGAAGCCAAATAGCAAAATCATATTCTTCTTTTGACTTTGATTGGCTCTGAACCAAATTTGGGAACTTGACACAACGTTTTCCACTCAGAGTAAAGCCCAGAATTTGTGGTCAGTAGTTGGGGTGGCTGTTGCAAGTGGTACTACTCCGAGGTGGATTGTTTTTAAATGTAAGTGTATATTCAATCACACCAATCATCAAATATAAATAATTAATGCAAAAGTGTTGGGTGTGTTGGGACACCTCAACTAAATTCAATGTACACTAATTAAATACTATAAGCAAATCACACAATCTCAGGAAAACCACGAGCCTCAAAATACCTCCGATGCAATGTAACTTCTCTTAGCCAAAGAACAGATGTTGTCCTTGTCTGGTGGTTCTCTCCAGCTGATGGCTGGATGTCAGGGAATGGTGGAGTCAGTCTAGGATGGGCAGCAAGGTGGCCAGTCTCATAGATTGTCCTTGGAGCAAACTCTTCAATGCAGCAGGACCAGCAATGTAAATACGGTTCCAAGTTGGTGGTATAGGTTGGTGATTGGTTGCACCCAGTGAAAGTCATTGTTCCCTGGTTATGTTCACTGAGGCGATATAATTGCAGCTGGGCATGTTCTTCATGCATGTCCATGGATCTGTGCTCCCTATCAAGCATACCTATGGCTAGTACCCCTCACATTTCTTTATCAATTGCAAGCAGACATGATTAAGCAGTTCAATGGCTGTTGTTCCTTATGGCCACCAAATTAGTGAGTCCTAGCATGTCCCAGCATATCTGTGGCATATGCTCTTTACAGTAGCAAGCACTCTTTCTTTGGACTAGAATTAAAAACATGTCTTACTTCAGTTTCAGCTGGCAGTCAACTTGTGACCAAGAGAAAAACTAGTCTTGAGATAAAGCTCACAGGTTCTTGGTGGCACCATGTGGTCACCAAATTAAACCATCCCCCAAGACTGTCCTCCTCTAGACTTTTCAGCCAAATTAACTAATAAATCATCTTCATTGCATCCAGCCATTTGAATTGGATTTTCTATTGTTCCAAAGACTATTAACAAATATGAATGCCTACAGCCAGCATGATTATTTGTAACCTGGGAGAGAAGCAAATTGGTTATTCTAATACATGACAGAAAAACAACAGCAACAATCACAATCGCACATTAAAATATGAAAGAACGTAGATTTGTGGCATGATGTATTAGAACTGGGTTTTATAAATACAGTCTAGGTTCTCTTGCTGCATTTTGCATTTTCTTCTTGATCATGACAAAATGAGAAGGGGTCACAGAACTGGGGTGGACTCCTGGGAAGGTAGTCTTTTTAGATATTCTAGTCCTACACTATCATATTATAAATAAACAAACCGAAGCTCAGTGAGGTGAGGTGAATGGAAAAGAGGTGGATGATCTCATCTCCTGACTTCCAGTGGGCCCTCTTTTCACTTGGGTATTCTGTCTACAAAGAAAAATGAACAACTTAAAAACAAGTACCTAAGTGAATTAGATTGAAATACTTACAACCCATTGTTACCTGCCCTCGAAGAGGAGTATACTTCATTGTCCTTGTTATATCACTTTAGTGTCTGCCTGGACTTTCTCACTGACTGCTCTATTGCCAGGCTTGACCATGGACTTGCTGAGGCAAATGTGAGAAGATGTGGTGGAATCATGATCATGTTGGGCAGCTTGGTGACATGATGGCTGTTATTGCATTCTGGGTCCTTGGATGAGAACACTGTGGAGCAGTGCCTTAGCTTGGAGTAGAGCTGCAGTCACATTTTACATTTCTGGACAAAACACATTTGTTCTAGGAAGTCCTTGAAACATGGGGTTGTTGCTACAGCAAAGCTGACCACTACTCAGGAGTAAGTAGGTATCCCATGTGTTGTTGAATAAGAAAGGATCAAAGTCCTACACGTTTAGAACACATCCTTGCTTTTTTTCTTGAAAATTACATTTCCAAGTCTTCCTGAAATTGTGTAGATAATGAGATATGATTTTGAGTCATTGAGTGGGGCTTCACCAAAAGCTCTTTGAAGGGTTGCCTCAGTTGGAAGCATGTTCTTTTCCTCTTCCCACTTTTTCTCTTCCTGAAATGGCAATGAATAATATAGAAGTCACAGAGACTACTCTGGGACGTGAAAAAAAGTTAAGAGAATCTGAGATGCATCCGCACTAATATTCTTGCCCCCTTCAACAGTATCAATGTTTACTTCAATCATGTGAGAAAAAAATATGTATTTTAGGTCACTATTTTTAGAACTCTGTTTAGCAGCTAAATTTAATGGTGAATCTATGAAAGGCCATAACTAGATGATATGAGGTTAAGAGAGTACGTATATTCTTATCCAAAGCAGTAGCTTACAACCTCCTGGGAGTTATTTTCTTTGGATTGATCTATTATTCTTTCCTCAGCAGGGAATAGATTCTCGCTCACTTCCCAGATGGGCGAGGGAATGGGTTCTCGTCAGAGGGATGAGCTGGCTGTGAAATAAAAGCTATGAAAGTAGAACCACAAGAAAGAGACACCAAAGACCAGAAGTATATTTTAAAGAATAGGCTCAGTGACCCACTAAGCCCATCAGAGGGGTATGGCTTCTAACAAAGATGGAGCCTCACTTGCTTTATTTATTGTGCTGCAGATCAAAGGGGATTGGTAGGTGGAAGGTTTCAGTGTGGGAGGGGTCTTTTCTCAGGACTTGTGTCTTCATGAAGAAGAGGATATAGGTGGGGGTAAGCAGGCTATTTGGCTTCTAGCAGGTCACTGCCACGTCCTGGGCTGTGCTTGAATGTGTGTGGGGAGCTAGGACAGGGCGTGGAATCAGGCATTCTCAAACCAGTGCATTCCTACTGGGAGTTTCCCAAACCAGGCTTCCCTAACTGATGGCTTGATCTCAGCTCAGTTCACACAGGGTTCACGGATGGCTTCCAGCAAGAGAGAAATCATTTTATTGTCAGATGCTCAGTAGGAACCCAATAAATTATTTTCTTATTTTCACTCTTTCTTCCTCTTCTTTTCATCCCTTTCTTTCTAGCTTTCTTCCCTTTCCCCCTTTTTCCTTTTCTCCTGTCCTGAGAAGATACAATTTGAAATATCAAGAGGTTAATACACTTTGAGTCATTGGACTCCAACCACAAAATGGCTGAACAATAATGTCCCTGCAGATAGGGAGATAGTCAAAGAATTAGCTTACAACATTATATAGGAAATACAATGAAGGTTTATATCATTCTCACGGGCAAACTATTTCCTTCCTGGGAACATTATACTCACCCTCTATAGGGAGCCAGGGTTACTGATGCACTGGAAGAACAAGGAGGCCATTAATGCCCAGTCACAAGCCAGGAGGCATCACACAAAGGGAATGAGATGCCATACCCTGTAATAAGTACAGAGCATCGGGCATTTTATAAAGGTTATTGGATGGAAGAAGAAAATCTCCTAATAGTACTGTGGAAGACTATTAAGATCATCCAGTGAGGTCTCTGCAGTTTCAAATACAGAAATAAGAATATTACATTTGAACAATATTATGGGGAGGAAAGCTTTGGCTCTATGGCATTGGATTAGTAGACATTGGACAGGGTAGTCATTTTCACAGGAGAAACAATTATCGTAGCTGTCCATCTGGCTAATGGCTTTCAAGAGCTATTATTTAGAAGAAGCTGCCTTATATTATTTGTGATTATTAGAAATTATTGTTGTTTTAACTGCTTAGGAAAATAATCAGACTGATCTATGGTGTGAGATCAATCATTTCAGAGCATTTTTAACCCAACCAAAGATTCCCCTTCAAGTCTTAGGATATTGAGCTAACCAGACTAAATCAAACCACCTGGTGTTATTCCTGTTATCATATTCCTGCGAAGAAGGAGGAATTAACAAAATCCATTACAGAATGGTGCCTTAGCAAGATGTAAATTTAGTCTAAGTGTGCCCAATTATGAACTCTTACATTCACAGGTTATGTTAGACCTAAACCACTTTTATTTTGCCAGTGGTATATTGCCTAAGATTGTGTTATTATAAAGTCCCAGCAAATGAAAAGTTAAGCCACAGACTAGGAAAAAAAAAATGGTTTCCATTTATATCTGACAAGGAGAGGAATTGTGTCTCAGGGGCTGTACTTACCATATCACACCCAGAATTCTGATTTAAATGATTTTGGACTGATGCTACAGTGGGATAAGACTCTTGGAAACCTTAGGAAGAGGTGATCAATAAATATAGATCTGATGTCCCTCATTATTAGTCATCAGGAAAAGACAAATTGAAATCACAATGAGATAGCATTGTACATCCACCAAAAGGGCTGAAACTAAAAATACTGATACCACCACGTGTTGGAGAAGATGTGCGCAACTGGAGATCTTGCAAAACACACAGTGACTCAAACACATAAGCAAAACTTGACTGATTCTCACAAACTACCTACTAAATATCCTAGCAATTTACCCAAGAGAAACAGAAGCTTATGCTTACACAAAAAGCTGCACATAAATGTCCACAGCCCTTTGATTCCTAAATTGGAAACAATACAAATGTCCAGCAATAGGTGACTGGATACATTTACTATGGCAGTCCTACAATGGAATATAACACTCGGCCCTGGCTGGACACAGAGGGTGTGTGATTCAGGCTCCTTATTAAGAGACACAGAACTCCTCCAATGAGAAGCTACCTTGAGGCCTGGCCAAACATTTCTTTGCACCACAATCTAAGATTCCTTTTTTCTTTTTTCCTGCCCTCCTCTTTTATGTTCTATAAACCACCTCACTCTCTGCAGGGTCTTCAGTCTTCCCTGGATTCTCTTTCCTTTATCATTTATAACATTTCCCATAAATCTCTTTCATGGCAAATTCTGTCTGCCAACTGATTCCCTTACCAGAATATTCAGATTAACAGAATGGTTGACTAGGGCTGAAGATGGGAGTAGAAAGGAACTTTTTTGAGTAATGGAAAAATGTTCTCTATCAATGTGAGTGTTACATGGGTTTATTTGTTAACATTCTTTTTTTTGTGTGTGGAGGGAGTTAATCAGGAATTGAACCCAGGGGCACTTCACCACTGAGCCACATTCCAAGCCCATTAAAAATAATAATAATATAATATTTCTATTTTGAGACCAGAGTCTCGCTAAGTTCCTTAAGGCCTTGCTAAATTAATGAGACCGGCTTGAACTTGTGATCCTCCTGTCTTAGCTTCCTGAGTCACTAGGATTACGTGTGCAGCATTGTGCCCAGCTAACATTTATTGAAATACAGACTTAAAGTGTTTTATTCCTCAATGAAATTGATTTAATAGAAAAAATAATCCCAAGTGGTATCCATGGTTTACTGGTCATGGCAGATACTTACTCAGGTAACATGTTAAATACAAATTATACAGTCAAAGGAAATAAAGAATCTATATGGTATTGGCAAAACCACACTGTTCCCTTATTTAGGGGATTTATTTAGATATCTTTAGGAATTATACATGTCCTTCTAAAGATAGGTCTATAACTTTTGGCCACTATGATAACTTGCTTATAAGAGGACATATAGTATTACTCCTGCTACTGAGAGCCCAGATGGTTGTCAGAGAGATAATATTTGAAGAAGAGCAATTATTATTAAGCAATGGCTTCCTCAAGAGGTAGCTTTGAGGTAGCTTTTTAATCTGAAAGTTATTTTTTTTTTTTTTACTCCACAGTTTGGGAAAGGTGCCTGGATTCCTAATCACTGGTAGAGCAGGCAGAAGGGAGGTGCTGAGCAGTGTCTGGTGTGTGTTTCCTGGGCACTAATTTCAGAGTTAGCAGTCCTTTCCAGTGGATTCTAATCCCCCCTCTCCTTTTCTGTCTTTCCCCCTACATTGTGATTTCCCTTTTGATAACAGGTGCTTTATCCCTTCTCCTTTCTGTTTCTATATTAGCTTCACAGTGGGCACACAACTTATTTTTATTAAATAGATCATTGAATGTATAAATAGTTTTCCATCACAGCCCTGTGTCTCAGGGGTCAACCTTTCAAAACATATGTTGTTCCTTTTCTTCCAGACTAAGCCGACCCCCGGCAATGACAGGATCATTTTGTTGATCTTGTTTCTCTTCATTTACTCTCTATTTTTATACTAGGTTTAGCTTTTACTAGGAGCCAGATCAAGAGAGGCTCCTGCTATTATCATTGAGGTCAGAGAACTTGTGCCTTGCAAGATCTGGAGTATAGTGGGTATGATGTGTCATCTAATTGAATTGTGATATTGCTTAAATCGGAATGCAACCTTTCCAAGGAGAGTTGAACCCCCTGAACAATTAGAAATGTCCAAATCTACCTAATTCAGAATTTTTCAAGATGCAACTTTTAAGAACTTTATAGATCTCTAATATGAAGAAAACGGAAATTATTTTTTTAAATGAGCTTTTAATTTCAGAATACTTTTTGATTGACAGAAAAATTGCAAAGATAGTACAGAGAGTTCGAATATACATTTTACCCAGTTTCACCTAAGGTTATCATCTTACATTATGGTGATATATAAGTCACAATTAAGGAAAACCAAACAAACATGGGCATAGTGCTGTTTACTGAACTCTAGACCTTATTCTGGTTTCAGTATCTTTCCCGTAATGTGATTGCTTTGTGTTCCAGGATCTCCTCCAGGATACAATATGAATTTTCAATCTCCTCCATTGTGTGACAGTTACCCCATCTTTCTTTGGTTGCTAGGAACTAATCCTTTTTTTCCCCATCTTTTAATTGGTTTATATTAGTTCCACATAACATTAGGTTTCATTTTGACATAAACATAAATACATGGAACATAATTTGCTCCAATTCAGTTTCCAGTACTTACACTGAAACCCTCTTTTCCCTCTCCCTATTCCCTTTCCTCTACTCTACTCATCTTTCTGCTATTTACTTATATTTTTTTAAATTAGTGTCTTGCAGTTATACATAATGGTGAGGCTGACTGTAGTATATTATATATGTACACTGGAAAGTTAATGACCTCACTGGTTTTGAGGAATATTTTGTAGAATGTTCCTCAATGTGGGTTAGTCTATTGCTTTTCTCATAATTTGACTGAGGTGCTGGGTTCATGCGAGAAAGACTATGGAGGTAAATTCTCATCACATCCTTTCAAGGCTGCATGCTAGTACCATGATTTGTCAATAATGACGCTGATGTTAATCACCCGGGCCAAGTCAGTGTTTGTTATGTTTCTCTACACTAAACTCATGTCCTTTCCTGTTTTGCGTATTTGAGTCTTTGGAAATGAGCTGCTAGGCGTAGTCTACATTTAGACTTGGCAGCAGGTTAAGCTCCATCCCGAAGAGGAGAGAAGCTACGTAAATTATTTGAAATTCTTTCATAAGAAAGATTGGTTCCAATTCTTCTTCTATTTAGTCATGTATTTATATCACTATGGACTTCATTATTTGATATTATCATTATAGTTTTTTTTTTTCTCAAACTGCTCTAACTTTGGTCATCAGGAGTCTTTCTGGTTAGCTTCCTTGACATGCCCCCATCCTTTTGTCTCCTCTGAGCATCTCCTTACATTCTGGTACATTCTGGCAAGAAAAACACTTCTGATATATCTTGTCTATTCCTGACTCCAACTTTATCATTAGCTATTTCTCCAAAGAGCCCTGGTTCTTTTTACTATACAATGGAGTTAGCACCCAACATCTGAGCATGGGGTAATAGTTGTCTTTTTAACATAATTATTCAAATTCCAGGAATGATTGAAGCACCACTAAATCACTATTATGTCTAGGATTGACCTCAGGGAAGAGTTTTGTCTCATATATTAAGTATATTTATTAGGGTTTTCTATTATATATTATTGTCTTCAAGTTCTGGTTACTGTTTTATTTCCTTTAAAATTTTTAAAAGATGTTTGGAGTTTGAATTATAGTGGGGTTAGTTCTGGCAGCAAGAAACAGCAAGTTTTGAAGATGAACTTACCTTGGACATATTTTCTGCTGACAGAGCGACACTGTGGCTGTTGTGCCATGCTCACTGGGTCAGAGAGACTTGATATGCAGATACAGGTATAATTATCTGGTGAATCCATCATATCTGAAGTTTGGTCCCATATTTTTATGCTACTCCGTCTGCACATTAAGAGCTGATCTACCTTTCAGAAGTTAGATCATAATATGAAGCTTGTAGAAACTGACACACCTCCATAATTGAGATTTATTCATCTACAGAAAGAAATGCAATAGCAAGCAAACTGAAGTGCTTGTATCAGGGGAATCTTTCCTATTAAATATGATATTCAGGAAGCAACGTTAGAGTCAGAAGCCTGCCTGAGGAACACAGAGCCAAATAAGGAAGCATCACAGTCTTCCTCTATTGGCTGTATCAAAAATGAAGCCCTGTGATTAGGAAATCCTTGACAAAGTATCATCACTTGGATTACTGAGCACATGGCAATCTGTTATAGAGATCCATGGAGTAGGCTGCTTTGCCTCAATTTGTCATGTGTTTGTTCCTGAAAGATTATGCTTGATGTCCACATAGGTCTCTCAATGGATTTTTCATTTTCTCTACTTCATTAGCCTGATATTGGTTTCTAGAGTTATTAGTATTCTAGAGTGTTGCAGGATTGGAGTCTTCTAGGAAACTAAGGCAGCATGAAGACTCATCCCCTTCAAACACCAATTCTTGCCATCAAGTCAGAAAGATTTCAGATGTATCACTCAGAGTAATAGGCATGAGTTTATGGAAGAGATAGGAAAAGTGAAAGGGGAAACTCTCAAGGGAGAGAGTGGGTCCTCTCAGAGAGGGGAGGGACAGTGTGCCTCTCCTACACTCCAGTTTTATTGAGGATCCCAGAGAAGTTTACAGAAAGTCCTGCCCAGATTCACCTCTTGACTTTTGACTGACAGCAGAATGATATCAGATGTTCATATCCCTATTGCCATGACACCTCTAGGTCACTTTGGCCCATGGTGACTGGTTCTAATTGGATTCTTAACCATAAATTTTTATAGATTTTAATGGCTAGGAAGGAATTATCCTTAATCCCTGAGTTTCAGCATCTGGTCTGTGAAAAGTGTGACAAAATTCTCCCGCTTTAGAGTAATTTGGCTTCTTCTTATCAATGTTGTTTCAGGTTGGCATTTCTCCTGCAGATAACAGGCAACAGGTTACTGAGGAATGTGACATATACTGTCCACTTAGGTCAGGGAGGGCTGCAGGTAAATTGCTTCTTGGAGAAGAAAGTATGTAGGGGTTAGCACAGTGGGCCCATGGTATAGAATTATTCCCTTAATCTTGGGTTCCTACCACTCACATCTGTCTGACACTCTCAGGACCCACCCAAGTGTCCTTATCAGATTCCCTTCCCTGTCAAACAGACAATAACTCAAAGACATTAGTTGTGGGGCACTTAGCCATGTTGTACAATTGGTTGTTCAAAACATTACAAAGCTCATGACATATCATCTTTCATACATTTGATTCAAGTGAGTTATGAACTCCCATTTTTACCCCAAAGACAAATTGCAGAATCACATCAGTTACACATTCACAATTTTTACATAATGCCATATTAGTGACTGTTGTATTCTGCTACCTTTCCTATCCCCTACTATCCCCCCTCCCCTCCCTTCCCATCTTCCCTCTCTACCTCATCTGCTGTTGTTCAATTCTCTCCCTTGTTTCCCTCCCCCTTTCCCCTCACAACCTCTTATATGTAATTTTGTGTTGCATTGTTCATTCTCAAAATTTAATTTCATCTCTTCATTTGGACTTATTTCCTTTACTTTCTCTGGTCTGTTTAAACCCTGAATCCAGGCTGGCATCTCAATTGCCAGAAACTGCTCTGTTCCCTTCTGCAGTTTAGTCCTGTTGAACTCAACTTATGGTCATTGACTCTAGTCACATTGTTTTTTTTTTTTCCCCTTTTGAATTGTTTAGTAGCAACTCTAATATTTTAGGCTTCGCCAATTTGGGCTTCTGAAATATAACTTTGTTATCCTACTTAGGACTTGTTTTTGTCTATATAATTTGGTTTTTAATCTTGTTATTTTTGAAAGCAACTGAAAGAAAGACCCATAATTCTAGTTGATTCAGGCACTCTTCCACATGGCCTGGTCTCAAACCAGCACACACATACACACACAAATGGTATTTCATATATTGTATCTGATGTAGGTGATGGGGAATTGTCCTTTTTAGAAGATCATGAACTCTCTTTCTTCCTTGAAAACTCAGGGAAAAAAAGCTAGAAACAATACTATTGGCAAGTTTACATTGATATCTTTGAGATTTTTGTGAGCAGTTTCACATAAGCAAATAAAATAAGTTTATTATTTTATTTAAATAAGCATGTTACTTTAATTTTTCCTTCTTTTATTTCTCTCTTTTCTTTTACTTTTTTTATTTTGGTACCAGAGAATGAACCCAGGATCACTTAACCACTGAGCCACATCCCCCATCCCAAGCCCTTTTATATTTTATTTTGAGCCAGGGTCACTAAGTTGCTTAGGGCCTAATTAAATTACTGAGGCTGACTTTGAACTTGTTATCCTCTTGCCTCAGGATCCCAAGAGCTGGGATTACAAGAGTGTGCCATGATTGTTGGCTTCTTTCTTATATTTTACAAATTTACATAAACAAATTATGAAGTGTTTGAAGGTAATAATACTTCTGATTTTAGTTTTCATAATTAAAAAATATATTAACTTATTAAATATGATAAGTGAATATCTTTAAATTAATAAAATATAGTAATAGGGTTCACTTACAAAATTACCATAGCAGCACATGAGTTCATGCGTATAAAACAATTTACTCATTTCCTGGCCCATGAACTGTGCCATTAATTTGATGTTATTATATACTGTCAGATTTCATATTTATAAAATAACAAATAGTTTATTATAAACTACCTACAATGTTCTTCCCAATTTTTAAATATTTAGTCTAAATTTTACCTGAAGCAAAATTTTGGATGTGTCCATGATATTGGCCACTGATGACTCAAAAACACTGAATGTGTAAAAATGAATAGTACATATACAACCTATATAGTAACAAAAAAATGAGAAAGGAAATGTATTAGCTAATAATAGTTTTGTAGGAAAACGAATAGCAAAGGGAGAAAAACAAAATGTGCTCTTATTTTAGAAAAGGTTGGTTTGGAAAGGTGATGTAGACACAGATATTTGGTTGACAGGAGAGTGTACTGAGGATATTTAAGGGAAAGAACTATTTTGTTTCTAAAAAATGATATATCTAGGGACTGGGTTTGTGGCTCAGAGGTACAGCACTCGCCTAGCATGTGCGAGGCCCTGGGTTCAATCCTCAACACCACATAAAAATAAATAAAATAAAGGTATTGTGTCCAACTTGAACAAAAAATAAACATTTTTTTTTAAATTATATATATATGTATATATATATATACATATATATATATATAATATTATGGTTTTTGAAGTCAAATGGGCAATAGCTGAGCATCCAATTTAATAAAAAAAAAATGACCTCTCTGCTTTCCATACGAGAGAGAAGCCATTTAGCTTTCCCTAAAGCATCTGTAACACACAGACAGATTCATGTCCAGGAGCATTAATTTTCAAACAGAATCATATAGATAGTATAGACAGGATTGATATTCAACTTGAAAACAAAATTGTCTTTGAGATTACTCTTTGGGCTATTAGATGTCACCTGTAGAATTTTATAACCAGATACAGTTTAGTCTCCATGAAACCACAATAATCAAATATACATGTTATATCTGCTCATTTTGGTGTTGTTCATGTCAAGCTCATTTCTTGCCTTACTGAGGCCAAGAAGTCAGGAAATTAGTAAAAACCACAAGTTATGCTGTGTTTATTGTTTGATTAAGATGGTGCAATGGAAAGTGCTTGGGAGCCATTGATTTCTTAATCCATTGATTCATTAAATATTTATGAATTATATGAAAGGCACTGTCCTAAGGGTAAGATACAAGCACTGTCATTAGTGAGCTGTGCAGTCTGATGGAAATCACAGACCTTCTCTAAGCCCTGGTTTTCTCATCAGTTCAACAATGTCTATTGAGCCTGTACTCTCTACCAGCCTCCCTGCTGGATATTAGGGCCAGAGATGAATAAGAAAAACAAAAAAGGCAAAATAATAAGCATAATATGTTACATGCATGTTAAAAGTATAGCCAAGGTAAAGAAAAATATAAAAGGAAGAGATATGCTAGTGATAAATCTGTTATGGGAAGCCCGATAAGGAAAAGCTTCACAGAAGAAATGCTTAAGAAGAAACAGGAGTCAGTTAAGCAAACAATGGGAGTAAGTAATTTCCTTCAGCTCATTTGGAGCAGCATAAGATTTCATGATTTTAGCAATAAACCTTTCTAACTTTTGGATAAAGACATGGGGCTAGATGCTAATGATATCTTTAAACTACTAGATGATTTTCAGATGCTTTGAAAAATGCTGTAAATCTTGTAAGTAGAGCTCCTCAATTTAAAATTCTGTTTGGGTTTTTTTTTTTATATATATATCCAAGTAGGAATGCCTCAGACTGAAATGTAGAACACTTTTTACTGTAAAATAGCCTAACTTATTAAATTGTTTGACCCATTCTTCAGAACATCGGCTTGATTTTATCTCAGATTTCCATAAACTTATTATATAGGAAAGTTTTAGATCAGTATATGTAAGTTTATATTTGTTTCTCTCACTATGTGGATTTTGTGAAATACAGAACTAATACCCAAATTTTAAATCATTTATTGCATATTAAATATTCATTTCCTCACTGATTGCTGCTTTTATTTTTTGAAAAACTAATGAATTCATTTAGAAAATATAAATCTATGCTAACTACATCTTCACTGCCTGCCAAGTTATCAGCTAAGGCATTGGGATTGCACAAAGATTTTAACAAAAGGTTATATGACATTTTCTCTTATTTTCCAAAAGGATGGATTCCCTCTGGAGGAGACCTTGCCCAGCACTGAGATTATTCAACCAAATGGATTTTTTTTTTGGTTGGCTGAACTCACAGGCACTTACATACATCAACAGAAGAGTCATTGCCTTATCCAGTGACTGTATCAAATAGCTATTGTTAGGATATAAAGGTTTCAGTCAATCAGGATTTGAGAGTCTCAAAAAATTTGATTTCTCTTTAAAAGTCATTTAGAAAAGACTTGAGAACACAGAGCCACCCTTGTTCAATAAGAGATGAAGCTGCCACTGAGACTAAAGGGACTCCTACTTTGATGAAATATGAGAAGAAGAATAGGGATGATCCCAGAATAATAGAATTTTCATGTAGTAAGGGCCCTTAGAAAAATATAAGCAAATGTTCTCACTACACATGGGGAAATGGAAATTTAGAAAAGTTATGTGCCTTGAAAAAGCCAGGAAGGCAGTAGTGGTCCTATGAGAGGGATAGAACATGTAGGGCTTAATTTCAGACATTTGATATCTATATTACCTATACTAGGCAAATTATTCTGTCTCAAAATAAAATAAATAAAGAGGATATAAAGGATATATATATATATATATACACACACATATACATATATATACACACATATATATTCATATATGTATATGTATATTATATACAATATTCATATAAACACATATATATATAATTAAAAGGATATATATACATATATACATATATTTATATTATACACTTATATATGATACAAATTTTAAAAATATATTATTTAAAAATGATAGACATGCATTTTAAAATTATGTGATATAAAATCACTGTGGAAAATCTAATAAAGAAAATATATTTAAAATATACATAAAATCAGTTATATTCTCATTATCTAGAGAAATTTCTATTGCTGTTAATATAATTTCCATTAATAGTTTAATGAATTTCCCTTTGTTAGTTTTAGTGTTCATATATACTGTACATTCTTGTTTATTTGTATTACACCTCATACTTTATATGATTAGTTTAAAATTTCGCTCTTTTACCTTTTCATGACAATTTTTTCTTCAAGGGTGGAGTTTCGATTTGGGTGACCTTTTCTCCTCTAAATTTTTTTTTGGTATTATTTCCATCATTATATTCTGTCTAAAGAATCTAAATATGAATAGGGAAGACAGATATTGATTACACATGGTACTATAAAGATAAAAAACATACTTTGATTTCAGTTACTGACTGACCTTTACTAGTTCTGTCTTACCCTATTCTATTCAAATTGAGTTGATTCCCTTACTTCAAACTTTCTAAAAATATTTAGAGTTGCTTCTTCTTTAAAAAACTCTCAATATAAGGAAAGAGCTAACTTTATACATCCAAAATAATAGAAGAGGACTTTCAACAAAAAAGATTTATTTTGGTTCACAATAAAGGAATAATTATAATTTTCTATTTAAAGAAAATTTCCCTCAGACATAAAATTATTAAAAGCTTTTATAATTTCAAGAAAAAATTTAAGTATTTCAATAAAACAAAGCCCATGTTTAACTAGTTCATTTAACTGTTGCTAGGCCCCTTGTCTCTGTTTTAAGGCGTCTGTTTTCTCCATCATTGGCTGAACTTGCTGAAGTTGGTATGTGAAACGTCTCCTGATACAAGTCCTGCTCAGAGGGCTTTTCTGGAATGGTTGCACCTCTGTGTGCTGAAGTGTGTAGTCCTCCACTTCTTAGCTGGAGTCTTGAATTTGAGAGGATGAAGAAAGAACTGCATCCTCTTCTGGGTGAAGCTCTGTATCCCAGCCCTCTCTCACTCCAGAGTGATGGGTAGATTTATTTATATTTTAGAAGGACATTACTGCATATCCTTCATGTACAGCAGGCTCTACTTTCTCATAACATGGCTCTTACTTCTTCAGGTCCATGTAGACAGGGACATAATAGATTGGGTTTATAGTCCTCAGTAAGGTACTCTAGGGCTGTGTGTGGCTATTCCCACTTGATAGTTTGTACATAATTTCTACATTTTTCAAGAGCAGAAAAAGATGTGCAATATTTGTAAATTTCCAGGACAAGATATTTGAAAATTACATGAGATTTTCCCTCAGTATTCTTACCAGAATTAGAAGGAAACTTTCCCTGTCATGTATCTAATGAGGTAGTAAGGTGCCCCCCACCAAAAAAACAAAAAACAAAAAGCAACCCTCTTGATTTCTGCCTGATAAAGGGTTACAGCATTTCTTTCTCTTATGAAAAAATTGACCATCTTGACCTCAGTGATTGACCCCAGATGTGCTCCTAGGCCAGGTGGGCCACGCCAGCTTAGGGCTCCAGGATTTATGAATGTTCAAGTAAATTCCACCTTTGGCAGAAGCCAAGTAATAGCTGAACACTGTTTAGCCTTCCCTTATATAAGGGAAAAATGAACAATAAGACGTTTAAACAGGTCTCTGTCTCATCCTTGTAATGTCTATTTCATTTCTGTTATAATATAAAATTCTAAGTAATTTATATTTTCCCTTGAGTTTCCAAAGGAAAAGTAGCCACGGACCTTGCCCTTCGTGGAGAAACGAGATTATGTATCTTTTCTCAGGAAGGGGAGGGATTGGTCATTAATCCTCTGGTAAGAGCACCTTGTCCCATCACCTGACTTCCTGGATATGTCCCTTAACCACCTTCATTCCCTATTGTGACAACATTCACAGAGCATCCTTCTCCCAAACCCCTTGTAGCCCTCAGAGTAGGCTTTTGCCTCAGTCTGATTAATCATAACTCTCTCCCCATAACTAGAGCCGTTTATCAAGTGGCTTGTGATGTAAGCCAGCACAATCCAGTTTCTTCTCTGGGATTTTATGTGATTAAGAAAGAAGAAAAAGGCCTTTTCTTCTTCTTCTTTTTTCCTAAGCTGGAACACTGTACATCCATAACAGACACTATATCAAGTATTGTCCCTCCTCATCCCTTCCCCACTCCCAACCTACTAGTAGATGAAGTTGTTCCTGATATGAGGATAATGAACTCAATCCACAGAGAGGGACAGACAGGCATGTGTCATGAACTCCTAGTTACAGTTCCTTGAGATTTTCCTTTGCTTTCTTGAGTTCTTCAACTACTACAGTATCCCTGCCATTCTGAAATATCTATCTATCTATCTATCTATCTATCTATCTATCTATCTATCTATCTATCTATCTTATTAAGCTAGTTTAAAATTTTGAGTGTTGCAGTTAATAGTGAAAAGGAAGCCTAGGCTGAGTTTTGGCTAACCTTTAAGACCTAGTAGTAGTTTCAACTTTGCAGGTCCTAGGGTCTCTGTCTCAACTGCTCCCCTTTCCACTGGAACATAAAAGAAGTCAGAGGATACATACATGAATATACTTGTTTGTGTCCCATTTAAGAATATAAAATCCATCCTTAATTTGAAGGCTGTACAAAAATAGGCAGTGGGCTGATTTTGACCATGGGCCATAGTGTGTCCATGCTCTGATCTAGTATATAACCATGAACATCAGTGGAGGCAAGTGAAATGTAAGACTTTGGACCTAAAAAGAATTGAGGATCTGTAGAACAAGAAGTTTCAACAAATTGTCCTCAGAGATGTAAACCTCACCATGAACAATGACAGGGCTTCTGTAGGAACAAGCACTTGAAACAAAGAGCTAAAGTCTGCAATGAATATAGGGAATGATCGGATGATGGTGGATACCTGTGAGAATGAAAGGAGGTTAAAGATGGTATGAGGGCTTGCTTCGGCACACAGACTAAAATTGGAAGGATACAAAGACCCCTACGTAAAGATCACATGAAAATTCGTGAAGCATTCCATATTTTTAATTGATCTTGTTTTCTATGCCTCCCAAATTTGATGTAACATTTGCAAAGCCTTTTCTATTTCATGATCATACAAATTCTGGTATTTTTGTCTAAAAAAAGCTGACATGAATTTCAAGTAGATTTATTTTTCAGGGTGGGGAGAGGAGTAACATTAATCTGGAAGTGTGATGGGAAACTAAAAGGATGTCAATCCTACCTCCTCCTAGTGTCCTGTGGGAAGAGGGAGAAAAAAACATTCTTTGGTGAGACTTGTAGGAAGAGTAAGGCCCTTAAGGCACAGCAAGCCTTCCACTCTGCACAAGTAATGATAAGTAATAAAGGTACATGAGTGTTCAGTGAGCTTAAGGATCCAGCTTTTTTCACAAATGCCACCCTAGAGGGCAGAGTGGAAGCATCAGGGCAGCTGAGTGGGAGGTTAATTAAGCTAAGGGACTGTATAGAGATAGATATGAGACTGTGGAAGACTCAGGGATCTTGTGTCTAAGGAAGAACGTCATAACTGTGGTGCCATTAGTCTGCCTAATTTCTTTACAGGGAGAAGAACAATGGGCTCTAATTATGGACTCATCCTAGATATCGACCTCATTAACTATTACAGGGAGAAGAACAGGCAATATTTTGAAACGGAGTAGGAGGGAGAGAGTGGCTGTTTTTCCAGGACTGTGGGGGTTCCTTTTGGGGTTCTCTGAGCTCTTATCGAAGAACTATATGGATCTTTTTCATCATTGTATTTTCGATGTTTAGCAAAATTACTGGCAATCCATCTTTGTGTATTAACAACAAATGTGCAAACATAATTATTAAGAGTTATAATAAAAGAGGCAATGGGCTAGTTTAAATTTTTGAGTGTTGCAGTTATAGTAAAAAGAATGGGGTAATAAATTCACTGACAAAGCAATCTGGGAAAAAGACAAAGAATGAACCAGATTAAGAAATCAGGAATAGATTCAATAAGGCGACCCCTTTGCTGTATTCCTCAGTATTTGACAGGTGGTGTTGTGACAGGTGGCTGACAATGGCTCTGATGCTGCTCCCTTGATAGTGGAGGATGTTATGTGCTTGCATAGCCCTTTAATAAAGACTGCTTCTGGGCATTCTGATTACATTCACCTATGCTTCATGATGTTCAATTAAAAGATTTGGTTGTTCTAAATTGCTTTGTGTTCCATTTTTACATTTCCCAAGAGGTAAGGAGAAATGTCGGAACAAGTAGCAATAAATTGAAATCATCTCATTTATTGTCTGCTTTAAAGGGAAGCGGGGGCCCATTTGGAAAGTTACCAAGGGTGGAGAAGAGAAATAAAACATAGCCTGACAATTTAGAAGATTGTATTATTTCTCCAAGGATATAAGTGATGTAAAAAAATGTCTACCTGATGAGTTTGGTAAAATATCAGTATATAAAATGCCATGTTCGGCCTGCCTTGTCATATGTACAAATGTGGTCAGTGGACAGCCTGAGGATCCTTATAGGTACAGAATGATTTTCTTGTGCTGTCATAGCAGAGCAGCAATAACTCAATGCTTTCAATATGGATTTGTTCCTTTGGTATGGTTTTCAATAACATTATAGCTATAGGCTATTTTTATAAAATTCCCAAGTTGGTACAACATTAATTTAACCTTAAGGGTTCTGGCTCACACTGAGTTTCACTTTACTTCAGGTTTTTCTATTTGTCCTGATAAATCGGTGGTGGAGAAATTCCCCCTTCCCAGATAGGAAAATATGAAGAAAGGGTTTAAGAGTCTTCAGGTCAGATTTTCCACTTTGGAAGAACCATTCCAAACCTGAAGTTCTTATGAATTAAGGTTAATCATGCTAAAGAAAAAACTCACAGGGAAAAGCATCCAAGTCATCTCAAACAAAAAAAGACACTTTGTTCACCTGATTTGTCTCTATCTTTAATCTTGCATGGAAAAAAACCAGTTAACTACTGCTGTATAATGTCCGCAATTCCTTGCTAGGTAAGTCTTTTCACAGGCTATCTGACAGTCTTTATGACATAGCAATGGCTTTCCTCAGAGTAAGTGATAAGACAGAAAGAGCCCAGAATGGAAACTGCAGTCTAATAACCTAATCATGAAAGTGACAGACCTTCTTTTCTGTTTCCCTTTGTCCTAAACACTAACCCTAAGAAAGTGTTGCTATCATGAGGTAGGAGTCATTGGGGACCATCTTGGAGAATATCACTACTATTAACTTAAATTAACATTTTGTTATAGGAGAATCACACATTTTGGAAAATACAGAAAAGGAGACTATAGAAAAAAAAATCAGAGTTTCACTATCATGAAATAATCACTCTACCATGTTGATCTATGCATGTTCTTCAGGGATTTGTCATGCATATGTTGATCACAAGGTATATACAAACCTATATTTTTCTGAACTAAGATACCAAATTAACAAGTTCCTTCCATTGTAGACAATTATTTCATTATAGATTTTTTTTTTTTTACTTTTTGTCTAGAAATAAAATGGTTTCCTTTCTTTGTACATAAATACTCACTTGTACCCAGGTAGGTTTTGCAACTTTGATTCCTAAATCTGTGTTGTCCTGTCTCCTTAGAAAGGAATGACAAGTTCTTCTGATTTGAGTGTGTTGTGTAGACACAAATACTCAAAATACCTTTGCCCTCTGCTTGTTTTTTGTTTGTTTGTTTGTTTTTTTTTTTTCATTTTGGCAGAAACACTTTTAATTGGGCATCTACTGTTAGGTAGACCATCACTACTAGCCTTAGATTTGAGGAACTTGGGGATAGAAGTTGAGCAGAAGGCAGAGCTAGAATTGATAAAAGGTGATTAGAATGAGTTAAAATGGGTCCACAATTAAAATGAAAGTGTCTCCTTCCTATAGGGCAGAAGTAGTCTGAGTATTTTGACGTGTCTCTGTAGCTCCATAAGGCAGCTAACAGGAAGTGGAGGCCGTACATACAGCAGAGCAGCTCTGACTCTGGTCAAATCCCAACTCCCAATCATCTCTAGTAGCAAAGCTGGAGCTGGAGCTAGTGAAGTGGAAGTTAGGGAATGTTATGCCATTTCCCATGAATATTTTACTTTATTTTTTCTTCTGTTTGTTTAAAAATATTTTTTTCTTTATAAGACTTTATCTCCACTTTTGTAACAGGTCTTAATAATAGGCATTTATTTGATGTTTAATATGACACCTCACTTTTGTTGAGTGTGACGCTATTATAAATACTTTAAATGTTGCATCTTATATACTCCAATGAGGAAACTGTGGCACAGGATATTAAGAACCTTGTCATGAGACATGTCAGAGTCTGGCTCCCAAGGGAGCACTGAAACTCTCTGTGCTAATGTTGCTTCCCAATGCATTCCAGGTGCTGTGCTGAGCAATATACATATATTCTTTTATTAATCTTTATATAAAACCAAGAGCAGTTGTTATTTTCCACAGTTTAGGTGGGGAAGATGAGGCTTAAAAATTAATTATTTTGATACAGTTATTATACTAAGAGTTAATGTTCAAACCAAGGTTTGTCTGTCTCCCAATTCTGTCCTTGGAAGCATTATGTAAAATATTATGGGAAAAAATCATTATTCTCTTCCCAGCTAGGGTTCTTTCTCTGTACCCTAAACGGGTACAGAGAAATATAATTTTAGTATATTTGAAAAGAGCTGTCTGATTGTTTGTAACCTTCAAAGAGTAAAGGAAATGCAAGGAAGGTTGAATTTTGGATACAAAATTTGCCTCTTTCACTCATATACCTTGCGAGAATTGTGCTTTCTCCAAATTCATGTGTTGAAGTCCTACCCCCAGAACCTCAGAGCATAACCGTATTTGGAGATAGGTTTTTATAGAGAGCTAACTCATTGGAAAGGGGAAGTTTAGGTAAGTTCTAATCAAACCTGACTAGTGTCCTCATAAATGGGAATTTCCACACACAGTTTCAAGTGTGCACACAGGAGAGACCATGTAAGGATATAGTGAGAAGGTGATCATCTACAAACAAAGGAGAGAAGACTCAGAACAAACAACCTGACAACACCTTGCTCTTGGACATCCAGCCTACCAAAGAAAAGTAAGAAAATAGATTTCTGTTGTTTTAAATTCTGTGGCATTTTCTAGACAGTCTCAGCAAACTAACACCAAGCTAGCTGACTTTGGCCTCCTTCTATCATCAACATGAAATTAGCCATTTAGGCAATTTTATCTTCTGTCCTGGAAGAGGGAAGTCATCTTTTCCCTCTTAGTGACATATACTCCCATAGAAGGCTGTGAATTCTTTTGAAATCAGATCAGACATCAGTAGAAGTGTATGCTCAATTGTGTGCTTGAGTGTGGTCTGTAATAAGAAAGCATATAGTTTTCAACTCATAGGAGAATAAGTGAGTTAGGAAGAAAAATGAACTTACAGGTGGATGGAAAAGCTTCACAGTTTTTTAAATTGAAATTGTCTTTAAGGAAGTGAGATATTTCTTATGGTATTAACATAGACTGCCTCAAAAGGAACAAATGAGCAATTTATGTCTTCTTTTTTTTTAAAGGGGAGCCTTAATCTAAGAGTCAAGCCAAGCTGTGATTCTTCTTGAAACTGTTGCTCTTCTTCCATTCTTTTTGGCAGACATTGTTACTTACCTTCTACAACAATAATAGCAACAAATACAAAATCTACCTAACTCCATAAGCTATAAGCTACTTCTTCTTAACAATGATAAAATTGGACCTTCGTTCCCAGATAAAAATACTCAACCTTGGGGCTAGGGATATAGCTCAGTTGGTAGGGTGCTTCTTTGCATGCAAAAAGCCCTGAGTTCAATCCACAGCATCTCTCTCTCTCTCTCTCTCTCTCTCTCTCTCTCTCTCTCTCTCTCTCTCTCTCTCACACACACACACACACACACACACACACACACAAAACAAACAACAAAAAAAAAACCCTGCCCTCAAGTAGTCAGCTATACTACCCTGTTCTGGTCAATGACATTGAGTGGGAATCTACTGATTACCCTTTCCAAAAAAACCTATTGTTTACGGGATTCTTATTTATTTATTTAATGACAAGCTGAAGTGGAATGCATTGTTTGATTTTCTTTCTTTAACCTCTTCCTGCCTGGAATAATGATAATGTACTTGAAGATAAAGCTCATCATATAACTATGATGGGAAATTGAGATGTTTTTTTTTTTTTATTGTTGGTCGTTCAAAACATTACACAGTTCTTAATACATCATCTTTCACAGTTTGATTCAAGTGGGTTATGAACTCCCAACTTTACCCCGTATAAAGGACAGCAAGCAGACATCTAGAAGGAGCTTCTCCCTTTGCTGTATTTCTTTAGCAGCAGTACCAGTCTTTGGTATATCTTCAACCATTTGTTATATGCACAATTACTTCCATGTTGATTCAACTACTAAAATCAATTATTCTCTCACATCCCCCAAACATATTGGACTATTTCCCATTTTGCTATTTTGTTGAAACTTTCTATATAAGAGCAGTAGGCAACATTCAGTGAATTGTGTTGGATTCCCAGACATATCATTGCTTCAAATAAGTCACTGATTGGCTTTGCAGATTTCCAGTAAGAGGGGAAAATGATGATCCAGGAGTAAGTATAAATTAGTATATTTTAGTTAGGAAAAAGTATGTATATTTCAATACTTGAAACAACCTCTATTTATTATACTGAATTGGCTTGAAAATATACATTTCCTCTGCCCAAAGTTCATCATGCCACACCCTTGTCCTCCAGGTTTCCTCTATTGCTCATTTCCTCAGGTCCCCAGAGTAGGAAAACAAATAACTTTAGGATGAACAGAAATACAAAGAGTATACTTAGCATTTTTTAAGAAAAGCAAATAGGAAAACTTTATGAACAGAGCATAACAACTATATTTTAATAAAATAAATAATTAAACACTTGGTTTAATTATTACAAATTTATGGATTTTCTTAAGGTTCACCTTGAGTCATTTTGGTTTTCAGACATAGAAGCAGTGAATGTTTTCATGTTTCAGTTATGGAAAATATCTGAAGTATTACTGTGAAGTAGCCAACATTGCTTACACAGTAGCATCTAGATTGTATTGGTGTAACTCAGTAAATTCTGAAATCTAGATATATTCCACTATCGATTCAGAATCTTCTGCTTATGCAAATGCACATATAAACATGTACACATACACATATATACATACAAAAATCTTTGGACTGGAAAATACAAAATAAATTCACTGGTAAGCAAATCTATTTTTAATTTTATATTTGCATATAGATATGTGGAGGAAAGTTTAGGCAATGGAGAAGGAATAGTGTTATTTCTATATTTTTTGCATGTAAATGACTCAGAGTTTTCACAAATTCACATTAAGGAAAGAAAACAGAAGTTATTTTTTTCATAATGGCATATTTTTTTAGAGTATTTTTGTTGAGTGATTTATTTATGTGGGTGTATTTTAATATTGTTATGGCTGATGTTTTTCAGCATGAGGAAATCCTTGCCATGAATGTAAAACACAGGAAGGATTAGAGATTCATTCCATTTTCCATTCTGTTTCTTGGCTCAGGTTATTCCAAACATGGAAATAGACAGCTTATTTGCAACAAAAACACTAATCTTTCTTGGTACAAACATTTTGGTTAAATGTTAGTTTCTTGCAATTTAATTTCTTGGTTTACATACAATCAAAAGTAGGTTAGTAAGGGCAAGGTACACAGAAATTATGTATTTTAAGGTCAGGGCTTTGATTTTCCTTGAGTTTTAACATTGTGGTCCACTCTAGCCATAATTGTAGTTTAAGGGTGAGTTTTTTCCTAGCATCTTTTCTTTCTTTCTTTCTTTCTTTCTTTCTTTCTTTCTTTCTTTCTTTCTTTCTTTCTTTCTTTCTTTCTTCCTTCCTTCCTTCCTTCCTTCCTTCCTTCCTTCCTTCCTTCCTTCCTTCCTTCCTTCCTTCCTTCCTTTCTTTCTTTCTTTCTTTCTTTCTTTCTTTCTTTCTCTTTTTTCAGTTCCTGCCTTCCCTTCTTCCCCAGTTACCATCACCACCAGAATACCCTTGCCTTTCTCTCCTCCAGTGTCACATGGGATATGTAATGGCTGCAGCTAGACCTTGTAATTCCACCCTCTTGTCTTTAGGTGTGCTAGTTTCTTCAGGTGGTTCACCTGCTTTCTCTAATGCTCTTTTCCTAATCTGCAAGTTGGAATGAATAGTATTTATTTACAAAGTTGTAAGAATTCTCAAAAGATGCTTATGGAATGCTTGACACAGAGCTCTGACTCTTAAGATTATTATCACCCTTGCTGATCCACACCCCACTAAAACTACATTCTTACTTCAGGATTATTTCTATTTCCTTCCCTTATCAGCATTCCTATTCTCTCTGATTTTGTGTGAGATTTATTAAGTGAGTAAAGGATTAGAAAAAGCAATTTAAACATGAATTACTTATAGCAACACATAGCCAGATTAATGAGTAATATGAATTTGGGAAGACACAGATATAATGTTGTTAACCTATTTTTTTTTAAAAAAAATCATATCATTCAACCTTTGGAATTTCCATTTCTATTCCTTACTGAAATCTTGGGGGATATTCCCACAGCTTGTTCATTGCTTTCTGGCTAGCTTATATCTAATTTAAGTCTTTCTTTTCCTTCCATCGGCAAGAAGATATTTGGTTCAAAGGACTTGGAATTGGGAAGTAGCAGGGTCTCTTGCAGGGACTCTTCCCCATCCTTACTCTTCTGCAGCTCTTTTTCTGCTAATGCTTTGATGACAAAGAAGTGAGATGTAAGGACAAGGTAAGTCAAATGGCTCATCGTTTGGGGCACTCTTTTCCTCTCTTTATTTCAACAGTTTCCCCTGTGATGAGCTCTAAGGGAAAGATGACTAAATAATGATTCTCTTATGAGGTACCCATGTGAATTCTTTAGGAAGCTCTGCAGGAGCCTTCCAGCTGTACAGTTCTGTGCAAGAGAAGATTTGTTCTGCCTTGTACTCTCCCATTGAATGAATCCCTAGGGGTAGAATTCCAGATGATAAAGCTGCTACCCCAGATGATGGTAACTAGGGTTTAGGGCAAGTTTTGTTACTGTCTCCTAACTTACACCACTTGTACAGGTGGTTCCTAATCTAGTACTCATTCCTGGATCCAACACTGCTTAGGAAGTTTGAATTTATGCTGTCTTTATTTACTTACAATAAATGTGGTGGCACAGACAGGCATAACATTTGAAAAGTGAAGAGATTAAAGTGACTCTTGCAAAAATGGGGGAAAAAACTGTCAAAATTTGGAATCAACAAGAATTAAATTATATTTTATCCATGAAAGCCAAAGTCTATGAGACTAAATATGCTTTGAATTTACAATAGTGGTCTGCTCTGAGAATGTGACTATTTCCTGTGTAGAAGAAAAAATTTCTTCTTGGGTTTCAGGGATGAGGTCAGATGTGTGCTATGTAGAAGAGATACTCATGTCCAGCATCTGCCAGCAATGCCCTGGCTCTCCATGTTTCAGCCATGTAGCTCAGCAAGGTGATTGGTGAAGCTTCAACTGAAGTAAGTATCATGTCTAAAATGAATTGTGAATAAATATTTACTATAAACAGAGCTGTTAGAGAAAGTGTAATTTACAACAATGCAGGACTCAAATTTGAGATCATTCCATTTATTGTTTGGCTCTTAACAAGAAATTAAAGCTTAGGTGCCTTTTTAACAGAGTATAAATAATTCATATATATATATATACATATATATATATGTATATATATATATATATATATATATATATTCAATCCCTGGTACCAAATATATATATACATATATATATTTTTTGGTACCAGCAATTGAACCCAGGGCAGCTTAATCATTGAGCCACATTCCCAGCCCTTTTTACTTATGGTAAGTTGCTGAGGCTGACTTTGAACTTGTGATCATCCTTCTTTAGCTTCCCAAGCCTCTGGGATTACAGGTGCACTACCAGGCTCAGCTTTCCTATATATTTTCAAAAGAGACAATATACCTTACACAAAAAAGAGTGATGTCTTTATTTAATGGCAAAGATAAGACTGAATAGTCTTCCTGTTACTAGCTACTAAAAACAAAAGTTTTTTTGCATATGTAATTGTTTGTGTATTCTCACACTATGATGAAGTGGAAGTACTCTCTGTAAGCCATGCTTAGAGTCTTCAGAATGAGCAGTTGCTTTGAAAATCAACTTACAGGGCGATTGGAATTTGTGATCTCCTTCTGGATCACTGTACCTTTAGATCTTTTGGGTGAAATCAGCAAGTTGGCAGAGTAGGACTTTCTAGTACTTGTCCCTTTCCACAGAACTTCAATTTGAAAAACTATTCACCCGAGAAAACACCTCCACAAGAGCTAAGAAAACCAGGTGGGAGATTATAATTCAGAGAGATATAGCACAGAAATAACTGGAGAGGGTTAGAAAAACAGTTCCATATTACCTGAGTCAGCACTTCTCCTAACCACTGACAGCACAGCCTGGAGTTAGATAACCTCTACCTGGAGAAAGGAAAAGAAAGTGAGCCCGAGGCTCTACCTCAGACCCCAACACTGGGCCTACCCCAGCAAAGCCCATACTGGGCAAGTTTTCCTAGACTCTGACCACATGCTAGTACCCTCAGCTCAGTTTCTACTGAGCTGGCGGTACTGCCAGGCTGGCCCTAGTGGCTCTAGGTTTTGGACCTGTTGTGCAGATTTATTCTCTAGGCTGACTCAGAGGTCCTAGGTTTGTTCTGCTTCCAGACCTTGGTTTCAGACTGATTGTAATATCCAGGATGACCACAACACAGGCCTAGTATCTACAACTCTAGGATCCAGACTACCTCCCACAGATCAAGGCTTCCCAACAGCTTCAATACCATCTCTAAGCATCTCCATGCTCCAGGTTATTTCCTGTGGCCCTAGGATCTAGTTAATAGGGTCCATGTCCTCATAAAACCTAGGGTGAAGGCTGACACCAGTGTGCCCTATAATCAAGCTGAGCTTTACAGACCAATGCTTCAGGACCACTTTTACAGTGCAGCCTCCAGGAATCCTCTATGGACTCAAGATCCATGCACATCTCTGTGAACTCAACCTCCAGATCTGTCTCAGTAGACCCAAGAACATAGCCTACTCTAATGCTTCAATGGCTTTTGAAGATTCTGGCTCAAGACTAACCCCAGCAACAAATCAGCCCCTATGGATCAGGGTTTCATGACGATTCACTCCAGATAAAAGCTCCAAGCCTACCCCCAACGACCTATTCAACAGGTTCTCTCCAGTAGGTCCAGATTCCAGATCCAACACTGAGGACTCAGGTGCCAGACCCACTTGCTGATCCAGACACAGGGCCAGCCTGCTTAAGGACTTTAGCAACAACCTTACCCGCAGATCACACCAGAGAGCCTGCCCAGTATCTCTGGATAGGTTGACTGGTGAAGGGTTCTCCCAGATAAAGCCAATCTTCAAAGTCTAGAATAAGTCCCTACTTCTTCAAATGGGCAGAAGGAATAATTTCAAACTCATCTTATGAGGCATCTAATGATCATTACTTAGATACCAAAGCCAGATAAAGACATGACAAAAAAAGGAAAATTAACAGCTAATATCCCTGATGGATAGGTATGCAAAAATCCTTAATGAAATACTAGTAATCTGAATTCAACAGTACATTAAAAGGGATTTTTCATTGTGATCAGAGTTGCAAGAATGATTCAACATATGCAAATCTTTAAATGTGAAATACCACAGAATGAGAGATAAAACACATATGATCATCTCAATAGATGCAGAAAAACACTTAAAAATTGAACATTACTTTATGATTAAAACCTCTCAACAAATTATACATGCAAGGGAGTATACCTTGACATAATAAAAGATCGTGTTGGATAATCTCCAAGCCCAACATCATACTCAATATAAAAAGTTGGAAGATTTTCCTCTATGATCAGAAAAAAGACAAAGATGCCCATCCTCACCAGATCACCTATTCAAGCAAAAACTAAAGAAACAAAAGGCATCCAACTGGAAAAATAAGTCAAATCATTCCTGTTTGTAGATAATATAATTTTACATGTGGAAACCTCAAAAGTCCATCAAAGGACTAATAAATGGATTCAGTCAAGTTGCAGTATACAAAAATCAACACACAAAATCAGTAACATTTTAATAAAAGAACAAACTATCCAAAGAAAGAAATTAAGAAAACTATCCCATTTGAAAGAGTCACTAAAAATAAAATACTTAGGAATAAGCTTAACCAAGGAGATGAAAAACGTGTCAACTGCAAGCTATAGAACATCAGTGAAAGAAATTTTAAAAGTCCCAAATGAAAGGAAAGGAAGTTCATGTTCGTATTAGAAGAATATTGTGAAAATGCTTAATATAATCTTAAAATTCATGTGAAATCACAAAAGACCCAGAATATCCAAATAGAATATCCAAAAGGACTTTTCAGCAAAAAAGAACAAAGCTGGAGGCATCATAATACCTGACTTCAAAATATACTAATCTAAACTGCATGGTACTAGCATAAAAACAGACACACAGGCTATGGGACCAGAATTTGGAGCTTAGAAGTAAATCCCCACATTTATGGTCAACTCATTTTTAAAATAAAGTTGTCAAGAACACAGTAGAAAAAGCATAGTCCCTTAAATAAATGGTATGGGAATAACTATATATCCACAGGCAGAAGAACAGAATTAAATACTCATCTCATACCGTAAATAAATTGAAAATGGACCAACCTGTTAAAAATAACACTTAAAACTGAAAACTATGAAGGGAATACAGGATAAAAGCTCTTTTGAGATTGATCTGGAAAATGACTTTTTTGGATTCAGCTCCAAAAGCACAGGCATTAAAAGCAAAAATTGACAAGCAAAATTACATCCAGCTAAAAATTTTCTATAAAACAAGAAATAGAATGATCCAACAACCTACAAAATTGGAAAATATATTTCCAAACTGTATATAAGGGATTAATGTGGAAACTATATACTGAACTTAATTTAATATCAAGGAAACCAACCAATGGAATAGGCATTTCTAAAAAGAAGGCATATGCGGGGGGAGGGCGGGGGGGGGTGCGGGTTGGGGTTGTGGCTCAGTGGTAGAGCTCTTGCCTAGCATGTGTGAGGCACTGAGTTTGATCCTCAGAACCACATAAATAAATCAATGAAGGTATTCTGTCCATCTACAACTAAAAAATATTTTTTAAAAAAGAAGGCATATGAATGGTCAATATGCATATGAAAAACTGTTCCACATCAGTAATCATTAGGCAAATGAAAGAAAAGCACAATGAGATATTCTATCAGAATAGAATCATTAATGAAAGATAAGTGTTGACAAAGATGTGGAGAAAAGAAAATACTTGTACATTTTTTTATGGAAATGTTGCTTCATACAGCCATTATGGAAAATGATGTCAAGGGTCCTCAAAAATTCAAACTTAAACTACCATGTAATTCAGAAATCCCACTAGTACTAGGTATATATCCAGATGGCAATGTTTAAGTTGTCCTAGGGACACCTGCTCTCCCATGCTTACTGCAGCATTATTCAAAACACTGCTACAGCCTAAATTGTCATCAGCGGAGGAAGAAAATTCACATTCAGCTTGGGAGGGAAAAGGGAAATTCTATCATGTCAACAACCTAAATAATCATGGAAGACATGTTAAGTGAAATAAGCCAGGTACAGACAGCAAACACTGTAAAATCTCATTTACATGCAGAATCTAAAAGAATTAAACACAGAAGCAGAAAACAGAACAGGGTTACCGTGGGGGCAGGAATATTGAGAAAATATTGGTCAAAGGATACAAATTTTCAGTTAGCAGAAATAAGTTCTAGAGCTCTATCTTACAGCATGGTGACTGCAGTTAATAACTATTATATTTTCTTGGAAATCATGAAGAGAGTAGATTTTAAGTGTTCTTATGACAAAAAAATAATAAATATGTGAGGTAATACATAAATTGGCTTGAGTTACCATTCCACAATGTATACATATCGCAGATCTTCAGATTGTACATAATAAACATATACAAATTTTGTTTGTCGATCTGTTTTAAAAGTACAAATAAGCAAAACTGTTACATATAGGGTCATCTACTATTTATCTGCTAGTCACATTTTCACTTGGGAGGATATTATTTTGGACACCAGAGTCTGTCTTTTTCTCAGGAAGTTTTCCCTTTCCATTCTCTTTCTATTTCCTGTTTCAACTGGCAATTTTCCCTATGTTCATACTTTAGTCTAATACCCTTTGCCCTTCATATTATTTATTTCCATCTGGTCTTCTCTCCAAGTTTCTTTCCTAAGGTTCATGAAACATTTGTCCAGATGTTTCTAATAACAGCCTTGAGAACAGGCATTAGCTACTGCCTAAGTCTGTACCTGCTTGTAATCCGTGACTGAGCTCATTGGGTAAACGCTTCCCAAAGTAGCAGTCCGCCCTTTGCACAAACATTCCATATCTCTCACGAGTACTTGTTGGTTAATTATTTCTCTTTTGTCCACATTGGGCAGGTGCCTGAACATTTATTTAGGAAAGCCATTCATTCAAAATCTAATTTTTGGCTTACTGTCTCTATGAACAAGAATAGAACTAAATACAAACCAGGCAGCCTAATGGAAAATATTATATGGACAAAAATTTGAAAACCAAAGATTTACTCCATCCAAGTTCTGAATCAATGTGCATATTCCAAATAATAAGATAAATCATTATATATAGATCTTATGGAAGTTTATAGTAACTCCAAAAGGGATAATTGGGCAAATGAATCTCAATAGTGCTTTAAAAAGTGCATGAAGGTCCGTACTAGTCTTTAGTAATCTTACAGGGTTTTTAAACATAAAAATATGGGGTATAATTTTTTAGCACAGGATGTCCTGGCATCTTAACAATGACAAGTCTTCATCAAATTCACTGAGAACCTATTAAGTCTTCATGAAATTCACTGATTCTACTGAATGCACAGTTGGCTGAACCTGAGTGTTTGAAAGTCAAAATCAATAATTGGCCAAAGTGTGGATATCATTATATAGGAAAACACATCAAATACAAAGCTAAACCCCAAATACGATCACACAAATTTAATTATTAAGATTTTGTTCAGCTGGGGTTGTGGCTCAGTGGTGGAGTGCCCGCCTAGCATGTGCAAGGTGCTGGGTTTGCGATTCCTGAGAACCACATAGAAAAAATAAAATAAATAAAATAAATGTATTGTGTCCAACTATAACTAAAAAATATTTAATAAAACTTAAAAAAGATTTTGTTAAAATTTTAGTAATTGCATTTTAAAGATTGACTGTTGCTCAGAAGCCTTTCTTCAGTCTTAACCCCTAGTAGACTGCTCTATGCTAACTATATTGCACACTGGTGAGACTAGATAATCATTTACAGGAGGTTGGAAGAGAGCAAATTCTTATGTTTTCCTACAGCCTGGGACACAGCTGACGTAACAATGTGGCTATTTTATCAAAGATCCCCATCTCTCCAATTCTAACCAAGTTTCCTTCCTGTTGGGCTCCTGGGTTGTTTGGTGATGATAAGGTGATGCAAATGATGTGGGCACCACAAACTGAAGTTGTCTATCCACTCAGAAGTGGATGCTTTCAAGATATTATCAGAAGTCGTCTTATAGTTTTGGCTTTTCCTCATATTTTATACCTATTTTGTTGGGTGTTTGTGTATGGTTGTGGGAATACAACCAAGCAGGGCTCTATCACTCAATTACATACCTAAGCCTTTTTATTCTTGAGACCTGGTCTCACTAAGTTGCCCAAACTGGTCTTGAACTTGCAATCTTCCTGAATTTCTGGGATTATAGGCATGTGCCCCCATGCTTCGATTTTACATCTAATATTTATACATGAATTTGCTACTTCACTTATAACTTGAAAAAAAAGTCCTTAAAACTTGTATTAGAATTTTTCAATAGAATAATAAAATTGGCTTTCAGGATGAAAAAATTGCTCTTTAATTTTTAGCTACCACACAGGTTTCTGTCTGTCTCTCCTTGGCAAGCATGGCATTCCAGCAACTTTCCCGGAGGGGAATGATATTTACAGAAAATGTCATGTAAGAAAGCCTCTTATCTCAGGATGTACTGGTTTGATTTGTTCAACCAGTTCTGCATAAGGAAAGCTCAGAAAGCAACCATTGTTTATTGGTATGTCCAGAAAGGTTGGTGTTATCTGGAAAATGTGTCATAAAGCTTGCTTTCTTATTTTCAAACAGCTTTTGGACATGTGTATAGTTTGGTTCTGGAGTGTCTCCCAAATTCTCATGTATTAACATCTTGGTGGCAGCCTGTGGACAGTACCAGAGATGGTGGAAACCCAGGAGGTGGGGCCTTGTGGAAGGAAGTGAGGTATTTGGGGTATGCCCTGGAAGGGGTTATTAGAATCCTGGCTCCTATTTCCCTTGTCTTTTTTCTTCATGGACATCATGAGATGAACAGCTTTGCTCCACACGTGCTCCTCACCATGATGTTCTGCCTTGCCACAGACACAAGGCAATGGACAAGTGACCATGGACAGAAAACTCTGAAACTATAAGCCAAAATAAAAATTTTTCCCCATTTTAAGTTGATTTTCTCAAATATTTTGCCATGGAGGCAAAAACTGAGTAATACAACATGTAATAACATTCATTCCATGTTGGTTAAATAATTTATAAGATAGAATAGTTCAAAATATCTTGTTTTGTTTGCTTGTTTTTGTGGTGCTGGGGATCAAACCAGGGCCTCCAGTCTGCTAGGCAATTGTTCTACCACTGAGCTAAACTCCCAGCTCCTCAAAATATTCTGAGAGTGAGCATCCCCTGTTTTTAGTAGATGTTAAGTTTTATTATAATTTTACATTTTATGGTGATTGTCAATTTTAAATTAAATATTTGGATGCTACTCTCCCAATACAACAACTGATAAAAATTAAAAAAAAAAACAAATGGACAATTATTTAGTTTCTTGAAATTGTCCTGAAAACATATATCACATGTAGAAACACTTATTAAAAAAACAAAACATCTTCTTAATCAGCAAAGACAGCAATCTATGCAACTTCAGCCTTTGTCTGGAACCATAAAGGTTGGAAACACTAACTCTGAGAGGGAAGACAGGCAATACATAGAAGAGACCCTTGATAACTTAATTGAATGAATTACTTGTCTCTTAGACTGTCAACTTACTGATTTTTTGGCATGGGAAAAATAAATTTCCTATTATTTAAGTGAAAACAAAATAGCAAATCCAAGATGGGTAAATGAAAAAAGTATAGTAAAATATAGATGGGTAGAATATTGGTGATAGTTACATAGAGTCCTGTAAAGATTTTTCAACTTTTCTCCCCTTAAAAATTCACATAAGAAAATGTTAGAGAAAATGATAATAAATCTAAACAACATGATTTAAATTGTAATTCAGGATCTCTAAAAAGAGAAACTGAGATTTGCAAACAGTAATTCCGTGGAAGTGTTTAGATATGGTACACTTGAGGGGAGGGAAAAGAAAAGATTAGCACAGGGCAAAGTTAAAGTATGATGCCATTGTAAAAGAGGCCTCAGCTGATTCTAAGGGTATTCACAAGCCAGAAAGACTCTTTTTCTTTCTTTCTTAATGTTCTTTAAGTTGCAGATGGACACAATATCTTTATTTTTATTTTTTTATTTTTATGTGGTGCTGAGGATCGAACCCATGGCCTCATGCATGCAAGGTAAGCACTCTACCACTGAGCTACAACCCCAGCCCAGAAAGAGTCTTTCAAATACCAACTGAGTCAAGAGTCCAAAGCCCTTGTACTTCCACTTTGACCAGCCCACAGGGAGAGATATAACCTTGGACAATATAGCTCCTGCAGTGTAAGGCCACTCATGGGGAAGGACAAAGTCTCAGCAGAAAACATTCCTGGCCACAGCAAGACTGAGTGGATAACTCAGGAGTGTACCAGTGTCCACTGCACCTTAACTGACATTTTCAATGATATTAAAATGAGCATTTAAGAAGATTACCTATATGATCATTTATCCATTGATCACACATGGGTTCATAGATGCTACATTGAATTTGAACAGCATTCAGTTTGTCAGCTAAAGCCAGAGTGACACCATATTTTGCTAATGCCCAGGTTGATGCTAAACTTTGGTACAACTTATACATACACTGGCATTTGAAAATGTATGTTTTTTTTTCCAGAAAATCAATCTGCTGATTATTTTGAAAATAAAGCAAATCAGTACAAATGAACACAACTTTATTTTAAATGAACAGGAAACTGCTAATACTTCTTACAGAAACAGCTGTCTACCTACTGTGTAAATCTCCATATTATTTTTCTCTTGATAATTGAATGACCTCCTCACACAAAAATCCAATTAAAATTATATGCTCAAAATTGAGCCTATAAATCTATCAAAACAGAAATACCCTTTTGAAAGTAGTTATTTAGTGTTATGGCTACCATTTCTTATATGCCCACTGTATGCCAGAAATTTAGGCTTTAAATATATTACACGTACTGTGCTCAATAAATCTACAAAGTAAGTCTTATTATCCATTTAGAAATATAGAAAAATGAATATTAGAGAGTTTTAATTTTTCTATTTTTCTTTTATTCATACTTTATAAACTGGTGTTAATGGAGGTAGACAGAAGGTGAAAATGTGGTCATTATTATTATTATGTATTTTTTGTGTGTGGGGAATAGAAATCATAACTCATAACTCATTATGATGGAAGAATGTAGGGGGTCACAAGAAAAGATTTCCTTTTTCTTTTCATTGCAGTGAAAACATATAATATGGGGTCTTCATTAATAAAGTTTTAAGTATATATTATTTTAGTGCTCATTATGTATTGGTAAATACCAGCAACATTCTATACAGAACCTTTACGTCTTACATGAGTAAAACATTCTACTCATTGAATAGCAACTCCACATTTCCTCCCTCTCACCACCCTTGGCAACCACCATTCCACTTTCTGTTGCAATTATTTGACCACATGAGATATACCATATAAGTGGAATTATGCAATATTTGTCCTGTGACTGGCTTATTTCATTTAGCACAAGATAATCAAGATTCATTTATGATATCACTTCTGATAGGGTATCTTGGTTCATTTTCACTGTTATAAAAAAAAAGTCTTAGACTGGATAATTTGTAAACAGAAGATTTGTTTTGCTCACAATTCTGGAGGTGGTGAAGTCCAACCAACATCCAGCTGAGGTGCCAGAAGCACAGTGTCTGATGGAGGCTTGATCTATCTCAAAGATGATGCCTAGCTAGCTGGGTCCTCGCATGACAGAAGAGGTGAGCAAACTCCCTCTCTGAGCTTTTCAATAAGGACAGTAATCTTGTTTTTGAGGTGGATCCCTCATGACCTTAACATTTTCTCAAAGCCCCTCCCCTTAATATTACCACATTCCAGATTGGGTTTCAACATATTAATTTGGGTGGAGGGGGGGACACAAATATTTAGACCACAGCACAGGATTTTCTTCTTTTTAAGGCTGAATAACTTCCCTTTGTTGGTATATATCACCTTTTCTTTTCATCTGCTGAGGGACAGTCAGATTGCTGAAGTGCATATGAGAGTGCAGGAACCTCTTTGACATATTGACTTCATATTCTTTGGAAATATACCCAGAAGTGGGATTGATGAATCATGTGGTAATTCTATTTTTAATTATTTTAGGAATCATTCTTAAAGGTGTGAGATGACTTTCGTTTGTGTTGACTTCAAAATGGCATAGTAAACCCAGATATTGATTCTTTTACATCATCGCTCGGGACTTGGGCATTTATCCTAATGGTATGATTGTCCTAAAAATCTCAAAGTTAGAAAAAAAATGTACATTATACTTTTCCTTGGCTCTGCACTTGAGTGTTATGTTATGGGGATCACATTTCCCAATGCGGTGGAGCTATAATCACTAGTCCAAAAAAAATCACTGATAAAAATTCTAAATGTTATAGTGATTTGTTTATGGAAATTTTTTTCTGTGTTTTGGAAAAGCAATAGAGAAACCTTGCCTTTAAATGTGATGTCTTAAAGCAAAACAATTTATTTGTCAGGGAACTCTATTAATATTGTTGCTAACAGCAGAAAAAGGCCATGTAGAAATCCCCATCGAGCCTGTGTACTGGGGCTTCCATAAAAATGAAGAGTTATTTCTTGAACACAAAAGCAGCCCTGGGCATCATTTAAATCACTGTGGAGTGGCAAGACTCAGAAGCCAGTGAGTTATGAAACAGTACATATTCCTTCATCCCGCAGTGATTGAGTCACCTCCTAACGCAACTGTCCAATTAGAGGAACTGATGTTCTGGATGTTTCTTATGTCTGGGAGTCAGTTTTGGGAAACAAGTACAAGGTCATCACTAATGAATATCACCTACCATACTGTGTGCCAAGTAAACTCTTTCTATCAGCGTTACTGACATTTCAAACCTGAGATATCAGGGAGCTGGTGACAGTTTGGAAACAGGATGCTGAAACTCAAGGGACTAAATCAGCTGACATGTTGATAATTGCCAGTTGAAATATAGTCCTGATTTATTGATAAAAAAAATTGCCAGAGGCATAGTGGAATTACCTCGGACCTTCTACTTCCTTGGGAAAGAAAACATGTATAGCATCTTGTTCAATATGTAAGCTAGTCTTAAGCTCAAACTGAGGTAAGGGAAGAGCTACTTAAAATGAAGTTAATTCTGAAGAATGAAGGTGAGAATTTATGTGACAAGAATATAATTGGGGATTTCTAAATAAGATAAGGGCCAGGTAGGAGCTGAAGGTAGCTGCTTAGCATGAATGCTCAGACTGAAGCCAGTTTTTAATGGGGTAAAGCCCAAGGACAATAACCAACATTTAATGGTCAAATGAAGGGAAAATGAAAGAATAATCAAAGCATCATTGTAATCAGAAGAGGAGATTAGACAAAGTATACAAGTAAGCACAAAATTCTCCATTACACATCTGACAGTGGTTATGGGGATCACATTTTATTTAAGGTATTTCAGAGACAAGGGAACAGTGGTGGAAATTCTGAGATGGGTCCCACTGATATTGCTCATCCTAGTACCATCCTGATAAATGCTGTGTCCCTTTAAGGAGTAATTTCATTTCTGTGTTGTGGGGAAAATAAAACTAAAAATGAGACATTTTCTATAAGATAGTAGTGAAAAAAAACAGTTTCATTATTGAATGAGCATCAAACCAGAATGTAATGCATATCATAGGCAGTCCAAGAAGAGCTAGCAAAGATTAAAAAGTAATCTTATCCTTTTATAGAGTCTAGCATATACAATATATTATGCACAAGTTTTCAAGATAAATAACAGCTAATCCTCAAGTAAGAGCACATGACAGCACTGTTGGTGACCAGGGTGCAATCTAGATTCACCTGGAATTGAGTGACCCTCTTTATTGGGCTTTATGCAGAAGACAGACTTATCTAGTTTTCAGAAAGATTCATATATAATTCAGATAAAGATGAAAGCACTCACAATTATATGTTTTCTAAAGTAAATACCCTAAGAAACAGGAGGGGAAGTAAATCTCTTCCCTTAATTTTCAACAGAGAATTTTAATCTAGCTTCTTCATTTTTATTTGTCAATGAATTACTCATAAGTAACATTTCTTGGAAATTCCATCCTGTGGCACCATAACTCCTAACATTTCTTAGCTTCGTGACTCTTCAAAAATTAAAAAAAAAATAACATCATCTCTCCTTGATAGGAATTATATATCTAGTATGCATTTATTGAGAAAATACATACTGATGAAGCACTAATATGATTTCAGAAACTTTAAATCATCTTGCATTTTATTAGTATAAACATCTAAAACTAGTAGTATCTATATGAGTAAAGCATAATAATCTATAGTCACACTAGATTCCTTTAAATAACCCTGCAGTACTACCTGCATCATGGTGTAAAATTGGAAAAGACTAATATTACTAAATTTCTGATGAGCCAAACTTATTGTTAAACAGAGAGATGCATGTGTATGCGTGCGCGCACACCCCTACACACAGGGTATTAAGATTATTGAACTTGATTTGATTATCAAGAAATAAATTAGCCTCAGAGCATTATTTAGCTCCTCTTGATTCCAAATTACACACAATCTGACATTTGACATCTCATCCAATTGTAGGTAGCGTTTGCAACAGTGAAGAAGACTGACAAAACAGTGTAGAAAATAACATTGTTACACTACCATAATTTATGGTTATAGTAATAACACTGGCTCTTCAAGAAAGTTTAATATTCATAGTTCTTTATCTAAGAATGTAAAAACATGAGTAATAGAAATAAAAATTTTCTTTTCAAATTAGTAGACTTTTTCTTTTTCAAGGAGACATTTAATGGTTAAAGAGGTTTACCCTGTAAGGTTCACTCTATCCACACTGACATTTTTCTTTCCCTGATAGGAAACCTACTTCTCATGTGGTTTTCTCTTCCAGTGGCATTTATGTCAGGTATTTCATATTGTGGAGTAGTTGTGTATCCTCTGGCTCAGAGGGAGCCCTGCATTGGTGTGTTTAATGTGGAGGCATTTCTCCTTCCTAAGAAGGGCTATGTAGGTTTGCTCCAGGGCTTGAGTGGTGGAGACATTTGTGGAGCACATGTTCAAATGCTCCATTAGCAATCATCAGTTCTCAGACTTATACTTGTATTGGGGATTATTGGGAAGGACTTATCATATATAGGTTCACTCAGATAAGGTCTAAATAACACCTTGCTCTTTGCCTCTGATTGCCTTTACCTCCGTGATATTCCTCAAACATGCCAAAGACATTCCTGTCTCAGGGTTTTGCAATTGTAATCTCTCATATTTCCATATCCTGAAGACAAAGGAATAAATAAATGATTGAATTCATGTTGCCTCACTCAACATTTTCTGAGAGGTTCCTCTGTTAATGCAGTCTTTCTTCAGAAAGATCACAAACATTGATAAGACCAGAGTCTTCCAAAGTCAAATTGTCTTCAGTGAAGCAGTACTTTAGTGGAAAAAAATATAGAATGTTTTATTTGAAAGGTTATAGGAATTTGGGCAAATCTAGAACCAAGCCATTAACCTGATGCATAAGTTTTGAATAAGTTATTTAACTCCTCTAAGAATTAGTTATATTATATTAAAAAAATTTTAATAGCATATTAACTCTTCAATTTATGTATAAATTTGTGTGTATATATATAAAGAGATGTTTTATATATACACATATAATTAACTTTCAAATATATATATAATGCTGTTATCTATTCTTTCAGATACTTTTAAAAGTAATAAAATTATAAAAATAATATTTTATTAGATTTGTAACACATACAGATGCTTATAAATTTTCCTTTGTCGTTCAGTGTTTTTCCTATGATGTCTCTAGGCATAGATTTCTTTATATGTGGCCTAATTGGAGTTCATGAGCTCCTCAGATGTATAAATTTTTCATTTAACTTCAGAAGTTTTCAGCTTTTATTTTAAAAATATTTTTGTTCCTTTTTCTATCTTCAACTTCTAGTGTCACTGTACTAAGTTGGTACTCAATTGTGTCATATTTCTATGAAGCTCTGCAAATTTTTCTTCATATTTTTACTGTCTCTGCTTTTCATTTTCATAATCTCGTTTTTCAACTTCAATGAATTTTTTGGTCTGGCAGCAAAAACATACTGTTGAACCTCTCGGGTGAATTTTTTATTTCAGTATTATTCTTTTTGACTCTAACATTTTCATTTGGCTTTTGGTTATTTTCTTTTTTAAGAAATTATCACTATTTGCGGACGACATGATTCTATACCTAGAAGACCCAAAATGCAATGCCAATCAAAATCCCAACGGCATTTCTTGTAGAAATAGATAAAGCAATCATGAAATTCATATGGAAAAATAAAAGACCCAGAATAGCAAGAGCAATTCTAAGCAGGAAGTGTGAATCAGGCAGTATAGGATACCAGATTTCAAACTATATTACAGAGCAATAGTGACAAAAACAGCATGGTACTGGTACAAAAACAAGTGGTTGGACCAATGGTATAGAATAGAGGACACAGAGACTAATCCACAAAGTTACAACTATCTTATATTTGATAAAGGGGCTAAAAGCATGCAATGGAGGAAGGATAGCATCTTCAACAAATGGTGTTGGGAAAACTGGAAATCCATATGCAACAAAATGAAACTGAATCCCCTCCTCTCACCATGCACAAAAGTGAGCTCGAAATGGATCAAGGAGCTTGATATCAAATCAGAGACATGGCGTCTGATAGAAGAAAAAGTTGGCTCCGATCTACATATTGTGGGTTTGGGCTCCAAATTCCTTAATAGGACACCCATAGCACAAGAGTTAATAACAAGAATCAACAAATGGGACTTACTTAAACTAAAAAGCTTTTTCTCAGCAAGAGAAACAATAAGAGAGGTAAATAGGGAGCCTACATCATGGGAACAAATTTTTACTCCTCACACTTCAGATAGAGCCCTAATATCCAGAGTATACAAAGAACTCAAAAAATTTGACAATAAGATAACAAATCACCCAATCAACAAATGGGCCAAGGACCTGAACAGACACTTCTCAGAGGAGGACATACAATTAATCAACAAGTACATGAAAAAATGCTCACCATCTCTAGCAGTCAGAGAAATGCAAATCAAAACCACCCTAAGATACCATCTCACTCCAGTAAGATTGGCAGCCACTATGAAGTCAAACAACAACAAGTGCTGGTGAGGATGTGGAGAAAAGGGTACACTTGTACATTGCTGGTGGGACTGCAAATTGGTGAGGCCAATTTGGAAAGCAGTATGGAGATTCCTAGGAAAGCTGGGAATGGAACCACCATTTGACCCAGCTATTGCCCTTCTCGAACTATTCCCTGAAGACCTTAAAAGAGCACACTACAGGGATACTGCCACATTGATGTTCATACAGCACAATTCACAATAGCTAGACTGTGGAACCAACCCAGATGCCCTTCAATAGATGAATTGATAAAAAAAAAATGTGGCATTTATACACCATGGAGTATTACTCTGCATTAAAAAATGACAAAATCATAGAATTTGGAGGGAAATGGATGGCATTAGAGCAGATTATGCTAAGTGAAGCTAGCCAATCCCTAAAAAAACAAATGCCAAATGTCTTCTTTGATATAAGGGGAGTAACTAAGGACAGAGTAGGGACGAAGAGCAGGAGAAGAAGATTAACATTAAACAGGGATGAGAGGTGGGAGGGAAAGGGAGAGAGAAGGGAAATTGCATGGAAATGGAAGGTGATCCTCAGGGTTATACAAAATTACATACAAGAGGAAGTGAGGGGTAAGGGAAGAATAATACAAGTGGAAGAAATGATTTACAGTAGAGGGGTAGAGAGAAAAGAGAAGAGGGGAGGGGAGGGGAGGGGGGATAGCAGAGGATAGGAAAGACAGCAGAATACAATAGACACTAGAATGGCAATGTGTAAATCAATGGAAGTGTAAATGATGTGATTCAGCAATCTGTATACGGGGTAAAAATGGGAGTTCATAACCCACTTGAATCAAACTGTGAAATATGATATATCAAGAACTATGTAATGGTTTGAACGACCAACAATAAAAAATAAATAAATAAATAAATAAAATTTAAAAAAGTAAGACAAAAAAAGAATTTTTATTTCTTTATTGATATCACCTGCTTGAAAAGATAGCACCCTGCCATTCTTAATTTCTTTAAATATATTTCCTTTAGTTTTTTAAGCATCTATTTTCTTTGAAATCTTTGCTTGCTAGACACAATAGCTGGGAATAAAAGTGACTTTCATTATTGGTCCCCCCCCCCTGCATTTCTTTGTATATTTCACACTTTCATTACAAGTGGGTGTTTTAGATAATCTATTATAGCAGCTCCAAATACAGAGCCTTGTATCTTTGGCACTTGTTTGCTTATTGAGTTGGTTTGACTAATTCATTGATTTTCCACAGGTGGAGCATCTGATGATCCTATTAAAAAATTTCCCTCATTTTTATTCTTAAGCCTGGCTGGTCAGGGATAGAGCCCCTCTGCCACTTTTTCTTTTTTTTTTTTTTTGGTACCAGGGATTGAACCTAGGGGTGCTCAACACTCAGCCACATCCCCAGCCCTTTTTTAGATTTTATTTAGAGACAGGGTCTTGCTTAGTTGGTTAGGACCTTGCTAAGTAGCTGAGGCTGTATTTGAACTCATGATTCTCTTGTCTCAGCCTCCTGAGCTTATTCTCTGCCAGTATTACTTATTGGATAGCTGTTCATCATTCAGAGATTATGCCTGTTACCTGACTTAGTAAGGCTTTTTGCCTTTAATTGTTGGATCTCTATGAGGCTTGGAAATTGCTTTTACTGTTCAAAGAGTTTATGAGTTTATGAGTTTGCTCCCTATTCAGCCAGGGATTCCTAGCTCAGATGTTTCTTCTTTGTTCTCTCAAATGACTTTATCCAGACCATAGGGGATGATTGGTTTTAGCTGGGCTCTCTTTGTCTCTTTCTCTCATCTACCTGTATGTTTCTGGTCTGGCTCTGTTGCCAGCACCGGCTGCTGTTTTCCTCCACTAATTGAAAACCAATTGCTCTATTGTTTTCAACAGTCCTTGAGGCATAAAATGCTCCACAGTCTGAACCAAATGAAATCCAGCCCCTTAGCAGAAGCAGAGTATTGCGAGTGTCTGTGGCTTGGTCTAGCCCTCCCCTAAGCAGATCTCTGCATCATTGCACAGGAGATGTAGGGTTGGGAATAGAAAACTCACTTTTCATTGGCTGCTACACTCTTATCATCTCTGTGAAAAAGCTGCATGTGCATGAGGAGGAGGTGAGCAGAAATGGGTACCACTGCCTGGCTGCTGCCATGGCCTATTACAGAGCCAGGGATGAAGGGTCTGCCAGTGTTGACTGTCCCTTAAATCTACCTGGAACAGTTCTTCCACTCCAAGAAGAGGAAGAAGAGAACTGCTAAACCTACCAAAGAAACTTTCTTGCAACACAGAACTGGGCAGAAAGGATGGATTGCAACCTTCACCAGCTGCCTCTCCTGATTCTTCAGGAATTGGGAGTGGGGAGATGGGAGCTGCTGTCTGACATCCACTGCTTGCTTAGGATAGTCTGTGGTAACAAACTGCAGAAAGTGGGATCCAGTGATATTCACCTGCTGAGGGTACATCTGGAATAGGTCGTCTATCCCAGGGAGTTGAGGGAAATGGGAATTGCCACTTGAGAGACAAGCCCTCTGCAACAATTGTTCTACAGCACAGCTGAGGGGGAAGGTGCAGGCCCCAGCTGCAGGGTTGGCCTTCCACTATCCCACAGATTTTTTGTATAAAGGCTTATTAGAGAAGCATTGATTTTTTTCCAACTTTTATTCTCTCTTTCCTTCCCACTTTTTAATATATCTGTATCAGTTAAACAAGTCTGGGTTGACTATTTCCTGTTTAGTTTTAACCATAGTCTCTAGGTGCATAAAAACTTCACTGATGCTGGGCATAGTGGTGCACACCTGTAATCCCAGCAGCTCTGGAGGCTAAGGCAGGAGGATCTCCAGTTCAAAGCCAGCCTCAGCAACTTAGCGAGGACCTAAGCAGATCAGTGAGACCCCGTCTCTATATAAAATACAAAATATGGCTCAGTGGTCAAATGCCCCTGAGTTCAATCCCTGATACCAAAAACAAAAAACAACAACAATAACAAAAAACAAAACAAAAAAAACCCCACTTTACTGATGAAGCAGGATCTGGAATCTTTATAGTGTGCATCCTCCATCCTTGATGGGGCGCTTCCTCTTGGAACACATTTATCTTACCTAAGCCTTCACTTTGCATTTCAATTCAATTAGCTTAGCATCATTGATGTACTAAGCCACTGTGATGTTCTATGGAATGTTAATATGGCTCAAGTCACTTTGGATTATACTTTGAAAAAGACCAGGAGACTTTGTATATTCTTTGGGAAAAATCAAACATGTACACTATTGTCCATTCTGTGGTAATGTGAGCTGTCTTATCCTCTTTATTGATAGACATGGTAAAAATACATTCATCAAATCACTGGCTTCCTACCACATACTGGAGGCCATGTTAACTTGCTCTACTCTAGTATAGATAACATGTGTGACATAGAAGTTGTAATTTGAATTTCTTCTTGGTTGGGTTTCTTGATTTATTTAATTGTTTACAAGATTCAGACTTAAGAACTGAAATGTCATGAGGGCAAATAACTAACCACATTTTATGCCTTAAGTATGGCACTAATCTCATTGATTCCTTTTGTAGGATGTTATTGGCTTTGATTTTCTGTATCGTGGCCAGAGGTGGAGGGGCAATTTCAAAGGCTTCCACTTAGCCTTTTCCTGTATTATCTCTCTTATATCACAGGTCAACTAACCAGCATGAAGATTTTATTGACTAACAACTATGGTTAGTACAATTATATATTTGAGGACTGAAGAAAAATAACTATTGTGTCTTCCTATCGCTGTGAATTGAACCTGCTCCAGAACAGCATTCACTACATAGATAAAATTTATTTGCATTCTATTAGGGGACAATGGTAGCAGGTTTACCAAAATATCAATGCCAATACAGACCCTGCATACTGATACTCTCAAGATATTTGTAAGTAGTCTCTTTTTTCCACTGTATGATTAATTAGGTAAGTCTATTGGTCACTTTAGGAAGGACTGAAGGGATTACTAGGGAATATACTGGTCATAGTTGTGCATGGTGCTTCTTTCCGCAAACCAGTATTTCCTTCAGTCAGTGATTCCAAGTCTGACAATGGGCTTATGTTCAAAAATTATGGACAAGATCAAATATGTATAGTTGTTAAGTTGTAGTAAGTATACATATTTACAGGGGATACAGTGACATTTCAATACACATATACAATCTAATGATTAGAGGTAAGGAACATTCAAAGTTTTCTCTACTAGCTGGATTGAAGTATTCAATTAGTTGTTATCAATGATAGTTATCTAATTATGCTATAAAACATTAGAAACTTCTCCTCTTATTCCATCATACCTGTGCATCTATTAACCATAATCTCTCTATCCTTTCTTCCTATATAACCTTCCTAGGTTCTGGTAACTACCATTTTATTCTCTATTTCTATGAGGTCAATGTTTAGATTTCACATGTAACTGAGAACATACAGAATTTCTATCTCTGTGCCTGGCTTATTGCACTTATAATAGTTTCTTTGTTTTACTCAGCTTTTTCACTGTTGTGACTAAAAGGCCCATCCAGAGGACAAAAAGTTTATTTGGGGGTTCACAGTTTCAGAGATCTTAGTCCATAGAAGGCTGGCTCCATTCCTTGGGTAAGGTAAATATCATGGTGGAAGAGTGAGGCAGAAGGAAGAAGTTCACATGGTGATCAGAAATCAGAGAGAGAAAGGGAGGTCTCTACTTGCCAGATACAAATATATACTCCAAATCCATGTCCCCCAATGAACCACTTCTTCCAGTCACACCCTACCTAGGATTAATTCACTGATTAGTTTAGGGGTATGCCCTAATCATTTGTCCTTCAAACCTATTTGCGTTGTCTCACATGTGAGATTTAGAGGATACCTCACATCCAAACCACAACAGTCCTCCAGTTACATCATGTTGCTGAAAACAACAGATTTTATTCTTTATTATGGTTGAATAATATTGTATCATGTATAGATACCACATTTTCTTTATTCACTCATCATTATCTTGACTGTTGTAGATAGTGCTACAATAAACATGTAAGTGCAGATGTGTCTTTGACATAATGATTTTAATTCCCTTGTCTATACACTACAGTAAGATTTGTCTATATACTGTAATAAAATTGTTGGATCATATGGTAGTCTATTTCTAATTTTTTGAGTATCCATACTAATTTACATTCCTACCATCAGTATATTTTTTTTCTCTATATCTTTGGCAGAATTTGATTTTTAAATTCTTTTTAATAATCGACATTCTAACTGGGGTGAAATAATACATCATTGTGTATAATTTGCATTCCACTGAAGATTAGTGATGCTCTTGAGCAACATCACTAATGTGAGAGACAGTTTCCTTCTTCTGAATATATATATCTAGTTTTCCAAGCATTATTTGTTGAAGAGGATATATTTTTCCAGTGTATGTTCTTGCTACCTTGTTGAAAATCACTTGTTTATATGTATGTGTATTTATTACAGGGTTCTCTATTTTGTTCCACTGGTCTGTGCAACTTTTTTTGTTTGTTTTGTTTTGTTTTTATTGAGTACCATACAGTTGAGATTACTATCACTTTGTGGTATGACTCAAAGTTAAGTTTTATCATGCCTTCAGCCTGTTCTTTTTGCTCAAGATTGTTTGGCTATTTGAGAATTTCGTGGTTCTATTGTAATTTAGGGAGTGTTTTTTGATTTCTGTGAAGAATGTCATTAGTATTTCAATAGAAACTATAGGCTACTTTGGGTCATATGGACATTTTAATAATATGAATTCTTCCAATCCGTAAACATGGGATGTACTTCTGTGTGTATGTGTGTGTCTGTCTATCTTCCTCAATTTCTTCTTCAGCTTTTTTGTAATTTTCATTGTCATGGTAATTCACTTATTTTATTAAATTTATTCCCAAGTTTAAACAAATTGTAGCTAGTGTGAATAAAATTGCTTTCTTTGTTTCTTTCTCACAATTTTATTATCAAAATATTTAAAAACTACTGATTTTTGTACATTGATTTTATATCTATCAAACTTACTTATTTATTTATCTGTTCCAACAGATTTTTTGGTTAAGTCTTTAGGTTTTTACATATATAAAATCATGTAATCTACAAACAGAGATCATTTGACCTCCTCTTTTTTTATTTGAATGACCTTTATTTCCTTCTCTGAAAAGACTTCCTACATTATATCAAATAAGAGTGTTGAAAATTAACATACTTGTTTATTCCTGATCTTAGAAGAAATTAGTTCAGCTTTTCCTTATTCAGTATGATGTTGCCTTTAGGTTTGTATATGTAGCCTTCATTGTGTTGAGGTATATTCCTTCTATATCTAACTTTTTGAGGGTTTTTATCATATAGGTATGTTAAATTTTATGGAATGATTTTTCTGCCTCTATTAAGATGACTGTATTTATCCTTCATTCTGTTGATGTGATGCATTACATTTATTGATATATGTATGATAAGCCATCCTACCTCCCTAGGATAATTGCACTTGATCATATTATATAATCTTTTTGATGTGGTAGTGGATTTTACTTGCTATTATTTTGTTAAGTGTGTTTTCATCTATGCTTATCAGATTATATTAGGGGTGATTCTGGCCTTATAGAATGAGTTTGAAAAGGTTACCTCCTCTTCAATTCTTTGGTATAGTTTGAGAATAATTGGCATTAGTTTTTCATTAAAGATAAGGTAAAATAAAACAGTAAAGTCAACTGGGCTTGGAGTTTTCTTTGATAGGAGACATTTTATTGCTGATTCAATTTAGTTACTTTTTATTTGTTTCTTTAGTTTTTCCATCTCTTCATGGTTCATTTTTGGTAGGTTATGTGTGTCCAAATATTTATCCATTTCTTCTAGGTTTTCTAATGTGTTGGGATAGTATTGTTCACAATAGTCCATAACAATCTTTTGTATTGCTATGGCATTAGTTATTATGCCTCTGTTTTTTTTTTTCATGTCTAATTTTATTTATTTGCATCTTCAGTCTTTTTTCTTGCTTAGTTTGTTTGTCAATTTTGTTTATCTTTTTTGAAAAACAATTATTTGTTTTGTTGTTCTTTCTTATTTCTAGCTCTTTATTTTATTTTATTTATTTCTGCTCTGATCCTTGTAGTTTCTTTCCTGCTTCTAATTTTGATTTTAGTTTAGTTTTGATTTTTATTTCTTCAGTTGCATAATAGGTTATGTTTGGAGTGTATCTGTTTTTTTTGTGGGTTTTTTTATGCACACATTGATTACCATAAATAAACTTTCCTCTGAGTACTACTTTTGCTGTCTCCCAAAGGTTTTGTATTTTGTGTTTTCATTTTATTTTATTTGGAGAATTTTTATGTTGTTTTCAATTTTATTTTTTTTCTCCCAGAAGTTTTAAAATATCTCTGGATTTCATTCAAGAGAATGTTGTTGAACTTCCATGTATTTGTACCATTTCTAAAGTTTGTTTGTTGATTTTTGCTTTTTTATTAAGATAAGAAAAAATATGCTATGAATTTATTTAAAACAAAAATTGAGATTTTTGTTTGTTTCTACATGCTTGATTCTGGAGAGTATTCTCTGTGCTGATAAGAATATATTCTTCATCTGTTGCATAAAATGTTTTGTAAATATCTGTTAGGTTCATTTGCTCTCTATTATGGTTGAAATACAATGTATCTTTGTTGACTTCTTGTCTGAATTTTATGTCCATCGATGAAAGTGAGGTGGTAAAGTCCATAAGTATTATTGTATTAAAGTCTACCTCTCTTTTTAGATCTATGTTTGCTTTATATAATTGAACGTTTCAGAATTAGGTGTATTTATATTTGTAATTCATTTATTCTTGTTAAAATCATCCCTGAATTATTATGTAGTGAGTTTCTTTGTCTCTTTTTATAGTTCTGGGCTTAAAATCTGTTTTATCTGATATTATTACAGTTACTTCAGTTTGCTTTTGATTTCTATTTGCGTGGCATATCATTTTTTTTCATCCCTTTGCTTTCAGTCTATGTGCATCTTTACTGGTGAAGTGAGTTTCTTATGGGAAGTGTATCATTGGATTTTGTTTCTTAAGTTCATCTAGTAAATCTGTATTTTAGTTCAGGAATTTCATCTGCTTGCATTCAGAGTTATTACTGATAAATAAATTCATGCTTATATTATTTTGTTATTTTTTTCTATTGTGTATACCCTTTGTTTGTTTCTTCTCTTATTATTCAACTATAGTATGGTGTTTTTATGTTTGAATTTTTTTCTCTTTTGCATACCTGCTCTAATAGTGAGTACTGTACTTTTGCATCATTTCATGATATAGTTAAAATTTTGCTTCTAATTTAAGATGCTCTTAAGCATTTCTTTCAAGGATGGCCTAGTGGGAATGAATTCCATGCTATTGCTTATTTTGGAAAGACCCATTTCTCTCTCATTCATTTCTGTAGGATAACTTGCTGGATATAGAATTCTGGTTGGCTTGCTTTCTTTCTGGACTTGGAATATGTTACCTCATTCTCTCCTGGCCTATAAGGTTTCTGTTGAGAAATATTTTGTTAGTCTAAGGAAGATTCCCTTGCATTTGACCTGAAACTTTTCTCTTGTAATTTTTATTATTTTCTCTTTGTCTTGTATTTTTGATGATTTAAGTATTAAAATGCCTCAGAAATGATCTTTTGGTTGAATTTGTTAGAAGTTCTTTGAATCTCCTAGATGTCGATGTTGTATCTTTCCCAAGATTGAAAAGTTTTCAGCAATTATTTCATTGAATAGGTTTTTAAATTCTGTTTTCTTTTTCCTGGAATACCCATAAAGCAAAAGTTTGCCTGCTTACTGATGCCCCAGAGATTTTGTAAACTTTCTTCATCCTTACTTTTTGCCCAGTTTGATACATTATTTCAAAATGCCTTCTCAATTGAATTTTTAATTTGTTGATTTCTTTACCACTAATATTTCTGACTACTTCTATTTTACAATCTTTCTTTGTCAAATTTATCATTTGTATCTGAACTGTCTTACTAATTTCACTGACTTGTCTGTCCATATTTTCTTGTATCTCATAAATTTCCTTAAAAACATTTTGAATTATTTGCCAGGCAATTTGATTTCCTTTTCTTTGGGATCTTTTGTTAGAGAATCATTGTATTCCTTTGGAAACATAATGTTTCTTTGTATTTTCATATTTCCCTGTCCCTACATTGATATACGTACATGTGACACAGCTGTTCTCTCTTCTAATTGTAGGGTGGCTTTTGTAGGAAAAAAACTTTCTCTAAGTGATGGGTCTCAGGGTGTTGGTTAGATAGTCTGTACTGGCTTTGTTTCCATGTGGAAACTTCATTGCAATGTCAATGTAACCTTCTTTAGTTGTAATCAACGTGGGTGATGCTCTGACTATCTCAGTGGCCTAGGCTGCAGGGGTTGTGGGGTTGCACCACTAGGCAGGATACAGCTTTGTTAGGTACAGTGGGTTTGCTAGCAGCTCTGGGAATAGCATGTCTGGATGCAAATATGAGGCACCCACATGTTTCTGTGGATTGCCTGAGGGCAGGGTGGCTCTGGCATAAAATGTCTGACAGTAGAGTGGTCAACTATCAGTATGTAGTGGCCACAATGTGTGGGACAAAACAATGGGCCCAGAGGAGGCACCTGTCACTGCTCAAGGGTTGGATAGGTGACCTCATGGAGCCCATGGGGGAAACCTATTCAGGGCATGTGGCCCATCTACTTCCTGAGGACTTCAGTTAGACGAAATACTCAGAGCCATCTTCTCTGCTTCCTGGGACCATGTATGAGTAAGTAAGGCAACTCATTTGTCTCCTGGAGCAGCAGAAAGCTGGTCAGGGCTGCCTGGCTGTGTCCTGGGGCCAAACTTAAAACCAAATATATATTTTAACATTTTATTATAATTTTATCAAAATACAGAAATTTTGAAAGAATTATGCAGCAAACATTCCTGGTCCCATCGCCTATAATCTATAATTAACATTTGTTATAATTCTTTATCAAACAATTAACCATCTTTTATCCTTCCCTCTGTCAATCCATGAAATAAATGCTTTTGATGCCCTCAAAGAAATTTCCTTTATTAGTAAACTCTACTTTTGAACATTTAAGAATGTGAATTCTTACCCAGAGTTTAGCATTTATTTTTAGATTTTTGTCTCTAGTACATTTCCAAGAAAACCCACAGAGTAAGTCAATTAGTATTATATTATTCTTTTCATTTTCTCTGGTGATGTTTTCATTGTTTTCATTTCCAGGAAAAAGGTTTTAAGAATCTACATATTTAGGAAACAAAGGGAGAAAAATGGCAAAAACAAATGAACTTTTTTTTCCAGAAAAAAATCCTCCTCTAAATGAAAAAAAAAACGAGAACAAAAAACAAAAAAAAAAAATTCTTTTTACTTACATCGACCAGCTTAACAAAAAAAGATTTCTGACACGAGAAATGTGTTTTTGTTTTTATTTTTATGAGATCTTATTTGCTTTTATGTGTGAGAAAATTGTTTTGGGCCTTTTTAGATTTGTTAAATTATGAAGAATAGTGAATATTAAAAAGAAATTCTCTTTCCAATCAAGCCATGCTCACATTAGTGATCTCCCAAGTTTGGATGACAATAATTAAGGCAAAATAGGTCTTGGAAATTGGGGGGTTTTGCATGGAAGGTTTTCCTTTATATGTGATTTCTTAGAAGAGACAGAAATCTTTTTCCATTACCAGAAAGTAATGACAATCATAAGAATAGAAACAGAATTATGTTTTCTGACTCAGATTTTATCTTTTATCCTCAATTGCTTTTCATAATACTGACTCTATTATTGGTTTAATTTATCCGACCATTGGGAGGAAATGTGTCATGGAGAGGGATTTGGACCTTGTATTCAGGCAGACAAAGATTTGCAAATAGTTTTGTTACTTTCCAGCTCTGTATTTCAGGAAGTCTTACTTTCTTTAACTTTTATCTTTCTTTTCCAGAAAAATAGTAGAAATTAATGTGTTTAGATTATACTCCTGAAAATGTTATATGATGAACAACTTCTATTGTTATTGTTATCCAAAAACATCTATTGAGGAGTTATTATGTTTAGACACTCTGACATATCAAAAAAGGTAAAGATACTTACTGTCAAAATGAAAATAAAATAAATAATATATTGTGCAATAGTGCTCAAGTAATCAAAAGACACTGAATGGTGCAGAACTGAAGAGAATGTGAGGGAAAGAGATGTGAGGGAAATTGGAGAAAGCCTTTAAGGGGAAGTAAAGATGAGAGTTATCACCAGTACTCCCTGCATATCTCCCCTTCACATACTGGGGATAGAACCCAGGGGTGTTCTTCCATGGAGCTACATCCCCAGCCCCCCCCCCTTTTTGAGACAGGATCTCCCTAAGTTGCTGAGTCTGGTCAGGAACTTGAGATCTTGCCTCAATGTCTGAGTAGTTCAGATTACAGGCATGCACTACTGCACCTGGCTTGAATTACTTCTAAAAGAATGACATACAGATAAGAGAGAGGGACGCTTCAGAAAACACAAACCTGATATATAAATACACAGAGGTAAAAAAAAAAAAAAAGAGCATGACTTGTTTGAGAGTTTGTGTTACTGCAAAAATAAGTTCTTGGGGAGCAAGATAAATAATGAGTGAGAGAAGTTGTAAGGTTCCATGTGATGAAAGACCTTCTAAGCTTTGTTTAATAATTTTCATCTTAATTTAGAGGTTATAGGGAACTAGTAAGGAATTTCAACAAGGAAACTGCAAGAATTTTAAGGAGATCACTGTATCATTAGGATTTAGTAGTAGGAATGCAATTGGAGAAACTAGTTATAATGTCACCACAGCAATATAAACATTCTAACTTAAGAAAGTACTAGTGTGTGCGTTATTTGGAAATTTACATTGTAGTTAAGAGGTAGAATGGATAGAACTTAGAAATTAATTGGATATGAGTATGGATGTATCAGAATCAAGAAAGATTCATATTTCTGATTTTTGAGTCTGAAAGATATGGCAGCTGTTCCTCAATATAGGAAACCTGGAAAGAGGTTAGATTCCAAGAAGATTGTGACTTCTTCTTTAGATTTATTGAGTTTGAAGTTTCCTGAAATATTCAAATAGAACAATGCTAGAGAATTATATCTGTACATGTATATATATGTGTATATATATATATACACACAGATATAATGTATATGTAAGCGTACATGTGTGTACGCTTACATACATACATACGTACGTATATATACATACTTACATACACACATGTACACTTACATAGCTCCAGAGTTTAGGAGAGGGCACTAGGTAAGAAATAAGTTAGAAAAGTTACAGTCATGATATATATAGGATTGTTCAAAATAATTTGCCTGTGAAAGAAAATAAATAAAATTTGGAAGTCTGAGGATATCAATATTTAATATTGAGCAAAGAAAGAGTAATGAAGAAGGAAGAGGGACTGATCAGGCAGTTTGGAGAATATTCACTGTTAACTTGCTTTTGCTTACTTATGTATTCGGTGAATACATACTGAACTCATTAATAGCTTTGGGTGACCCAAATCAGAGTCTGAGATGACAATATGCATTCAGTCATTTATTTAGAAGTGAATGTAGAGAAGAGAAATGAAGAATTAAGGGAGTAAAACAAGAGTCCATTATTGAAGTGGCCACCATTGCTGGTAACTGATAATTAATTTTCTGGGACCACTTGAGGAAACTTATTAATGTTTCTCAGGATTATGCACTCCATGAATTAAAGGTAAAAAACATTTGACTGTGGAAATTTTTTCCTCCATTGGCCAATCTAGCCCTATCGGTATTAAATTGATCACACTTTTTAGCTGGGCATGTTTGGGTGGGTTTAATGGAGAAATCCACTTTCTAGCCTTAGAAAGGCCTGGAGCAAGGATTGAGAAACACGTAATATTGGCCAACGAAAGTACTGACAAATTAAATCTACATGAACTTGATCTCTTAAATGGAGCTGGTTACCTCTTACTGGTGGCTGAAGTAAGAGGTAGAATTAAGAAAGATAAGAAGTGTTCAATGGAGGCCACCTTGTAGGACCCACAACCATTTTAGAGAACTTGTCTGAATCACCACAGAGTTTCCTTCCTGATATATTCAATTGTACCTTGATAGAGACAGGTCTTGAGTCAGGAAGGTATGTAGTCTAGCTGTGAGAAACAAGCTCATCTGTCAAGCGCAAAGAATGGACTATGTGACACAAGGTACAGCAAAAAGTGAGACTTTATTTTAATGACTGCTTGCAAGATCAGGTGCCTGGTGGTCAGGGACCCATGGATTTGGTACTACCAGTGTTTAGTCTGCTAGAACACAAGAGCCCTCCCCAGTTCCTCATTGGCTGAGTACGATGAGTTGACCTTCTTGAATGTCAACTAAGTTTTACTGTCTCATATTTGGTTATTTAAAGAAAGGTACCTTTAGTTGTCCCCACCTCCCTTTGTTCTCTTGTATGAGAACAAGAGAACAAACAAGAGAACAAAGGGAGGTGGGAGTCTTACTGTGGATTTTTATACTCCAGTGTTCACTGCTGTGACTTTCCATCCTGCTCTCCTATCCAGCTGCCTTTCTTACATCCAAAGCCATTTTACATTTAAAGCTAAATACTACATTCTGAAAATGGACCACTGGACTTTCTAGTTCTCACACTAGCCAATGTGAGACGTTGACAGATTGCAGATGAGGAAGCTGATGGAATCCTGCGGCTGGAATGAAGGTGAGGCACAAGGGACAGAAAATGGGGCAGAGTTTTCTGATACAAGCTCGTAATGCAAGTGTTCAGCTCCATGGCGAGCAAGGTGAGTTGTCCATACCTTCATGTAATTTTCATTCTTGAGAAAGGAAAAACATAAAACAATTGTAATAAGTGCTGAGATAAAGAGGAGGGTTTGGGGGCTGAGGATGTGGCTCAAGAGGTAACACGCTCTCCTGGCATGTACTGAGGGTTGGGTTCGATCTTCAGCACCACATACAAATAAAATAAAGATGTTGTGTCCACCGAAAACTGTAAAGTAAATATTTTTAAAAATGATATCTCTCTCTCTTCTCTCTCTCTTTAAAAAATAAAAATAAAAAAGAGGAGAGTTTAACATTTAAAGACCTTGAAATTGTTTTACAGAAAATAGAAAGCTGGCTTTATGAAGAAAAATGGGAAAGCATTCCATGAAACTCTTCTTTTCTGCTGTGCATAGAGGTTAGAACTATTTTGCTATGGAAGAAAGAACTTTTCTTCTTATTCTCCACTTCCTTCCCCTCTGTGGATGCCACACAAACACTTTTGTCACCAGGCTTTCCCCACTTCTTTTGAGTCAGCATTTCTATGAAGAGTCCAGCAGAGGGCTGTGGAAAAGATTTACTTGAAATCCAAAGTTTTGTAAAGTTGTTAAGTCCTGTGAATAAAGTCGTATGAATAGTTCTGAGAGGTTTGTCTTTCCTGCAAAATATTCTCCTTCTACTAATGGGGAATAAACAAAGCAAACAAGATGACAAAAAGTAGAATGTTCCTCTTCACGACCATTGAAGTTTTCCACTTATTTAATGTCCCCAATGGATCCGTAGGATGGGGCAGAGACACACTTCTCTACTGTTTTCTTGAGGAGAAGTTTAAACCCAGTGTGCTAGCCCTGAGCAGTGTTCCTCCTGTCCTATTGCCTTTAGGATTCTGGCTTATAAATCACTAAAGACAATATTTTTGTTTTATTTTTTGCATCAAACTTTTCTTTTTAATAATTCAAAGCATGGTAGCATCAGACAGAATCTAGTTTATCTCATTCTGTGACCCTTCTCTTGCAAGCATATTTAATTATAACCCTCCTCATTTTGATTATAGTACTTTGCTAATTTGAAATTCCACCTAGTCAATTAATGTAGCTTGTGGTGTCTAGAAAATCGTGAACCCATGGTTACAATTTTAATTATAGCATACACTTTACAGATCTCAGTCATCCATCTCTCTCCAAGGACATTCTCCTTTGTGTAAAGCATTCTGAAATCAGACTCCTTCTTTGACTTAATATTGCCTTCTTGAAATTAATGAGTGCCTTTTGGTGACAGCATCTCCTTCCTTGTCTGTACTGGTGAGAATCCTGAACTGTACTAAGAGGCATTTTGCTAAACACAGGCACTGGAGCAAATGTGCCATTTACTAAGTGTCACCATGACATGAGGCATTTTTGAAACACTGAAAAACCTCAACGTCTAACAAGCTAACATAAAAGCATAAAAGACTCTTTGAAAAAAGAGAATACTGAAAAGGAAAGTGGAAAAAGTATATTATTCTTAATTATATTCAGTTTTTTCCAAGATTCTTACAAGCTTAAAATTTTAAGGGATTTTATCATTGACTTATGATCATTAACCAAAAATAATGACAGTAATTGCAACAAGGAGATAAAGATGAAGGAGACCTGAGACTTTTCAAATCTGAGTTTCTGTACTTTTATAGTATTATGATTTGATAAGAAATAATATGGTTTATGGTATTTTAATAAACAATAGTATAAAAATTATTTATTTTCAGATTTTGTTTCTTATTCATTCTAGAAGATACCCGATGTATTCAGTTTTGACTCAGTACAAAAACATAGCATACACAAAATTTTCAATAAAAAAGTTCTTGAGTTCATGTATTTGAGACAATTTATAAAGCTATGAAGAAATACTGAGAGGTGATATTTTTGTGGTTATCTAGGCAAGTACATATGTTGGCATTGGAAGATACACATATGATCCTATCAGTAAAGACTGACTTACCAATTAAAAAGTGTTCTTCTGTAAAGTTATAACCATGTTCTATTTGATGGCTCTGAGAAACAGATATCAGCCAAGAGTTTTATTGTGTTCTGTTTAAGGTTTTAGGCCCTGGAGTCAGACTTTCAGTTTCAAGAACCAAATCTACCTGCTATTAGTTGTATGAACTTGGACAATTTATTTAATCTTCTGTGGCTCAGTTTTCTCACCCCTAAAAATAAGTGTAATGATGGTATCTAATGGTACCTTCCTCAATAAAACAACCACCAAAAAATCTGTAGTAAGCACTTTGAACAAAGCAAGCTTTAAAATACTAGCTATTATTGATACTATCTTTATTGTTCTTACTCATAAGACATTAATTGATAAAAGTAGGTCTTTGTTATAAATGATAGTGCTGATTTCTCCTGTGCGTCAGTATTAGCTTGTGCTGTTTATATCACAGGGAAAAAAAAGAGATGAGGTGAAAAGGAGAAAAGGAGACTGAGAACTGTGGAAGTTCACATTTTCACATCAAGTATGATTAAATACTTTTGCTGTTGCACAATCTTCTGTGGAAGATGTTTTTAGATATCTCTATGTTAATTCCCTCAAGCTGTTAAATGGGACCTCACCTAAATATTGATTTGATTGTTTGAGTAACACAGTTTTGCTGCCTTTATCAACAATGAGGCAGGAAACTGTGAACTCCCAGACCTACCCAACATTGCTCATTGCCTGGATAAGCACTCTGATGGCTCTAAAACAGCACTTGCAAATGACTGAGACTTCTTTCTACTTGCAGGGAGACACCTTTGAAAAGGTTCCCACCCCCTCCAAATTTCCAACTCCTCTCAGTCTACTTGGAAGAGTGAAAAATCATTATTAAGCTCACACATCATTCAACCATTGCCTTGACTGGAGTTCAAGGCCTCAGGGAAGGAAAGATATATATTACTTAGGAAATGAGCTGGTATTGCCACAGAAAACAGAATGATCAAAACTATAAATCACAAATGGATACTCTTAGGATAGTAATGCCTAAGATCAAATTATTCATGCAGCAGAAACAGCAGGTTTTTGTGGATAAATCATGAATTTCATTTTGCATATGTTGAGTTTAATGGAACCAGAGGACTTAATGTTCCCCTACATTCATACACCAAAATACACACAAGCTCTACTCTTCAGACATCCGATTCTCCCTGCTCCTAAATATGCCATACACATTTTCTCTGCCTAATGCTCCTGTCCTCACCTAGTAAGGTTCTAGAACTCCCTAAGAACTGTGTTTGCATTATACCTCTTCATTGAACTCTTTTATCATTACCCCTGCAAATTGAGTTTATCTTACAGCCTGTTCCCTCTACACCATTAAGATACTGCAGTATTTATTGAACTATATTGTAATTTTCTATTCCCATGTTTGTTTCTCTCTTCAACAAGATCATGCCTTGATGGTAGGGACTATGTTTGATAAAGACTATGTCTTTATTCCAGTGCTAGCGCAATGCCTGGTGTGGCTCAAGTCACTTTAGATTGTACTTTGAAAAAGACAAAGAGAATTCAGATATTCTTGAGGAAAGACCAAACATGAACAACTATTGTCCACGTATCAGGGAACTGACCTCTGAAGGGCCCATTTCTCAGACTGCTGTGTCAGCTGCCCTCTGGCTTGGGTTTGGCTTATAGGAGGTGTTCCTGAGAGACTAGAAGGCAGGCATGGAAGGAGCAACTGAACTGTTTTTTAATTCTCCCTCCCTCACCTGCCTCAAGGTGCTTCTCTGGAAGTGGCTGTGTTTTCTCTCATGGTTTTCAGATCCCTGAATGGGCCTCCTGTGGTTCCAGTTACTGTCATTTGACTAGATTGGAGGATCTGCTGACACCAGCTCTTCCCTTTATTTCTCGAATCTAGGAAAAGTGATGACTTTCTGATGTTAATTTCCAATTTCTCCAGAAGCCTAGATTTTAATTGTCTACAATTATGCTGCACTTTTTCTCAGAATCATGCTAAATATAGTCTGAATCATCACTTTCTTGTATCAGAGCTTTTGAATTCTGTACTCTTCATCCTCATTTGACTTTGTTCTTGGAAAAAGACATTGAAATTTATTTGATTCTTCTGTAGGATTTAGGATTCAGAACAGGGAAATAACTTATGAAATACTAGAAGGAAAATAACATCCAGGGCCACTAAAGAGTATTAGTAGCCAGAAGAAAGTAACTAGATCCTTCAGGGGTCAGTAGATGGTACAATAGTGGAATATGGTGGTACACACCTATAATCACAGCCACTCAGGAGGCCAAGGCAGGAGAATTGCAAGTTCGAGGCCAGCTGCAGCAATTTAGCAAGACTCTGTCTCAAAATAAAATGAACAGGACTGGGGATAAAACTCTGGGAAAGTACCTCTTTGTTCAATTCCTAGTACAGAATAAAAAAATGGCACAATAAATAAGTAAAATGGCATTGATTATCATTCAAAGTATAAAATGTCTCTTGCTCAAAGTATTACATCTAGGATTTTTAATCTCTTAGAAAAAATATATTTTGATCAAACGTGTTATCTGGTTATGCACATGCATATAGTATTTCATCAAATTTCACTAAATAGCTAAAGAAATGATGAACAGAAGTGTAAAATGCTGAAGACACTGACACAGTGGCACATAGTTGCAATCACAGCAACTCTGGAGGCTAGGTCAGAGGACTGCAAGTTCCAAGCCAGCTTGGGAGTTAGCGAGACACTGTCTCAAAATAAAAAAATAAAAAGCACTGGGAATGTAGCTCAGTGGTAAAGCACCCCTGGGTTCTATCCCCAGTGCTGCCAAAATAAGTAAATAAGTAAATAAATAAATAAATAAAAGGGCTGAAGACAGAATGATTCTAGTAATGTGATCAGCAAGAAGCTAAGCAAAGATTATGCAGAACAAAAGAAAGAAATAATATGACATTATAGTATATGAAACAGAATGTGACTTACTCAGCTGCAGTAATAATTTTAAAATGATATGTGCATGTAGTAAAGATAAATGTTCAATTATCAATTACATACACATAGATGACAGTTTGAAAAATGGGCTCACTTTTATTTATGAGGGGTGTTTTTCATAATTCTTAGTTGTAATTAATTGGCCTGCTCATTTGGGAAGGAAAAAGACAATAATTCAAAGAGAGCTAACCTTTCCTCTATGGAATCAAAGATTACAATTATGAACAAAACAGTAGGTCTTTATCTTCAGGGAAAATCAGACAGCTCTCTCAGTCTTTGTGCACTGACATCAGCTTCAAGAATTGTGGAACTATTAACAATTCAAAGTTATTCCAGTGCCTAGAGATACTCTGAGTATTAAAAATGTTGTTTATTTATTCATTCCCCCCACCCTGTTCCAAATATATTTAAAGGGCCTTGCAGCTTTATAGATGACTTAGTGTTTTATGCTGTCAGGAATTGAAATTTCATCTAGCAAAAGTTTAACATTTTTAAGGATGCAGACATTTGGCCTGATGGAATTCATGTTCCTCTATTCATTGTGGAGTCACCACTCCATGTGGCTGAGATTTAAGGTACTGATATTTCTAAAAAGTTCATGCATGTGTGTTAATAACACAGACACTATTGAAACAAAGGAGGTGCACCAACTCAAGTCACACAGGTTGTTTAATTATCACATATGACCTAGACTAATGTGTGATATTAATAGCATACAACACTGAGTATCAAGTATACAGGAACTATAAACTATCTGCAATTTTTCAACGATTTGCAGACAATTTTATAATTGTCTGCAGTACAAGGAATCAATATTTTGGGGACTAGGTAGGCTACTGGAGAGTCATTTCCTTTAGGTCCTCTTATTTGACAGAGCAAAAAACATGTAAATGTAGTAATCTATACTTATACATGACCATTAATATTGCTATATATAAACTTTTATGTCTATAGAAAGCTAAAAATGAATTCGTACTGATGCTTAGAACTCTCATTAATTATTATATGAATCATTCTAACATTCTCCCATTGTTTATCTCCAACTCCTACTCCAATCCTGAGCACCATTGCCATGTGTACCCTTAATTGTTAAGTTCCATTATACAAACAATGTGGTTTGACAATGATTAACATGTACTATGATGGGAAATAACTTCATCCACTCAACTACAGTGCTTATGTGCAATTGCTTTGTCTTTGGCCTTGTGATTGATAAAATGGAAAATCTTGCTGAGGAGATTTCTAAGAAAAATGTTGAAGATGAGCCTGGTTTCTCTTACCACTTATCATAAAATATAAGAGGAGAGAAATGCATTGAAGAAACTGTTAAATAAAATAAATTCAAGCCTATTCATACAGGAGAATGGGGGGCGGGTGCAGAGGTAATGTAGAGAACAGCCCAGATGTAGCTTGACAATCACTCCATAAAGAGATTATCCATAATTTTAATCTGTCCTTAAACAGAAACCAGGAAGAGAAGGGATGGAGACACTGCCAGTTTGAATCAAATGAGACAAAATAAAATAGAACCAAATAAAGGTTTTTCAGCTTCTGAGATTCTAAGGGATGGAACAATAGAACCATCTACCTGCAAGTATGCTTTCTTTTTCAGGAAAACAATGCTGAAGGCAATTTGAAGATTATCAGTGCTGCCACTTCCATCACAGGTCCAAAAGCAAAGATATTTCCTTCTTGTCTGCAGAGGATGAGCTGACATCCTTGGTTTCAGTGGGCCAGGCTGCCCCAACAAAGATCTTGAAGGACAGGGTCATTACCTAGAGCCCCAGAGGTGAAAAAAATATTCAGACTACCATCTTCTGGGTAGTGGGAAATGTGGTCACAGCAGCAAATTTCCTGGGTAAGACACATTGCTGTACTTCCTTCAGTTAAAGTAATAATTTTAGACAGAGGTTATGTTATATACATCATTGTAGGTTACTACAATGATGAATAAGGAATTTCATAAATATAAAAGCAGAGACATCATGAGCAAGGAAGTAATACACATGGGTGGAAAATACACATCCATTTCTCTGAGAAAAAAATGGGGCTGCCCTTGCTAATCAATGCACCCCTGTCCCTGCCTCTTGGTCACCCTGTGAATAGCTCTGTTTCATGGGCTCAGTGTGAACCTTTGCTATTAACAGTTTGGTCTCCCTTGCTGATTCATAGTTAACTTCTCTATGAGCCCACGGCCAAGGACCACAGTGGCTGGACTATGTAGAAATTTGAGTCTCATTAATTTCCTGAAAAGATTTCTGAGAAGTGGCTTCCCTTGTGAAGCAACTGATAAAAGGGGACTCTTTTAATTTTTATGGGCTCTTTGTAGAAAATTTGGAAAATACCAGAAGACACATGGAGGAAAAAAAAAATTAAGGGTGGTTTTACAAAGGCAAAGAGGCTATCTACTCTTCGTTGGGTAGCTTCTCTAAAATCATGAAAATTAACATAGCATTTTTAAAAAATTATTTCTTGAAGCTACTATTTTACCTACATCTTAAATCTATGGCCTTGACTACTAAAGAGAAGGGTCATATAATTATATCTATGAATGCAGGAATGAGAATCTGTTAAGCATAGCTTAGAAGTAGATAATTAGCAGTAAATCAAAGATTTGGGACAGCCTAATGTTAACATCATCATTAAAATGAACAAGAAGATTACATTGATCAAATAAGAAAAGAGTACTTAGAACTTTGAGTCTCTGGGCTTTCCTGCAAATTATTACCTCAGAGGCTATATGATCATCTCTCCTCTTCAACTAGCTGCCAGAATGCAAATGATTTCACTACTGAATATAACTTGTTTAAAAGAAACTGTGCTCGTTCTCTGACCAATTTTCTTAATTTTCATCTCAGACTCCAAGATTTTGAAAGATCTTAGGTCCCTTAGGAGGATACTTTTCAAAAATAACTCTGATAACACATCTTTGGAAGCAGATGGGTGATGGTATTCTGTATTCACGTACCTTTTATACAGGTCTTAAATAACCAAAGGTCTAATTCTTCTAACATCCCTATTATTTAATATTGTCCTTTAAGTCCTGGTTACAGAAATAAGCTATGAGACAGACATAAAGCGTAATTTATAAAAGGAGAGAAAATCATTACACTTTTATGGTAATAGTCTGATTTTATAAATAAGGCAGTTGAACAATGAAGAGGTCAGTAGACTAGGACAATTTTAATAGCCTATTAATGGAAAAGTGGTGATAGTAAAGCTAAAGTCCAGAAAAGAATGACAGTGAGAAACATTTTGTATATCATTTAAAAAGAGATAGAAATAATCATTGGCAAAAATAACTTTAAGGGAACTCTTTTGTTTACTTATTTTTTCATTCTTTGGAATGCCTACTTGTACAAGAAGGCCCTGTGCTGGTCTCTGGGGAGGTCAGAGGGCTTTGAGACATGCTCCTTTCCTTTTATGTTCTTTCTACCATGGTTGAAGATGTGTTAGGGTTTGAATATGGTACATTTTCCCCAAAGCTAATGTACTGAAGATGTGGTTCCCAGTTCAGCAATGTCCTGAGGTATGGCTTTTGGGAAGTGAGTGGATGATGAATGTTCTAACCTCATCAACAGATTAATCCATTTGATGAATTAATAATTCGAATGGGCTCCTGGAAGGTGGTGGAAACTGTAGGTAGGTGGGGCTTGGTTGGAGAAAGTAGGTGACTGGTGGTGTGCTATCAGCTATATCTTATACTTGGCCTCTTTTTCCCTTCCCCTCTGCTTCCCAGCTTCCATGAGCTGAGCACCCATCATTCCTCTGCCACACCCTTCCACCCAATGTTCTGCCTCACCTCAGATGCAAAGCAATGGAGCCAGGTAAGCATGGACTGAAACCTCTGAAACTACAAGCAATAAATCTTTCCTCCTTTAATATGTTTGTGCCACGTATTTTGATCAAAGCAATGAGAGGCTGACTGTCACGAGATGTTTAACCAAGATAATTACCATTAGGATAAATCCCCCAGAAATTATGTTAGTGTGTTAAAAGCACAAAAGAGTGAGGATTCTGACTTGCTTCGATAAATCGGAGTACAAACCCAAAACATGATGCCTTACTATCAGGGGAATCCAGACCTTTGTTTTTGTTTTTGCTATATTATTTTTAGATATAGGAAAAAATATAATGTTGCAATTAGAAAAACTAGTGTTACAAAGAAAAATTATACTATTATACTATATGTTCTTAAACTATTGGGTAAAAAGTGTGATAGAAGAGGAAAACTGTTATTAAAAGTGTCATCTTTAGCCTAAAGATTTATGTGCGTTTTGGTGAAATAGGAGTTTGAATTTTTCCTCATTAACCCTTTCAGGAATCATCCCCTGGCTTCAATATTATGCAGACTTGAATCTTGACATTACTGCATCAACTAATGACGACACATTGAGCTTAGATGATACTTCACAGCCCACAGCACAAATCCCCATTCAGTTTCTACTGATGGTGTTCCTCTAGCAAGAGGTGGACTTCCCTAAGAAATTAAAATGCCACAAAATGGGTGGCAGTTTGCACAGATTCCAATAGCTTGAATACTTACTGACTTTGGTTGTTTGGATACTTGAGCAAAGACATACTGTGGCTGAATCTGAATAAATCCAGAATAAATTTATGTAACTAGCACCAGAGCATCCCTTCCTCCCCTAGTACAGAAAAAGAAATGATGTGGAGGTCAAGATTTAGGTATCTGTCACAAATTGTCAAAACACCATGCAAAATTAGTAATGATTGCTATCCTGACACAAACCAGCTACGCACAAAGTGCTAGTGGCATGCTGTTTTTAAAAGAAATTTTAATAACCGCTTTCTTTCAAAAATCTGTCATGTAAATGAAAGATAAATGCTAGTTTCAGAAAATTCTGTATTTATGCCCTTGGGGTTTGTTTAAATATCCGGATAGCTACATTTTATGGAGTTAGCAGCTTGATTTATGTAAGTCACTAGATGGCAGTACTAACTAACTAGTAGGGTGTCACGCTTCTGATTGGAACTTTTTAAAAATACTTACACAAAAAAGATGATAGGAATCCAAATCCATTCAGTGATGAGCCTGGGTATGTGTCACCATTGGCAGAGGGAGACAATCTTCTAGTGATAATAGTGAAGCAGTGACAAGGTCTCAGAAATATGGATATTCTAGAAATTTCCAAATCTGTTGCAAAGTGAGTCTTGGCAGGAAGCAGGGTATTTTTAATTTATTTGTTTATAGTTTATCTGAAGCTTTAGTAAACAACTTTCTCATTTAGTTTTCATACCAACCTTAGGATTTAGGAAAGGTCGGTATTCATTTTACCAAAAGATTAGTGTCTCTTGAGGCTGGAAGTTTTAAAACAATAAAACACTATTTGGGAAACAGTGGCGATTTTGGTTGTTACAGGGATGGAGTGGGGGTAGCTGGATACCCAGAGTTCAGTGGGAAGGTGCCAAGTAGGAAAGACATTCTACAATAAGAGGAAAATCCCACATGATGAACTGACCCCACAGTGAGAATGACTTTTCACATGTTCCCAGAAGCTCATGTTTATAATCTATAGATCTTTTATAATTATCCAATTTTAAAGTCTAACCCTATTTTATATATAAAGTATTTTTGTCATTTTAATACATACTAAACTTCCTGGAATTTGACTGCCATGTAAATCCAGGCTACCTTGTTATTTGTGTTTTTCTAAACTCTTGCAAATTTTTGGTTCATTTTGAAAGTCACATTGCCAGATACAATACCATCTTCTTTGAACAGCCAATACAAACTACCTATATCAGTGAACACTGTGGCTAATTTATGGTCGAGATTTTTGGAGATAAACTCTGATCACTTAATATGTTTCCTAGTATTTATATTAAAAAAGATGTTAGTTTAGTCATTGAATAATTCTTTAAATTTCTTCTTCAGGTTACAATTAGGGTATAGCATCTATGTACTGAAATAATTTCTTTAAGTAGATTATATTCTCTATGAATTAATTTCAGGATAGTTAAGGGGCCTTAAAAAATCTTTGTTCTGAAAGGGGATTTAGAGTTTAGTAAAGTTGAAAACTGATGAGTTACATGACGTATTTAAGTAACATTATTAAATGACTATATAGTCTTTTTTAAAGTTCATGGCATGAATTTTATTTTTTTGTCTAAACTTTATTTATTTTTATTTGTACGTTATAACTATAGGTAAAGGTGGGATTTATTATGCATATTTATATGTGCATATAACTGAATTGAATCAATCTCATTCCCCAGTATATAATACCTACACACAGGTGATTTCATTATGATACTAGAGCCCCTCAAAGTTCTAACATGCATAATTCAGGTGCACTGACCCTGTAGCTTTCTTGATAAAAAATGCCACTGCTCTGTATTTTCTTTCCCCACTGCATTTAGTATGTGATTTGAATTTTATTGTAGAAGGAGCTATATAAATATTTTTATGATCTAGAAAATAACTTAGTATTTTGAAATGCATTCCTCTTTGAATTGTAGAATATCTATCAAAAGAAACTCACTGTTGGGCTGGGGTTGTGGCTCAGTGGCAAAGTGCTTGCTTTGCACATGTGAGGCACTGGGTTCCATCTTTAGCACCACATAAAAATAAATAAACAAAATAAAGACATTGCATCCATGTATAACTAAAAAATATATTTAAAAAAGAAACTGGCTGCATCTATTCTTTTCTTATCCAGCTCATGTCAACTTAACAGTTATTAAATGCCTACTATGAGCCAGGTAGCATTTTAGGTGCTGGTGGTAAAAAGATGAACAGGAGGCCTTTGAGCAGCTCATGATCCTGTCAAGAAAAGACATAGAAAAAAATCTGACAGTAACACAATGTGATAAGTGCAATATTAACAGTTTGAGCAGAATGCTTGGGAGCACAGAGGCCTGAACGATTAATTCTGCCTAGGGGGAAAGCTTCACTGAACTGCCGACATAAAAGAGATGGGAAAAAAAAAATCAATTCTCTGATTTTTCTGAAGTCCTTTTATTCTGCCTTCAAGAAATATAGGGAAAGACAATATTCAGAAAAAAAATGCTATGAAATTTTTAAAAAAGATATCTGGTGACTTGTAGAATGAATCAGTTGTAAGTTGCCCAAAGGTAATTAAGTACATGTTGGAATGATATTAACCATAAATGGAACCTTGTGACTTGAAATCCTTAGTAGCTTCTCAAAGAGATGATGTTGACATCACATTCATTATATTGAATTGAATAGGTACTACCTGTACACTTGGCTTGCTATCTATAAGCCAAGATTAATAATACACTGATAAATATTTAATAACTGGTTTCACTAGAAATAAAATCCTTGATTGATAGCTTTTGCAAATTTCTGTGGTGTATAAAACATCCCCTCTTGACCAATTTCATGTTGATAAATGAAGTCACCAGTGCAGATTTGAGAATTGTATACAATTGGACCTCATGAACCAGTCAGAACTTAACACTTAGACGCACTGCGTGATAGAATACTCAATCAGCAATTCTAATTCAGACTTTGTCACTAACAATCTGCATGAATAAGCTTTTGTCACTACCAATCTGTGTTAAGGAAATCGTTAAACACTAACATTTAATTTGCTTAGAATCTATTAAGCCCTGTATGAGGTAGTATGTCAAAGGCTTTACTGAGGATGTCTTTGATCGCCTTTATAGCTCTGAAAGGTAGATGTGATTATGCTCATTTTATAGAGGAGAAGCTGAAGCTCAAGTGCATTAAGTGATTTTTCTTGATACAATGATGAATATGAAAACTATAAAGTGCTGTGGAACTTTAAGAACTATTATATTTTTAGAATAAAAACGTTTATGTTTTATTTGAATGCTTTGGGCTCTTGGAAGATTTTGTTTTAGAAAACGTCTTTATTTCACAGTCCTCTTCAATTCCAGTTTCTTTTCCATTTGCCCCATCAATTCTACTATTTCTTGGTAGCTGATGAAGTGTTGTCTCAATCCAGTTTGTTGGAATATGATTGCCTTTACTTGAAATGTTCTGAAAAAGTTTAACTTTTATTATAGCTCATATAATACTCATATTAAGATTGTAGTTTTAATTTATTATTTGTAACGTAACATTTATTCATTTAATGAGTTCAAAGTCTAAAATAAAATAGGAAACATCATAATTTTTTTCATCAGATAGCCCTTGCTTGATAAAAAAGCTACAAAAGTTTATCTAAAGATCTGTTATTTAAAAAGTCATAGAAGTATAGAAAGAGAAATTTTTAATAGTACAGAAAGAGACAAAATAAAATATGATAGATAATCCCTAACCCCTTCACATGTCTTTCTTCCCAAATGTACTTAGTACTGGGGAAAGAAAATCATCCCAGCTTCTCCCTTACTCTCCCTCCCTCTCTTTCTCTTTCAAATAGAGCACATAGTTTATAATTAGGGGGATGTCCTGTCTGTTTTTTGGTCATCATTAATTTTTAACCCATTTTTGGATAAACTTAGGAAGCACTTTATTCTGTTCATGAAGTGAAAGTTGTTTCCTTTACTGCCCAAACCATATGCTCAATAATGGCAGAATAATTTAATACCCATAAGTAAAATGGTTTATAAGACAGTGTAGCTCCTAAATATTACTTTTACTGCAAATATTTTAGAATAATCCATTATTTAAATATCATATTGTATTTGTTTTTAATAACTTTACTGAAATAATCCTCAGCATTACTTATGATATCCTTAATTAGTAAATACTATTTCCTCAGTCTTAATAAGAGGGCCTAAGGTCTATAGATCTTGAAAGATCTAGCTCTACATATCTCTCTGATGATCCCTTCTCTTGCTATTCTAACCTTGATCTTTCCATTTTTTTTCAAACCACCCTGGTATTGGTTTTACTCAAAACTGCCAGATACACTCAGAATTCCAAGCTCTTGTTTTTCCCTGTGTTTGGAATATTCTTTCCCTAGATATCAGAATACCCTGACTGCTCACTTTCTCCAGATCTTAACTCAAATTTTACTTAGGTGAGCCTTTACCAATGCTCTCTTTTACAATTGTAACGCTCCCACTACATAGGTATTAGTTGTCACCTAAAACCAGTTGCATAGCAAACTGCACCAGAGGCTGTTATCCAGGACTGGTACAAGTGGACAAGCCTCCAGTGTTTTGGCCCAGTGCTCACCCCATGGAGGACACAATGAAAGCCAGATCAAATCTCCTACATGAGGAATTGGACATTCCACAGGTGAAAGATCAGAAAAAAAATATTTCTCCGCTTACAAAATGGAAGGGAAAATCTGTCCCTCTCCTTGGAAAAGTAATGGGCCAAGAATCTAACTTCAACCTTCAGTGAGTAAATGAAATCTCTCCAGGTACCAGATTGTCCCAATATCTGCTTTTCAGCCTCAGGGTTCCTTCAAGTTCTCAGGATTCCTTTCCCCTTCAAATACATAGAGTAAAGAGAGAGAGCAGAAGTCAGTCTTAATATAGGGACCCAGTCTAGGTCATATCTGAGCAGTTAACCACACAGATGGCTAAAGTTATAATTCTCATGGCATGTAAAGAGCCTCAGCATGTCACTTTTTTTTTTTTTTTATACAGGAACACTGAAAAATCCAAGGACGTCTCAACTCCCTGCGATGCTGCTTATGAATAGTGGTTTCCAATGACAGTCTCAAAGGTTATTACAGCCACAAATATAACTCTTGGGTCACTCAGGAAAGTATGAATAATAATCTGTTTCCTGGTCATGTTAAATTCATTGTTCATAATTTGACAGTATTCATGTTGGGTAACACCTTCTCTAGAACTCTTTAGATGGTAACCACAGCATTCCTAGAATGTGATCTCTCTGGATGTTGATTGCAACTGTGCCTTCCACACAGCATCACAGTGGGAAGATAGACAAGAACTATTCCATTTATGCAAGAAATATCTATCCATTTTTTCTTCTGGTGTAGTTAAAGGCTGACTAGGAACTGCACAATACTGTTAACTTGGATTTACAGGCAGGAGAGAACATTGATCAGAAGGGTCTGTTACTATTGTGAACCAGTGACATTGAAAGGCTTCAGAGGAGATAAGGGCATTCTTATTGAGAGGAATGCCTGACTAATGGCTTAAAGCCTGCAGAGAGTATAGGGTGACTGCATTAGGTGCCAGCAGTAGGGGAACTCAGGGTAAAGAAACTACTACCACTTTCCTTGAGTGTTGTAACCAGAAATGGAACCTACAGTCATCAGCTGTTGAAATGTGAAAAAGTGAGAATCAATTTGGGAACCATAGGTGTGAATCAAGCTCTGTGGCCAGGGGGGACCTTTGTAGCTCGAGCCCTGAACTTGTTCTATATAAGTGCTTGCTCTTAATGAGAATCGTTCAATATGGGCACTTCAGTGCCATTCTGGCAGCTCCAGACTGTGTAATAACAGAAACAAAATGCCATGCTAGCCAGTGAGAGCAATCCTTTTACCAGGTCACCCTCCTGAAACTGGATAACTACAGTCCACTTCATACACTGTGGTGGTAATGGTGAGAGAGCTGGTCAACATTAGGGAGGTAAAAAATGAGAAACAGAGACAAAGATCCAGGACTGAATCAAGGCATCCTGATGATACTGTTGACACTGGCTGATGCCAGGAGCAGGAGTGGGACTTTATCAAGTTGAACTTCACTGTGATTCCTCGTTTCTTAAGTCCTCTTATTATAAAGGAGTATTGAATTTCGCTAAATGCCTTCCTGTGTCTATTGGAATAAACATGGTTTTTGCCCTTTATTCTATTGGTACAGTATGTTACAGTGATTGATTTCAGAATGCTAAACTAACTGTTCATTCCTAGAATAAATCCCATTTGTTCATAACTTAGAATTCTTTTTATATGTTGTTGGATGTGCAGATGTTTTGTTTTGGTTTTGTTTGATATTTTGCCAAGGATTTTTGTGTCAAAACTTGTAAGAGATAGTCTCTATAGATTGTGGTGCAATAAACAAAAATATTGTTATGGTAAAATGAGTCAAGAAGTTTTTCCTTTTCATTGTGTAAAAAAAATGAGAGGAATTCTTTAAGTGTTTCATAGAATTAATCAATGAAGCTACCTGGATTTGGGCTTTTCTATGTGAAATTTTGTTTTGTTTTGTTCATTACTAATTCAGTTCTTGTAGTCAATCTAGTGCTACCAGATTTTTAAAATTTCTTATTCAGCCATTTTGGTTATTTTTACCTTTCTAAGAATTTGTCCATTTAATCTACGTCATCTGAGTTGATGGCTTACAATTGTTCATAGTATTCTACAGCAATTATTACCTTTTAAATTTCTGTGAGTTTATGAGTAATGTCTTATTTTTCATTCTTGATTTTGTTAATTTGAGGGTTTTGTTCTTTTGTTGTTATTAGGTTTTGGTTTTTGATATTTTTTTGTATGTTTTCAGGCAAACTTGTTAAAGGTTTGTCAGTTTCATTAACTTTTGGCTATCAATTTTCTATTACCTGATTATTTTCCATTCTGTTCTTTATTTTTTCTTTTCTTCTGTTTTCTCCAATGTGTAGTTAGGTATTTTTTCCCACACTTCAGGTGGAATATTAGTGTCTTAATTTTGTATCTTTCTCTTTTTAAAAGATAAACATTGCTAGCCATATTTTTTCTCTAAGCACAGTTTGATTCACACAAATTTTGTCATATTGCATATTTAATGTTTATTCATCTCAAATTATTTTCTGTAGTGGTTTATTCTTTGCCCTCTTAGATATTTAGGACTGTGTTGTATAATTTACATATATTTGTGAATTTCCCAAATTTCTTTGTCATTAGTTATTAAAGTTAAACCACTGTGGTCAGAGAATATGTTTTGAGAAAAATGATGTTATGGGTGGAATATTCTGTAGATGTCTGTTAGACCCAATTGGTTTAGAGTTGTCCAAATCTATTTCTTTATTGATCTTCAGTCTGGTTGCTCTATTCATTATTGAAAGGAGGGAATTGAAGTCTACAACTACCATTGTTGAACTGCCTATTTCTTCCTTCAGTGAGTTCTGGAAGTTTTTGTCTCATGAATTTGGGGCTCTTTTGTTAGATGTATATATGTTTATAATATTATGTCTTCCCAATGGGTAGATTCCTTTATCATTATAAAATATCTCAATTCATTTGCAATAAATTTTTCCATTTTAAAGTCCATTTTGTCACATATTAGAATTAGAATAAACTTTCCAGCTTTACTTTTTTGATGGTTGAATTCTTTTACATCCTTATCTTTTCAACCTATTTTATATCTTTGAATCTAAAATGTTTCTCTTACAGACAGCACATAATTGGATCTTTCATTCTTAACTAGCATTATCTAGCCTGGCAATCTCAGACTTTGGCTTGGATTATTTAATGTAATTACATTTAAGTTAATTATTTTTGTAGTTGGATGTATGTGAGTTACTTTATATTTTGTTTTCTGTATGTCTCGTGTCCTTTTGGTTTTGTTCCTACTTCATAGATTTGTTTTTGTTTGCTTGTTTGTTTGGTTTGGCTAAGTGAACATTATCTAGTGTAACAGTTTATTCCCATTAATGAAATTTCAATGTATCTTTTGAATTTTTATCTTAGAGGTTGCTCTGGTGATTATGATATATGATCTTGATTTATCAGAATCCAGTTTAATTTGTGTGTGTGTGTGTGTGTGTGTGTGTGTATGTGTGTGTGTGTGTGTGTATGGTGCTGGGGATTGAACCCAGGACCTTGTACAAGCACTCTACCAACTGAGCTATATCCCCAGCCCAAGAATCTAGTTTAAATTTATACTAACCTCATTCCAGCAAGATATAGAAATTTACTTTTTTCATAACTCTAGCACCACTTCCATTTTTGTGCTAAAATACACATTACATCTATGTATGCCACAGATCTAAAAACATTCTTACAGTGTTACTTGACATAATTTTATGTCTTTCAAAGAAGTTGAGAGGAAAAAAAAAGAGCAGGTATGCAGTATATTCATGAAGTTTAATAACCTTATTATTTATCATTTGTGGTTCTCTTCATTTGTTCCTATGGATTGGTGTTATCATCTGGTTTCATTTCCTCACTTCAATAAAACTTTGTTCATTTATCTTTTATATTATTGTCAAACATTACATTTCCAATTATTATAGGTACAATGACATAGTTATATTTTGATGCAATTGCTTTTCAAGTCATTTAAGAGGAAAGGAAAATAAATATGCAACTGTATTTTTTTTGGCCATTACATAATTATTTTTACTGTGATTCTTTGCTTTAGACATATAGATAGAAAGATCTGAATTACTCTAGTGTCATGTACTTTTTAAGCTGAAAACTTCCTTTGGTAGTTCGTTTAGGGCAAGTCTACTAGGACTAAATTCTTTCAGCTTTTTTTCTTCTGGGTGTGACTTTCTTTCACCTTTATATTTGAATGATAATTTTGCATGTATAAAAAAATCTTGTTTTTTTTTTCTTTTAGATCTTAGGCTATAATATCCCACTGCCTTCAGTTCTTATTGTTTGCAATAGGAAGTTAGCTTTAGCTTATAAGTGTTCCCTTGTATGTGATGAGTCTTTTTTCTGTTATTGCTTTTAGGATATTTTCTTTATCTTTGCACTTCAACATTCCCTTAATGATATAGATCTCTTGCTTTAACTCATTGAACTTCCTGGATGTACAAGGTAATTTTTTAAAAAACCAAAGCAGGGAATGTTTCAGTCACTATTTCTTCAGTTGCTTTTCTGCTCCTGTCATTCTCTCCCCCCACCCCCGGGCACTTTCCATTATGCAAACATCTGTCTCCTTGATATTTTCTAATTCTCAGTCTGTTCATTTTATTTCATTTTTTTCTCCTCTATTTTATAGGTGGTGTTTCAAGTTTGCTGACTCTTTTTCGCCATGTGCTCAAATCTGTTGCGCCCCTTCATTACATTTTCTTTTAATTTCAGTTATTGTACTTTTCAACTCCTCACTATTTCATTCTTTTTAGAATTTTTATCTCTTTATTGATGTTCTCTATTCAGTGAGGTACTTTTATCACATCTTCTTTTACTTATAAGTATAGTTTTCTTTAGTTCTCTGGATATCTTTAAAATAGCTGCTTTGAAATCTTTGGCTGCTAAATTGGACATCTGAGTTCTCTCAGAGGTTTTTTTCTATTGCATGCCTCATACCGCATCTTTGTTGTTGTTGTTGTTGTTGTTGTTGAGAACTGGACATTTTGGATAATATTTTATAATAAGTCTGGAAAATTTTCCCTCCCTTCTAAGGCCCTTGCTTGCTTAATAGTGTTGTGTCTTGTGTAGACTACATGCTCTGCTTTTGCTACTCAGAGTGTGCAGTTTGGAGAGTTCTCAGTTACCTAGGATGACAGTAGTTTTAGAAGGGTTTCTTTGGTCTCTTTTCTTGATATAGTTGTTGAGCTATTTGTCTCTGTTGTTATCATGTTGATATCACACTTAACTGCTAGCCTTCTCTAATTTCTTGCTCCTTGCTCTGTTTTTTTTTTTCCTCCCTATTGCTTTTGACAATTCACTGTTCACTGGGCATAAATTATTTTATACTCCCAACCATTTTGACTCAGTGTCCTTGCACCTGGAAGCCTTTAAGGTCGGTCTTTGTGTTCTGTTCCAAGCCCCAAAAGCTTCTTTTTTTATCTCTGTTTCCTTAGTTATCTTTGGCAAACTTCTCAATGGTCCAGAGTTCAACTTGTTGTTCTCACAAAGTTGCCACTCTCCTCTTAATTGGCTCATCACCAAAATCTTCATTGCTTTTAAGCCATAAACGTCCTGAAACTCTGTTCCAAATAAATTTAATTTTCATAGGAAAAGTTTAGGAACTCTGTTTTTACGGCTTGTTTTTCAGTATGGGTAATTCCTCTTCCTACTGTTCAGGAGGTGAGAGCAGGATAAGTGACCAAATTTTTTCACAAGGACAGGTCAATTTTAAGAGCCCCCTACTAAGTAGAATTCTTCTTGACCTTCATCCCTGAAGTGAAACTTTCACTTCTACCTGTTTGCTCAGGTAAGTGTAATTGGAACACTAACATTCTCTAACTCCTGTACCTACAAGTGAGGATTGCACAGTGGAAAGAACCTGGACCTCTTGGCCATATTTACCTGCATTTATTCTCTGTAATGCAGAGCTGCAGGGGATGAGAAATGTTGAGGATTTGTCTGTCCCAGGGATTCACTGGAACAGTGATCAGTGAGTTGAAGAGGAGAATCCCCATCTTCTTGGCCATGCCTATTCAAAGTGGAGTTATTACTTCATTGGAAGTGGAAACAAGTGAGTTTATGGTTCAAATGTAAAGAAACAGGCTTGGGAGTCTAATATGGTCTTATGAAAATTTAATCTATATATTTTTTTAAAATGTATGTTTCATCATTTACCAAATTACCTTAGGATAATCCAATTTTTAAAAAATAATTTTCATTAATTATAGCTGCTTTGCTGCAAAGGGGGTCAGTTGAGATTCTCATAGCACTCTAATGGATATTAATTATTTGATTGATAGTCAACCAATAACAGTAGTTAAAATTTAGGGAACTGTTGTAAGATCAGACACCAATTTAGGAATTTTACATGTTAAACTTATTGAAATAATTCTTCCTTCTTTCCTTCCTTCCTTCCTTCCTCCCTTCCTTCCTTTTTTCTTTCTTCCTTCCTCCCTCCCTTCCTCCTTCTCTCTCCCCTCCCTTCCTCCTCCCCTCCCTCCCTTCCTTCCTTTCTCTTCCTCTTTCTTTCTTTCTTTCTTTCTTTCTTTCTTTCTTTCTTTCTTTCTTTCTTTCTTTCTTTCTTTCTTTCTTTCTTTCTTTCTTTCTTTCTTTCTTTCCTTTCTTTCCTTCCTTCCCTTCCTTCCTTCCTTCCTTCCTTCCTTCCTTCCTTCCTTCCTTCCTTCCTTCCTTCCTTCCTTCCTTCCTTTCTTTCTTTCTTTCTTCTTTCTTTTCTGTTTTCTATTTCCCCCACACTACTAGAAATTGAACCCAGGGCCTTGCACATGCCAGGCAAGTATCCTACCACTGAGATACATTACCAGTCCTTTCTATTTTTTTATTTTGTGACAAGTCCTTGCTATGTTGCCCAGGCTGGCCTCAAACTTTCAATTCTCCTACTTCAGTCTCCCAGCTAGCACAGGTGTGTGCTACCAGGCTTAGATCACTGAATTTTCACTTAAAATTTATACACTAGTTACTATTATGACCTGCACTTTAAAATTAAAAAAATTAAACAATATGGAGGTTAAGTAGCTTGCACAAATCAATAAGTAGCAGAGCAGAATTTAAACCAAAGTGCTCTGGCTCCTAAGCACAAGTTCTCAACCAGTGTGTCATTTATCATTATTATACAGATAATTCAAAGTCAAATTTTGCTGACATCCTGCAGTTAATTACACAAAGCATCCTTCATATTACAATCAAGTACTTCCTCCTATAGAACAAAAGTCTCTTAAATTAATTTTAATGTTGCTGACTTCCTCAGAAACTAGAACATTAACACACATGTGCACACACACACAAACACACACAGCACTTCCTCTGTAAAACACCATCCCAATACTATTACCGTGTGGAACTATTAAGCTTTAATGGTGAGAAATACTCCAGTGTCTAAGCATTTTATTGAGATTAAATTTCATCTGTAGAAAAAAATGTAGGCTCTTTTTAGAGCACATTCTGCAGATTGGTAGCCAGTCTTTTTTTTTTACTTGAACAAGTCAAAAAGCCAAGATTTCAGCTTTTTCAAATTCCTGGTTTTTTTTCCTATAATTTTTCTAACTACAGATGAATCCTAGGGCTTTTTATCCCTATTCATGTTGACATTTTGCAAGTCTGAACCCAGATATCAGAAGTGTGTGCTTATGCCTTGCCTATAACTTTTATTTTTGTATCTTCTTAGTCTTCTAAGTTCTAAAAAAAAATCTTGTTTTTCAAAGTTTTAAATTTTAATATAATTAAAATTTTTAGCTGGTAACATAAAAACTAACAATTTCATGTAGTAATGGTGTATCACATGATGTTTAAATATATGTCTACACTGTGTAATGTTTAAATTAGGTCAAACTTATCTATCCCCTCAGTCATCAATCATTTCTTCATGGTAAAACCATTTAATATACCTTCAAGTAACTTCTTTCATCATGGTATCAGCCCACTCTTCACTGTGGCTGTTTGCTGCCATGAGATGACGTAAATGACATTCTGAACTTGGCTCCTAGCTCTGGATGAAAACAAAATACAAGGGAAAACACCTGCATCAAGGAAACTGCTGTACAATCTATTTGCCCCCACAAGCAAAATATGATCTAAGTGATGACAGGTCTTGCCCATCAAAACCAGAGCCAGCTCATTCCATGCTGTTTGCAGTTCTTGGACATGCAAAATTGGAATGCAAAATTCTGACTGTTCAGCTCTATATGTCCCAACAATGGCAAGGTAGGATAATTTTTTCCTGGTAACCTATGTTCTTTATATATGTCCTTATTCTCATTTCTTGCCTACAGATAACTAGCAAACTATATGCTTGGCCAACAGAGGTTTACTAGCATAGCAGAAAACTATATATATATATATATATTTCTTGCATTCTTGCATATATGCAAGAATGCAAGAAAAATCATTTCTTGGCATTATATTTTAAAGGCTAAGTCCTTGGAGGCGATCATGGTTAGGTATTCTGAAGGTTAAGAAAAGAGAATTACCTCCAAGAGAAAGGGAAAGAATGGAGAATCTCTGTAAGGTGAAGAGTGATTCTCTGACTGGAAGATGGCAAAATCTCTGGGCTTCTTGAGTAATGGAAAAGCATTTGCTTGATATCAGCACCTACAAAGAGGCCAAAAGCTTGAGAGGAATGCCTATGTGGTTGCCCAAAGATTCATTTGCTCTGCACGGATTGAGATCACAGCTTGACAGGAGTTGGGGACAGTGTTACAATGGGAGTTTCTGGGGTAACTGGCACAGTGCTTTATAACTGGAAGGGCCTCCCCAAATGCCTTGCTAACAGATAAGACCAAAGGTCATCATGCTAAAATGACTAAGGCCAAATTTTAAACCAACCTGGACAGGTGAAGACTTACCTTTGTAGTCAGATTGATTATTGTAAATAAATATGTTGAACACACTTTTTGACAATATAAATTGAGATTTTGTACACTGTATGATTCATATTATAGCTAGTATCTCTACCTGTCTCTACAGTTTGGTATTCCTGAACAATGTATGTTGGATCTTAGAGAGGAATCTCAAGTCTTACTGATACCAGACCTTGACTTGCTCCACAATAGTCAAGATCCCTTGCAGATTCAGGTGTCACCATCAGTCACCTCCCAAAGAAGGCGCTTCACCCTCTTGGAGGAACATGGTGCCTGATCAATGAAAAAATAAAAAACAACAAACAAATACACACACACATTGCCGAAGTCCGGCTGCAGCATAATAACCGGGGGGTGACGAATAACTTGTGTACGTTGATGCAGCAGGAATAGGAGCCGTTTATTGTAGGACAACAGAGCTATTTATACATTTTGCACAACTTATCTTAATTAGCATAAACTAGATACATCAGTCAACCAATAAGGAATCTCCACACTTAATGGCTTGCTTTTGTTACTTCTCAAACCACTCCCTCTGGCATTTTGCCAGGCACCATCCAGACTTGTTTACGAACTCTAACATTTCTCTGGCAAAATACCACGTGTTATTTTGACTTGTCTACAGACCTTAACAACACATATTTATATATATCAACTTTAGACAGATAAATTACAATAGTGGTGTTGATTGATATTTAGGAAGAGAAAAGAGAAAAAGGGAGAGGAAGAGGAGAAAATGTAAATGAAATTCTGCATGTAAGTTTTGAGTTTTAAATCACACACATCATAGATTCTTTGATCCTTGGGTACTTGGGCCTTCTTAGTGTATTTGCTGCTGGTCCTGTTGTACCTTTGGAATTCTGAACTCCCACGTGGGGTTGTACTGCCAGTGTGTTTCACTCCCTCCTCTATGTAGCCCATCAACAAATGGAACCTAAATTTACACATGATGTTTTATTCATTGATATGTTTAAATCACCTCACAATTTCTAGATATATAGTAGGTACTAAAAAAATTGTTGAATGAAAAATTTGTCTTCAGTCTGCCAGTGGTCACGATAGAGGGTCAGGATAGTGAACAAGCACCTTGGGTAAAGGGATTATAATTTTCATATGGAGTGGTGAGAATTAATATATTCTTCAAACAAATCAGGGAAACCAGTTGAGTTATATGTTTTTTCTTCACTTTTTAAAATAAACTTTGGTGAACAGTCTGGATTCTCTGGGTTCCAGTTCTAGTACTGCCACTTACTAGACTTGTGGCCATGAAATCTCTGGATCTTGGTTTCTTCTGTAAGAAAATGCTAATAATACTACTATTATAGAAAGTATAAAAACAGGGCCTCTGAAATATGTTATAATCTCAAAAATATTAAGTCATGCTAAGGTGACATTATCACAATTATCGTGCTTCTCTTTCTACTATTGAAATAAGACTTGATCAACTAGCTCCTTTTATGAGAATCTCTTTGTACTCTAGATATACACACACCCACCCATGCACACAAGTACACATATTATAGGTCTGAAAACATTAAATTTCTTTCCATATGGCTTATAACATCTGTTGATTAACAGTTATATAAGATTAATGAGAACTTCCACTTTTATTAGTAACATAGCCATCCATTGGAAACAACATGTGTGTGAACAAAATCTCTGATTTCTAATTGTTTTACATTCCAAGTTTGCCTTGCTGACCTGGCTTTGAACTGCACTCCCTTGGAGATAAGGGAAAAGTATTTAGCTTGCTGTAAAAGAGATAGCCTATGCATCTCATAGCAAGACTCATCCACCCCTGCTGTGTTTGCTGTGAATCAGAGGACTGTTTTAATGCTTTTTATCTTTTGATTTCTTTCTTCCTTTTCTGTCTGTAACACAAAGTATTCTAATTGTATGTAAATGTGTGTGTGTGTGTGTGTGTGTGTGTGTTTCCTGAGACAAGCTTTTTCTATAGTGCATGCTAATGACTTTCTTAGCCATGGGGTATTTTACTGCAGTAACATCATGTTCAAATTGAGAAATAATTTATATGCCACCATGCCCTGGTAACATCCATTGCTACTATTATGGAAATACAGCGATATTGGACATTTTCTGGTGACATATTGCTTAATAAATTATAAACATTATCCTATCAGATGTGACAGTGGTACATAAAACGACAAAATAAATGGTCATTCGTAATGTTAGGTGGCTTATGGTTTGACATGAATATTTATTATGATTTAATATGGATACTTAATATGCAGTATTAAAGGTTGTTTATGTCATTACCAGGTGCTTTGGTGATTTTAACATTTGAAAGTCATAGAGTTTAATAGCCTTGCTAGATTCTTCATATTTTGAATGATTGATTTTATAGTTTCATAGGTTTCAAGAGGTGAGTAGTAAACTCATTTCAATTGCATTAAACTACAAAGAAAATGAATCCTTAGACACCATCTGGCTACTTATCAAGGCAGATAAATAAGAACATTTCCCACCTCCTGGTCCAAATGAAATGATCTGCAGAGTAGAAATTCTTTCTCTTAATGTGAGGGTAAAAATATTTTATGCTAATTACTTTTCTTGGTCTTAAACTTTTCCTCCTCCATTTAAGCACAGTGTTATTGAGCAACTGCTAGCAAATAAGAAGTTATCGTAAAGTTCTTATACTTATTTTGCCCCATTCTCTAGATGAGGAAACTTTGGCTCTGAGAAGAGAAGCAACTTGCACAGGGTTATGGAGCTAAGTCACCACCATGAAAATAAGCTTCCTGGACTCATTTTACACATGTGCCATGCTTTCATAGTATTAAAAAGAAAAATAATGAGCCAATGTTACTAGTCTCTCAGACTTAGGAAGCTGACTAATTTTTAAGTGGTTTGTATTGTTCATGAGTAGCTTAATATAATGATATTATTATTAATAATAAAGTATTTAAATAAAATATTTAAAGTATTATATGATGACTTTTCACATTCAATATATTTCTAAATTCTTACAAAAGCTCCATAAATTAGATATCAATACCCTCATTTTCTGGTTGGAAAAGTTTAACTTAGACTAATTTAATAAATTGGTTGTATTCAAACAGCAAATAAATAGCAGTGCTAACATTCAGTCAGAGTACCACTGAGTACTATGACAGGACACTGTTTGTATTGTAACATTTTTCCCTTTAATTCCAGGCCATTAATCAAGTTGATGTTTATATTTACCCAGGCAAACTATAAAAGCAATTTGAGCCTCTTCTCTTATATATTCTGGATTCTTGAGTTAGATCTGCTGATCAGGAATTCTAAGAAGCCAAAGCACCCATGGAATTACAAGAGTTTATCCTGGGTTGGAGGAGAGTATGTACCTTGACCAAAGCTGAAGAAAAAGTTAAAGAACTGTGAGGAAGTGATGCTCTGTGATTGTCCAAATTTGCCTTCATAAACTGTAAAAATGGACTATAGTAGTATAAGAGCTTTTAAAATTAACACAAGGCAAAGGAAGACCTAGAAAGACAGTGAGTGTTAAGATTGCTACCTCATGGCAGAGATGAAGGTAGAAAAAAATAGATATTCTCTGTCTTCAAAGAGAATTTTAAATAGCAATACTCTATATTTCCACTATTGCTCACTGAATTCCTGGTTGGGTTAAGAGCCAAGGAACCAATGGTTTGAGTGATGGTGACTTGTGTAACCTATTGCTGCAGCATAACAAGTGACTACAACAGGTGGAGGCTTAAGACAAAAACCATGCAATTATTTCAAAGTTGCTATGGGTCAAGAATTTGCTGTCCTTTAACTGGATGGGTCTGGTTCAGGTCTCTAATGAGCTTGCAGTCGGTCAGATTGTTGGCTGGGTGTGGAATCATCTCCAGGCTTGCTGGGTGGAGGATCTCCAGAATGGCACATTACTTGGCTGCTGGCTGGAGCCTTTGGCTCCTTGACATATGAACCTCTCCACAGAGCTACTTGAATATCCTCATGATGTGACAGTTTGTTTTTCCATAAAGAGTGATTTAAAAGACATGGCCAGGTGACAGCTGCAGCGCCTTTCATGAATCACTCTGTGAAGTCAAACACTGTCACTCCACCACATTTTCATTCTATCCTTTGGGCATACTCAAGGGGAAGGGAAATAGGTTCTATATTTAGAGAGAAGGACTGAAAAAGACTTGAAAACTATCACAGATGAGTGAGGCATTATGGGTGCGTGTCATTTAATACTTACAATTAGAAGCAACTGGTGACAGCACCATGTCTCAAACCCTCATTTGAGGTAAAATAAAATGGAGACTGGTGATGATTCAATGATTTCACTAAAATGACAACTTGCTAGTAGCAGAGATACACCAAGAGTCCTACTTGTATGGCTACCATACTTCTGCTTTTTCTATTACCAAATAGATGTATTTAAAAAATACATTATATCTACTCTTCCTATGTTTTGGGGATAGAGCGAAAGTTTGATGAACATATTGTCTCCATGGTTAGACAATAAGGTTAACTGCAGTCAGGATGAGGAACAACAACATGTTTCTTCTTTTAGCTTCTACAAACTGAATAGCCATCCATAAAGGCTGACCACACAACAGATGGCGCTAAGGCACACCCAAACAAAGCCTGCCTCCTCTGGTGAAGCACTTCCTTGACTTCACTTCCCCAACAAGTAAAACCAATGGTTCCTCCTTCTGTGTTCTTTCTGTCCTTACTTCTGTCATTGCACCTGTATTTCCCAGCACCTGTTCTTTTACCACTTGTTCCTCTAACTTCAAAGACCTGGGCTATGTCTCACTCATTCTTGTACTTCTAATACCTACTACAGTGTTTTGTTCATCATGTGTGCAGTAGGAATATACAAAATAGTTACATTGCTTTATGCAATTACTGAATGCACCTGTCATTTTTTGAAAAAAAAACCCTGAAATTAATTTTTCAATAAAAAGGAAGCAGGTTTTGTTTGTTTGTTATAGGACCACTTATTGTGTAATCACATGTTTTATAGTTTCTTATCCATACTGGAAATTTTCAAGGAATTAGAACAAGTTGTCATGTAAAAATCAAACAATATTTTATCTGTTAATTGAATTTTCTGTCTGTAGCATCTTTTTCCCTGTGGCAAATGATAGCAGGCACTTGACCATCTTTTCCAGCTGTCTTTTTTGTGAAGCTGCAAGACAGGTTGCCTGTCACAGAAGAATCTGGCTCTACCCTTCACTACCACTAGGTGTCCTCAGTCAGTTATTCTATTTCCTATGAAGTTTGCTTGGTTTCCACCCTCCTGTTTATTTCTGAAAGACTTCACAAACAGATGCATTCTAATATTATTTATAATCACCCTTATAAAAGTCTGGTAGAGGTACCTTTAAAGTTTTTTTAACTTTTCTGAATTAACTTAAAAGATATATGAAAGGCATGAAGGGTGTTTAACCTCTGAAAAGCTTTTGGAATCATTAAATTTTTTTAAATGACATAGTTTTACCAGAATACTATATAATTGCATTTTCTTTCTCCACTCTATACCTGTTCTCTTTCCTCCACATATCCATATATTTCTTCCTCTATAGAGATGAAGGGGGAAATAGCCATTTAAGTGGAACGGGGTCTATTTCATGTTCCTGGCTTTGAAAATTTTCTCTCATGCTATGTGCTTTTCCAGAAATAGAAATAATTGGATACTGCTGTAAGTTAAAATAAAAATACATCTAAGTATTTCATGAAAGCAAAAGATAATGAATTATAGTAAGAAGTACCTGCTCGTAGGCAAGTAACACTCAGTACGCCCCACAAAGTTATAAGTTCTCCACATTTGACAATTCTCATTTGTAGATCTGTGATAGGATCCTCATTCTCAGAAAGAGTATCATGGTAGACACACTTAACACACCTTCATCACCCCTTAAACTATCTTTAGCATAAAACATCTTACAATTCCTTCTTTTTATTAATATTTCAGCCCTTGGGTCTCATACAATTTTAATTTTGATTAAATCTAGAATTTCAACTTTTTTCTGATTCTTTAGACTGTGCATCTTAGGATATGATCTCCTAAGAAATGAGCTTCTCACTTCATTGGAAACCTCTGTGCCAAGTTTTTCTCTTCTAATTTGCAAGTATTTTAAAAGTTTATTTGTTATTATTTCTAATTGTTAATGAATTTAATGAGTCATCTCTACATTTAGATTACATAAAAGTCAGGGAATTGAAATCATTCATATACTGGGATAAAGGAGCTGGTGCAGACTAGCACCAAAGATGTATTTCATTTCTATAGCTGGCCAAATGTGATTACCATTTGGTAATAAAGACAGTTAAGTCATTGCTAATTAGAAAACATTATGCTCAGACTATTGTACAGTTCCAAAAAGCTTGGAAATTTCTAAGGAATTTACCTTGTGATTAAGGTGTTAACATTAAAAAAAAAAACATGAAAAAGAAAATACTCCATGATATAGTGAATGAAGAAGAACAAATATAAAATACTTTAAAGTTAAACATCCCAAAGACAGTAAAAGCAAAGAAAGAAAAGAGATGTGAGGAGGAAGAAAGAGAGAGAAAGAAGAAGGAAAGAGATAGGGAAGATGATCATTATAAAAACTCAGAACAACTTACCCAATATTCAAAGGGAAAATTTGGAAGATGGTGTTGGAAGCATATTTTCTCTTCCTTTCCTACACTTTCCTTAAAGACATCAGGACTTTAGAGATGACAGGGGCTGATGTTGAAAGAAACAAAGACCATGTTTAAGAAACTAATAAAGGAATATTTGGAGGAATTACTTGAGGACTATATGTTTTGACCAATGTTGCTTTTGTTTGGGGAGCTGATTTGAATTCTGAAAAGGTAAATAAGACAAGAGAAGTTTTCAAAAGAGAATTAATGAAGATAAATAATTGGTTTTACTTCTAAGACTTTGAGCTCAAATTTTGAGCATAGAAAATGATGAGGGAGTGTTTAAAAATTAAAGGTTTTTTCATCATTACAAATGTGTATGTCCTGAATTGTACACTACAACCTGATATTCAAAAGTGACCTTCAGCAGCAAGTGACAATACCACAGCAAGAATAAAAAGGGACCACCAGAAAACATTCCCTGGGCAACTTGCTTTTGAGTATCTTTTGAAAGGTGAGACACAAAATGGAGGAGTAGAGAGGAGGATGGAGCAAATGTACTGGGACCCCAAATGTATCACCTGATCCTAATCCCATATTTACAAAAAGGACATGAGTTTATTTAACAAGTCTTTGAATGAATAACCGTATGTAAAGGTCAGTAAATAAAACTCATCAAATTCCCAAGGTGGGAAGGAAATTAAAGGTAATCTGATTCAACATCTATCTTCAACTCAAGTCATTGTACTGCCTCTTTGAACATGAAAATCATGTTTCCAACATTTCCTTTCAGAGTGAACATCCTACTGCCTCAGAATACCAGCTCCTGTATTGAGGCACCTCATCCTCATTGTGGAAAGATTCTATCTTGGATTCTGCCACTCTTCATAACTTCTATCCATCCTGGCTCTGTTCTGTGTGTCATTTCCATTTAAATATTTAGGTTCATATAGAATGCTCTTCCTAAGTTTTCTCTTTCTCACACTCCAGCATTCTCAAATCTTGCTTCTGTTGCATGTATATTTTCATTTATAGACTCCTCTTCATCCCTGGGTGTGTCATGTTGACTTAGTTGGACACAAGGTCCATGTTAAGAGGAAATGAGAACATTGTGCCAAGTTGACAGACAAATTGGAGAATGAAAGAATGATATTTATTATGACAAAATTGTTCTAGAAATTCCAAATGAAAACTAAATGTTGAATTATCATGTAAAATTAGAGCTAAGGTAGGTTGGAATATACTATATTAGAAATTATATTATATGAACCACATTATAGATAATAAAGTCAGAACAAGGAAGTTGAAGAGTCAATCTGACCGGACTGTAATTAGAACAAAAGGTCCAAGAACAGAGAGGTCTAGGAAATAAATAAGTACCGCTGTTTGGACAACCAGAGTGTGGAGAGTCCACAAGCCAGGACATAATGTAGTCAATTTAGATTCATTGATTATTTTACAAAAGATGTGGGAACATTACATTGTTCAGAATATATAAAAATGTGCTTTTTATAATAATTAATAACATTTCTTCTTCACAAGAAAGTTGCTTTTTTGTATTATATTTTATATAAATTCTTCACACTCATTTAAAAAATTCAATAGTGAAAAACACATGATGTAAAATATTATTTCAAATCAACTACCATGAAAATACTATATTTACCATTTGGTAACAATTTCCTTTAGTGCATCTCTTTTTGTATACACATGTGTATATGTATGTATGATATTAAATGATTTAAATCATATCAAATATACTAACTTTAATAAAAACTTTAATTTTTAAATTTTAAAAGACTTCTTACATCCTTTCTTCTTTTTTCTCTCTTCTTCCCCATATCTAGGGGGGAAGATATGAGGAATCTCATATAAATCTCACGTGTATCTTTCCATGTATATGTTCATGTTCATGATATTATACATAAACATGAAGTTTTATTTAGCCTACATTTGTTTCACAGGGTGGGATAATATTATATACATGCTTCTGCAGTTTGATGTTTTTATTGAAATCCCTCTGATTCATTTGGTGGAGCTCTGATGCAGTCTCTTTTATGGATACAAAATACCCAGGGTAAGAATGTGTCACAATCTATCAGCTATTTCCCTACTGAATGACATTCTCTTTGTTTCAGTTTTTACCATGACAGAATCTAGAATAATCATCCTTGTATGTATTACTTTACTTACTGATGCTTTTATTTCTGTGGGATAATTTCCCAGGAGTGATATTGCTGGGTTTAAAGACATGAACATTTTAAATTTTTAATAGACATTGCCAGATGGTTTTCCAAAAAGCCTAAAACATTTCACATTGCTACCCTTTTTCTTACATCCCTTCTAGCAGTGGGTGTTATTACTGTTTCATTTCTAGCTGTCTGATGGATGAGCTGTTATTACTTTAATCTGAATTTTCTTAACTACTATTCGCTGTCTATTCATCTTTTTGGTTATTTTTTATCACACACAAGAGTATTAGGACTTAAATATACAAAGTGTAATATATTTTTGTATCATTAGGAATAAATACAATATGCAAAGAATAATAATTCTGTTAAGTATACTAGGTATAAAAATAAACATTCCATACACCTATGTGATATTTAATACTGAAGCAATTAGGGAGTCAATATCAAGGCAGGTCTATTAAGTTTCTAGAAGTACAGGTAGACAGTTCTAAAGGAATTTTTTCACTGGTGTAAAGCTAAAGCTCAAATAACATCTGTTCTATGGGATAGACATAATACAATTTAAAAAATAATAATAATAAGTGGTTGGGTCAGAGAGTTTAGAGATAAATGGAAGCAATTTTTATGCATGGTAGATGAATGTCATTGGCCCCAACACACCATCATAATTACCTATCAAATCCTGAGAGGGAAAGTGCAAGAGGGAGATCCACTGAGCATTCCAGAGTCATGATTGGCATGAAAGTTCACAATGCAGTAGGGTGAGAATATAGTCATTTTCATGTAGGGAGTAGACATTTATGATAGAGACTTCTTTTGAAGGCTCCACTCCCTAGGAATCTCTAATTTCATTTCAAAGCCAGCATATTTTAGTTGGCTTCTCACAGAGTGAGACATGGAATCACCATCTGACTTCTCAACTTTGATACGATTAATTTATTATATCATGTCTATGGCTGCCCACAAAATAACAAGGATTTTCTTAGATCAAATGTTAGACTGAATCATTCTTTATTTTGGACCCCTTGTCTATTCACGTGTTTTACTTTAAATTCTTGTAGATTAACACATTCTTGTACTTTGAATCAATCCAAAGATGGATTTTTCAAAATCAGATTGGTCATCTGGCCTCCCCAGCAGTGACAATTGCCCATTATTAAACAATGATGGCAACAGTCAGGACTCCTTGAAGTTCAATATTTCAAATGTCTCTAGAGGTGTTTAATACCTCCATAGGATTTTATACTCCATATGTCAAGAGTTTTAAGTAAGGAGATTAAAAAAAAATCCTATAGGTAAAATAAATTGAATAAAATTTAAAACCAAAACAACAAAAAGAAACTTATAGTATTGATTCTGATTGAAGTTTGAAAAACATGCCTTCACACACAGATCCCTTGGGCAAAAGATGAAATGATGAAGGCATTTTAAGGAAATTTTCTGATTTAAGGAAATGTTCTGATCATTGGCTTCTAACTAAGTTATTTTTAAATAGGAATGCCCCAGGGAAAGACAGGCTGAGAAGCAAAGAGGAAGTAAATAAACATCAACAGAAACTCAGTGGCTGTGGCTCTACACTGAAGGAACTGCAAAAACAAAACAAACATAAATCAGTACAAAACAAAAATAAAGAATTTTTTTAAAAAGAATGAGTTCATTTAAAAAGTCATTAAATGCATCAGTCTGGCTGGGCACAAAATCACGAGCCACTCAAGCAGGAACAAACTTTATTTTAGAAACTGCCGCCAATGCCCCATACGCTCCCGGGAAAATTGCCAACCGACACATGCAGCGTTCTCCGGACCCCAACAGGAAGTCCCACCGCTAATTGTTGTTTGACCAGGTCATGGGCTACTTGTATCTTTTCTTTAGTCAGGGGCCACTGAGGAACCCACACTGGTCTTTCTGATTTCCAAGTAATTTTGATTGTCTCAGTGGCCCCTTCTGAAAACCCAATCCATGTCTATTTATTTCTTGATCTATTTAAATTGGTGCTGCTATACCTTGTTCTTGTTCTCTTAATCTTTTTTCTTTCCTAAAGTCTTGTCTAGCCCTAGTAGTGGGCGCATTAGGATTGATGTTATTTGTTAATGTCAAACCTAATTGATCTAGGACATCTCGTCCCCATAAATTTATAGGAAGATGATCCAATACATATGGCTGTATAGTTCCTTCACATCCTTCAGGATCCTTCCAATCTAATACCATTGCACTTCTATGAGGATTAGTCACCACTCCTAGGCCTCAAAGCGTTTGAGTGGCTTGTTGTAATGGCCAATGTTTTGGCCATTCTTGACAAGATATGATGCTAAGTCAGCACCTGTGTCCAGTAGCCCATTAAATTCATGTCCTTGAATAGTTAGTTTTAGCATTGGGTGAGAATCTAAATTTAAAGAAAGCATAGCCCAATCCACACCTGTGGAGCAGATTATTTATGGTGTTTGAGTAAAAGCCACTATGGTCATTATTTAAATTAAACAAAAGGGGGAAATATTAGGATCTGTAAACAAGTCAAGATGGCACCTGGCATTTTGCCAGTGGTTTGTGAAGTAACACCAGCCAGCCATTAAGTGTGGAGATTCCTTATTGGTTGACTGTTGTATCTAGTTTATGTTAATTAAGATAAGCTGTATGGAATGTATATATACCCCTCCTGTCCTACAATAAAGGGCTACTACTCCTGCTGTATCAATGTACACAAGTTGCTCGTCACCCCCTGGTTACTTTGCTGCAGCCGGACTGTGGCAATTAAACACAGCAATAAGAAAATCAACACCAATGACAGCCACAACAGCAAAAACAAAAACAACAAATACATATTTTGTCAGAGAACTATATGATACCATACTGATTACAATATAGTATCTAAAATTCTAGTCTTCAACAAAATTGACAAGATGTGAAGAGATTGGAATGTATGGCACACACACATTGGGGGGAAAAGGAACCAATTGAAAATATTCCTGAAGGATCCCAGAAGTTGTAGTATTTAGTAAATAAAGACTTTAGGCCAATTACTGTGTTCCAAGAACTAAGAAATTAAGGATTTAAAAATTAGACATCATGACAACTATCTTCCACAAAAGATAAAATGCCAACAGAGATACAGAATTTAAAAAAAGAATCAAATAGAAATTCCTGTGTTAAAAAGCACAATAATGAAAATTTAATAGAACTCACAACAGATTTGACATGAAAGAAGAATTTGTGATCTTAACAAAAGTCAAGGGAAATTATTCAGCCTAAGGAACAAAAGAAATAGCAAGATAACCAAGATTTTCAGAAACCTGTGCGGCACCTTTGAGCATATTGACATATCCATAATGGGAGTTCCAGAAGGAGGAAAGCAGGAGAAAGAGGAAGAAAAAAATATGTGAAGAACTAGAGGCTGAAAAATCCCCCAATTTGATTCAAAACATCAAATTACACATTCAAGAAGATCAATGATCAAGATAATGTTAAAGGTTCTACATCAAGAAAAACTATCATCAAATCAATGAAGGTCAATGGCAAAGAGAGAATCTTAAGAGCATCAAGACAAAAATCATTTATAATATACAAAAGATCATCAACAAGACCAAGCCAGAAAATAGTGGGATCACATCTTTGGTATTGAAACAAAAAGACTTTGGAACAGGAATTCTAGGTCCAGCAAAACTCTCTTTCGAAAATGAAAGAGCAATTAAAACAATTCCATACTAAGAACAATGGAGTAAATCTGTCAGCATATTGAGCAATACTAAACAATCCTTCAGACTGAAATAAAAGGATATTAGTCAGAAACTTGAATCAGTACAAAGGAAAAATAAATCAGCACCAGTAAAAGTAGCTACACAGGTAAATAGAACTGACAGTATAAATGTAATTTTGTTTGTGATTATCTTCTTTTTCTGTCTGATTTAAAAACAATTGTATAAAGCAACAATTGCAAATTTGTTAGAAGTTCATTAGTAAAAATAGTGTTTATGACAATAATATCTCAAAGAATGTTGGAGGCTACAGAAGGACATTGGAGCAAAGTTTCTATAAACTAATGAAATGACTATGTTATTAAACCAAACTATAAAATTTTAAGTAAGGTGCTAATTACAGTCCTAAGGGTAACAATTAAAGCCTATTAAATCATGGGAAGAAGGACAGATGTAGATGTAAAGATGGAACTGATTCGAATAACTTGATGGTTTCTTGGCAAAACATGTTATTCTCATTCTGAAGTGGACTCTGTTAATATTAATTAATAACATTAATAATGTTATTATTAACAGATAATACTATATCTATTAATATAGTAAGTGGCAATAACTATTTGTCAAATTACTTACCTTGAATTTTGAAAAAATATACTTATGATGTTGTAAAATAATTTAAAAATAACTATTACTTTGGAAAAATATATATGAAGAAGAGTGTATTAGTACAAAAAGGTGAAGAATGCATTAGGTATTTATTAATTTTTGCCTTGTCTATAGTGCTTTCATCTTTTTCAAACAGCACCTTTACATCTTTCTAGAGGCTTACTGATTTATTTCTTTCTCTTTGCATATTCTCTGCTTAGATTATAATCAGGTACTCTATTCTCAATTGGGAAAATGGATACTCCTGTGTTGGAATTTGAGTACTGAGAAAAGGATGCATAGATTTAAAATAATTGAAGTTCATTTAATCCAAATGTTTTAATCAACTTTTGCATAACTATGACCAAAATACCTGACAAAAACAACTTAGAGGAGGGAAATTTTGATTTCAGTTTGTGGACGGCTGACTCCATTAGTCTAAGCCCAAGGTAAGGTATCACATCATAAAGGAAGGGCCCAGTGGAAGAATACTGCACAGATCATGGTGGGCAAGAAGAGAAACAGAGAGGGGAGGGGAACATAGGGAAGGTGCACCCTTTCACAGTGATATACCTCCTCTGTCTGTCATGCCCCGCTTGCCTAAATTAACACAGTCAATCCATTCAAACTAGGAAGGACTGATTAGGTCATATCTCTCCTGATGAAATCATCTCACCTCTGAATATTCCTGCATTGTCACAAGATCTCTGGGGGCAAACCTCACATACAAACCACAACCTTCTCTCCACAATCCCTAAAGTTCAGAACAAAATAAAAAATGCAGATAGTTCATCTCCAAGAGTCCCAAACTCTTAACAGTTCCAGAATTGCCCAAAAGTCCAAGTCCAAAGTCTCCATTGAGACTAAAGACAAATTCTTGGCCCCTGTAAAAATCAAAAGCAAGTTACATATATCCAATTCACAGTGGCCCAGAGTAAACATTTTCATTCTAAAAGGGAGGAATAAGGGCATAGACAGAAGGTATAGGACCAAATCAAGACTGAAATCCAGTCAGGCAAACAAATCCATGAGCTCCACATTCAGCTTCTAGGATCCCTGTCTGTGGCATGTAGTCTTTGGAGGGCTTGAGAAGATCTACGACATTGGCTTTGCCAGTTGCAGTGCATAGTGCACATAGGCTCTGTTTTAACTTGGCTTTCTCCACAGCCAGCAGCTCTTCTTGGAAGAAAGTCCATGTTTCTGACATTTCTTAATTCCAGGGATCTCCATTCTGACTTCAATTTCACAGCTTTGTGCCCTTCAGGGGCAGCCAGTAGCGATTCTGAACCTGCCACGAGGATTCCTTTTGAAATCTCAGTGGAAGTTTCCATGACATTTTAGTATCCTGCAGTTCTACAGAATGAGCACCATGTAGATAATGCTAAAATAGACGCGTTCCCTGGGATCACCACTGCATTGGCCTCTGAGTACCTGTGGGGCTGAGTACTGAAAACAACAACAACAACAACAACAACAAAAACAACACACAGGCCCCCCTGTGCAAGAAGCATGCCCCCGTTATTTCTTCTTAAAGGAATTTTCCCTTCTACATACTGGAGCCTGCAGTGGGTATAGTCTCACAAATTCCTGAGATACACTCATGCCATCTTTCCTACTGACTCTGTGTAAAGTGCCTAGCATCTCTTTCATGACTGAAATCTCTTTAACAATAACATCTTTTTTTGACCTCAGTTTAACATGCCCTTTTTCTGGTCAAACCACAAGTTTTAGAAATTCTTTAGCTCTGTTTTCTGCTCTTGTTTCTCATATTAAATCTCACTGAAAGCTGCCAGTAATATTAATGCTACTGGCTGAAAGTTTTGCTCCCTTGGAAGCTAGATTAATGAATTTGTCACTTTTAAATTCAGCCTCACTCAAAGTCTCGGGACATGGGCAAAATGTAAACAATCTTTTTGCCAGAATAGAACACAAGTGGCCTCTAGCCTAATTCCCAATAGAGTTCTCATTTCCCTCTGAAGCCTCATGAGTACAGTCTGCATTTCTATCAGCATTCTGGTCTTCTGAGCTCCCACCAGAACATCCCATTGAGCTCCACTTAAAATATTTTAAAGATTTTCCTTCATAAAAAATTTCCTTTAAATATTAAAAAAAAATTTTTTTTTAAAAGCTTTTCAATCTATACCTCTAAATTGTTCCAAATTCCTCTGATAATCTAGTTCCAAAGGTTTCTGATCATTTAGCTGTTAATGCCTGGAAAGTTTGTTTGGGGCTCACAGTTTCAGCAGTCTCAGTACACAGACTGCTGACTCCGTTGTTCTGGGGCCAAGGTGAGGCAGCACATCATAGAGAAAGGTCCCAGAGGAAGAAAGCTGCTCAGTTCATGACAGGGTCAGGAAGCAGAGACAGAGAAGAGGGGAAAGGTCCAAGAGAAAATGCACCATTCCAAGCATACCACCAGTCAGCCACTGTTTTTTAGCCACACCCTACCTGCCTACAGTTACCATGCACTCAGTCCATTCAAAGCAGAGTGGACTAATTGCTTTACATTTCTCACAATTCAGTCTTCTCACCTCTAACTATTTCTGCATTAACACAGATTTGGGGGGGGGACACCTCATATCCAAACCATCACACTAACAGCAGCACCCACACTGGTTTCTGCTGCTTAGCTGCTCTTGCAGTTCCTGCTTCCTAGCCCTGTTTTATGGGTCTGTTTTTATTTCTGTCCTACAGTCTTCCCATCAAAGCTGGAATTCCTAATAGTCTCCCAGTAATTTCTTTATTGATCAATATTAACCTGAGTTGCTTTCTGTTTTTGCGAGAGGAAAAAACCCATAGTGGATGAGGTTCTATAGAAACAAATGCTGAGATAAAATGAGATCAGCCAGGCATTTCTTAGAGAGAAATACCTGTGAGAAAGGGAAGGAGAGGAAGAAGCACTGGGCAGAAGGAGACTTCAAATCATGATGTAGGCCTGACAATAATCCATGGGCGTCTCTGGAACACAGGTTCTTGTTTGATGGACACAGCAGGGTCATGGTGTTTCCATCTTTATTAGTAACTGGGCATGAGCAATTCTAGGAATGGGTCTTCCAATGAAGAGGTGGTTCTCTGAGGCTGCTGAAGGAACAGAGAACTGGAAAGCATCTGCTAAGATCTAGGGCAAAAGAGGAATCTGAGCAGCACATTTCTGTGTCCACCGTAACCTACTCTTTTCACCATAATCTTCTTTATTTCAAATCCCTCCAGAATTCTAGTTGACTTCTATTCTATTGGGAAATTGAGAAGAGGAAGGTTATTTGGGAAAACTATAGACCTTACTAATGAAGTTGGTCCAGGAGGCATGACTGGTATGCATATTATTGTTCTGTACAACCCTTTACTTTAAATCCCTCTAATTCTCACAATCACCTCTGTTGTGAGTGACAGTGTCTTATTTTGATATCATGTTTTATTATGCCGGAAGGGTCAGGGCTCCTGACCATTGTTTCCTTCTTGGGTCAGGATCGTGATAGTAAATGGACAGGTGTAGTAAAGGAGGAGTACCGAGAGGAACCCAGGTGTTTCATACAAATTTCTGCCTGCTACTACTGCATAACAATAGATTTAACTCATCTTGACAATCATGGCCAATTACCACTCCCAGGATGGACACTTCTTTCCTTACCTTCTCATCCCTGAGCACAAGGAACTCAAAATGCCTAGACAGCTGTTACCTGCTGGTTAAAAGGATTCTCAATGTACTCAATAGTGTCATGTGCTCCCTTTAGGGACTAGGACTCCTAACCCTTCAGATCCCATAGACATGGGAGTGAGAAGAAGAAAATCCACAGAGGGATAGGATTTGAGAAATCCCATTTTCAAATACAACAATGGCATTTTCCATTTTCGCATTTATGCATTTGGGATAAATTATGAAGATTGAGAAATAAAATATCACATTGTATTCATATACACATTACAGTGTTTTCATATTTACATGGGAAACTGTTGTATTCCTGTTTTCATTGCTTAATTTGAAATACCTAATTTTAAATGCACAGTGTTGATCATGAGGATAAAAGAAAGATTAGAGAAGAAAAATAATTGGGAGTCTGAGTGCTCTATTTTTACATTTTATACATGTTTTTGATATTCAAAATAAAATCCTACTGCTTTGTCTCTTTATAATGCATGCATGCATATTATGTGTAGGCAACAAAGTCTGCAAATTCATTAAATTTGCATTTTTTATTAGGTAGGTCAGCAGGTTATTGGAAATAGTATGTGTGCCTGCATTATATAGACAGAAAGGAAAAAAAACAAACTTAAGAATGTAAAATGCTAATGTTTATCACAAAGACTGCCCTATTAGCTTCTAACTTAGTCTCATAGATACCCTATAGGGTAGGAATTTTTAATTGTAATTTTGCTGGTGAGGAAATTAAGACTGAGAAAAAAAAAGTTGGCTAACTTGATTAAAGTCATATGTTTTGTGGGGCATAGTGGTGCATGTCTGTATTCCCAGCTACTCGAGAGGCTAAGGCAGGAAGATTTCAAATTCAAGGCCAGCCTGGATAACTTAATGAGACCTTCTCTCAAAGTAAAAAATAAAGATGGGGACTGGGATTGTGGCTCAGTGGTAGAGTGCTTGCCTAGCTTGCATGAGGCATTGGGTTCAACCCCTGGCACCATTAAAAAAATAAATAAACAAATAAAATAAAGGTATTGGGTCCATCTACAACTAATAAAAATAAAATAGAACAATAAAAATGGCTGGGCATATAGTTCAGTGGCAGAGGAATGTTCCTGGCTTCAAGCCCCAGTACTGGAAAAAAAAAAAAGGCATATGTTTTGTCAGCATAAACAGATGTTAAAAAAAAAGTACTCATTCCATCTCAGGCCAAGGAAAACAACATATCCCACATGCTAAAAGATTGTAAAATGGGGATTGAACCCAGAGATGCTCTACTACTGATCTATATCCCTACCTCTTTTTTGGAACTAGGGATTGAATCCAGGGGCGCTTAACCACTGAACCACATTCTGAGCCCTTTTAATTTATTTTTAATTTTGAGACAGGATCTTGCTAAACTGCTTAGGACCTCATTAAGTTGCTGAGACTGACTTTGAACATGCCATCCTCCTGCCTCAGTCCCTCCAGTCACTGGGATTACAGGTGTGTGCCTCCATGCTTGGCTAAGAAGATTCTCTTAATAAGAAAAAAAAAATGGTAGGATTGGGGAATATATTTCCCCTCACCTTAAGCCAAATGAAGATTCTACCCAGAAAAGCCACTTGGAAGAGCAGAGCAGCACAGCAAGCCAGATACTAAGGAGAATTCAGTGTCAATAAGCCAAAGAATGCCATCACAAGAATTGTCAAGACCCAATGTTAGGTGACAAAATGTAAAACAGATACTAATTCTTTCTTCCTCTAGAACAACAACTGAGAAGTTCGAAATTGCAGCTAATTAATGGGCCAACAGCTGGCAGGATATACAGGAATGCCCATCCTATGGAACAGAACCAACTGTCTCATTTCTGGCTAGGAATGGCTACCTTGAAATGGATTAAGATTTGGCATTACCAGCAGTTATAATACACTGAAGGCTAAACAGGTAAAAATTATAGTCCTCCAGATAGCTATGTCTTCCCAGGATTTTTGTCAGCAATAGTAAACAGTTTGCCAACTGAAAAGTCAGAGGCAAGAGTCCCCCAAAGACTGCCCTCATTTCAAACACCTCAGCTACTTCAGGGGTCCCCAGGACCACCATCATTTCTAACTTTCTGGCTATAAATTCAAGGGTCCCTATGGACTCCTTCAAATTTGATTAGTCACTAGAATGACTCACAGAACTCACGAAAGTGCCATTCTTAGAATTACAGTTTTATTATAAGAAAATGATACAAAATAGAACAAGTCAAAGAAAAATGCAAAAAGTAGACTTTGGTAAAGGAAGGACTCAACTTGAAGCTTGCATGTCCTCAGAGACACATTACCCTCCTGGTGTCATTGATGTGTGACAATCAGGAAAGTTGACTTCACTGTCCACTGAGGTCCCATTATGTCATCAGGATTGATTGAATCATGGTTCACATGAATCTCCAGCCCCCTCCCTTAGGAAGTCAGCTGATATCACTTGTCTCAAACTTCCAAGTGTCCAATCACAAAATTATCTTTCTGGCATGGCCAGGATGCATTTTAAGATTATGGATGTGGCTGACCCTACTGGGAGTCATCTTTTTAGTACAAACTATGGGGTGTGGTCCAGGACCCCTCCATTAGTAACAAAGACACTCCTGTCATTTGAGAAATTTCAGGAATTTAGAGGCTATCTTTCAGGAGCCAGGCAAGGGCTATATCTCTCTTTTGGGAAGATTAGTTCTTTGCTACATCGGTGTTTTCATTATTTTAAGGAGCTAGGTGCTGAAGAAAACCTAGGACAGGGAAAGAACTGGCCTAGTGAGAGGATTTGGAAGCTCAATGAAGGAATGTTCAGTTGCTTATTATTACATGCTTTCATGTGCACTCCTTCACTGCTGCCTGTTACCTAAGAAAGAGTTTTATTTCAAGCCTAAATTTGTGTGATATTGAACTCCACGTTCTTTCCATTATGTCAGATGGTAATCTTTGACATTTTTTTTCTGTAGAAATGCCATTATGGTTTTAGGTTCATGAATGGATAAAATTTAGTGTGCAGAATAGAAATAAAATTAAAATACATTCACAATGGCTTCCCTGTGTGTAATCTAACCCATTGTAGAACAATATCATTACAAAAATGTTATAAATCATTCATAGTTTCTCATGTTAAAAATTAAAGTAAGAATAAAAGTTGAATGTGCTTCAACAGAAACTACCTTAAAAGCTATCTTACAAAAATAAAATTTAAAAGAGAACTGTATTAACACAAGAAGAGATATGACCTAGCTATTTCACTTTTCATAGTCTATCATTAGTGTATAAAACAAGTTGACTAGGTCAGCAAGCCAGTTTGCAAAAAAACAGTGGTAAAGAGCCATAAGTCAGTCAACTCTACTCATTATGTAAAAAATGATCATAGACTGCTGCCATAGGAGAAGTACTCATTGACTTCATGTGAGTCAAAGGAGTTGAGATGAATGGAAAAGATTGTTTTCATATTTTATTTGGGTAAAACATATGAGATTAATTTTCACATAATTCACAAGTGATTTTTAAATTAATTCAATTTAATAAGTAATTACCAACTATCATGGTTTTTCTCTTGAATAATATTTTGATATTTTAAAGTGGAAGTTGTTACAAGTATGGATTTCATATTATGAAAAGAACAGGATTAACACTCAATACAAAAATATTCTATTGACTTGCCCCCAAATGAGATACCATGTAATAATACCATGCCTTTAAGTGATCCACAAAGACTGCTTATTATAAGGGAAAACCTGAGACGGATTTTAATCTCCCATCCTCTAGCAATGCTCCAACTGTAGTTCCTTTTTCCATTTCTCACCTCATCTATCCTTATTTCCTGCTTCTTCTTTCCGCCAAGGACTTGAAGCTCTCCACAAGGCCCAGGTTCTCTATTCAGATCTATTATCTTCTTTATGTCCCTTGTCAGGAGTTGACACTCTGAAGCAGAGGCTCATCCACACATAGGGATTCAAGCTTTTATCCATTCCAAGTAAGTGTTTGAATTTTAGTAAGGATAATATCAGAGCTAATCTAAATACTAGAATCTCCAAACCCTGGAGCAGAATTCTTACATAAAGCAGAATTATTTTTTTTTCCATTTGGAACTTATTTCCTATTCATCTGAATAGCTTTATGAGGTAAAAGAGGCATAGTTTAAAAGATTGATCATTGCCTATGTTTATAGCTCCATCACCTATTAACTATGTGACCTCATGAAAATTAGCCAAGCCAGTTATGCTTAAGCATAACCTAGCTCATAGGTTTGTGATAAAGTTTCAACAATATATGTAAAGTGCTTCCATTGGTGTCTGCCCACACAGTAAATGCTCAATAAAGGTTAGCTATTATCATGCCTGTTTATGTATCATCTTGAAGCACTAAGGAATACTAATGAATACAACAGAATTCACTCTTCCCTTTAAAGTTCAAGAAAACCTTTGTTGATCTGGTTCAGAGAGCAAAGGTTAAATAATTACTAGATTGGGGTGGCCTAAAGCACAAGACTCATGTTTTCCAGTCTGATAGCCAGGGGCTTGGCTGCGGGCTTTTTGTTTTTTTTTAAACTGCTGCAAATTGTGCCCTGCATATTATGTTAGGGATGGCTGCTGATTTGGATGCTTAGTGTGTGTTTGTGAACGTGAAGGGAATAATATTGGTTTCTACCAGATGAAAGGCAAAATTAGCTTTTGTACTGGAGTTTGCATTATAAAGAACAGTACAACTGTTCAGCCTGCCTCTTATTCCCAGCATATGTTAAATGGGTGATTAAATATCTCTGTTTGTAATCCCAGTGCAATTTTTAATGTCTTTTCTTTGAACAGTTTACATTGTGGCGAGAGTTGTGCATTTAGGTTAACATCTAAACAGTGATTAATTATTTGCAGGTAAATGTACTGTGGTGATAGAAATACCATCAGTGCAAATACCATCAACTATTTTAGTTCTTGGTATTTAATTTATTCCTAGTCTAATGGTGGTGAGATGGCTAATTCAGTCCCAGTTCTTGTTACTTCTCTTTCCTGGAATATCATTACTGAAAGACATTTGGAAAGTGCATTTTTTTTCCACTTAATTTTCCTATAAATGTCATGATGGCTGCCTGGATACGATCAGTTTAGAAATGTTCGAGGAAAGAGAAAACCCTCTCAAAAAATGTCATACGTTTCCTACAGGAATTTTACTATCAAAATGAGTTAGAAACAAGAATTTTGCAATTGGATATTAGGTTGTAGAACCATTTTGTAGTCCTGTTGCTGAACAGGGTATCCTGGTACTAGTGAGCAGAAAGAAAATATCCGTGGATATGTCGTCTCATCACTCAGTAGCTATTTTCTGGTTGTGACTGATATTTCTCTGACACTGGAGAAATTCCTGAACAGAACCCAGAGCATGGTTTGAATATCTCTTGGGAGCTATGGTTATTAGGAATAGTGGCTCTTTTCAGAGCTAAATATTTCAGTTGCAATATATTTCATCCTCTTTCAGAAATCAGACTAAAACATGGTTCACTGCCCTTCAAGTAGGCTCTTACCATGCCTTCAGGGGCAGCAAACCACTGCCTGCCTTTGGGATCATGGAATTTCAAAGAATATAACATATTGTGTTATATGGCATGGATGGGCATGCATCTGTTATTTCGTCCTTAAATAAGAATGTAAAAAAAATAAGTAGACAATATTAGCAAATCCATAAAATGGAAACTGTATCTTCCTAAGAAAATATTCCTAATAATATTCAGCATTCTCCCACATATAATGAAACAAATGTAAGATTAATGTTTTGGTATTAGGGATAAGAGGTTACTCTGAAAAACCTAATTTGTGATGCACATGGGATAGGTTTAAAATACCAGGTAGACAAATGCATTGAGATTTATATTAGTTTTTCTCATTCTTATTCAGCAGAAGAAAAACTTGAACTTTTATTAACTCTGGTTTCATTCCAGCACTGAGTAGACACTGATGGTTTTTGTTTTAGAACTGGATAGGTTAATTTGGTTATAGGCAGAAATAGACACACAGATACAACAAAACTATTTATACCCACTCACTTACCTATGTTTGGATTTTAGTTCGATTTTTTTTTTATCAGTGAAACTCCATTCTACACTAAAGATCAGTCCTCCGGTAGATAACTTCTATTGCCTACCAGCATCTATTTATCCTTCTAATTTTCTCTCCTTTTTGCTGAATGGAAGCAGTCTTTTTAGGCTGAATGATGATTTTTATTATATGATTTAACTCCACTGGCTTCTAACTTTGGATTCATTTAATATTTCTCATGAACTAAAGCACTCCACTGAAAAGGGTGGAGAGCATCTTAGAAGGGTTCTTCACCTGCAGCAAAAGTACTCCCACAGTGGGCTTGGCTCACTCCTGCTCTCCTAGACTCTCTTCAGGGACTTCTGCTTGGGCTCTCTCTAAACGATTGGCTTTCCATACTTCAGGGGTCAAAGAAATGACTTCCCATCACTGCCAGGAAGCTTCTGTTCTTTGCTTGCAGCTTTCATTTCTTTGAAGCTTCTGTGCACTTTTTCCACTTGACCAAAACTACAGGGAGTTCAATTATCAAAGAATCACTCCCTCCTGAGAATTCTTAAAGGAAAACACTCCCATTCAGTGATAAGATAGTAGATACAATAATTTTCCCATTCACTCTAGAAGATACTAAACAATGTCAAATTGAATTCTGTGTGGTGCAACCTTTGGAGTATATTTTTTTCAGCTACAGAATGAGCAAAGCACATCCACATAATACCAATGAGGCAATTTCACTAATACATCCTTGAGTTATCTCTGAACTGTTTTAAATGTCAGACTGACTTCACTCACTACCCAGAACATTCCTGAGCCATTCTTGTGGTTCGACGTTTGTATATTCCAATGCTTCCTGATAACAGATCTATGTCTTAATAAATAGGGAAGGGGGAAAATTTTAAAAAATAATAATAATAAAAGGGAAGAGGGCAGGTCCATGCTGTGATGTACAAGAATGTATCTGTAAAGATTAACAAATATCCTTTGAAATGGTCTTGGGGATCTTTTATGCTAACATAGAGATTTATACCCCAACAGAATTTTGCTAATAGAATTTTATGCATTATATGTCAGGTGTTTGTCATCTCACTGAATCATGACTGCAGTTCTGAAGGTAGGAGATTGTGTTTCACATTCACAAAGGAGAAAACTAGCACCAACGACTTGCCTAATGCCACAGCCTGGAAAGGAGTCAGAGCTTGAACCTAGGCTTCCCAGATCCCTCCTCTGTGTACATTACAGGGACCTTTTCATTTGTCCTAACATCACTTGAATGGGAGAAACAACACTATATTCCCATGATGGTAAAATGATCCAGTAAGAATAAAAAAGTTGTTGATGAAAGAGAAAAGGAAAATGTATTGAGTGATGAGCCAAAGGCAGCAAGAGGGGACAGAATTTGTAGAAGGAGGGGCTTTGGATAGGCGGGGAAACTTCATCTGCAATGACTGGAGAGAGGTAGGGCAGCAGGTGTGTGTGTGTGGCTGGACAGCTGGTTGGATGCAGGGTTGCATTCTGGAAGTCTCCTCAGGATTGCTTCATCTTGTTAGTGAGGCAAGAAGAAAGGTCATGAACTGAGAGAGAGATTGGAAAAAGAAGTATTGAGGGGTTCCAGGGAGAGGGAATAAAACCTGAAATACTGTGTGTGAGTGTGTGTATGTGAGTGTGTGTGGTGGTGGTGGGGCAATGAGAGAGTGATTTAACACGAGGGATATTATACATCGGCATGTTAAGGGTCAACTGGCAGCTTTTTCTCATGAACTGAGGATGAGACCAGTCAGCCTTGCTCTGTGTTTTCCCTTTTCTTTTAATTTCTTGAGTACAGGTGTGGAGTTAGCCAAGAATTAGATTTCACTATTGTCGTGGTATAAACGTAATAGATGGAATGAGAAGGAAGAAGAGGATCAAGAGAGTGAGTGAGGGATTTGATGTCACTTGCTTGAATTAAACTATCACCTTTTCTTACTAAAATACTGTAAACCATCTCCTAAATGATATCTTTGCCTTAATCCTACTCATCTCAAATCCCCTCTCTGCGAGATATGATTTTTCTGAAAAGCAGAATTGAGATCACTTTCGTAACAGAAACTCTTTAGTAGCTACCCATGCCCTTTAAAATCCCAAAGTTCTTAACCTGGTTTCTATGATCCTTTATGATCTCCCCGGAGTTTACTTGTGAAACCCTATTACTTTTCATTTTCATTTCACACCCTTGAGTTCGACCAAAAGCAATGGATCTCGACCCTGTGCTCTTTGTAGCCTTTGGAACTATCTTCTCTTATTTTCACATCCTTCCCAGGGTCACTTCTGTCTTCCTTCGAGACATAGCTAAAGCAGTGATTCCTCCTGGTGGTTCTCTTTGCAGCCCCTCACTGATCTATTGTCCTTCATTCTTGTCTGTTTTTACTCGTAAGATGTTCTTTTGAAAAATGTTTTTGCCCTGTTTTTAAAATGGAGAGTGAAAAGTTTGGAATACTACTAATTCACATTCGAGGTCAATCCTTTTATTTTATAGGTGACACCTCTGTGACAGAGATCTATAGAAAAGTCATGGGAGAGCCAACCCCAGTAGTCTCCTTTCCCTTTCATTCCAGCATCCTTTCCTCTCCTATAACTGTGAACACTTCCCTGATGACTGTAGTTTCTTTGTTCTCAGGCACCTGCAGCACACAGACTTACACCTCTGACAAGCAGGACTTCAAAGCTGCTCTCAAGGAACTTCTAATTTCACCAGGAGATGAGTAGCAACACATAATTATTAGATCCTGCGGGACGTACCATGCCAGATATACATATATAATTTGTTTATAATTTCTAATCTAAAATATGTTGCAGATTGTTCTCATGTAATGATTATATTGATCAAATTTCAGAATAAACTCTTTGCACACAAAGTGCTTGATTCTTTGGCTTTCTTTTGTGTCTTCCATAATTTCTTCCCTCTTAATGTCTAAGATAAGACTCTTTTTCATTCCAGGATCTTACTAAAAATTTACTTGTAGAATGACACTAATTGACTGCTTTCTATTTACTATAAAACAATAGCTACCTGGCTATACCATAAAAAGCACTCTCAGAATCAGGTTGCCTTTAAGTCTATTATAAATTATAAAAATTAATTTTTAAAGGAAGTTCTTCAACTCAAAGGGACAGTAAAATAATATGTAACACCTAGCCATGTACTCCCCAAAGTACTTTATTTTTATTACCTAATTTCATGGTCTCAGTGGTTCATTCCTTCATTACAGATAAGAGTATAGAGCATGGAGACTTTAAAAGAACATTTCAAAATCATTCAGAAAAAAAAATCATGAAGCTTGCATTTTAATCTAGACAGTCTGACTTAGAGGCACACATTTATTCAAATTATTATATACTTCCCACTGATCTCCTTCAGATCCCAGTGAGCAGAATAAAACAGGCCCTTTTTGATTTGTTTTTGTTTGTGTTTTTTTTTTTTGTTTGTTTGTGTTTTTTAAACATAGTTTCTTTCAGGCAGGAGGATTTATACTTGATTATAAGGATCGGATAATACTCAGATACAGGATCTTTCTCTACATATAGTATACTATCCTCACATGCATTATTTCCCTACACTTCTAGTAGACTATAATATATACTCATTTCTGGTTAGACACACTTCCTTATATTTTGCACAATATTCATATTTTTACCTCCCACTGATAATAAAATAATTGCCATGCTCTCAATCATTCACATTTTCTGAAATTAATAATTGAATCAGAAGATTTGAAACCTTGATTTTTTTTTCTGGAAGAATTGAGAAGAATAATTGAATCAAAAGAATTGAAAATCTGATAAAATTGGATGAAATGTAATTGAGTATTTCCCCTAAATAAAGCTACCCCCAAGTTGAAATCCTTTCTGAATCATCAGGTCAGTCTGTTATGCAGTGATTAATGGCTAGGGCAATTTGTTTTCCATCACACAGAAGCTAATATTAGATAACCTCTATTCATGAGCAGAGAAGCTACTTTGAGCTTTCCTTCCAGATCTGGGGCAGCTCTCCAGAGAACCCAGGCTCCCTTATTTGGAAATGGATCTATAAATTGACTGATACTCACACACACCCAAAAGGCTTTTGGGTAAGCCTTTGAGAAGGTCAGCCTGCCCACATGCCACTCACTGAAAGAAAATGAAGGAAGACAGCTTTTATTAGAGATTTATTTCTTTGGATGAACATGTAAGTTAATACTCAAATATAATATCTCCCTATTCTTCTAGTGTAGCATATTGTACTCATGAATTTAGGCTTAGGGTCTGTGATTCCGTGTGAGGACAGCACTACACTACACATTTTCTTTGTAATATCTGAAGTATCTTAGAGATGTTTCTGATGTTTCAGACCACCATCCCGCCCTTTCATTCAGCTAAAGGGCAAACAAAGCACTGTGGCCACTAAAAAGACTGAGAACTAAAAGAAGATAAAGATTTTTAAAGCAGAAATGGCAACTTCCCAAGACAACCAGTGATCAAATGGCCAAGAAAATCAGTGAAAAGCTCTTGCCTTTAGAAACATCAGAGAAGTATTTTTTTTTTTGCTTTAAAGTCTTAATCCTGTTAAGATAAGAATTTGTCAATCAGTTCAATGAGAAAATTGGATTACAGTGTGACCCGTGGTTAGACGAGTTGCAGAATATCTTTCAGGACAAGAAACTAAATTAAAAAATAAATTCAATTCTTCCTTGATGTGGGACATAAATATTCTACAGCCACCATCTTTTTTTTTTTTCCTACCAAAGTGGGTTGGGGGTGGGAGGGTAAAATATTTCTTAAACAATTGTTCCAGGGAAGCATCTCCATCCAGAATTCTTTCCCCTCTACCTAATGACTATTTTAAATCCTACCACTACTGCTACTGTTTTCCTTCCTCAGTTATGGTCCCTTGTATTTGCATGGTGTTAGAGTTTTTAGTTACTCTTACAGACATTTATTATTGTTTCCTTAATAGCTATTTCCCTCCTCTTCTTACTGACTCAACTCTTTTGCTTAGCTCTTTTACTTAGATATTAGTATTCTTTCCTTGAGAGTATGCTTCAGGAAAGGCTGCATCCTGCCCAGGACAGAAATCTTAATAACTCAATAATGTTTATGGAGAAATTAGGACTTGGAATAGGCAATTTTGGTAATTCCATTGCCTTTTGACAATTAGCGGTTAAGGAATGTTATGTAAGCTAATTCGAGCCAAGGAGACACAAGAGGGCTGATCATCTGGAAAGGATTTCATAGATCTTAAAAAGGCATGCAAGAATTCATTTCTTCCTGTCTTTAATATATGGACATTGCCATTATACATGCATTCTTTTGTATTTCGATACCTATCCTTACACCATATTAGAGCTAGCTGACTAAATGAGAGTCGCAAAATGGAAAAAAAAAAATAAACCTTGAGATATTGATTTAACTCCTTTCCAAAAAAAGCATACGTAATAAAAATGATCTGGAAACAATTAGAAGGAAAAAAATAACAGTATGCAATAATAGAGGAAAGGATTTTTCAAGTGGGTTCAAGGAATTAGAAAAACCATGCAATGTTGTACAAGTCCATAAATATATTCAAGTCCATAAATATTTCCATCACTTCTGGCACATAGTATGTTATTAATATTTCAATAACTATTTAGATTCTTGTTTATATATATTTTTTGTCTTTTACATTGCTGTATCTGGATGTCCTGTGTGTGATGTTCCTATTGTCTGTACAGGAAGGTTTTCTAACTGACTTTAGTCAGTGAATATGTACACCAGAATGTGCGTATACCTAACTCTTCCTTCTCATCTTCCCTATTTGAATCTTTAGCTACACACAACAAGTACAAGTACATTGTTTGACACTGGTATTCTCTTTCATGCATCAGTGTCATTGTGTATGTGTATAATGCAATTCTACATCACTACTGTTGCTGCTGTCAGTGGATATAGCCTTCAAATGACGTTCATGGGAACTATGAGGCTGCTGAGCGATTGCAAACCTATTTTTAAATGATTGTAAGGATATAATGTTTCTTTCTAAAATAAAAGATGAAACCCTTTCCTTTCCTTCCAGCAACATGATAGAGGAGGCAAACAGAAACACAGTTATAGTTCTGAGCAAGGAGAATAAAAGCCATTTCAGGGGTTAACAAGTAATATGTTTAGGAAGCAATTTGTAGAGCAGATGGTTGGGGGATGGTAAGAATGGGAAACTAAATCATTGCAGGATTCATTTGATTGAGACTTAGTTCTTGGAAAAAAACAAGCAATAGTGAGGACTCAACAATACATCTGCTATCATAATAAAGTGTCACTGTGTCATGGCCAGCATGCATTTGAACACTGATGTGCACAAAGAGAGACAGAATGCAGAGGATAAGGATTCTCGCAAATTTGCTCAAGTAGAGGGTGTTTTCAGTCATTCTTTAAAAATTCTAACTGTGTTTCCCAAGATCCTTTCAGGTATCCTGAGGGATAAATACTTTAACTGGGTAACTTATACCTATTGTTTTTTAACAGGTACTTTAAATTAGCAAAATAAAACAACCAGAACTCTTGACAGATCAGAGTCCCATCAGGAAACAAAAACCATATCAAAATCAGATTCATTTGAGAGGTATTTATTAAAGGGGACATTTGCAATAGTATCAACAAGAGAAATCACAAGACAGTGAAGATCCTCTGGTTATCACAATATTGCAATATAATAAGAAATATTTGTATTGTTTTTATCCTAGATTCCTGATTAGAACTCCTAAAACTCTTCAAATTTCCTAAATGACAAGAGTGATAAAGGTGAAAGGAGCATCCTTAATTATTCATAACAAGCCCTTTTCCACTACTCCTGAGTTTATGTTAACTAGAAAGCCTCTAAGGATGGGAAGTTTGTTGTCAAAGGAACTTTCTGACCATGTGGTCAGAAAGCTGGAAATTTGAGCTTTACCTCTGATTCCTTGGAAGGAGAGAAAGGTTGAAGATTGACTGGATCATCAGTGGCCAATGGGCTATGTAATTAAACCTCCATGAAAACACAAGAATAGCATTGGAAGAGCTCCCAGGTTGATGAAAATAATGCCTCTAAGTGCCAGGAAGGTGTAGAACTCCCTCAAACGCTATGGGATCACAGTGTCTATTCCCCTCATGGCAGCAAGGAAGCACAGAGAAGGAGGGGAGAAGGGGCCATGAGGGAGATGAACACTTCCAGGGTACTCCTGCAGTGACCCACCTCCTTCGGTCAGTACCCACCTGGCTATAGTACCACCAGTCCATTCAAGCTAGGATGGACTGATTGGGTTACTTTCAATCCAATTGGTTTACCTCCAAATATTCCTGCATAATCACAGGAGATTTGGCAGCACATTTCATATCCAAAACATAATATGATACCTCTTCTCATGTCCATTTCACAATGTAAAATGCATTTAGTCCATCTCCAAGAGTCTCATCGTCTTAACAGTTCCAGAATTGGCCAAAAGTTCACGTCCAAAGCCTCCATTGCAACTCAAGGCAAAGTCATGGCTGTGAACCCTGTGAAAATCAAAAACAAGTTCATATATCCACTATACAGTGTCACAGAGTAACATTCCCATTCCAAAAGGGAGGAATAAGGGTGTAGAAAGAAGGTTTAGGACCAAACCTAGACTGAAACCCTGTCACGAAAGCAGGTCTTATATAACTCTACCCATAACTCCTAGTGCACCGTCTAGGAAACATGGCTGTAAGATGCTATTTCCAAAGGCCTTTTACAGCCCCAGCCATTTGGCCTTGCTGGTTGTAGTGCACATGGAATCTCTTAGTCTGGCTGTTGGTGCTGCCAGCAGCTTTCCTGGGGAGACAGTCCATGATACTGGAATTCCTTAATTCCAGGGCTCTCCATTCCAACTTCAGCTTCACCTTCACAGCTTCATGCATCACCCTCTCAGAGGCAGCCTGCAGGAATTCTGACCTTCTTATACTTTGTGTGAATATCTCTCAGGTGTTCTTTTGAAATCTCAGTGGAAGCCTCCATGACTCCTTAACTTTGGTGTCCTGTATTTCTGCAGAACCAGCACTACATGGGTGATGCCAAAGGTCTGTTGCCAGCTCTTGCAGTAACTGAGCCCCCTGGGATCATGGCTTGCATTAGCTTCTGAATACCTTCATGGCCAAATATAGTGAAAAGACTTTCTAGGGAACCCCTGTGTGAGTGGGGTACCCTCATAATCTGTTCTCAAAGGAAATTTTCCTTTTTTCATTTCTGACCCTAAATTGGGAATAGTCTTCAAACTTCCTGGTGTTTTAGTAAGATTTTTCACTGCTGTGACCAAAAGACCTCACAAGAACAATTAGAGGAGAAAAACATTTATTTGGGGGAGCTCATGGTTTCAGAGGTCTTAATCCATAGATGGCCGGCTCTATTCCTTGGGGCCTGAAGTGAGGCAGGACATCATTATGGAAGTGTGTGACAGACAAAAGGAACTGGAGCATGTCCCCCAGGAAGGAGAGGGAGAGAGTGAAGAAAGGAGAAAGAGAGAGGGAAAGAGCTCCACTCATTCAGGACAAAATATATAACACACACCCCAGGAATCCACCTTCTCCAGCCACACCATACCTGTCTACAGTTACTGCCCAGTTAATGCCTACAAGAGGATTAGTGCACTGATAAGGTTAAGGCTTTCATATTCCAATCATTTCACCTCTAAACTTTCTTGCATTGTCTCACACATGACCATTTGGGGGACACCTCCTATCTAAACCCACAACACCTGAAATTCTCTCAAGCTCTCTTTCCTATTGTCTCTGTGTGAAGTACCTAGCACTTCTTTGGTGGCTGCAATCTCTTCAACAGTATATCTTCCCCAATTTTGTGTGGCACGTTTCTGGTCAAGTTTTAAAAATTACTTAACTATGTTTTCTGCTCTTGTTTCCCATATTAAATCTGGCTTCAAGCTGCCAACAATATTAATGTCACTGACTGAATGCTGTGCTCCCTTGAAATATTCTCTGCTAGATTAATTAGTTCATCACTTTTAAATTTAGCCTCACACAAAGTCTCAGGACATGGGAAAAACATAAACAATTTCTTTGCCAAGATATAACTCAAGTGGCTTCTAATTCCCAGTAGAATCCTTATTTCCTTCCGGAAACTCATGAGCACAGTCTAAATTTCTGTCAGCACTCTGGTCTTCTGAGCTCCCACCAGAATTGCTCATTTAGCTTCACTTACAATATTCTAACACTTTTTCCGTTTTCCTCTCTAAAGTGTTCCTCTGGCAATCCAGTTCCAAAGCTTCCTGAACCCCATAATCAGATTAGTCATATCAATGACCCCACTTCTTGATACCAATTTCTCTTTTCATCAGATTTTGCATGGCTGTGACCAAAATACCTGACAAGAACAATATACAGGATGAAAAGTTTATTTTGAGTCATCTTATCAGAGGTTCAGTCCATGGTAGGCTGACTCTATTGCTCTCGGCCCAAGCTGAGGCAAAATATTATGGTGGAAGGGCATGGTAGAAGGAAGCTGTTCCCTCATGGCAACAAGACAGCAGAGAGAGGAAAGAGAGCATGGGCTACAGGGAAGATGAACTCTTCAAGGCTGTAGATGTAGTATGTGGAACACTCTGTTTCTCACTCTTCTCTCTCTGATCTCCAGTCCAGAGGACATGCTCCTAGTGACCCACCTCCATTAGCCATGCCCCACAGTTAACAATCACTCAGTCCATTTAAGGTAGGATGGACTCATCAGGTTACAGCTCTCACAATCCAATCATTTCATCTGGGAACATTCCTGCATTAATAGAGCAGCTTTTTGAAGACACCTCTTATCTAAACCAGGACACTAACCCTTGAACTTGGCATCTAAATTGGGTCGCGGCCAGCCCTGTGGAACTAAATCTTAATCTGTGGGGTCTAGGCTAACTGCAGGTAGTAGTGTCAGAATTCCTTGGAATAGGAAACAAAGATATTTGGTGTCAGGAATATTTTATGTTGAGTGTGAGTATAAGGGTAAGAGGTTTGGTATTCCTAGTCTGCAAGATGCTGTTACAACCTGTAGATGTAAAGGGACCAAGGAAGGGGTCTGGAAGAAGCTGTGATCCTTGTAGAGAGGTACAGGCAGCTCTGAGTGGTCCCGAGGGAAGAAGATGAGGAAATAAATACCCTGACCTTCTTCCCTTCCTTCACTCTCATGGTGCTTCCCATTGACTGAACTCAGCAAAAAGTAGGAGTTTGTTAATCCTGTTCATGGAGGTCATCCTTTGGGGCACAGTGCAAGATGGAGAATAGGGAAGAATAGAGATGCCACCACATTTTCCTCTTAGATAGCTCCTTAGTGAACCTTAATGGTTTAAATGTGAGAGTACTTGTAGTTCATTCGAACATGGAGTTTACTTCACCTGAAAGGGCTTTTGTTCTCCATTTTCCTAAGTCACAACAACCTCCTTTTGACAAATCTATGTGCCATCTGGCTAATGACCTAGTTCCAGACTCAACGTGTTTGCTACCCTGGGAAGGTACGAACTGTTTGTCCCTATTCCTGAGAACAAGTGAAATCATATAGAATTAGGATCAGGTGCTTAAAGAAAGAGAAAAAAAAACATTAAAAGAGTGACTTAAATGTGGTAGAAGTTCATTCCTTACATATGTAAACTGGAACTACTCAGGAAAATCCACAAACTTTAGGAACCATCTACAGAAAAGGAATAAATCACCCTGCATATCAGAACCTGGATCCAAGTGGAGATCCTTTTACAAAGCTCATAATGGTTAGTTCACAATTTTAAGATGAAGAGACACAGTTTGTAGTTATGTCCAAAGCTGAATCATTAGATAATATTGTATTTAACCAAAAGAGGGATCCAGTCATGCCAAGTCTTTGAAAATGGCTCTACAAATAATTTGCTCTCCAATAAGGATAATCAGTTGTATCTTTCTTCAACTGCAAATAATTTTGAGAAACTGATATACAGGGATACAAAGAATTTTGCTAATGGTGGTAAATGTTTTCAAATACATGAAACCTGGAGAACTGAGTAAACAAGTCTCAGTTCTCCTGCCCTGGATTTTATCTGACTATATTGGCTACTCAATTCCAGCAAAAAGTGCTATTCAAAGGATAGAGAGGAGAGATAACCATATACATTCTTCTTTTTAATTCTTAAAAAGATTATTTTGTTGCAAGTTAAACTTCTTTGTAAAATTTGGATTATAGAATATCAACTTATAGGAACTTATTTTGCTTCCTAGTGTCTTCACAGGGCCCGTTGTGATGGCAGGGGAGCATTCAGAGCAAATATTGTGTATCTGCCCTTGGACGTGACTGAGGTTTTTCTGGGTCCTAAGTGTTTCCACTGTGGCTTTCCGAGTGTTCTCTTCCTGCCCTGGCTCTCTACTTTCCTGTCCACCCTAATTCCCACACATCTCATAGTAGGTAATATGCAAAGTTTTTAAAATTATTTTATTTTATGGAGAAAGAATCGAGTTTCTGGAAGAAAATAATTTGAACTATCAGGAGTGATGGACTGGTATTGAGATATGTTCACACTTGAACATTAGTTTTACTAGCTCATGAGAACTGAAGGAGGAAGAAGAAAGAAAGGAGGGAAAGAAAGATTGAAGGAACAAAGGAAGGGGAAATGGAGGAGAGATAAAGGAAAGGAAGAACATCTCTTCAAATCACGGGAGTGCTCATGAAAACTGGTTCTGAATCTGACATCTGAGATTCTATAACACAAGTATAACTTTAAAAAATTAGCTGCTCATGAAAACTGGTTCTGAATCTGACATCTGAGATTCTATAACACAAGTATAACTTTAAAAAATTAGCTGTAGATGGAAACAATGTCTTTATTTTTATTTGTTTTTATTTTTATTTTATTTTTTTAATGTGGTGCTGGGGATCGATCGAACCCAGTGCCTCATGCTCTACCACAGAACCACAACTCTGGCCCAACTTTTTAAAGACATTTTACAAACTGGTAAAGCAGTCATTATTTTTGGTGGTTTAATTCTTTCCTTAATTTGGTGTACAATGTTTGCATCCATTTTTTAAAAAAATTAAATACACATCTTACATCAGATCTTCAGTCAAGCAATCATTTCAAAGAAAAATATAATATTGCCTCATTATGTTTAGAAATATACTTGGTAGAATTCTGAGGAATTTTATTCAAATAGCAGAGACTTAACACATTATACCTGTCCATTAAGTCTGAAGAGACGAGATGGGAATAACATTATAATTACATTTTTTTTTTTTTTACTTCTTTTAGTGCCCTAAAAGGGAAACATCACTCTCTACTATGATTCATCCACTGTTCGCCAGCTGGTTTTCTAGAATGAAGTTTAAATTAGGCCTGACTATGCAGGAGTTGGCTACAGGTGTTCTGGAAAAGAAGTATTGATTTTGGTTTAAATGTTAACTACCAAATAAAAAGCTCCAGGTTTGCTTTCATATGTCTTGCTGAAAATCATCTAGAAGCTGTTTTATCTGTCCTTTAAAAAAATGTTTTAAAATTGGCTCTAAGGTTTCATCTTCCAGATGGGCAGCCTTAAGCAGGCCCTGCTGAGATGCCATATTAAAAGCTAAAGATGCCTTCCGTCTACACATGAATTCCCCAGGTTGAAGATAAATATTTAAAGAGTTGCTGGTGTGTCACGAAAACATAACTGCACCTTGTGTCTGTGTAGGATGGTTTATAAATAAATCTGTTTTTCACTTTCTCTAGTCTAGTCATTTTTATTTAAAGGGGCTGAGCCAGCTGTATTTTCGAGAACTCACCTGAACCTTGAGCCACAAAGCCGCATCACAGAGTGATCAGATGCTAGCAAGAACCAGTGGGTTCTGTGGAACCCACTAGCGCGATATGTACATTTGTTTTCAGTAGAAAACACAGGCATATGTGCCTCAATGACAAAACAAAACGACTTGATCAGCAGTAAGACTGTAACTGTATCCACTCATTCATATGCAAATATTGTTCTAGACCCTGCTAAGAACTGAGACTACAAAAATGATAATGGCAATCATGATTATAATATTTATATCAACAACTATGATAGGAACCACTTTCATTCATCACACATCACTATCTGGTAGGCAAGGCATTATATATTACTTATTTATCTCTAAATTCTTTGAAGGATATAACCCCAGTTTTATAGATATAGAATCTTAAGACAAAAGATCATGACTTTTTATTGTCACACAATGGTACACCACAGATTTAAGATCAGATCTCCAAACTGGGACTTACTATATATTTCTGTTCACTTTAAACAAGTCAATTAGGTTTGCTATAAGGAGACACCTGTGTTTGAGAAGGCTAGACACCACATTGGATAGTGATAGACTGACCCAAAGAAGTTCTATTATATAGGGAAAGAATGACTACCAGGAAAAAAAAATAGGAAGAAATAGAAGAAGGAGAGCCAGGATGCTGGTTCAACTTCAAGTGCATAATGTGCACTACAGAGGAACATAATTCTAGTATTTCATGATATTTTCTTAAAGGTTTTGGGCACTAAGATTAACAAGACTTCCTTTACCAAAGTTATTCATGGCAGGAATATTTCTTGCCACTTATTGACTGCTAACTCTGAATTAGGAACTGGGCCAAGTGCTGTACTCCACTCAATTCAAATTTGCCAAAGCAACTCTGAAATAAATATACTTGCTCTTGTTCACTGACTCTCCATGAGATGAAGTGGCTTCCTTAAGTTCATGTAGTTCATATATGCAGAACTTGGATTTGAATCATCAGTGTTCTTTACCATGACTTCTACAGATTCCTACATTGCTGCATAATGAAGACAAAAAAATTTAAATTGGTACAGAAATATGTTCTATTCTTGATTTCCTCTCCATTCCCCTGAGATCACAACTCTAGTATTTTAGATAGGAATCAAACAGAAAAGTTGTGTTCAGTAAATGAATGTAGCGTGAGATAATATTTTCTTATTAGTCTAACTCTCAACACTCCAAACTCCACGTGTTTTGTTCTCTTTTGTGTTACAGAATGGTGGCAACATTTTAGGGTGTATGAGAGTACATCTAGAATCTAATACCCACATTGCAAAGGAGACACCATATTATATATTTTTTTTAATTGAAGAAGCAAATTTCTGTAGTTGTTAAACAGAACTGAAAATCTAAAGGCAATATTTTGCCCATAATTAAGCTAATTAAACAACTAATATTTACTGGGCAATTACTGCATGACAGGCATTCAGATATTTTATTTGATCCTGATGGAAAGATCATAAAGAAATAATATCTGCCAATGATAATAAATGCTTTTAATCATCTACTTACCATGTGCTCACAAAACTCATAATCTAGGGGAGCTTAATGTAGTTAAGTATTTAGGTGTGAAGAATTAAATAATTTATGAAAAAAGTCACAAAAAGAAAGTCATTTTGCAGGATTTAGACCATATCTAAAAGCCTTCAAAGAAATAATTCACTTGAGAGTAGCATTAGAGTCAGTGATAGGATTAAGCTTCATATTGAATGATGAATGTGATTCAGAAGCACAATGGCTTTTCTGTTTTAGAAAGTAGGGAAACCTACCATTGTTTCAAATATTGTTATGATACAAATGTGGTTGGTCTACACCAAAGTTCATACTGTCTTCTTCCTTAATGTGTCAGTATTGGAGGATTGGACTTGGTGGGAGGTGTTTGAGTCCTGGGGGTGTAGACTTCATGAATAGATTATTGCTGTCCTATAGGTGTGTGTTCTCACTCCTATGAGATAGGACTAGTTATGCCAGGGGCAGCTTGTTATACAGCAAAGTTATCCTTCATGTTCTCTCCTTTTGCAACACAGGCACTTACCTTTTGCTTCTCTCTTCTAGAATCCAAACAGCTCATGGCCCTTACCAGATGCAGCTGTCTGATCTTGGACTTCCCTGCCTCCAGAACTGCAACTCCAAACAATTTTCTTTATAAATCATTCAGTCTCAAGCATTCTGTTATAGTAACAGAAAATAGACTAATAGGTATCTGTTAAACTGATTAGAGTGCTTTACAACATTAAAAGTTAATGATTATAAAGTTATTTATTTGTAATCATTGTTTTTTCAGCAAGTAGGTAAGAAGTAGGGACCATTTGAAGATTATGCCACAAAAGCTTTCTTTTTCTAAAATCCCCTTCTAAAACATTTTTTTCCATTAACTTTTTGGCACAGCAGTGTGAGTTAACGTCGTATTTACCTTTCTCTAATTTTTCATCACTTTTATTACAGTGGAATATCACTAAGAGTGTCTAATTTTGTGTGGAGTTTCAAAGTCCTTTGAGAGAATATTCAAGTGCAAAAAGAATGGCAATGCACAAATGGCAACATGGATCAATCACATACCCTGTTGCATCCTTGTTTCACATACTTATATCTTCACTGAAGAAAAAACAAAAGATCACACACAAAATTCTACTGTTGAATATAAAAAAATACAACTATGTTTTATTACAAGCATAGAAACACACTAATACATACTATATATATATTATATATATATAACTTCCTTTTTAATTTAGCAATATTTTCTAACATTTGTTTAATTTCAGTGAATATAAAGTACATTTTCTATGCTCATCGTATTCTATTGCATCACATGATAGTAACCCATGCATGTTTCCATGTTTTCGGATATTGGTTTTCTTTTTTAAGATTATAAATAGTATGGGAGGGAAAGTTGAGGTTCTAGGGAAATAAATGCATTAAAATAGTTATGTGCATGTATGAATACATACCAACAAACCCCACTAATATGTATGATAAAAATGCATCAATTATAAAAAAGATTATAAGTAATGTGGCGAAAAATGTTTATATAAATATTATTATATATGTGTTTATGTATAAGTGTTCTAATTCAGAGTAATGCAGACTACCAAAATGTCTACAAGAAAGATGGTTGCAATTGACATCTCTTCCAATATAAAAGTAAGTGTTCACTTTCCCACGTCCTGCTAAGACCGGGTATTCCCATAGTTTAGAAACTATTTCCAAACTGAGAAATGAAATTTAATGTGTTTTTGTTTTAAATTTCCATTTTTTATTTTATAATGAACTTGAACACAGTAGATATTTATAACTACCATTATATATTTGTTCACTGTCTTTTTTTTTTTTGCAAAGTATAGCATTTGCTATATGAGTTGAAAAACACATTTTAGTTTACCATATATAGTTGTTTATGGTAGTTTTTATTTCAAGAAAATATTTTCATTTATTCAACTAAATATTTCATTTATTCAACTAAATTTATATTTATAATGGATAAAATTTCATCTCAGTCTTCTTAAACTTAAGTTCAAAACTCCTTGAAATGTTTTCTTAGATTATTTTCTGCTATAAATACCTAGAGCATTAAAAGGTCTTGCTAGTGTTTCTCAATATTTTTTATGCTTAGTCATAATGACTACCAAAACAATTTTAGAACAGGAAGTTGAAACTTCAGGGGTGGATGAAATAAAATCTAGTTTTAACATCTGATTTTATTAACTTGGTGCCCTCACTTCAAGGGAGGCCTGGTTAATCATTCTACTCCTTTATACTTCCAAACTTATATCTCCTCTTTGCTAGCTGAAATCATATTATTATATAATATTATGGCTTTAAAAAACTTTAGGGAGTCACTTCATCCCCTTCATTTCTTAAATGACAGTAACAACTTGCATAACATGGGTATTTTGATTCAAATTATTCTGTAATAAGACTAAGCACTATATCTTATGATTTTATACTACATTATAAATTTTTATAGTACTTTATTATACATTATCTCTTCTGTGCATTAACAGCAGAGATATTTACTAACTTCAATTTCATCAGATTATTTGGTTTTTAAAGTTCCATGGGGCAACCTAGACATTGAGGAATAATTCTAGAAAATACATTTTCCTTTGTTGAGACCAATTATTCTATCTCCACTCTCAGCCTAGGAATCCAGATTTGAATTTACAGTGCCTAGGAAGAAGATCCTCTGTGGGAAAAAAAATGTGGGAATTAAATTCACATTTTTAAAGCAATTCTTCATTATAGATAGGAATATTATAAAATTATCTTCATTTCCAAAACTCTGTGAACAGCGCTAGGACACATCATGATCCATGTGATTCAAGATATGTCATAGGAAAGGAGACCAAAACATAGCTGGTGAAGGTGAGGAAAGTAAGAGACAGGTGCTCAGTACAGGAGGGCAGTTCAAACTGAATAGGAGTTGACATAGTCAAAGGTATCCAAAAGCAAAATAGGCAGGTAGTTCTATGATAAAGCATTGTGATCACTAGGACTGAACTTCTAGTTCTAACCACCTAATCCTTAAAACACTCAAGGTCTAATTGACATGGCAGCCCCAGGGGTTTTCTTGGGGACCAACATTACTCTCAGTCCAGTAACTTGGATACCAAAGAGCTAACCCTGCTCTCATTTGATAGCTATTGCAAGATTTTTGGTGTCAGAAAAACTCAGGGTTAAATATCAGATTCAACACTATGTGACTTTGGGCAATTTTGGCTATGTCCTTCAGGCCTCCATATGTTTGTAAACTAGAGATGAAGACCATTCCACATCATTGGGCTTACATGAAATAAATAGGTATACTAATACTTTAATGTGTGAGAGTGTGTGTATGTGCATGTGTATATGTACATATATGTGCTTATGTATATATATAAACACATGACTATATATATAGTCAAAGACACATATATACTTTAATTTTGTACATAGCATATAATAAATGTCTAATAAATAGTGAGATTAGTGATCTATAACCTTTTTTTTCAGGGAAAAAGAAGCAAATAGCAAATGCATTTTAATTCAATATTTTAAAAATACACTGTGGCAATTTATAGATTTCTATTATACTAATAAATTCTAATAAGTCAAGCAAACAATATGACCAAAAATTCATTCAAAAATGCAAAGCAGTATGCTTTGTTTAGAAGTGATTCATTTTAATGGATAGTTTACTGCCGGGTTTCTGTTCTGTTCGCAACTAAAAGCTCAGGGGTCACTCCAGGTAAGCTGGGCTCACTGGGCTGTGCAAAATAACCACACAAGAGACACAAATACCTTTTTCTTTGGGGTCGCTGTGATGGTTCCTCTGACCTTAAGGGTCCGCAGGAAGAGACAGAGAGAGAGCACGTGCTGACCCCTTTTATTGAGGAGAAGCTATTCAAATGAGGCAAGGGGTCAGGTTTCAGGGCGCTGAGTCTAACTTCATGATGTCCACTGTCAGCAGGTTGACGGACACCTGGGCAGGCCACACCCAAGGGCACAGTAAGAGGAGGGGACACACACAAGGCACTTCCATGGAAGATTCTATCCTAAACAGGGCAAGGGGTTATATTACAAAGGAACAGGTGAGCATAGCTCCACCCATGGGGCTGTAGGAAGACATGTCCAGGCCCAAAGACAGTCACTCGAACCCTAGAAGAGTGGGGCAGTCTAGCATGGGTGCCTGATGCCACGTCGCCCAGCAGGAGATTTAACTCAGTCATGTATGAGGTTGGTCTCCCACAGTTTGCTTTTAAAAAAATGGTTGTTTACAATCATCTATATCATATATATATATATATATATATACATATATATACACATATATACATACATACTATACAATCAACTATAGAACTTAGTTATGTCTAAGTTCTGTCCAGCTTATGGAGGCTGGAGTCGTAGCTTAGTGGTAGAGCGCTTGCCTCATGCATGAGGTACTGGGTTGGATTCCTAGCACCACATAAAAATAAAAAAATAAAATAAAGGTCCATCAACAACTAAAAAAATTTTTTTGGAAAAAGAAAGTGTTTTTAGAGAATTCAATTTAATCATCTTGTGCTTTTCTTCAGTGATTTTCTTCAAAGAGTGGTAGAAATTCTCCTTGATAGACAGAATGCAGTAAACTGTTCTTGACTCTAAGGAAGCCTAACTTGTAAAGCAAGTCTAATTTGGAAAGTAATGATGTGATAATAACTAACAACAGTGCTGAATGTTATTAAAAACTGACAACTTTAGGTATTTTTTGGTTTCCTTTAATTTAGGCTCATTCAAAATTTCTTCATAGTCTGCACTCATCCCTTTGCCCAGTGATCAATTGTGACCCTTTGATGTGAATTCTGAATTCTGAATTTCAAGGCAGTCTTTTTTAAAGTGTTCCACAGAACCACAAAGTTTGCAATCACCACCTTTAGCATAGAGGCCTTTGGGATTATCGGGACATGATCAGGACAGATTCCCCCTGCCTTTTATCCCAAATGGGCTCATAGAGTTTCCTGGATGTAGGGCCAAACTTGCATCACTGGGAACCAAAGTTACCTCTGATTTTTAACTCACCTCCACCAACAGAATTCAATTTCTAGCTGCATAAACATCTCTTCTTTTGACATATCCTAATCAACTTCTGTTTTGTATAACATTTAGATCTGAGAAACATGCACTTTCCACAGTAGTCAAAAAATTTCCATTGCATGAATAACTTCAATTTCACATTTCAGATGATATTGTTTCTTTAATACTTGAAAAAATCTATTTTTTAATACTCCAAAGGGTAATAATGGGGCTGGGGCTGGGGCTCAGTGCTACAGTGCTTGCCTGGCATGTGTGAGGCACTGGATTCAATCCTCAGCACCACATAATAATAAATAAATAAAATAAAGTTATTGTGTCCGTCTACAACACACACACACACACACACACACACACACACACACATATTTTAAGAAAGAGTAATAATATTCTAATCCAAAGTGTGTCCTGAAAGACCCATAAGAAAGGTACTGATACTACAAATTTGTAAAACATTGTACTATATTCATCCCCTGAGGAATCATCTGGCACAATAACATATCAAAGTTTCTGATGAGTACTTCAATTTAAAAACCTCTTAAATTTAAGTTTGCTAAAATTTAAATCAATAGAATCATTTGAAACTAAATTGACCAAGAATAAATTATGTTTGTGTTTTATATGTCTATAGCAACTGTAACTTTCCATGGAACATACTTTGTATAACACCATTCTAACTAAAGAAGTATGTTGCGGCTGGGGTTGTAGCTCAGTAGCAGTGCACTTGCCTCCCATATGTGAGGCACTAGGTTTGATTCTTAGTACCACCTACAAACTAATAAATAAATACAATAAAGGTGTTGTGTCCATCTACAACTAAAAAATAAAATTTTAAAAAGTAAGTCTGTAGTCAGGTTTTACATGAAATATGTAATAAACAGGTTTTTGCATCTCAGAAATAAAGTTCTTAGATCTAAATTAATCCTTATCTCAATGTTCAAATACACAGATTTTCAATTGTGAAAACAACTTTTCCTAGACATCTGGATATGTATGAATATTTTTCTTTAATGAGAAGAACTGAGAAGTTTTATAAGGTATAGAAATCATGTCCCATAACATATGCTTGTGGAAATTTGGACTGGGGCTGAGATTCTTAGCGCACAAAAGGAGGATAATAAGTTGGGTAAGATATTATTGATTGTATAATTGTATGTGAAATGAATCCATGTTATAAAAAATGTAAGTAGATCCCACAGAGCAAGAACATTCAGCTCAACATAACAACACTTAATAACAACTAGAGTGTTCAATTTTGTTATGACCTGTTTCAAGTGATGAGCTAAGGAGGCAAAGTTGATACCTATCTTTAAAAATCACATTTTGTAAGAATAAAAAAAAAATAGAGAGATAGGGGTTTAGTTTCATTTTGCTGCATATGGATTTCCAGTTTTCCCAGCACCATTTGTTCAACAGGCCATCTTTTCCCCAATGTGTGTTTTTGGTGCCTTTGTCTCAAAGACCTGGGAATTATACCAGAGAACTTACATCTAATAGAAAGAAAAGTAGATCCAAATCACCATGTCATATTAAATCCCAACTTTCTTAAGAAGACTGTTAAAGCTCAAGAAATAAAATCAAGAATCAATAAATGGGAATGAATTTAAACTAAAAAGATTCTTCTCAGAAAAACAAAAGAAAAGAAAAAGAAAGAAAGAAAAAAGAACAATCAATAAGGTGAACAGAGAGGCTACATTTTGGGGAGCAAATTTTTGCCACATGCACATCAGATAGAGCACTAATCTCGAGTATGTATAAAGAACTCAAAAACTTAACATCAAAAAAAAAACTCAATTAATAAATGGGCTAAGAAGCTGAACCGACACTTCTCAGAAGATAAACAATCAACAAATATATGAAAAAATGTTCAACATCTCTAGTAATTAAAGAAATGCATTTCTTTAATTACTAGAGATGTTGAACATTTTTTGTATTCTTACAAATTACTCTAAGATTTAATATCACTCCAGTCAGAATGTCAATTATCAAGAATACTAATAACAATAAGTAGCACACCAGCCCACACAGGATCCAGGATCTCAGTAGGCCCCGTTTACCCCCCACCCCACCAGGGCAGACACTGCCAGAGCCTAGTCTTTGGTGCAGAACCACCACCCCTTCCTACTAACAGACTTCCGCGGGAGGTAGAGCCCAGCGGCCCAGATCCACCCACTCCAACTTACTCAGGTCCCAGACCCAGGATGAAGTAGCATCCATTGAGGGACACGAGCAGAGTCTGGAAGCCCAACATCAAGGTGAGGTACAGACAATCTGCACAGGAACTACAAGAACATAGAGAAGAAAGTGTAATATCTCAGATCCACACTGTAAGAAAGGAAGACACATAGACAACATGAAAAAACAAGGAAAGAAAGTAACCCAAACAAACCAGAACACTATCATAACAAAACCCATGGACAGTGAGGTTGATGAAATGTCAGAGAAGGAATTCAGAAGGTTCATAATTAAAATGATCTGTGAACAAGTACAAGCAAAATTGATCACTCCAACAATGAGATAAGAGAGCAAATACAGGTAGCAAAAGATTACTTTAAGAGACAGATAGAGACCCTGTAAAAAGCCAGTCAGAAATCCTTGAAATGAAGGATACAATAAATCAAATAAAAAACTCAATAGAAAGCAAAACCAACAGACTAGATCACTTGGAAGAAAGAACATCAGACAATGAAGACAAAGTATACAATCTGGAAAATAAAGTTTAACACACAGTGAAGAAAGTTAGAAACCATGATCAGAACATCCAAGAATTATGGCACAGCATCAAAAGACCAAATCTAAGAGTTTTTGGGATAGAGGAAGGCACAGAGTTTCAAACCAAAGGAATGCACAATCTCTTCAATGAGATAATATCAGAAAATTTCCCAAGCATCAAGAATGAATTGGAAAATCAAATTCAAGAGGCTTACAGGACATCAAATGTACAAAATTACAACAGATCTACACCAAGGCACATTATAATGAAAATGCCTAGCATACAGAATAAGGATAGAATCTTAAAAGCCACAAGAGAGAGGAATCAGATCACATATAGGAGGAGACCAATTCGTATCTCAGCAAATTTTTCAACCCAGACCCTCAAAACCAGGAGATCATGGAATAACATACCAAGCTCTTAAATAAAATGGATGCCAACCAAGAATCTTATATCCAGAAAAACTAAGCTTTAGATTTGATGATGAAATAAAAATCTTCCATGATAAACAAAAGTTAAAAGAATTTACAACTAGAAAGCCTACACTACAGAACATCCTCAGCAAAATATTCCAAAAAGAAGAAATGAAAAACAATGATGCAAATCCGTAGAGTGAGGAATTACACTAAAGCAAAATCTAATCAGATGAAAAATCAACTCACATTAAGTACCAAAAATAAACAAAAGTGGTGGGAATACAAATGATGTCTCAATAATAACCTTGGATGTTAATGGCCTAAACTCACCAATCAAAGACATAGACTAGCAGATTGGATTTAAAAAAAAAAAAGGAGAAAAACTAACAATATGCTGCCTCCAAGAGACACATCTAATAGAAAAAGACATCCACAGACTGAAGGTGAAGGGTTGGGAAAAATCATACAACTCACTTGGACTGTGGAAGCAAGCAGGGGTTTCCGTCATCATATCAAATAAACTAGACTTCAAATTAAAGTCAGTCAAAAAGGATAAAGAAGGACACTCAAGGGAACTATACACTAAATAAGACTTAACAATTATAAATATATATGCCCCAAATAATGGAGAAGCTGTGTTTATCAAACAAACTCTTCTCAAGTTCAAGAGTCAAATAGACCACAGCACAATAATTTTGGGTGACTTTAACACACCTCTTTCATCACTAGATAGATCTTCCAAACAAAAACTGAACAAAACTATAGAATTCAATAATGCAATCAATAACTTAAACTTAACTGACATATTTAGAATATTCCAACTTTCAATGAGAGAATATACTTTCTTCTCAGCAGCACATGGATCCTTCTCTAAAATAAATCATATACTATGCCACAAAGCACCTCTTAGCAAATATAAAAAAGTAGAGATACTACCCTACATTATATCAGATCATAAAGGAATGAAATTAGAAATCAATGATAAACTAATAAATAAAAATCCACTTCAACACCTAGAGACTAAATACTATGCTACTGAATGAACAATGGGTTACAGAAGACATCAAGGAGGAGATTTAAAAGTTTTTAGAGTGAATGAGAACACAGATATATCATATTGAAATCTCTGGGACACTATGAAAGCAGTTCTAAGAGGAAAGTTCATTGCATGGAGTTCATTCCTTAAAAGAAGAAAAAGTCAACAAATAAATGACTTAACACTATATCTCAAAACCCTAGAAAAAGAACAAATCAACACCAAAAGCAGTAAAAGACAGGAAATAATTAAAATCAGAGCCGAAATCAATAAAATCAAAACAAGAGAAACAATTGAAAAAATTGACAGAACAAAAAGTTGGTTCTTTGAAAAAATAAATAAAATTGACAGACCCTTAGCCATGCTAACAGAGAAGTGGAGAGAAAACTCAAATCACTAACATATGTGATGAAAAAGGAAATATCATAACAGACACTACAGAATACAGAAGATAATTAGAAATTCTTTTGAAAACCTGTACTCCAATAAAATAGAAAATATAGAAAATTTCTAGAGTCATATAATTTGTCCAAATTGAATCAGGGTGATATACACAATTTAAACATATCAATTTCAAGTGTTGAAATAGCAGATATCATCAAAAGTCTACCAACCAAGAAATGTCCAGGACTGGACGGATACACAGTCGAGTTCTACACGACCTTTAAAGAAGAACTAATACCAATACTCTCCAATTTATTTCAGGAAATAGAAGAAGAGGCAGCACTTCCAAACTCATTCTATGAGGCCAATATCACTCTAATTCCAAACCCAGACAAAGACACATCAAAAAAAGAAAACTTCACACCAATATCTCTAATGAACATAGATGCAAAAATTCTCAATAAAATTCTGGAAAAACAAATACAAAAATATATCAAAAAGATCATGTACCATGATAAAGTAGGATTCATCCCAAGGATGCAAGGTTGGTTCAACATATGGAAATCAATAAATGTAATTCATCATATCAGTAGAATTAAAGAATCGTATGATCATCTCAATGGATGCAGAAAAAGCATTTGACAAAATACAGCACCCCTTTATGTTCAAAACACTATGAAAACTAGGGATAACAGGAACATATCTCAACATCATAAAGGCTATGTATGCTAAGCCCAGGCCAACATCATTCTAAATGGAGAAAAACTGAAGGCATTCCCTCTAAAAGCTGGAACAAGACAGAGATGCCCTCTTTCACCACTTCTATTCAACATAGTTCTTGAAACACTGGCCAGGGCAATTAGACAGATGAAAGAAATTAAAGGGATATATATATATCCCTTTAATTATTTAAATTTGAGTATATATATATATATATATATATATATATATATATGAAAAGAAGAACTCAAATTTGCACTATTTGCTGATGATATGATTTGATACCTGGAAGATCCTAAAAATTCCACCAGAAAACTTGTAGAACTAGTAAATGAATTCAGCAAAATAGCAGGATATAAAATCAACATCCATAAATCAAAGGTGTTTCTGTATATAGGTGACAAATCCTCAAAAAGGAAAATGAGGAAAACTACCCCATTCACAATAGCCTCAAAAAATAAAATAAAATACTTGGGAATAAACTTAACAAAAGAGGTGAAAGATGTATATAATGAAAATTACAGAACCCTAATAAAAGAGAAATCAAAAAAGACCTCAGAAGATGGAAAGATCTACCTTGCTCTTGGATAAGCAGAATTAATATCATCAAAATGACCATACTTCCAAAAGCACTATACAGATTTAATGCAATTCTGATCAAAATTCCAATGACATCCTCATAGAAATAGAAAAAGCAATCATGAAATTCAGCTGGAAAAATAAGAGACCCAGAATAGCTAAAGCAATCCTTAGCAGCAAGAGTGAAGCAGGTGGCATCACTACATCAGTCCTTAAACTAAAGATCAATAGTAACAAAAACAGCATGGTATTGGCACCAAAACAGACTGGTAGACCAATGGTACAGAATAGAGGACACAGAGACTAACCCACAAAACTACAATTATCTTTTTTTAGACAAAGGTGCCAAGAAAAGATAGCCTCTTCAACAAATGGTGCTGGGAAAACTGGAAAGCCATATGCAACATAATGAAATTCAAGCCCTATCTCTCACCATAAACAAAACTCAACTCAAAATGGATCAAGGACTTAAAAATACAACCATAAACTGTGTTTAATAGAAGATAAAGTAGAGACTAATCTCCATCCTGTGGGATTAGGCCCCAACTTCCTTAATAAGATTCCTGTGGCACAAGAATTAAAATCAAGAATCAATAAATGGGAAGGACTCAAACTAAGAAAGCTTCTTTTCAGCAAAAGAAACAATCTGTGAGGTGAACAGAGAGCCTACATCTTGGGAGTAAATCATTACCTCTCACACATCAGATAGAGCACTAATCACTAGGGTATATAAAGAGCTCAAAAAGCTAAACACACAAAAAAACAAATAACCCAATCAATAAATGGGCCAAGTACCTGAAGAGACACTTCTCAGAAGATGATGTACAATCAGTCAACAAATACATGAGAAAATGTTCATCATTACTAGCCATTAGAGAACTGCAAATCAAAACCACTCTAAGATTCATCTCACTCCAGTCAGAATGGCAGCTATTATGCATACAAACAACAATAAGTGTTGGCGAGGACGTGGGGAAAAAGGTATACTCATACACTGCTGGTGGGACTGCAAATTGGTGCAGCCAATATGGAAAGCAGTATGGAGATTCCATAGAACATGAAGCCACCTTTTGACCCAGGCATCCCACTCCTTGGTCTATACCCAAAGGATTTAAAAATAGCATTCTACAGTGATGCAGCAACATCAGTGTTCATAGCAGTACAATTCACAATATCCAAACTGTGGAACCAACATAGATGCCCTTCAGTAGATGAATGGATAATGAATCTGTTGTATATATACACAATGGACTACTACTCAGCAATAAAGGAGAATAAAATTATGGCATTTTCAGGTAAATGGATGGAGTTAGAAAATATCATGCTCAGCAAAGTAAGCCAATCCCAAAAAACCAAAGGAGGAATGTTTTCTCTGATAAGTGGATGTTCATCCATATTGGCGGGGGCATAGGATGAATGGAGGAACTTTGGATGGGGCAAAGATGAGGTAGGGAGAGGAATGGGGGTAAATAGATGGTGGAATGAGAACATCATTATCCTTGATACATGTATGATTGCATGAATAGTGTGACCTTACTTTGGGTACAACCAGAAAAGTCAAAAATTGTGCTCCATTTTTGTACAATGAATCAAAGAGCATTCTGCTGTCATGTATAACTGATTAGAATAAATAAATAAATACAACCAAATAAATCTTTTTCTTGAAAGACTTCTTGCAAAAGTGTGAATTAAGTAATTGAATATTAAATACAGAAAATTAAATAATTAAATGTGAAATACAGTATAAGTGTTAAAGGTTGTCTTACTATATGCTAGTCCTCAAACAATTCTACATAGATTGGAAATATAATAGGAGCTAATATGTATCCTTCTAAATTTATTAGTATTGGAATTATTCATAGTAGTTCATTGGCTATAAAATCATAATTTTCATCCTAAAATTATCTGTTTGGTATATTTTCTCTTACCATTCATAAAGGTCAACCTATTTCCTGATTTATTTTACTATTGGAAAGTTCATAAAATGGTTTTTGTAAATAATTAACAATGTTTACAACCATAAATTATTCCATTTTTACTATTACAATAATAAACATTTATACTTCAAATTAACTTATAACTTTTATCAGAAAAAGATTTTTACCCCAAGCTACTTATATTTAAAAATAAAACCAATGATAAAATCAATATTTGGGTCATTGAGGCAATTCTTTTACAGGTGTTTTCTAAACTCTGTTCTAAGTAATTACTTTTTAACTCTTGTTTTTTGTTTGACCAGAGAATAATAATAATAATAACAATAATAATAATGATGATGATGATGATGTTATATTCACCCTGATTTTTGACCTGGATTTATTTAAATGCCACACTGATATGTCTCAGTATTGTGGCTAGGTTAGTGAGTCATTGTGCCTTATGCATAACAACTTGATTTTAGAAATCTCAATACAGAGTGTGAATGGGAAAACCTCATTCAATTGTATGTTGTTGTGGACATCTCTGGTGCAAATGCATCTTAAATCTTGTATTTATGCTTTATATCTCTCCAGCTGACCTAGTTGATTCACATAGGCACATGTGAACTCTGCCAGAATGTGAAGATGACAACTCCAAAAGAGTCTATGTTTAAAGAACATTAAGTTTTGACATCAAACTAGCTGAAGAGTCTAAATATCATCTAGTCTGAATTTATGCTCAGATTTACATTTATTTGACCAAGATTGGGCTTTTTCTGTATTGTCCAAAGAACTTTCTGCCTGTTTTGATGCATTGCTTAGTTGCAGAAATAAAGTGCAGTGTGACTTACCTGTTTCTTTCTTTCTTTCTTTTTTCTATATAAACTCTATTGTGTACATTTAAGACATACAACATGATATTATGGGATACACAGATGGTAAAAGAAGATTTTTATGGGGAAGCAAATTAACAGATTCATCATCTCACATAATTATCCATTAGTTCTGTGTTTGTGGCAAGAGTAGCTAAAATCTACTCATTGGGAATCCTAAATATAATGCAATTGTATAATCCTTACACTATACATTAAATTTCTGGACTTGTTCATTTTATCCATCTGTTACTTTGTATCTTCTGACCTATATCTGCACATTGCCCAATCACCTACCCCTGGTAACCATTATTCTCTCTCTCTCTCTTCTCTCATTATATATAAATATGCATATATATGTATTTATACTTATATATACATATATATAAATACATACATATATATAAGATTTTATATATTATATATATATAATTTATATATATATATATATATTAGATTCCACATGTAAATGTGACTACACAATATTTTTCTTTTTCTGTCTGGATTATTTCATATAACTCTTTTAGGCTCATCCACATTGTACCAAAAGGCAAGATCATCTCATTCTTCTTTGAGGGCTGAGAGTTGAATAATATTCCACTATGTATGCATGTGTCTCTGTGTGTGTGTGATCATTTCTTCATCTATTTGTCTGTTTACAAACACTAGATTGTTTCCACATCTTGCCTGTTGTGAATAATGCTCAATCAACATGGGACAAGTATTTTTTTGAGATGGTGATTTCACTTCTTTTTGGATATATACTCAGAATGATGTTACCTGGGTCATATGGAAGTTCTATCATGTGGAAGTTGGATCTTGTTTTTTCTTTTGTAATTCATCCAGCTACTCTCTTTTGATTGGAAAATTTAATCCATTTATATGCAAGATTATTATTGATAGCTAAGGACTTATGCTATGTTGTATACTAAGCCATTTTGTTATTTGTTTTCTGTTCATTTTTTAGTTTCTTTCTTCCTCTCTTGTTGACCTTTGTGATTTGATAATTTTCTATGTGGTTAAACTTTCTCTTTATCATTTGTATATATGCTGTAATTTTCTTTTGCTTTGTAGTTACTGTGAGGCTTACATAAAACATTTTAGTCAACTATTTAAACTGGTAACAACATAATTTCTGCCACATATAAAATTCTAAACACTTTGTCCTCCCACAATATATGTCTCTGATGTCACAATTTACATCTGGGCATTGTGTGTTTCTTAACAACTTATCATAGCTCTTGTCATTTTTTACTATTTTGATTTTTAACCCATATATTAGAGACAGGTTTTATTTACCCACAACCATTATAGTACCACAGTGTGTGATTACCTACATTGGTAAGTTTTATACTTTCATATGTATTCATGATAGTAATTGTTATCTTCATTTCTGTTTGAAGATCTTTAAGCTTTTCTCATAAGGCAGATCTTCAACTTTTGCTCGTCTGGGAGACTTCATTCTTCATTGCTGAAGAAAAACTTTAGATGTCTTTAATTAAATATTTAGTAAGAACTGTGGTCCCCATCTTTCAAGCCCTTGCCTAACCCAGCACAACTATAAGATCAATCAGAAGGGACAGGAATAATAATACTATGGGAAGTGTTCCCAAAAGTAGATGTACAAGGATTATGTAAAGCAATAAGTGGAAGCTCATTGCTACATTATATTAGAAAGATTCATTATCACAAATGCTGAGAGTCATAGCTGAGTCGGAATGGCCCCTGGCATTTTGCCAGTAGTATTGATTGACTAGGCATTACTATCCGCCTCTGCCGCTACTTTGCAGTTCTCATGCTACTTTGGAGTTCTCATGGGGATTCCCGGGGATTCCCGGAGAGTTCCCATTGGTTGGGGAAGTGCAGGAGGAGGGATTTCCAGAGGATATTTCCGGCTGCTGGTTCCTGGAGGAGTTCCCGGGAGCGTGTGTGGAGTGTGCTGGTGGAGTTCAGAAATAAAGTTTGTTCCTGCTTCAGTGGCTCGTGATTTGTGCCCAGCCAGACTGCGGCACACAAAAATCTGTTCCGCAACACGACTCTCCTGAAAGAGTTTATATATTCCAAATATTTTTAGCTTTGAAAGTATAATAACTAATTTAACATAAGTATCTAAATATTTATTAATTTTACTCAGGGCTGGGGATGTGGCTCAAGTGGTAGCGCGCTCGCCTGGCATGCGTGCGGCCCAGTTTGGATCCTCAGCACCACATACCAACAAAGATGTTGTGTCCGCCAAGAACTAAAAAATAAATATTATAAATTCTCTCTCTCTCTCTCTCTTTAAAAAAAAAATTTACTTAAAGTTATATTTATATAACTCTTATATTTTTCCAAACAAAAGCCAAATAAAGGGATGGGGTTGTAGCTCAGTGGCAGGGTGCTTGCCTGGCATGCGTGAGGCACTGGGTTCGATTTCCAGCACCACATAAAAAAATATATATATATATATACAAATAAATAAAAGTATTAAACAAAAACAAACAAAAACCCCCCACATTAACCAGAATTTCATAGAACCCAATTTCCCAATGGACAATAAAAACTGTTGTTCATGATATTATTGGTTTCATTTTTTATACCTTTATTTAGTGACAGAATTTCAGAAGTATCTATTTTTTTAGAAAAATATCAATTTGTAGAAATATTGATAATTATGCAGAACTAAAAGGATCCCAAACCAAATATTAATAAACAAATACATAATTTAAATAAATATTATTGATATTTTTGAGTAACATCACTATATATTTAAGGAAACCTTGCTTAGAGATTTTTTTTCTTCATATTGCAGTTTTGACACAAGAATACTTACATATTCAAGAAATGGTATGCACTTTCTATTTGTTTTGTTTAAATTGAATTTATTTTTTTTATTTAGAAATATTAAACAGAAACCAGGCTGTGATATAACTTGGAAATACTCTTGGAAAATTGTGTTCTTGAGGCAAAAAATGTTGTAATGCACAAGCTGTAAAAAAAACCACAATTATATATATTTCCACCTCCCTCAAGTAATCAGTATATGGCCTTAGGCAACGTATTCTTCACATCTGATATTTAAGATAGATATAACAACATGCCAATTCATAATTGGAAACAATGTATTAAGTATCAAAAAACCTAGAATAGGAGAATACATCATAGATGTTTTAAAAACATTAGTTCTCATATTATTATGTGTCTAAATTCTTGTGTGTCGGGTGTGAGCATGTACAGTTAATATGACCATTAAGTTTGTAATAGTGTAGAATATTAAGTTATAACAATATCACTTCTCCTATGAAGAGAAGGAGGAAGGCAAAAAGGTGTGGTGAGTGGAGACTACATAGAAGTAGCCATTTGTTCGTTACTTTTTTGAATAATCAAATAGTTTTCACCTAATACATTGCCTTCTGTATTACATACATGTAATTAGATAAATATAGAATTTGGGGTGGTTGAGCTTTTAATCATTGTAACAAAAGAACTGAGAAAATGTATTTTGGCTCATAGCTTCAGAGGTTTCAGTCCATGGTTGGTGGGGGCCAGTGTTTCTGTGATGAGGCAGAACATCACAGCAGAAGGAAATGGCAGAGCAAAACGGCTCACTTCATGGTGACTGGGAAGCAGAGGCAGAGAGAGTAAGGAAGTCCAGGGACAATATATGTTCTCCAGGCATGCCTCCAGTGACCCACTTCTTCCAACCAGGCTCCATCTACTGTAGTTTCTACTACCTGCCAGTAATGCCTACCCATTTTGAATCTATCAATGGATTAATCCACTGAAAGATTAGAGTCTTCATAATTCAATCACTTCCCAAAAGCCCCATCTCTGAACATTGCTGCATTGGGGACCAACACTTGAGCCCCTGGGAGATATTATAACCGTAACATGGGAACTGACATTTGTTTCCTCAAGTTCTGGGGGCTACAAGTTGAAGGTAAAGGTGTTAGCAGAGTTGGTTCCTGGTGGAGCCTCTCTACACAGCCTTTGCTCTGTGCACATGTGGAGAGAGAATGCTCTTGTCTCTTCTCTCCTTATAAGAACACCAGTCTTTTGTTAGTGCGCCATCTTTATGATCTCATTTAACCTTGATTATCTCTTTAAAGGTGAGATCTCCAAATATACTCACAATGGGAGCTATGCATATAAATTTGGGGTTACATAATTTAGTCCATAACAAGGGTAGAGAATAGAAAGAGGTCAGTGAGAATTTAGTAGCTACAAAAAAAAAAAAAGGAAATTACTTAGACACCAAAGCACTAGTTTCTCTAATTCACAATCATTTACTGACTTTTCCAAAGGAATATCATTTAAAACCTGTACCCTATTGTTTTATTTCATTGAATCATTAGCAAATACCAGGCCTTTAACAGTTTATTTTTTAACTTGATGAGAAAAAGTTGGAATGTAAGTAAGGGGATTTCTCATTGGCTTTTTGTCAATTAACACAAACATTTACACATAATATTTGAGAAAAGGCCTTTTGCTCTCCCGTTTTATAATGTCCAATAGTGTTTATGATCATTATGTTTATCTTTTGAAGCACTGGTATATTACATACTGCTGGCCAAAATCTCTCATGGCCACATGGAAAATGTTGTATTATTTTAATGAAAAAGCTGGACAATCATTATGCTGATTGCTTAGCTTCACTGGTGACAGCAGCGCTTTCATATCACTTGAGTGAATGCTCTTCTGAACTGAAGTTTCATTTCAAGTTTTCTACGGGGGCTCCTTAGCCTGGATAGAACATATCTAAGCACGAAGCATAGGTGTGTGAGGCTCAGCCAAATGGATCCCATTGCTCCAGTTGGTGGTGTTGACTACCAAGCCTCTGCTACTTGGGAAATTTCCCCCTTGGATGAGAAAATTGAGTCTTGAGTGTTCTGACCCACATTTTCTATGTCTTCATGCACTTAATAAAATTTTCCTAGAACATCTGATAGAAATGTAATTATTACATTAATTCTTTAAATATTTGTCCTCTTATGTGTTGATGCTTATCTCATATTTTACTCAACTTTATACTCCAAACTAGATTTCATAATCATCTTCAGAAGTCCAAATTTATGAAATGATGTCCTTCTTCAAATGTTAATTTATGTCCTTAATACAGAGTTATCAGGATTCAATTCTTCAAACAGTTTATATTTTTAATATTTTATTTTATATGTAAACTCTCAAATATTGATAGTCATGAACTGAGGGAAAGGAGATTTAAATTTTTCTTTAAAATAAATAATAATTTTGATATCTTGAAGAATTATTTTGAAAATAAAATTAGGTTTTGCCTTAATGGATAGCTGAAATTTAGAACTATCTTAAAAGAAATCTGGGGTCTTTGAGATTCTTTGAGACTTATTTGATGAGTTGCCAATCACTTTTACAGTTACAGATCTAAAGAGCTGTAGTTGATTATATCTGGGGAATGTACAGTGGAGTCGACTGATAGAAACTACCTTATTGATGACCTGTAATGTTAAGGTCTCAGTCATCGTAGGTTCAGTGAACAACAACAAAAAATAAATGCTTTAGGGATTACAGACCTCACAAAGATAATTTTATTGAAGGTGAAATTTTAATCTGCTGGGTGAAATCAAATTCAAATCAGACATTATAAAATTATTTTGCAAATAATTAGCAACCTGATTTTTATAGGAAAGTTACCATTATATTTGGAAGTTCTAGTAATTAGCATATAAACCAAGCTTTTATTTGGGTATGCCTTTGCCATCCTACTTAGCCTTTTCTTACTCACTACTGACCCCCAAACTGACATAGACCCCAAACAGTACATAGCCCCACCCTTCTGGAGGACAAGGCATTAATAAAGGGTGTACTGATGAAGAGGCAGCTTATCCAATGCCCTATTATCTTATTCCAGAAGCAAAAGTGTTTCTTCTTATGTAATAAGTTTAAGGCTACTCAGTGTCTTCATTAAATTTGATATGTGGTTTTTAAACTGAAGGAATTTTTTTTTAAGTTGGAGGAAGCTAATGTACTATGAAACAATTCTTATTTCCTTATGCAAATACGGCTAAGTTACCAAGTCTTCATTCCATTACACAGATGGTGCCATTATTGATTTGAGACAGCTACCTGTTTTACATCAGAGTTTTCACTCAGTCATCACAAGGAGATGGGGCGGTAAACCAAATCAGATGTATTTGAGTTCCCAGATAAGGAGGCTGATTTATAGTGGGATAGGTAGCGGGAGCATGGGAGGAATAGACGAACTCTAGATAGGGCAGAAGGGTTGGAGGGAAAGGGAGGGGACATGGGGTTATTAATAATGGTGGAATGTGAGGATCACTATTATCCAAAGTACAGGTATGAAGACACGAATTGGTGCGAATGTACTTTGTATACAACCAGAGATATGAAAAATTGTGCTGTACATATGTAATAAGAATTGTAATGCATTCTGCTATCGTATATAAATGTTTTAAAAAGACACAGAAAACCATATATAGATGATAATATATCATATTATCTGCTGATAATTTAGAAAATAAATTGAGTTCATGCCACTGTTACTGTGTAGTCCTCTAGTAACATGAAATTTTCAGAATTTTGTCAGATAAAAAAATAAAAAAATTGGCACTGCTCTATATGAGAAAAATTCAACCAGTAGATGGCAATATTTATTTCAGTGAGAATAGTACACTCTCAGTGTATCATATAAATAAGCAATTAATTGTTGAATGTAAAAATGAGTGGAATGTTTCACATGTTATTGTATCTCCCCCAACTGATTTGTATTCAAGTACACAAAGAGACATAAAATCAACACAGATGCCCTCATTTGAAAATGGAGAAGCACAGTTGCTTCGGGCTTTGTATAAGTTTTTCAAATGATGTGAGTAAAAACACGATAAATTAAAAAAAGATTAATTCATGATCTGGTTATAAATCTTGAAAATATAAAGCATATGTATAGACACAAATGAACATGCAAATACACACACACACACACATACACATATATATGTTAAAATATAATTGTAGAACTTGAAAATTGTTTCTCCAATGCTTCATCTAAGATAAACACAGTAAGTGTATATTCTGAGGACCACTTCTTCTCCCAGCACATAAACAAGGATAGATTTAGCCTGAAAAGTGTAAATTACAAATACTTAGCCTTTTCTGAAAGCAAGACAAGGATCTTTGTGGACCAGAGATGGAACTAAAACACAAAGTGATAAATGAAGTTGCCAGCCTGACAGGTTCTGGAGCCAGAGCAAGCCTATCCTGCTGGGGGATTTTGATTCTAGGAGATAATGGCATGAAGTCCACTTTAAGTGGAATAGGGACAAAACCCTGCTCTCTGCCAGGAAACCTACAATTCTTATTCAAATGGAAGGAAGCTCCAAGTATCTGTGATTTGTTCCTGCAGCACAGGCCAGAGGACAAAGTAGGAACCTCCCAGACAGGGACTTGAGCCAAGGTCTCTACTAGTTGGAGATATGACTGGTCTCAGAGATTGGTGACAATACACATTATGACTCAGGAGCTCCAAATCACTGATATTGTGCTTGTTGCCAGGTGGAAGCAACTGTAAAACTTCTAGAATAGAAGACTGGAATAGAAATGGAAATTTCCAGTCAATATTAAGGTACAAATAATATTCCTAACCATGTGAGAAAATTTTAAGGAAAACAGCCAACATATTTACAATTTAAATGATGAAGTATTTTATTTTAGCGGTAAGAGGGAAAAGCAGGGTTCAAAATTATAATAATTAAATATTTTCCTGATTTGAATAAAATTAGGAGTTGTAATCTTGGCACTTCATCTTAAGAAAAAGTACAAATAAGACAATAGTCAGATCTACCCTAGTAAAACTTCAGGACATTAAAAATAAAGAGAAAAAAGCCCTGAAATCTACCAGCAAAGGAAGAAAAGTTTCCACAAGGGAGCCACAGCCTGAAAGTAGACTTCTCAAGAGCAGCAAATCCTGCCTGAAGATAATAATTTCCCATTAAAGTGTAAGCTAATTCTCCACCTAGGATTCTTTACCTAATTAAACTGTTGCTAAGAGGAAGAGGAAAATATATTTTCAGGCACATAAAAACTCAAACAATTTGCTACTTACATTTTTCCAGAAAAAAACTACTAAAAGATATATTGTACAAAGAAAATAAAACCCAGAAAAATGAATAGGATGCATGGAAAAAAAAAAACTGTGAACATAAAAGTTGGTAAAATATGTTGGAAAGTTTAATTAATTACTAATTATAAGAGCTACAAAAGAAACCAAAGTTCTTGTTAATAATAACAGATTAGTTGGAGTGTGGTGTGGGGCAAAACCAACATCTTTGGTTGACTTAGGATAAAGATAGCTAAAAGAAAAAAAAAATTACATGTCATGGGAAAAATTTGCAGTTAAGAAATACAGAATGAAGAGGGTAAATGAGGAAAAATGAAGAAATGCATAGGAAGAAAAAATGAAAATATTTGTCAAAAGCCTCACTTGACAATGACTGTTTTTTCCTAGGAAAGGAAATCCGGACAGAAAGCAAATGGTGGCTTCATGGTGTATCTTAGCCATTTACCCATAAGAAGACAAAAGCCTGCAAAGCAGAAATGCCAAAATATTAACATTTATTTGTTGAATAAATGGCAGGTGTATAGGCATTGTTTATAGTATTCTCTGTACTTTTTTGAAAGACAGAAATATTTTTAAATGTAAAGGAATTGCCAAGGGAAAGAAAAAGAAAGTATTATCTTCATGTAAAGTCATCAAACCTTTCCCTTCTTAGGACTTCTGAAATTTCAAAGATATAAAAAATTACTCAAAGCTAATAAGCTAATATACTAGAGATCCCCTAAAAAGAGTTTTCCTAAAAAAAAAAAAAAAAAAAAAAAAAAAAAAAGCAAACAAAATTCAATACAATAGGCAAAACCTTCTTAATTCCTTTGGTATATTATCTGCTTGTTTTAATTTTAGAATCCTTAACTTTATGTTCCTTTAACATTTATTTCAACAGATGCTTGCTATTAAACTGATTATCATGGTGTCTGTACAGCACACACAAGATTATCTGCCTGTATAAGTGCAAATTGAGAATTTTTCTCTAGTTCTAGCTTTTCCTTAGGAAAGAATACTGAAAGCATTACAATTTGTGTGTTTGTGTGCACGCATACATGTGCACACATATTTCTAGAAGCCAAAATAAATCTAACTGGACTGTGTAGGCCATTTGAAAGAATATCTAAATTAGCAGTCCTACTACTGAATATAAGTTAGTCAAACATGATTAGTTTGAAACATAAATCAACTTAAATTGGGGCACACCAAAAGCCATTAATAGATTATTCTTAAGTAACATCTCTTATCCAAATACTACACAACCACTGTTTGTGATATAAAGAAGATTTTACAAATTTCTACTTGTATAAAAACAATCAATAATTCTCCCATGGATGGAAAAAACTATCTTGTTCATATTGAGAGACAGCCATAAATACAGAAATATGTCTAATATCAAGGTGGTTTGAAAGACTTGATGTGGGAAAAAATTAATTTCAGGAAAATATATAGATTTAAAAGTATCAGCAGCCTGACTCAGGATGAGATTGAGTACACACGTTCACTCCCTGTCTTTGCAGCAGTTCTATGGATGTAAGAGAGAAAATACAACTGTAAAGAATAAAAAGCAAGAATAGGCCAGAAACTGGAAACTAGATGGGGTCAGGTGTTAGAAAAGCAAGGATAGAGAAAACTATAGCCAGAAACTATGCAGGACAGGTATTGGATGGATGGCAAAAGATGGTTTATCCCACAATCCTCTGAGAAATTCCATGTTCAGAACCAATAAAAACATAAAACAGGAAGGACTTCTAGAGCTACGAGCAGGATCATTCAGCAGAGGCTGCAGCCTGGCCTTTTTCGTGCTCATGAATATGGAATGACCAACAGTCACTGCAGTGGTGACAGGTTCACTGAATGAATCAGTGCAGTGCAAGAGAGAACACAGGGGACAGAGGGAAGGAATTAATCAAAGACACAGTAGGAGAATGTTTCCAGAGGTAAGAAAAGATATGTCTCTATGTTTAGTGTCGACATAGTATTGAACAGGACAAATGCCTGTAGAGTTATATTTGGATATATCCTAGAGAAATTTTAAAATCCTGAGGTATTAATTTCCTAGGATAAACGTAACAAATTACCAAGAACTAAGGAGCTTCCAAACAACAGACATCTACCTTCTCACAGTTCTGAAGGCTGGAAATCTGAATCGAAGTGATGGCTGAGCCCTACTACTGAAGGCTCAAGGGTAGGACTGTTCTTTGTCTCATCCTAGTTTTGCTGGTTTCCAGAAATGTTTGGCATTCCTTCACATGTACACACAAATCTTGGTCAGTGTTTCATCACTGTGGCCAAAATACCCAACAAGAAGAACTTAGAGGGTAAGTTTATTTTGGCTCATGGTTTCAGAGGCTCAGTTCATAGTCAGCTGACTCCATTGCTCCCTGCATGAGGCAAGGCAGAACATCACACTGATAGGGTGCCGCAGAGGATAGCTGCTTAGCTCATAGCATCTGGGAAGCAGAGAGAGAAGGCTGTGCCAAGAATAAAATATCGACCACAAGGCACACTCCCTGTGACCTACTTCTAGCCATATTCTACCTGCCTACAGTAATTACCCAGTACTGTAGGCCTTTCAAATTATTAATTCAGCTAATGGATTAATCCACTGATTAGGCCACAAGTCATGATATAATCATGAACTTTCAGGAGATACTTCATATTTAAACATTAACAACACATTACCCTAATCTCTCCCTTTCCATCATGTGGGGCCGTGTTTCAATTCCCAACACCTAAGTAGGAAAAAAAGATCCAAAATTGCCCATAAGAACTATCACCACCAAATAATATGGCATTAAAACTAATTAAGCAAAACTAAATAGAAATGTAATTTAATAAATTTTATTTTTTCATAGGAGACAACAGATGTTTTTTTCCATAATTCAGCTGATTAAACATGTAAATATAATTTAGAAAGTGAAAGATTAAATAAAACAGTAATTAAACTTTATCTGCAGTCATGTTAGACTTTATATCTGACCAGGAAAATCTTTTCTTTTAAAGCGTTCAAGAGATGTTTATAAAAATAGATCTTTGCTCCACTCACCAACCTGGGTTATTAGTTGAGCCAAGGTAGAAGTTTGTCTACAGAATTCTATTAAGAACTAGATTATGTCACTCAAATTTTATAAAACTCAATAAACATATTTTTACAAGTGTAGTACAATTCTTATATTATGACTATTTATTTCTAATCATCCAAGAAAATGTTAAATTGGTTTGGTAAGCATCTAGTTAACATCTATTTACTCCTAAGTGAAATGAACACTATCTTTCAATGCTGATTAAATTATAATTCTTGTCTTGAGGAACTCTCAGTGTAAAACAGAACCTAGTATTTAAGTATTGATATTTTCATACTAAAGCATAATAAATTGGCAAGGGTGATGTGAAAATTTTCAGTAAGTAGACAAAAAAGGTTTGACCATGCTTGGAAATCAGAAAAGAGCCATCACTGGCTCAGCATTCACTGGGCACTAGAGAAAATGCTAAGATATGGTAAGAGCTTATCAGAACACTCTGAAAATATCTAAAGTCTGTAAAGTATGCCAAAACATGTGCCAGAATCACCAAAATTGTCATTGGTGAAAACCATACTCTGGGAAGCATCTTTTTCATTCAATTCCTTGTTAGAACTAATTGCCCTTAAGAATAGTCTCTCAATTGTTTATTTGAAACCACTTTGCATGTTAATTCATTAATCTCACAATACAATTATGAGAAGGTATTTTTTTACTCATTTTACAGATGAAGCAACTGAGGTACAGAGACATTAATCATATTTCTCTAAAGAAAATGACTACAGCAAGCAGAAAAAGAACAACTCATTTCCAGGTCACTGTTCTGGGGTTTGTGAGATGGCTGTGGTGGGGGCCCTGCAGGCAGATGATGCTCTTCTGGGTTGGTGAAGTTGGAGCTTTAAAGGTGGGTGAAAGATGGGAGAAGAGTTCCTGCAAAGTGGCCATCAGACTGGACAAAGCAGAATTTGATAAACAGATGACGATGAGAATGAATGTGGGAGGAAGTTACAGATTCCTGGGTGTAAAAAGGAATAAATGGCCTAAGTGTCCTTCCAAAGTGCATATTGTAAGAGAGGAGTTGGCCCTTAATATTCTCTTTCACTCACCTGTCCTGGATGAGCACAATGGAACCAACTGTTTCAAAGGAAAATTTGTCATATTGGATTTTAGGTACAGATAGCTCTGCTTAGAATTTTTTTTACAAAGGTAATGTTTTTGCAGGAAGATAAGTTTATTTGAGAAAGTTATATTAACTCAGGGGTCCTTAAGTGTGGGAGAGTGGTCAGGGTGGGACTAACAGGGAATTTTCAGGAGGGTGCAGAATGGGGAGATCTCTGCAGAGGAAGCAGGCGACAGGTTACAGAGCTGTGGGAAAGGTAGTGGGGTTTCTCAGTTTCCCTCTGGCCTGAGCCATTGGGCAGATCAGGTGGACCAAGTCAGAACATCGTTTCATTCAGGTAGAAACCCTACAGGCAAAGGCAGAATTTCTGCCTCTAGTGGTTTTGAGATCTTCCTTTAAATGACAAATCTGTTACGTAATCATATATGAAATATTATAAGCCCAGTCCTCTTGAGAACCTTGAAGCACCTTGCTTTCTAATTATTATATTCTATTGTACACAACAATGTTCTTAGGCTAGTTTTTACTTTGGGGACAATAGGCAGACAGAAAGGCAAGATAGGAAAAGCTTGTTTGGGGGTCCTCTTCTCCAATTCATACAACTTTTCTCCTTACACCTGCTCCACCAAGTATGTGGGGTACTCAGCTGTCTCTCCCAGATGTACTTAGCCTCTGCGACCATGATTACTTGTTCCTCATTAAATTGCTAATAATCACATTAGGGCCAGGCCGGCATAGGAGGATAATAAAGGTCAGTGTAAAATGTAAAATGTTCACATTTTAACTAATAATGTCTGAAGATCCTGAGAATGTACAAATTAATCTTTAAAACTGCATTTCCAGCTACCCGGGTAGACTATGAAAAAGAGATTTGTAAACTTGGAAAAAAATTTGAGGGGAGTGACTATTTTTCTAAAAAATCATGAAACTTAGGTAAATGAACCAGAATTTTTTGACAGGTCCCATGGTAGCTAATACTATTCAATTTGCATTATATGGTGTTAGGAGGATGAAGTTTCTCAAAATGCTCCTCCAATCTTAATGCAAAGGTTACTACAGTGCTGCCACTTCATTTGTGCATGAGGCTGGCTTCTGCAGTCAGACACATCATGCAAACAAAACCAACAAGCTGATTTTTACTTGTTTTCCTTTAGACTGAGAAAACCATAATTTCCTCCATTACTGAATTTTTAGGAGAGACATGAGAATACAATTCAACAGACTGTTTGTATAGCTCCCCTTCATTGCTTTGAAATAGTTTTTCTACATTTGGGGAAGAAGTCAAGAAAGGTTATGGCTGTGATAACTCACCTGGTGAATTAAAATGTCCATCTGTTTCAGGAAAATGAAAAGCAATTTCAGAGGATCAGGCAGAAATATAACAATCACAGCCAGGATGGGTATTTATAGTAATTGTCATTTTATTGAAATGTTTTCTTTCTGTCACTCTTCAAACCACAGTAAATTCTATTTTTTTCCTGTAAATTTATACCTCCTGTTTCTCCTCCTCCCTCTCTCCTCCTTCTCCCCTTCTTCTCCTCGTCCTTCTTTAATGAGATAGGATCTTACTTTGTGGACTAGACTGGCCTTCAACTCCTAAACTCAAGTGATCCTCCTGCCTCTGCCTCCTGAGAGGCTGGGACTACAGGCAAGAGCCACTGGTCCAAGCTCCAAAACACACATTCTCCTTGGAGCTTTCAAAAAACATGAAATACACTGCGATTCAATTGTATCCATTTAACATTTTCAAGCTAACCTCTGATGATCTCTTCATTGTCAATAACTGAAAGATAATTTCCTGTTGTTCTCCTTACCATTTATGGCTGTGTAGAAGCAGAAAATGCAAAACACCACACCAAGGAATGCCCCGGAGGAGGGGGCTCAGACCTTGGGTGGCACTGAGTGACCTTAGTTTAAGGTAGCTCTGGGCAAGAGAGGCATCTTCTTCCTCCCTCTAAAAGCTGAGAAGCTGCTACTGGATAGTAGCAGTGATTTATGCATCAGTCATCACAGGTGACTGGAACCACCCTTGTGTCACAACTATGCCACCCAGCTTCCAGCACAAAACTGAATCATGTGAGGAATGCCTCCTTCCGGGCACAGTACTGGTCAGATTGGTCAGATTATCTATTAGTGGGATGATGCTAACAAGGAAAAATACTTTGCTACAATCCTGTTATTTATCAGGGAATTGTGTGCATGTAGGAAAGGATCAGACACTGCTATTGTTGGTTGGAGGCTCAGAGGCATTTGGTTTTATAAAAAATGACAGATTATAACCCAAACTGGTAAGTGGAACAAATTAGATTGAGTAGGAATCTTGCATCAGGCTGTTTTTTAAAAAGTCTTTTTTTTTTTTTTTTTTTTTTGGTACTAGGAGTGAACCTAGAGATATTTAACCACTGAGCCACATCCCCAGCCCTTTTTAAAAAATAGATTTTATTTAGAGAGAGGGTTTCGCTGTGTTGCTTAAGGCCTTACTAAGTTGCAGAGATTGACTTTGAACTCACAATCCTCCTGCCTCAGCCTCCCGAGCTGTTGGGACTACAGGTGTGTGCCACTGTGCCTGGCTGTTTTTTTTTTTTTTAATTCTTTTAAAAATTCAAATATTATACACAAACCTGTCTAGAATAGTAGTTTTCAAATATTTCTGACATTGAATGCAAAATAAAAAATATATCTCATATGGTAAAGCAGAACATATATACACACATTTTTATAAAACATAAACAAAATAAATCTTCCCAGAATAACATATTCTTTGATCCCATGCGTCACAGGCTGATATTTTCTCACCTGTTTTATTTTTTTTAAGAACATTGGTAAACAGGTTGCTACCTGCAATTTAAAATTCACTGGTTTAGATTAGTTTTTTAAAGAGAAACTAAAACTGGCTGGGCATGTCTTAAATGAAGACATATTGATTTTATGGAATCATCTTATTTTTGAAGTGCTTACAAACATCTTTTTAACACACAGTTTTATAATTCACTTGGGGTGGTATTACAAAGAAATTAGTTGTTTAGCAACAATTAAAAAAAACTTTAAAAAGCTGTAACTTTTTCTGCTTTTTCCAGTGTAAATTTCTTACTTTTTTTTAAAAGTAAATATTTAATTTTGGCTTGTCATTGGTAAATTTTGGATAATTTTGCAAACAAACTTACTTTTCTTCTCTATGAAAACCTGCAATATTGTGTCTAGGCTTCTCTCTATAGGCTCATGTTGAGACTGTTCAATGAAAAATTCTTGCTTAGAGCTTTATACATTTCATTAAACCTAAACAATGAAATATTAAAGTTTATAAAGCCTTGATCATCTAAAACTCTCACATCAATCTTGTATTTTTTTATCCTCTGAATTGTCATTCATGTAATTCCTTTGGTAATTGCTGCATTTAGTTTATAAATATTTATGAGTAAATATTTAGTTTTTGTCATTTACCATGTGTATGTCAATAATGCTAATTCAAAAAAAATCTTTTAAATTGTCTAAGAAAAGGAATCAGTATAAATGTTACTTAGTAAAAAGGGCTTTTGGGAATTTAAAAAAGTTGAGCAATAATTTGCATACAATAAATGTGTAATTCTCAAAAATTAGCTTTAGCATTTGAATATAACACCCAAAAAAAGAAATAGACTTTCTTTGCTATAAAAGATGCCCTTTAGCCCCTTTCCAGGCACCCAAAGGCAACCACTCCCTGGTCCTACAACTAGAACCTTGAAGGGTCTGTGATTTCATCCATCCTGAAGCTTAGTCAGTTACCCAGCTGCAATTTCACAGATTCTGACAGAGACATCAGTTTTAATAATAGTGAAACAGCTTTAGTCATTAAACCAAACTTCCTAAGAGGTAGTGAGCAAATACTGAAAGCATTCAAAGAAGCACTATAGATTAGTTTCATGTTTAGTCAAATGAATTCTAAGATTCTAAGCTTCATCATTGGTTCTAATTCTTATTTTGAGCTAAATTAATTTAAGAGGCAAGAGTCCAATTTATCGTATTGCTAAATTAGAAAGACATGTGAGATGATGTGTTGGTATTATGAGAAACATTTTCATACTTTACACTTCAATGTAATAGCTCTCTATAACTGCCTAAGACTGATATCCCTGGAGACCTAACCTGTCCTCTCAAAAGTACTCAGTGGAGATATGAGTAAACATTAGAATTTATCTATAGTTGTACATAGAATAAAAGGCAAGTGATAATGTATCTCATCCATATCACACCAGCACGTTGTACATCACAGAAAATATAAACAATAAGTATTTGTTAAATTAAGATAAAAATAAAAATGATGAATAAATATTAAGTCATCTATTAAGAGACACTTGTCTTTGCAAGAATTTCATGTTGAATTATGGATTTTTTAATCCTTATTTTTAAAAAGCAAAAGTGATTTACAGAATGGTAAGTTGAAAAGTCAAGGATAAGGCTATTCCTGAAAATTTAGCATGGTTTTAATTTTTTAAAAATGGCTTCAAAATGGAGTGAATTGCCTAATCTCCAAGTTCATAATGGTTTATTCAAATTCAAGCATATTTTTAAAAGTCAGTACAAGTAAAGACAAAGATTCTGTGTCTTCCTATTAAGAAAGAGTCCTTTTGAGAATGGATAAGTGTTGAGCAGCAGAATGGATAGTAAGAACTGGGTGAACTTACAGGAAACTTACTGGATAAAGAATTTTTACACTAACTTAAAGAGAATATTTGATAAAAAGAGGGGATGTAGTCAGGCTTAAAACAAAGATCAGTGGGCTCATTTTATGGTGGCTTTCTTTATGCAGGTGTTTAAGGGATTTTAAAAAATTATAATATTTTAATATAATTTAGAATGACTACATGAAAATAAACACTCACCTCCACATACACAGTTTTAGAATTGTCACAAGAAAGTGATTTCCATTTTCAATTCAATTTATGTCAGTTGGATATTTTTTGATCACATATAAAATACAGTGTGTCCAAATTTGGAAGTTTATGTACAAAATCCGATTATTCTCTTTTTTATTGTAGAGAGATATTGTATTCTTGAATAAGCCACATGTCTATCATCTATAATCCCAGGTAGAATATTTGTTGTAAATTGTTTTTAAGCACAAAATAGAGATATTTTATAGTAAATGCTTATTTAAAACTCAGTCTATTTTGCTGCTTGTTTTTAAACAATTCTTTCTTGATATTCTTATCCGAGATAAGACTTTCTTTTCTTGCTGCAGTAATTTTATTTTTCAGTTAGTGGACACCTTCAAGTATCTGAAATACTTGTATTTCACCCTCACTCCAGGGCACAGAATTCTGAAATTTGAAAGTGTAACTTCCAGCACATTGTATTGCACACAAGAGCTCTTGTCAGATGTCGTCCTTCATAGATAATGTTTCTTTTCATTAATTGCTTTTATGACTCTTTTTATCCTTGACATTTGGCCATTTTGCAATAACATACATAAATGCAGATTTAAAAATGAGTGGTTCCGGCAGGGGACTCTGAAAATAGTCTTTCCTATATTTCTCTTTGCCTAGTTCTTGTACAGCCTTCTCATTTATCAATCCTATATTTTTAGATTTCATTTTAATTTGACTATTTCATCAACTATTTCAACCTTTGAGTTTCCCATTGTAATAATAACTTTGTTCATGTTTTTACAGTTTTTTTTTCATTTCAATTTCTGTATAGTAATCTTTAGTGCTTGGTGCACAGATCTTTCTTATTCTTATTTCTTTAAGAAGTAGAAATGCAGGCTGGGGTTGCAGCCCAGTGGTGGAGCACTTGCCTAGCATGAATGAAGCACTGGGTTCGATGATTCTTAGCACAGCATATAAATAACTAAAATAAAGGTCCATTGGTGACTAAAAAATATTTTTTAAAAAAGAAGTGAAAATGATTTACTCAAAGACCATTGTGGATTTCTGTGTAATTTCTTTTTATTTATTTGGGAGTTATCCCAAGCATTGCATCTATGGAAAGTTTCCTATGCAGATTGATCTTGAGTATAGTAAAAGTCTTGTACTCATCTTTCAATTTCAATACTTTATCAGTTGTTTTTTGATTCTTATTATTTTCTGGGGATATGATTTTTGTGTCAATTTAAAATAATGACAATTCTTTTAAAATAATAACAGTTCTTTTTCTTTCAGATTTTACAACTCATTTATTTTATTTTCCACATAGATTTTGACAGGGCATCCAGGATTTTGTTATAGAGTTATTGTGGCTATGACCCTTCTTGTGTTATTCCTGATCCGTAAAAATATGACCAATTTCTCCATTATGAACAAGGTTTAATACATATTTATTTCCTTCCTTCCTTCCTTTCTTCCCAGGTTGGTTTCAAACTCCTGAGCCCAAGTGACCCTCACTCCTCAGCCTCCCAAATTCTAGAACTATGAGGTGCAAAACACCATGCCTGGATTTTGCTGCAGATTTGTTCTAAATGATTATTACAAGTTTAAAAAGTTACTAAGAGTTTTTAACATACTGCTTTAGACCCAAGCAAAGAATTATAACTGAGATAAACATATATTTCTAGTTTAGTCTTTAATAATGTTATTTTGATAGATGTTCTGGTACTGAATGATTATTGGGACAAGTTATATATGAATAATAATAATAATAATAATTATTATTATTATTATTATTATTATTATTATTATTATTATTATTTTGGAACCAGGTATTAAACTTAGGGTTACTCAACCACTGAGTCCCATCCCCAGCCCTTTTTTGTATTTTATTTAGAGACAGGATCTCACTACTTTTCTTAGCATCCCGATAAGGTGCTAAGGCTAGCTTTGAACTCAAAATCTTCCTGCCTCAGCCTCTTGAGCCACTGGGATTATAGGCATATGTCACCACACCCGGCATGATTTATTATTTTAAATATATTTTTGGCATAATTGATATATGCTTTATATAATACTTAATAAATAGTGATCATTTAGACAAATCACACAGTTCCAGATTAATGCCTCCTAACTTATGTAAATCATGACTTTATAATTCTCAAAAATTATGAATAAATTTCCATTTTTCAAAATAATTTTTCCATGTATCTTTGGTAAAAAATATAAAGTCTTCTTTTCAATTCCCTACCCACAAGTAATGGCTCTTTGGTGTAATGACATTATAGGATCTGAAATAAAAACAGAATTCAGAAATCCCTTGGATTTTCAGAATCTTAAAATCTGTTTTTAACCTCACAGTGTGTAACCACTGTCACCAAGTGAATGGTTTACATTATGATTCTCAAGTCTAATTCATACAGGTAAACTTTTACTAATGATGGAGTTTAGCCATCAGTACTTTTTTTCTCCAATCCCTTCTTAAGTCCACTACTTTTCTTTATCACAGAAAAAAATATATTATAGAATACATAACTTAGCCAGTATGGTATGAGTGGTTAAAATTTAATTTTTTGAGTCATTGGGCTTTGATAATCCATGGAACACAGCACTATGTGTTTGGTCAGCTTTAGGCTTCCACAGCCTTCCATAAGTCTCATAATATTTTAAGTTATATATATGCTCTAAATATCTTGCACCAATACATCAAAATTCTAAAGTGCAGATTTTTAAAAAAAGAAAAGGAGGCCTTTGGGAATATCAAAGAAAAATACAAACACTGCAGAATCAGAAAAAAAAGTTACTCTAAATCAATCATGTACACTGAAAATTATTTTTTCCTGGAAAATCATAATTTTTAAGTAGTTATGCTTGGAAAATAGTAGAAGAAAAATAGAATCTATTTGAAAACGTTCTGCCTTCACTGTTGTTCATAGGATTTATGCTAAAATATAAAGCTGTGTAGAGTTAATATGAAACTCTCTTTAGCATTTAAAAGCATTGATAGGTAACAGACATATGACTGGTGGAAACATGAGGTTAAACTGAAAATACTTTTCTTTCTTTCTTTCTTGTATTGGTACTAGGGATTGAACCCAGGTATGCTTTACCACCAAGCTACATCACCGGTCCTATTTATTTTTTATTTTGAGACAGGTTGTAAGTTGCTGAGAGTCTCTCTAAGAAGCTGAGGCTAGGGCTGGGACTGTAGCTCAGTGGCAGAGTGTTTGCTTAGCATGTGTGAGGCACTGGGTTCGAGTTTGGACACCACATAAAATAAATAAAATTGTGTCCATCTACAACTAAAAAATTAAAAAAAGAAGAAGAAGAAGAAGATGATGATGATGATGATGATGATGATGCTAGCCTTGAACTTGTGACCTTCTTTCTCAGGCTCCTGAGTTGCTAGAATTATAAGTGCCCCACCAAAACCAACCAAGGGGATAATTTCATAAACTGGGACTTCTGTGCTGATTCCCACATTCATTTATTTAAAAAGTAATTTACCTGCAACCCTGCCTGGTTTAAATCAATAAGATATGTTTCATTCTCAAACAACCTGTTATCTACAGGAGAAATGCAGGCCTAAGGTCTGTCTGCTCCCTGCTGATAAGAAAAACACAAGTTACCTTTAATGGGTGGTAGAAGGAGTCTTTTGTGACCTTTATACAATTCTAGATATTTACATGATATTTAGAAGCAAAGTCCCTAACCATAAAATCTGTAAGAACAAGTTCCATTAGGACTAGGCAATATGGGCCAAGAGGACTCAGAGTTGCCTTGGATCATTAACATGTCACGATAATAGTAAAATCTCCCCTGTATGGGGTAAGGTCTTGTGCCTTGGGGACTTGAAAGTAGGATACAATTCTATTGTCAGTCAAAAGTCAAGAAGTGAACTGGGCAGGACTTCCTGGAAACTTTGCTGAGAACCTCAAAAACACTGGAGGACAGGAGTTTCTCCCCTCTGAGAAAACCCGCCGTCTCCCTTTGACAATGTACTTTCTTTCCCCTTTACCTATCCCTTCTAACAAACTCACGCTTGCTACTCTGAGTGATGTGTCTGAAATCCTTCTGGAGTGTTCGTAAGAAGCACTGAGAAAGGACATCCATCCTCACTTTGGCTCCACAGTTGTTCTTGTTCCATAACATGACATGCAGTTTGATAGGTATTTTGGTTAATTTTATTGAATTTTTCAAATTTTGCTACACCTTAGGCTTATCAGTATCTTAGATCTTTTCATATGTTCTCTGTTATGCAGCACAATTTGTGACACACGAAACAAATAATAAACATTAATTATTTCTCAGCAAAGTAAAAATTTACTCATAAGGCAACTGAACTAAGGTATATAAAGCTTATTTATAGTCAAATTTTAACCCCAATCTTCTGCTTCTTATGACAATCAAGTGATATTGCTGAAAAATATTTCACAACCAAGTATAATATCCTCAGAACAAAATCAGGCAGGATTTACTTGCTAAAGGTAAATTACAATGAAATGACAAATTTGCAGACAAAAGAAAATTAATGCTTGTATATCTGGATATCCTACTAAAATGCCATTGAAAGAAATTTTAAATTCTGAATGTTCACGTGGAAAATCATGATGTATGAATGTATTCTTATTGCAGTCTATCTAAGCATACAATACTCCTTAAGTAATTAAAATTACATGATTTGGCCCTAATTTTTGTTAATTCTTCATTCCAATAGCTTTTTCTTCTTTTTACCTTCTTAGGACAAAAATCAGAGGCCAAGGCCTTATAAAAGTCTTCTCTCATATAATGCCTTTGGCTAGGTCCAGCCAATCTTTTTTCTCCCTTACAAAGAAAAACAAGTTGTTGTCTCATCCTAGAGTTCCACGTCTTCTATAGCACTGTCCTCCCTGTCCAAATTCTGACAATCCTTTGGGGTTTAATTCAAATGGCTACCCCTTCAAGGATTTTTTTCTTGTTATCTATTGTCTAAAATTATTCTTTTTCCAAATTAATACCATATCTTTCTATTCTCTGCCTTTTATTGGTATGTTTAACTCTTTCTTTTACTAATATCCCCCATGCATTGTGTTACATAGTGTCAATGACATGTCATTGCTCTACCCTTTACAGGACGGGGCATATTGAAGATTCTTAACAAATAAATGATAAGTAAATGAGTTAATTAGTAAAGGATAGATTCAATTGAAAAATATTTTGTATAATTTAAGTTGTGTCTATGAAGACATGTGGAATGAGATTTTTAGTCAGTGTATGGGAGATACTTGGGTAGCTTTACATATCCACTAATGGTAAATCTAGAAATACAATGGGATATTTTTGGTTGGGAAGGTTTTTCTACCTTCTCACTTTTTATACCTTTATCATTTTCCCAGTATGTCTTATGTTCCTGTAAGAAGTTAAATTCATTAGATGTAAATATGTTTTATACTGGCTCTTCCTGCTGAAGTTTGAATTAGCAGTCTGTTTTCTGAATGCATCTATCTCCTACTCTTCAGAAAGTTGTATCTACAGCAACAGTTATATTCAGGCTGAGAACTGTCTCTTTTGTCTACTTAAAACTGCCCAAATAATTAAATCCTAACTCTGGTGTTTGGCATATGAATTTTTTATCTTCCAACTTGTATGGGTCAATGTTATGCCCTAAGAATGTTAGCCTCCTTTTTCACACACACAAAAAAAACTAATTTAATTCAACAACAGTTAACAACTAAAGGAATATATTTGTATGACAGTGATAAAATGTGGGGCTTTTCTACTAGATTTCTGAGCAGCTTTGGCAATGCCAGCTCTGCGCTCATAGATCCTCTTCACTATGGGGATTGAATTCACTATACTGCCACTTGGTGCCATGATGCCAGCCACCTGTTCCTAAAACTGGGACTCAGTGAGGAGACACTAGCAGGAACAAACAAGGTAATGCTTTTATCTAATGTGTTGACTCAAAAAAAACCCACCACTATTTACACCAGTTAAAACTCAAGATGTAATTCAAACTGAAATCAGTAGCTTTTTTTTTTCTTATTGGATAGCAAATGAAGAGGCTATCCAACAATTGTTATTAACAATCAATCCCAAAACATAATGGCTTAATATTACTACTCTTCATTTATGTCACATATCTCCAAATTAGCAATATGAACTGAGCTCAGCCAAGTGTCTTTTCAGGGCTAATCACATGTGCAGGGTCTGCAGCTGTATCAGCTGAGCACTGGTTGGACCAAGATGGCCTCAGCTGGGATAACTCTTCTCTCTCCACATGGTATCTCATCTCCGAGAGGCTACATCAGCCGATGCACAGGTGGTGGAGCCTTGAAAGACTGTGTTACAGGGAACATTTTAAAAAGGCTAGACAGGGCATTCCTACCATTTTTTGTTTACCAGGACAACCCAGATCAGAGGTGATAAAATAAAGACTACTTCTTGATGACAATCAATTGAAAAGTGCATGGATAAAGAATGAGTGAGAATAGTGGCCATTTTTGCAGTGTGCCATATTTCTCTTGGTCAGGAAGACTGATTCCATGTCAACACCTAAAAAAAAAAAAACTCTGATCTTGTTTGGGAGTAATAACTTAGCTAATATCCCATTTAGGTAAAGGATTCCTCATGAAGTGTGGGGCAAGTATGAGGCAAGAAATACCTACATGTTGATTTCCGTTTTGTCATTGGATTTTACTTATAAGTCATGGACTATTTTGTTGTTACAGTTTTACTGAGGAAAATAAGATAGATTTCCAAAATGTAGAATCATGGAATTCTATGCCTCAGTCATCATTTAATAGAAATTTTCTTGAAATGAAGGACAAGAGAGAGAGAGATAATCAAGAGTGTTCTAGTAAATTAACTTTCTCATATCAAAGTCTGTCAATTTTATGATTCATTCAGATAGCACTTGTTTTGGATATAATAACTAAACTGTTGTTTTCATCTACTGCATTTCCTTCTATTATTCTACATTCTTCTCCTTATTATTTTGTTCAAGCAGGATACTGTGCTGAATTGAACCATGAAATGAACTGTATTGAACAACATTAACAACAGAAATGTTCTGGGGTGTCATCTGCATTTTCATTTCTGGCTGTACAATTTTTTCTACAGTTATCACTTTGGTAATAATGTAATGTTTTTCATTAGATATCAAATCATAGACGAAGACAATTAAAATGGGTTAGCTTACCAGCATCAGTAAAAACAGTGGGCCCTAAACAGATCTTCCATTTGAAATATTTTGCATTGCAACATCTGTTAACTCTTCTAGGCATATTGCTGTTGATGTCAAGGATCACTCTTCAGTCTGAAAACACACCTTTGAGCATTTCTGGAAGTCAGTAAAGAAATAATCCAAGCAGTTCTCAGGGGAAGAGAAAAGAAAGGAAGATTCCTGGTGTCTTGAAGGAAGAGCCACCTGGACATTGTGGCTGGTCTTGTTTTCTTCTCAGTTTATTTCCTGCCCTTCCTCTGTTTGGATCTATTTTAGATATCTAATGCCTATATAACTATATTCCAGGCTCCCTTGATAATTTATTAGGTCCAGTAGATACACTATCATGAAGTTCAAGGCACAAAGAAAGGAAAAACCAGGGTATTGCTCCCTTTCTGTTTTGTGGTTGAGCTTCTGTTGTACTGCCTCTGCTCATGGACCAGTCCCAAGTGGGCAGGCCATTGTGGTTGGCATTTATACTGAGGGATCTTGGTGCTTGGGTCATAGGAACACTTGCCACCTCTAGAGGTAGTAGCTGCATGTGATAGCTAATGTTCTAACTCTTCCTAACCTTTCAGGTATTCTAATTTTTTTTTAAATTAACTGTTTTCTATTAATTTCCCAGAGTAGTTTCTATTATTCCACTGGATGTTCCATTGGACATCAATTAATAGAGGGGATATGAAAAAAAATAAACTACAGATAATGATGGCTTAGAATAGGGTGTGAAAGTGATTAGATTCAGGGTTTAATTTATAGGTTGAATGTGGCATAGTAATAAACATGTGGTCTTTGTCTCAACATATAGCTCCTAATGATATCAGGATTTCCTGAGTGGAAAGAGTGTCTTTTGTATGCTAATGAGATAACTAGTTTCTGGGGACACTTATATATAGTTTCAATATGGGGACTGGTCATCAAAGAGACCGTTCCTTTAGAATGTTGGAATTTTCAGTCCTACCCCCTGATCTCTGTGGATAGGAGAGGGCCTAACTTTGAGTTCAATCACCAATAGCCAATAATTTAATCAATCATTCCCACATGATGAAATATCCACAGAAACCTCTCATCTATGAGAGCTTCTGGGTTGATGAGCACATCAAAGAAGGAGCTGGGAACACAGCAAACCTGGAGGGGACGTGGAAGGTCTGTATCTGCTTCCCTTCCTTGTCCTATGCATCTTTCATTTGCTGGATCTTAAAGTGTACATTTATGTAGTCAATAAGATTTCTGGGTAAATTTTATGAGTGCTATGAGAGAAATAGGAAGTCAAAGATGACTGGTTATCTTTGCCTGAAAAGTTAAACAAAATGATCAAATTGCCATGAACTAAAATGAGAAGTATGAAATGAAAGCAAGAATACGGTGAGGAGATCGAGAGTTCAGTTTTAGACATGTATGTTTAAGATATGTATAAAACATTAAATTGAAACTGTCAAATTACTATACACACAAACACACACACACACACACCTATGTGCATCTGGAGTTCAAAAGAAAGGTACAGACTAGAGATATAAATTTAGGAATGAACAGCATTTATGGTTGTCTATTTAATGTTATCAAATTGGATGAGATCATGCCCCAAAGTGAATATTTGTAAGAAAGAAAATACTTCCAAAAGTGAATGAGGGGTCCATTGATTACACCCTCAATTTTTTTTAAAACCTTATAATTTAGTGCTGTACAACAGAAATTCCTGAAATGATAAAACATTCAATATCTATACTATCTAGCATAGTAGCTATGTTCATTTTCTATTTCTCCTATAACAAATCATCTTACATTTGATGCTTAAAATACAAATTTATTATCTTACAGTTCTATAGGTCAGAAGTCCAACTCAGTGGGCTATAACCAAGATGTCAACACGGTTACATTCCTTTCTAGAGTTTCCAGAGGAGAACGTTTCTTTGCTTATATTCCATCTTGGAGACACCACATGCATTACTTGGTTCCTGGTTCCCTTCTTACATCTTCAAAATCACTCAGGTGAGTTGCATTCTCATAGCTTAATATTTTGATCTTTTCTTCTGTCTTCCTTTTCCATTTTAAGAACCTTTTGATCTCATTGGGCACACCTTGATAATCTAGGTAAGTTTGTCATCTCACTGTTTTCAACCTTAATCACATCTACAGTCCCTTTGCCATGTAAGGTAATTTACTCACAGGTGCCAGGGATTAGAATGTGGATATCTTTGGGAGGTCATTACTTTGCATGCCAGAGAATGGTCACTATTACTATATGGTGAATGGGCACTTGAAATATAGCCAATGTAAATGAAGAATGACATTTTAATTTAATTTAATTTTAACTAATTGGAATTGAAATACCCATATATGGATAGTCGTTACTTTATGGAAAGATCTGGAAGAAAAAGAAAGTGAAGAGAAGGAAGACTTCAGCATAGTTGTAGTTCTGGCCATGTTAGCTAGTAATGGCACCAACAGAATTAGCTTTAAGATATCTTATGATAAAGCAAAATGATAAAAATACACTACAAACCAAGAAAGAGGAAAATTTTGCATTCAAGAAATAGTGGTAAGGAAACAGGCCAGAAAAATGTTCACCTAATTCTAAATAAGTATTGAAGTTTTACTCCAAAATACATATCATTTTGAGGTAAATTCATAAACAGAAGTTACACAATGTACTGAAAACTATAATGCATCAGAACTTAAATGATAAATTATTGATGCTGATGGATAAATGAATTAAGATACTTTGTCTCAAATTCAAGCATAACAAATACAATAGCAGAAATAACATATATAATTTATAATTCACCAGAAAGAAGTAACCAAGTTGAAGATAGAGGAATTTTATCAAAATGACATAAAAATATGAACAATGAAATGATAACACAAGATGGCAGCAAAAAGTTTAAACATATTCTGATAATTACAAGTTTAGCATATTTTTTTCTGAAATGTTAGAGCTAGAAGAGTTCAAAGTTTAGAATTTTTTCAGTTTGGAATGTTTGCATAGAATTTACCAGTTGAGTATCCCTAATCTGAGAATTTGAAATCCCAAATATGCCAACATCTAAACTTTTTGAGTGCAGGCCTATAATGATTAGATAGATTCCTTTATCAGAGACAAAGAATAATTATTAGCCTTCTGTAAGAATCACTTTTTTAAAATGACACAAATGTAAAAGTCAAAAAGGGAAATTAGAAGCCAGACAGCACACAGAATGAAATTTTAGCAGAAGTGAGAGCTGTTCTCTGAGTAGAACTTTCAATTCATAATGCAGGTGGGGGCTCAGAAAAGTTTAAGTCAACATTTCATTTAATGGTCTTCAATTGTAGTTTCCCCAAGAAGCCTACCACAAGCAAAAGAAAATCAACTTTTCTTTTTTTTAACTTTTCTTTCTTTCTTTCTTTCTTTCTTTCTTTCTTTCTTTCTTTCTTTCTTTCTTTCTTTCTTTCTTTCTTTCTTTCTTTCTCTCTCTCTCTCTCTCTCTCTCTCTCTCTCTCTCTTTCTTTCTTTCTTTCTTTCTTTCTTTCTTTCTTTCTTTCTTTCTCTTTCTTTTTTTGTATGTGCAATATGCTGGGTGCTACCTGTCCCATCAATCTTCTAAAACAAAGCCTATGAATTCATATGCCTTTTTCATGTATTCCAGAAATTGAAATGTTTTTCTTTCAAGAAAAAAGACACTTAGGGAAACAGGTACTCATAGACTATAAGTTTCTGTGTCATCTGTAAACATTAACCAAATTAGTCTTCCATTTATAATGAAAAAAATGACTCTCAAGCATTTGTAAAAAAAATGAATTCACAAAAAAGAAAACACAACTGACTTGTTATTTTGATCAGAGGTTTTTAATATGCTATTTATTCTGAAAATGAATGTATCTACACGCACACGTGCGCGAACACACACACAATTTGTTAACCACAACCAGATAAGAAAGATAAGGAATGCAAAAAAAAATTAAAAATAAAACAATAAAAGCTGAAGAATTAAAGAATGGTCCTAGTATTAAGCAAAGCAAAATGTGTTATGATTTTGAGTGGTCAGCAGAGTATAATACTAATGAATATGTTTGAACTTGATAATTTCAGAAGACCATGGCATTGGGCCTATTGAGAAGGAATGGGAAATGTAACACATTACTTAGGTGGGGAATGAACAATATCAGTAAGAAAAATTACCGTTTGTTGGTTTACAATTTGAACCAGCAAAACTTTTGACTAAGCACAGATACATTAAATGTAGATTTTTTTGTTGACATTATAATAATGAAGGTATCCACATGGAAATTTGAGATGAGAAGAAAATGATATGGTACAGTAATCCTGTCTTCCTGGTAGATACTGGGTAGTTATAATACTTGTCTAAAGTTATTACCATGAGAAAGGATCACTTTAAAAAATTATTTAAAATTACTAAAGTCACCAGAGTTAAAAATACAATACAAATGTAAAAATGACAAAGCCAAGAAGAAATAGTAATGTGAAGAAACCCTGATCATTCAAAGGGAAGAGAAAATACATAATATGTAAAGTTGTTAATCTAGAAAATAGAGTTATAATTAATTTATTCAGAGTTGAAGAGATAACCAGCAGAACACCACAAAATGGAAGTGGTAGAGTGGTTGCCTCTGGGAGATGTGATTATGGCTATTATAGTATTTTGCGCTGTCAAAATCTGCTTTTAAGAAAGCAGAGACACAAAGAGAACAACTTTTTATTTGAAATTTGCATCCTAAGGGAATTTTAAGAAATTAACGTATCCACAAAAAATAATAGCTGCTATTTGAAAAGATAGCTTTCTTAAAGGTTAAAATAGTCATAGCTGTCTATTTTTTTTTCTACTTTTGATTTTCTCTGTAATCTGAGTTATTTAGAAGAGTGGTTATTTCAAAATGGTAGGTTTATCGTATTTTTTTTCCTGTCTTTTACCTATTAAGTTTGAGTTATTGTGCCCAGAAAATGTCATGTATAGAAGTTTTTCTTTGGAGAATTTTTAGAGATTTTCTTTGTATATGAAGAGATTTTTTTATAACTGTTCCATGGGAGTTTTAAAACAATGTAAGTCATCCTTGTCATAGATATAAATAGTTTTAAAGCCTGGCTGTGTTAGAATACCATAGAATGCTATATAACTGTATTGTTTTAGGCTACAAACAATGGTTTCTTAAAGCAGTTATGTTAAACCTTGACCCTTGTGGCTTTGCTATTTCTCCCTCTCCATCTATATATTTCAAAGGCATGTTATTTGCAACACCAAAGACCAGATTTAATAAAATATTTTAGTCATTTAGGTTTCACCTTGAATTTTATCTTCTTGAATATAAATGCTGCTAATTATACAGCCTTTCATTTTTACCAATCACTGGATATATTTTCCTAATCTGCTATAATTGTAAAATAAAAGGAAGAGGGAGAAACACAGAATGAGGGGTTAAAACCCTCCCCAGACTGTTCTTTCACAAAAGCAGTGAGAACACTCACAAAACTTACAATCAACTTTTTTAGAACTCTGAAACCTAACCAAAAGCTTCCAAAAATCTAAGGTTATTTTAGTTTAGACAAATCATGGCATCTTGGTAACAACGGTGAGGTTTGTGGTGTTTAAAACTCTTCCATGCCCATTCCCCTCTCACCATGGTAGCCTTGAAAACAGTCACAACCACAGTAGCTGTGAAAAGTGCGAGCCTGGCAGTTTATAGAGGGGGAAAGGAGTTTGGACCTCCCGCAGATCCTCATCTTGCTCTGCTGTTACACTTGAACTGTGTGGGAGCTGCCTGACATTCTCTGTTCTCAGGGCTCATTTTTTACTTGACCTGATTTAGAGCTTTCTGTGTGAGAACATCCATATCCCAAGTGTGTGTCTAAAACAATCATTGGTAATTGTTCAAACACAGTTTCCTGAGTGAGATACTGCTGAAGACTAATAAGAGGCTGAAAAAGAAACCTGAAAGGCAAAAAATTAGGGAAAGAGGAATTGAGAAGGCTTTGAAAAGCTATAAACATGGCTGGGAACCTAGCTGGCCACATGCATGTCCAGGATTGTGAACACATGAGGGAAACTCCCCAGAAGGCCCTAAACCCTCACATCTGGTTGACTTCCAGCTACTGCACAATCAGGAAGTGAGGATCAAGGTACAGTTGTAAACTGTGTGCTGAAGTGTTAAAAAGAAGTGTCTGAACGTGAACAGAGACCTTCAGCAAATGCTGAGAGGCTTTTATGGTTCAAATTACTTAAGGGGATCTCTGTCCGATCACTAGCTGATGACTAAATTAACCAAGTAGACATTGAAGTGGTTGAACATGGAAGAAATATAGATTTAACAGAATTAGTTCAGGAAGGTCACAAATGAAAGGAAAGTCATAAAATAAAAGAAACAATAGTAAACAGCAATAGCAAAATCCCTGGGGGTGATGGAAGTCTGATTTCCGTCTCATTTCTAGGTTGCCACAACATAGTAAAGGACTCTTTTATTTTTTTTAATAAAAAAATATAAGACACAAGGGAATGGAGTTGTGGCTCAGTGGTAGAGCTCTTGCCTAGCAAGTGCGAGGCCCTGGGTTTGATCCTCAGCACCACATAAAAATAAATAAATAAAATAAAGGTATTGTGTCCAACTACAACTAAACAATACATATTTAAAAAATATATAAGACACAAAAAGAAATGAGATAGAAGTATTTTGCATATACAGAGTAGATAACTATCCCCCAGAAAAGTGACTGGACTTGTAAAACACTGGATTTATTAGTTAAAAAAAATTAAATCAGCTATTTTAAATATCTTTGACAACTAAAGAATGTCTACTACCCAGATCCCATTCTGGTGGTAACCATGCTGTTCAATATGATAAATGCTAGCCACGAGTGGTATTTAAATTTAAAATAATTTAAATTGAAAAAAATTAAAATTCAATTCCTTAATGCACTAACAAAATTTCAAGTACCAGTCATATATAGCTAGTGGCTACTATATTAGACATCACAAATATAGAAAATTTATATAAATGCAGACAATAATACTGGGCAGAGCTATTCTATAATATTTAAATTAAAGGTATGCAAAAGGGAGACTTATTCACTATCCATGGGAGTGTAAAGTGTCCAGCCTTTCTGGAAAGAACGGCAATATCTATCCAAGATAAAATGGCTTAAGTACCTTTTATAGTGAACTATAACCATATTTGTATATATGTATAAAAATATAATGTAAGGACACTTGCAGTGTTATATTTGTAATAGCAAATGATTGCAAATACCAAATTGTCTTTGATGAAAAATAATTAGCTAATTTAGATTATAAAACAGTATGAATGGTATCATATTATATATGAGTGTGTGCAGGAGTGTGTGTGTGTGTGTGTGTGTGTGTGTGTGTGTGTGTGTGTGGTGTTAGATCTCTGTAACTGGAACAAATAAGCTTTTAAGGATATTCAATGTTATGGTTTGGACATGAGCTATCCCCCAAAAAGCTCTCATGTGAGACAATGCAGGAAGATTCAGAGGAGGAATAATTGGATTGTAAAAGAGTCTTAACCCCATCAGCAAATTAATCCCCTGATAGGTATTAACTGAGTGGTAACTGAAGTGGTAGGATGTGGCTGGAGGAGTTGGGAATTGGGGAGTAGCTTTGGAGTATATATTTGTTTCTGGCAAGGTGTCACCTCTCTTCTGCTGACTGATCATCATGTGAGCTGCTTCCCTCTGCCACACTCTTCTGCAATGATATCCTCCCTCACCTCAAGACCCAAGGAATGGAGCCTGCTCTCTATGAATTGAAACCGTGAGCCCCTAAATAAACTTTCCTCATTTGTAATTGTTCTGGTTGGTTCTTTTAGTCACAGCAGTGAAAAAGCTGACTAAAACACCCACTGAAATTTTAATGATATAATGTTCAACCTTAGAGAGAATTAAAGTTTAAAAGAGAATGTCCTGTTTTGCTCTTTTTCTGTGATGTTAGAATTTCATTTCTTTTATTACAAAAAGAAGAAGAAGAAAGGTTTAAAGAAGCTATTATAGTGGAAGCAATGCCCTCCAAATTTCCCCATCATTTTAGAAATTTTTGGTTTTCAATTAACACTGTCATGAATACTGAGAAAATTATAATGCTTTTCCTCATGCGTGCTTTTCCTCAAACATGATCACATTTAGATACAGACCAATAGATAATAAAGAATTGCACATATTTGAGAAAAAAAAACCATAACATACATAAACATACATTTTTCTAATGCAATACTAAATACAGAGAATTGAAATAAAATTCAGTTTTCAGTTTGATAGTACATATACCGAAACAACAGCAGAATGAGCTGCTATCTAATTCTTCACTTTTATCTATTGTGTGTGCTATTAGCTTTGAGCTTGACCAATCTCTTGGGGGCTCTTGATAACATATTTCTGCAGAACCACTTTAATAGATATATAAGAATATAGAAAATCAATCTGGATAATTGCTTTTGTAAAGGTGAAGAATATACATATTCTCATTGGAATCTTAAGTAAACTGGTAGAAAAAGTGATCTTCTCATTGTAATATCAGAAGTTACAGCTGAAGCACTAGAAATGTATCTGAGGCCTGGTTAGGTGGCACATACCTGTAGTCACAGCAACCTGGGAAGCTGAGGCAGGAGGAGAGAGTTAAAAGCAGCCTCACAACAAATGGTGGTGGGAGAACTAGAAATCCATATGCAACAAAATGAAATTAAACCCCTATCTCTCACCACGCACAAGACTCAGCCTTCATGGTCCTGAATGATGTTTTAAACTAAACATTAAAATTAGCATATTTGTGATGTATTTTGTGGTTACATGTTGAATCTACCTCAATCGTTATATTTCAACAAACAAGAGGATGGATATATTATCATCTGAAACATTTTTTTCTTGCTTTATGGAGAATTGGATCTGACTCATACAATAGGCATTTCTGACAAAGAGTGCCAGAGGAAAATTGACACCAGAAATCTGAAATTCCAGAAACTTTGAATTCAAACTTGTTTTTTTTTTCTCTATGTATTCACTTTATTTATCCTGTTCTCTTCAACACAGCACCCTCACTCTTGAGAGGAGAGCAGGCTTATTTCATTCTTGTACTTTAACTTCTGGGCAAATATCACTTCCTAAGAGAAGGTGCTGAAGTCCTATAAGCAGCACAGCCAGCAAGACAATCCTGCCCTCCACCACGGTACTTGACTTCTGCCTTTATTTTATTTTTTTATTTTTATTATTAGTTGTTCAAAACATTACAAAGCTGTTGACATATCATATTTCATACATTTGATTCAAGCAGATTATGAACTCCCATTTTTACCCCGTATACATATTTCAGATTCACATAGGTTTCACATCCACTTTTTTACATACTGCCATAATAGTGACTTTTGTATTCTGCTGCCCTTTCTATCCTCTACTATCCCCACTCCTGTCCCCTCCCCCTCCTCCCATCTTCTCTCTCTACTGTAATTCGTTTCTCTCTCTTGTTTTTTTTTCCCTTTCCCCTCACTTCCTCTTATATGTAACTTTGTATAACCATGAGGGTCTCCTTACTTTACTATGCAATTTCCCCTCTCTCTCTTTCCCTCCCCCCTCTCGTCCCTGTTTAATGGTGATCTGCTTCTCATGCTCTTCCTCCCTGCTCTGTTTTTAGTTGTTCTCTTTATATCAAAGAAGACATTTGGCATTTGCTTTTTAGGGATTGGCTAGCTTCACTTAGCATAATCTTCTCTAGTGCCATCTATTTCCCTGCAAATTCCATGATTTTGTCATTTTTTAGTGCGGAGTAATACTCCATTGTGTATAAATGCCACATTTTTTTTTTTATCCATTCATCTATTGAAGGGCATCTAGGTTGGTTCCACAGTCTAGCTATTGTGAATTGTGCTGCTATGAACATCAATGTAGCAGTATCCCTTTTAAGGTTTTCAGGGAATAGTCCCAGAAGGGGAATAGCTGGGTCAAATGGTGGTTCCATTCCCAGCTTTCCAAGGAATCTCCATACTGCTTTCCAAATTGGCCACACCAATCTGCAGTCCCACCAGCAATGTACAAGTGTACCATTTTCCCCACATCCTTGCCAGCACTTGCTGTTGTTTGACTTCATAATGGCTGCCAATCTTACTGGAGTGAGATGGTATCTTAGGGTGGTTGTTCTCAGCATTCTAAAATTATATATCAAAGATGCCATCTTAAAAAAATTACAGTCATGTGACAATTAATGATGGGGACGGTTATGAGAAATGCCTTGTTGGTCATTTTCAACACTGAGCTAACATCATAGTGTGTACTTATAAACTGAGATGGTATAGTTCCATTACTACATGCTGCCTCTTGAAGCAACCAAGAGATGATGCAGTAAACACAGGATGGATGAGGCTGCTGTCAGCATAGCATGACATACTGTTTCAGGATAAGCATTTTTTTCTAATTTAAAATTAGAACTGTCTTCTATTAATTTCCCAGAGTAGTTTCTATTATTCTACTGGGCATCTCTTAATAGATAGGAGTAGGAGCACACTCTAAAATAATGTTGAAATGTATGGGATATACCTAACTTAGTAACATAGTCACTATCATTATCAAGTGCCATACACTATTATGTGCTATCCACTATTTTTATGTGCTATATTTTTATGCAACTGGCAGTGCAGTCAGTCATTTCAGACCAGTTTCACCAGGAATTTGTGAGTAATACATTGTACTATGATGATGTTATGTTGGCTATGATGTCACTAGGTAATAGAATTTTTTCATCTCCACTATAATCTTATGGGAACACCATTATATATGTGCTCTGTCATTGACTAAAATGTTGTTATGAAACACATGACTATACAATATAAAGTGATTTTGTGAAATTACACATTAGTTAAAAGAAACACAAAGACACTTTTAATGTGTTTAAAAAGCACTTCAGAATTAAAACATCAAAGATTACCTAGATGTCAAGAAGCCCTGTTAAAAATAAGTGATTTAGGAGCTGGGGTTGTAGCTCAGCACTAGAATGCTCACCTAGCATGCATGAGACACTGGGTTTGATTCTCGGCACCACATAAAAACATAAATAAATAAAGGTATTATGTCAATCTACAACATAAAAATATTTTAAAAAGTGAGTGATTTAGTGATTTATATTATCCAGTAAACCTGGAACTAGGACAAGAGCATTTTTTTTTGATTGCTCACCAGAATCATGTGTTAGTAAGTCATTTAACTTTTTCCTTATATCACTTGTAATATAACAGAGACTGAATAATTGAATTCCTAATGTTTCCATCAGCTGCACCATTGTATGAATTGAGGCTCTCATCTCCTCCTTCTTATTATATATTTTTAACTAATTTCTTAGATAACTGTGAATTCATACGTAGTTGAACACAGTAATACAGAGAGATCCCCTGTACTTTCTTCTGTTTCCAACAACAGTGACATCTTAACAAAATTATAGCACAATATTAGAACTAGAATATTGGCATTAATTGAATTGAGATGAAGAATGGCTTACCATAATTTGATTTCTTAATGTTAATTGGGAAAAGACATTAACAATGTTTGAGAAATTATTGTATTTTTGTTTTATATGCTTTATTTCATTTGATTGGAATTATAGGTCACTTTGAAACAGGCTCAACTAAAAATGTAAAAGTCAGATTTGAAGTTTTTCTGACTTTCAGCCCCTATTCTTTCTACTCAGCATGTTGCCCATGAAACAAATCTGAAAGATCTTTATCCTTCTTCAGACAGCATTAAACCATGTCACATATATCATGGGAAATATATGTGCATCTTATGCATCTGATTTCATCAGAAAACCTTTGCTTACACAGCTTTGCAGAGCCTCAGATTTAGAAAGATTTAAAATACTTCCAGGTCTAGGTCACTCAGCCCCCAAATTGTACCAGGATTAAATTTGTAATGTCTGTCTTCCTGTCTTCTGGACTCTCTCCTTTCTTTTTCACCTTTTACACAAAAACCTCATTCTCTGGATGATAAATGATGGCAGGACACAGAAGAAGAAAAAGCAAGAATGATTTGAAAGGAAGCATTTATATTTTCCAAGGGAAGAAAAATAATGTCAAAAATCAAATCTGCTTGGACCATTCACTTATTTATATAAATCAAACAAAACCACGTGCACTTTCTTTTGAAAATGCAGAATAGAAAATAATGCTTTTTCTACTATCGCTTGGTACCTTCTAGGATACTAAGCACCGAGAACAGCCCAGGCCTAAGCCCTTTGAACCTTGCATCCATGATGAGAGGAAGCTTAGGCTATATGGTTAAATAACATGTAAGAATTCTAGCTGAAGGTTCTGACTTTCTTAACAAAACTCCTAAAGCACAAGAAGTAAAATCAAGAATCAATAAATGGGGTGGATTCAAGCTAACAGGCTTCTTCTCATTGAAGGAATCAAAAACCCCTATCTCTCACCATGCACAAAACTTAACTCAAAATGGATCAAGGACCTAGGAATTAAACCAGAGACACTGCATCTAATAGAAGAAAAAGTAGGCCCTAATCTTCATCATGTGGGATTAGGTCCCAACTTCCTTCTTTGCCTTCTAAATGAAGTGATTCTATTCCCATTAGCCCCTGTTTTATTTATTTATTTATTTATTTATTTATTTTTTGGTTATCTCTATTTGCCACTTCCCTGATTCCTGTCTGAGAAAACACAATATTATGACTGCAGAAATTGTATTTAGCTGTCCTAACAGAGAGATTCCAGAAAGGAAGATGGAAATAAGCAAAATGAAAAGAGAATGCAGTTCAGCAGAAGTCCATCAATGAGTTTAAAAATGTCAAACCCAGAGACTCAAAAACTGACAGGATCTTTGAGAAAATGTGGGTTTGTTGAGCCATTATAGATGCTACTCAGATAAAGAACCAATCCTGGAACAAATCCTGAAACTTCCAGCAATAAAGCTAGACAGGAGTGGACCATGGCTGCAGGACCTGGAGCAGCTGGACTAGATAGGCTGCTGGACCAAGAGCCAAGAGTATTTTTATTGCCAAATGTGGGTGAGGCAGACATAAGCTGTTCCCAGTGTAACTACACTGGTTGTAAGAGAGTGGAGCACCACCAAGTGGGAGAGATTTAGGATAGAAGGGCAAGTCCTTAAGGTGAAGTAATTGCTGCTTCTGGATTGACTGGGATTGTAAAAAAGGATGTGACATTTAGGGCATGGTAACAGTATTTGAGGTAAGGTATGGTTTTAATAGACATTCTTGAATGTGACATGACCTTGTGTTATTAACCTCTCTCTTTTTTCCTTTTCTCCATCCTTTGGCTGTTGCAATTAAATTTAGCACATCTCAGAATTCTTCTATTCACAAAATCAAGCTCCAATATTTACTATTTGTGAAACTTTGTTTACTTAACTACTTTTTACTTTAGTTTCATTTCTATGGCATAAGAGTAATAATAGGAGCAAATAGATTGAGTTGTTTAAGTAGAAAGCAAGATAAGTCAGTGGTAAGCACATTTTTAGCCCTCAGGAAATGTTAGCTTATTGTTCCATAATTACTTTTATTAACATGAAAAAGTAGAAGACAGGCACAGTGGTGCACACCTGTAATCTCAGTGGTTTGGGAGGCCAATTCAGGAGGATCATGAGTTCAAAGCCAGCCTCAGAAATTTAGTGAAACCTGGTCTCTAAATAAAATATTAAAAAGGGACTGGGGATGTGGCTTGGTAGTTAAGTGTCCCTGGATTCAATTCCTGGTACCCCCCCCCAAAAAAAAAGAGTGGCATCAGTTGATCTTCCCAACAAAGGCAAGCACATAGGGAAATGGGCATATGATAATTACCATATGGTGTATCCTCAGGCATGTTATCTTCCAGTAAAATAGGTTTAAGGTAGATCTGGGAGTATCATTGGTAGTGTAACAGAGATACAAGTAACATTAGCATCACACTTCTGAAGGAATCTGATTGGATTAACTTCATTATAATGCAAATCCTCTGTGTATTTCAAGCCAGACAAAGTTACAGTATCTCTGGGTCCATTCAGTTGAGGTCTGTTTTCTTTTGTCATACCAGGCTTAAATCAGAATCATTTGTGTTTTAAGGTGACTGGGGGCCTAGCAGGTTTCTAGAGGGTTGTTTTTTGTTTGTTTGTTTGTTTTTTAACATTCTTTCTGAAAATAGGCATGTTTCAGTAAAAGGGAACATATTCTCCTTATCCTAGAAGAGATGAGGAATCTGATCCTCCACTGTCTTTCCCACTTATCAATCATCACGAAAATTACCCCACTCTGTGTTGTAGCTGTTATTGCTTGGTCTCCATTTAGGAAACAGTTAAATCCGGAGTTGCCAGTTATTCACTATCATGCCTATGTCAGTGGCATTGTGTTGCCATGCCTAGCAGGAGCAACTTACAGGAGAAAAGCTTTCTTTTGGCTTACAATTTTGGAGGTTTGGTCTGTGGTCAGCAGGCTCCACAGCAGAAACATCATGGTAGAAATTTGAGGCAGAGGAATTCTGCTCAGCTCATAGCAGCCAGAAGGAGAGAGAGAAAGAGGGAGGGAGGGAAGGAAGGAGGGAGGGAGGGAGATAGAGAAGGAGAGACTGAGAGAGGAGACATAGAGAGAGACTGTCAAGAAGGGGCCAGGGACAGATACAGTCCATAAGACCATGCTCTTAGAGACTTACCTTCTCCAGTTACTTGCCTATAGTTACCACTCCAGTAGTCCATTAATCTATCAATGGATCAATACAGCAAGTAGATTAGTTCACTGATTAGGTCATGTTATGGTTTGGATGTGGTATCCTCCAAAAGCTCACGTGTGAGACAATGCAAGAAGGTTCGGAGGAGAAACGATTGGTTTATAGTCTCAACCTAGTCATGGAATGATCCCTGTTGGGATTAACTAAGTGGTAACTTGAGGCAGGTGGGTGTGGCTGGAGGAAGTGGTTCATTGAGAGCATGGCTATGGGGTATATATTTTGTATCTCCAGAGTGGAGACTCTCTGATTCCTGTTCACTGTGTTATGAGCTGCTTCCCTCTGCCACCTTTTCCCTCCATGATGTTCAGCCTCACCTAGAACCATCAGAAATGGAGCTGGCCTTCTGTGGACAACAACCTCTGAAACCATGAGCCCTCAAATAAACCTTTCCTCCCCTGTAGTTGTTCTGATCAGATCCTTTAGTTACTGCAGCGAAAAAGCTGACTACAATAGGCCAGAACCCTAATCATTGCCTGAACCCCCACCTCTGAATCTTGTTGTGTGGGGATCATGCTTTCAATATGAGCTTTTGGGGGAACGATTCCAGATGCAAAACATGACAATGCATTTCTCTTTGGCACCAACATCCATCTGCTTCACATCCTTGTTAATTTCAACCATCACTCAAATGTAGAAGCTTTTGGATAAGAGGCGTTTAATTCTCATATCAGTATTACTTTGGCTTCTGTTCCCTAACCCACCCTATGTCTACTTGTTTTCTAAGTTCCTTCCCTATGTCACCACTCCATGATAAATGAACTCCTGGGATCATCAAATGTTTTTCAAAATATTTTTTATAACCTGGATTATGCAAAAAGAAAAAAAACATTATTTTTCTTGGAAGATCTTGATTAACTTCTTTTCTTCAAACAACGCTCTGTATTTTCCCACTAACCTAGTGTTGTAAGGGAGGACCTATGCACTTCATGTCATTTTCAGACCCTGTTTGTTATTGTTGTTGTTGTTTTGTTTTTGCTTTCTCATAAAAATTGCATCTTCTTCACGGTTCATGACAATAAGTTGTACTGTCTTTATCTATATTTGGGCTAAGCAACAATCCAAGCACTATCTTTACAAATGATGTTTAACTCTGCAGCAGATGATATGGTGTTTTTCCAGAACCATTAGGATTTATGCTGTAGAAATACTAAAAGCATTTGCAAGAAATTTTATATAACCTATTTCCCACCACAAAAAAAGGATCACATTTTAAAGTTTGAAAATGTAAAGGATATGAAATGTTATTCCATTTGCAAGGTAAGAAGTTAGGCTACCTATATCTATCTATTATTTATCTACATACCCATACATCTATTAACAGACTTGTGGTTGAGAGAAGAGACCATGTGTTTATACAGCATCTCAGAAATGCCCCAACTCCTAATTGGGCAACACCATATTCCATTTATGCATGCAAAGGATACACTATAGGACAGAAACCCTAAAACTATGAAAGTCAAATTTCTACAGAGCAGCTAGCACATTTGTCCTCCCTCCTTTCTGAAGACTTTGCTCTGTGATGTAAACAAGTCTTCTTCAGGAGAGGATTAGATAGTCTCTAACTTTTCTTCATTATTTTGGCTCCATGGGCATTTCATTTTTAATGATGCTATTCAACTCTTCTTTACTCAGAAAACCTAGATCAGACATAAATGAAAAATATTAGTTTTTTCACAACCTGTGGTCCAACTGGTCAGACTGGTTTCATAGAAACTGGGTTTACTGTAGGCTACTTTTCTCCAGAAAGAAGCTATTCAAGTTTGCCTCCTTCCAAGCCATATGTTAAAGGTTGAAGTACTATACACAAGGGTAGACAATCCTGCTTCTTAGACACAAAGATAGTTATTTTCAGATATGGGATGTGTGGAATGCAATAATTTCTAATTTATTTTGGAGAAGATATTTCAGCATTGCCCATACTTCCTCAGAACTTTACAATGTACTTGTTCTTGATTCTTCATATTGTTTATCTCCCAACTTCAAGAGTTCATGTGGTTAACCAAAGCCACATTTAGATAATGTATTTGCCACTTTTTGCACATTTGGTTCCATTGCACAATATTATCTACATATTGGGCTAATATGATGTTATGTAAATGTTCAGACATTGGATCTATTTAGAGTATGCTAAGAAACAATGACCTAAGAGTTCACATAGTCTGTAGCAAGAACATAAAAGTGTTTATTCCAAATAACTGCAAATTTATTCTGATCCTCTTTCTCAATGGAAATGGAAATTAAACATTTTCCAGATCAATGGTCACACACTGTGTATGGGAGCCTATGCTAATTATTCCACATCCATCTCAGCAAACAGAATTCATCTGGTTGACTAGTGAATTAATTTGGGACACAATAGGACCATCATGCCTGTATCTCTTAAGCCTTTAAATGTGGTACTGATCTTTGCCATTTTTTTCCAAAATGCAATATTGTATTTGATTTACTAACTTGACCAGTGGGGAGGGGAATGGTGACAGTTTCAGAGGCTTCCATGTGGCCTTTTTCATTTTAACATATTCTACCAATTAGGACAGGAACACATGAGGAAATTAAAACAATAACTCTGTATATCAATACCAATTATACATTAAGGGTCAGGACCAGAAAAGTGGCCACTGGATAGTTCTGGGGACCCAGTGAACTCACTGTGTGACAATCTGTAACAATATTGCATTTATTATATGCTCTACATATCTGAGCACCAATGTCAGCATAGACCCACTGTTCAACAGTCCTTAAAATGTTTTTGTATTCCCCTCTTCCTAGTGTATGGTTTGCCTGAGGAAATATTGGGAGGATCATTTTCCTACATACTTGCCCATTGGCATGGTCAGGTTTGGTTTCTTCCTCCTGAGGTCCCAGTTTGCCCTTCAGCTCTTATGTTTCAAATATGAAAACTGGTTTAGGTAGACAAACTGGCAAGCACTGAAATGGTATGTGTCCTGGTGCCACTCAGCCTCCTTCATTGATTTATTTTGATTCTATGGTGTTATGGTTTGAATATGCGATGTTCCCCCAAAAGAACATGGGCAATGAAGAAATGTTCAGAGGTAAAATGATTAGATTATGAGAGTTGTAAGATAAGCAGTGGTTTAATCCATTTCATGTATTAATAATTTGAATGGATTACTGGGTGGTAACTACAAGCAAGTAGGGCATGGCGGAAGGAAGCAGATCACTGGGGGCTTTCCTTTGGGTGTATTTATCTCAGCTCTCTCTCTCTCTCTCTCTCTCTCTCTCTCTCTGCTTTCTGGCGGCCTGAGTGACTTTTCTCCAGTATGCACTTCTGCCTTGATATTCTGGTTTAACTCAGGTCCACAGCCACGAAGCCAGCCAACCACGGAATGAGACCTCTGAAACCATGAACCCCAAATAAACTTTTCCTCCTGTAAGTTGTTCTTGTCAGGTATTCTGGTCATTGATCAAAAGCTAACTAATAGATGAATTAAGTCACTCTTGTTCCTAGGGAAGATATGCTTGCTTAACCATTTCCCTGGGATTCAGAATCCCTGATTTCCCTGTCAATCTGTTAATTGTATTAATCTTAACCACCTTCCTTTTATATAAATTTATTTTTTAGTTGTAGTTGGACACAATACCTTTATTTTACTTATTTACTTTTATGTGGAGCTGATGATTAAACCCAGGGTCTTGCACATGCTAGGCAAGGGCTCTACCGCTGAGCCACAATCCCAGCCCACTTCCTTTCTTTTTATGTGAAGGAACATCACCTGGAATTTTTAAATTTGGGGATTCTGGCATTCTCAACTGTATTAATAAACCCAGTTCTATAACAGGATATTCTGCTATTTTTATTCATGTACAGAGGAAAGATCACTGTTTATTGTTTCAATGATACTGTGCCTCTCTCATGAGAACATAATGTATCACTGTAAGAGAAGTGTCCTCTACTTATAGCCACAGAATATGGTCAGTTGATAGAATTTCTAACCTTACATCAGTATCTATTCTAGCACTCCACTATTTGCCATTGTAGTTATTCAATACAATAGGCCATTTTTATCTCAAACTTCTAAGCACCAGCCAACTAGCCTATGTGCACCACCTCTTCAAGTCCTTGCCAGGTTATTAGAGCATGCTGTATAGGAGAATATTACCATATCAATAGATTTCCTCATTATTTATGTTTCTGTTCCACCTGTCTTCCAAACTCCCAATACAGCATCTACAGAATTCATCCAGTCTCATAACATGATTTTCTGGTTCCTGCTGATATATGTGGGCTAGATCACAGAATTCTGTTGGGACATAGTCCATTTCTTCTCTTCCAGTCCCAGCAGTTCACTGGCCAGTTAAGGTTGTGGCTTGATGTTACTTACTGGTCTAGTGGTAAGGAAGTGAGGTGGAGCTAGTTATTTAGGTGGGGCTGCTCTCTAAAGATTGCTGCCTTATCTTCAGGCAGAGAAAATGGATAGCCTCTAGCAGGAAATGGGATTTTTTGAAATAGACCCAGAGAGTTCAAGAAAATCTGGGTCTTTGACCTTTTTTAATCCATGGCACCATCCCACACCTAAGAGTCTCCCTCATTTCCAACCACAGCTGGACAATGCAGGTGATGCATTGGCTTTCTTAGTGGCTCTGCTGGTGGCCCTGATCCTCTGCTTTGTAAGACAAAAGTTACTTTAAATATGCTGTCAAGGAGGACCTCTGACTTTCACAGTTTGCTCTTGATCTGTGATTAATTACCCTCAGCCTTTCAGTGTCTTTCCCCAATGCATCAATTATGCTCAGCAAGAGCCATCTGATTCCATTGTCTTTATAATTAGTACTTCCACCAGTCTCTCCAAAGCCTGATAAATTGTAGCAGTCTGTGCAGTTTCATTTTCTGGTGTTTCATTCCAAGAGGGAAAGTTTAGTAACTGTTGCTCACATCAAATCATCAAATTTCATTATATCTCCTTGTTTTATACCTTTCTTCTTCACTAGACAATATTCAAAATGAGTTGCAAGTCCTTAGTTCAGTGCTTGACACAATGTAGTTACTCTATTTATTGAATATGTAAATATTAGATTTATTTTATGCTCTGTGTGATGATTTTTCACTAAGTCCAATAATTGGTTGCTTGTTTAAATAATGCAAACAGAATGAAGCTAATTCTAATATACTAAAACTGGATTCTATCTGCTGGAACGAATCAGATTCATAATAAGAAATAGATTGCAGCTAAGCTAATTGTTATCATTTATCTAAAATTGGCTTGTCAGCTCAGTCTGATGTGTTGGGGTCTAATCTAAGTGGCTCCAGACAGTACCTCCTGTCTTGAGGCTTTTTGGAAATAGACACCAGGATTCTTGACAGAGAGCTCTCCACATGTAATGAAAGAAACTCCAGTTGTTGTTCTAGGTTAATTTTAAAATCAACTGTGTAAATAGTTGTAGCAATGCTCTTAATTTCAGTGAGAAGTTATCCTCTTTACTTACCCTCACAAACACACATGTATTTTTTTTATTAAAATGGAGTCCATTATGACTTAGAGTAGACACTTGCAAAATTCCAGTACTGCCTTAACTAGTGGAACATAATGGGATCAGTTTCACAGCCACCCTTATCCCCTCACCCAAATCTCTGCCTTTCGTTCCCAGTGCAATTTCTTTCAAGCTTGTTTTACAGGCTAACACAGAGAGAATGAATGCCTTTGTAGCTTGTTTGCATGCTTGGGGTAAATGTCAAGGTCTCCAAGTATGTTTCCTTCTTCCAGAGAAAGAAGGAACAAGAAAGACTGGAGCCTTGTGAAAAAACTCTGAAGTTTCCACATATGCCATTTGGCAGCATGCAAAACAGCAAGGCTTTCAATCGCCTAAAGGATATCCAGGCTTGCTTTCTGTCATTCCTCCACCACTGGTTTCTAGCCCTGAATCTAAGAGCGCTGCTGAATGCACAAAGAATTCTGTTTTGTTTTGTTTCCATTTCTGTTCTTGCTTGAGCTCCCCTGATGTTACTCCAGCTCAGCAGTCAGCTGCTCAATGAGAGCCTGTCTCTTCATCATGCAATTTCCTACTCTCCATTCTCCACTCCCAAGATCCAACAAAAGGAATTCATTAAAGGAGTTAAGTGTTTGGTTATTATCAAAGGGGGGGGGGGAACAAATGTAGCTATTTTTAACCACAGTGATCTTTCACAACAGCCATTAAAGTGACCTTTTTCCTTATTAACTGCAATCCTAAAGAATCACATACAATTTCTATTGGTCACCTCAGATGCCACTATAGGACGGGTAACTGTGGGTTTTGTTGCTATTTAAAAAACATGGACAGATTAACTATCCAATGGCAAACATTTTCACAATAAAACATTTCAAAGTGCATGTGCGCGCACACACACAAACATATCAAGGACAGATATGTGAGTATTTGAAGAAATCAGCGTGTTTTCTTTGTTCTTTGCTCATTTATGTGCCACATGTGAAGTTACTGAATTTTTTGGTAAGTCCTGAATGTTAAAGCAAATATGATTGACATATGATGATCAACTTTCCTGGAGATCAAGTTAAAGAAACTTCTTCTTCTACCTTTATCAAGTGCTGTAGGTAACAGAGTAAAATCCTTTAATCTAAGAGTAGTCAAAAGTTCTAATAGCTTGTAAGGCAAAGAAAGAAACCCTAGCTTATTTCTAAAAAGGCCTCAAATGCATCTATTTTTGACAAATGGATTGGTATATAGAAAAGTTACTTTATTCTTTTATAAAATTGCATTTCAATTTTAAACTTTTAAAAACAAATTCAACAGAGTTGAATGATTACATTTCACATCCAAGAATTGAAAAAGCTTAAAGAAAAAATAATAAAGCTGATTGGGCTGAGTTTTTTCTTTAAATCTAAGTGTTTATTTATAAAAATAAAATTGAATGCAATTTGCAATGTTTCTCTCTGTGAATTATGAGGGAAGGCTGAGCATGTTTCTTAGTTGTATTGTTGAATGAGAGATAAATGAGAGATAAATGAATGTTGGGTCTTAAACATAACATCACACATAACATCAAGATTGACAATCAAAATTAAAATTTAATTTGGTTAACTATCACACGCTATTCTTTTAGGCTGTGGCAATAGCTTTTGCTTTAGTGTCTGTCAACAGTTGTGCCTGTCTGGGAACTAACTCTGATACATAGGGATGGGGCTCCACCATTAATGTCCAACCTGTTTTCTCTGCTCCAGTTGATTGGGTCTGTTGGGGACACTTCATTTAAGCTGTGGCAATCAGATGATCCCTGGAATTTAACAAGCTGAACGGATAAAAACAGAGGTTGGGAATTTCTGGTAGCTCAGTTTCACTATGGTAGTGTACCCAAGATCTGTGAATTCTCTCAGGAGAACCTGCTCTGATACATGTTTTGCCTGTAGTACAGACAGAGAGACAGTACAAAATGCATTCAATTTTATTTTTATAAGCAAATACAATTTGGTGTTTTACTTTGGTGAAATTTGCCAGCATATTCCTAAAACATATGTTAATTAGTTTAATTTATCTCCAGTTGGTATCTATTCCTTGCAACCATATACTTAAGTAATGCCTGACTTCTATTTTCATCATGCATATACATTTGTTTTCACATTGTAAACATTAATGTTATTTTTCACTTCTCCTGTTTACTAAAGTAGGTAGAACAAGTATTTTTCTCTAAAAATTTGAACTCAGATTAAAATGTTTGCACTAATCATAAGAAACAAAATTTCAAGTCTTTCCAAACTAAAAATTTCATACTTAGTATTATAGTTTAACAACAACAACAAAAAATTGCTGAGAGAATATGCCCTTAATCTAAATATAAAAAGTATTCTGTCAAAATCTAATATATTTTTAAAAATTTGGTTATTATATTTTAAGTCGATTTATTCTTAGAAAGTTCATTTCTGCTGCTCAGTATACTCCATTAATTTTTGATAAATCAGTGTTCTAACTAAGGAAAATATTGTAAAGGACAGTTGTTAAAGGTCAAGTATAATAAAGATCAGCTCAACATTTTAAATATTGTTACTTGTCCAATTTAGGGCTTTTAACAATAGATTTCCTTAAAATTTTGATAATTCATTATTCTTTTTTAAATGTTCAACCTCTTGCCACTGTACAAATGAAGAATAATAACAGCTTCCATAGCAACCCTTATGTAATGTCAAAATAGCTTCTTACAGATGACGAATCAAGTTAGTGATGCCACATCTCATTTACTACTATCACAAAAAAAGACACTTATTGAAAAATTCATTTTACTCTTGAGTAAAATAGCAGTTATTTTTGTCCTTTGCTCCCTTGCAATATTACCAGCTTCCCTGGGTCATGGCACAAGTCTCCCAAACACATATATTCAGTCTTATGGTAAGTTCTCCATAAATATTTGTTGAATGAAAATTCACCTCCCCGAGAGGCTAATGATGAACAGATGCAGGCAAAAGCAAGATGGTAGCACGAGGAAGAACAGAGAAGGTAAAAAATCATTAGTTGGAGCAGAGGGAATAAAAGAAAAAATATCAGTTGTCAGTTTGAATGGACAGAGTGGATATAATTGAGTCTCTGATAAAATAGATGAGAAGGAAAAGGGTGACCTACAAGCTTATTTCTTACTTGAGTTTACAACTGTCATTTTAGTGGAAATAAAATATGTCTCCCTTTCATTGATAAAGAACATCAATCTTACAGGTTTTTATAACATTAGAGGCAATTACATTGGTTTTTAAGTCTGAGGAAGTATTGTAATGGAAATCCACTATTTTTCAAGTTGAAGTATAAGCAGAGTGTTAGTCTGCTAATAATCTCTGTCTTTAGTTTTGTTTGTTCTATTTGGCATAGGCTTACACTAGATTAAAATCCTAGCAATTCTGAATCCTAGCTCATGTCTATACTTATCACAGTTTACACAATTTTACCAATGACTCTCTACTTCCTGGAGATTTCAGATAGAAACATTTTCTTTTTTTCTCTTCTGTTTCTATTATTCTTCTTAACATTTTTCCTTCCTATATATCAGCTAATTAGCCAGGGAGAAAATAATAAGGACGCTTGGGACAAAAAAGCCAGGCATTATGTATTTTAAAAAGGTAATTTAGCCTGATGATTAAAGAATATGTGGGAAACACTCTTCCAACGGGGACCTGTTGGCCAAGTTACCCAGCTGGGCAAAACTACGGTTATTTCACATTGAAAACAACATAGTGCCAAAGGCACATTCACCATTTTACTCTAAAAATTGCCATATCTGCAGGGTAAGATGGTGCTCGCCTGCAATTCCAGTGGCTGGGGAGGTTGAGGCATGAGGATCACGAGTTCAAAGCCAGCCTCAGCAAAAGTGAGGCACTAAGCAACTCCGTGAGACCCTGTCTCTAAATAAAATACAAAATAGGGCTGCGGATATGGCTCAGTGGTCCAGTGCCCCTGAGTTCAATCCCTGGAATATCCCCCCCCCAAAAGAAATTGCTATATCTGAATTGAATTATAAATTTGAATTATAAAATCTTCATTTAATTTTCTGTCACTCACTGTTCATTAAAAATTGCAATCTTAAAACTGTCACTTCTCCAAGTGTTTTCCTTGGAATATTGAAACCAGTCAATGCTCCCTAGAACAGGAAGTACCTCATGAGGGTGAGCTTTTGAAGCTCTGCCTGTTGCATCTCGCTCTTGAAGATGAATAATGCTCACAGTAACATTAAAAGCTCTGAAAAGTAGTGCAATAAAAAGGTTTAATTTAGCCATCAAATTATTTTATATATAATTCCCTGAGAACTAACATTTTATGGAATATATTTTGAAAAAATAAGATTTAGTTGGCAAGTCTGATATAGCTCTAATAATTAACACAATATTTTTCTTTAGATTCGTCATCTCCTCTGGGTCAACGTTTCTAGCCAGAAAAATGACATAGACATATGGACATTAAATTTATGTAAAATTCAAAATTTGCATATTATTTAAGTGTTATGCTTAAAATACACCATTGGGCACCATGCTGAGGAAGCCTGAACCTTTTGATTCACTTACAAATTAAGCTTTCTTTTGGCATTTCTGCCATGAGGTGTATTTCAGTGTAATAACTTAAGTTTTATCGATTTTACCCTCACCTTTCCTTAATGAATGTCAGCCTTTCACCTTTCTCCTGGCCCCTCTGAGTAATCTGTAAGGAAAAGGATATTTTCAGAAAACTAAGAACCAGGAAACCAAGGTGGTTTCCTCCCTGACCCCAATAAGTATTCTAAAATATAGTTTTTAGAATAAAAGTTATAGGTATATTTATTTTGTGAATAAATTGTTGATATATTAGAATTTCCTTATTCTGTTATATTATTGATATTCAAAAGCATACTACTGAATTGGTTTAACAGTCTCTAAAACATTTCTTAGTGTTCTACTTTAGCCAAAATAAGAAATGCAGAGTGTCCTTAGCCAGTATGCAGACTATTTCAAATATATGTCTAAGGATGTGATACTTTTAGCTTTTCTATTATTTTCCTTTCTCTTCCATGTAAGTTAGGATGATGTAAGGATATAAATAAATGATGCTTTACAATCTACTTTAAATCTAAGTCTAGAAGTTCTTACTGAATCAAAAAGCTTTTTGGAAATTATCAAATATCAAGATAATGATTAGAAAGGTGTTTCTGTATTAGTAATAAAGCTTGAAACTTTATTTCAAACATTTTTTCCTTTGGTTTCTTTTTCCCTAAACTCTTACTGTTTGATGGTTTTTGTTCTTTGTGGTTTTTAAATTTCATTTCTTTTTTATAATACTCAGCATAGAAAATAAGAAATCAGCACATTATAAATCTAATAGATATATCTATTTAAATAAAATTAATATCACTTTAATTTGGTTGCATCTTGACCTTAAAAATTTGACTTTTTCATATGTAATTAGAGATGAAAAAATGGAAATGAAAAAATTCTTGATGTTTTTAAGTGTAATTTAATTAATATTTGACAAAGTACTATAAATGCCATTATTCTCAATTTATATCTGATTTTTAGAGGCCAAAATATTTCCTAGAGTCACATAACTAAAAGGTAATAAGGCTAAAGCTTGAACCCATGTATTCTTATTAAAAAATAGCCAATAATTTTTATTTTTTAATAATTTTAAAATAACTGCTCATGGTGGCTCATACCTGTAGGCCCAGTTACTTGGGAAGCTGAAGCAGGAGGCTGGTTTGAGCTCAGGAGTTAGAGGCCAGCCTGGGCAACTTAAAAATACCCCTTCTCTACAAATATAATAATAATGAATAATAATAATAATTATTAATAATAATAATTTCAAAGTCATCAGCATGTTCAGTATTGGGTGAGCTTGTCAAAATAAATAAGAATAAAAATCTTTTAGAGAAACAAATTCCTGGTATTAAAGTCATAGCAACTACAGCCATTCCTAGTTTAAAGATGGGGTATGTGCTGAGGAATGTGTTGTTAAGCTGTTTTATCATTGTGCACACATCCTAAGTGTACCTAGAGAGTGTAGGTCAGTCACTTGTCTGGTCTCAGGATGCTCTGGTAATTTTTAAATACATTTTACACACACACTATAAACACTTGGCATACTGCTTAACAGTTAACTTTTTTCCTAAGTAATAGGAGTATACCTTATAATAATGATGAAAAAGCATGGTATACTAAACACCTAAAGTAGAAACATAGTTTTCTGGTCTTATTTATCCAGTATTATATGCTCTGCATAATTTTAGGTGCTAGGCTTTCATGAGTGGCAGAGCAGTAGGTGTGTTCATATCAGCATGACCACAGTCATTTGAGAAAGGCGCGTCTTATGATGCTGTGAGGGCCATACTGTCCAGGAGAAAGGACCTTCTTCGCCACTTCATTACAGTCTTCTGGAACCACTGTTACATGTGTGGTCTGTTGCTGACCAAAGTGTCATTTTTTGTTTTCAGTTTGCACAGTACGAAGAGTTAGTTTTCTGTTTACTTTGGTGTCCCTTACCTGTTTTCCCCTTGCTTATCATCCCTGTCCTAGAATTTCCATCCATGACATTCCATAGAAAAAAATGCCCTCATATTTTTAATGCCCTCCCCCACATTTTTTTTAAAAAGTAAATCTATTCTCTAACCTCAAATGTGAAAGACCTTAAGTGGCTGGCCTAGTTTGGATTCTTGTTTCTTGTATAGTTGCTGAATTCACACCTGCTGCTTCTCCATCTGCTACAGTTTTAGATCAGTAAGACCTTCTTGAAATATGTAGAAAATGTCAAACATATTCCCAAAAAAGTGCTGTCTTCTTTAAGTGGATGGTGTCCTGAGATGACTGAAGCTTTCTTTTCTAAAAGATTACACCCACCTCTTTTTTTTCCCCCACTGACCTTTATTTAAAGAATCAAGACAACTTGGTCATGGTTTAAAGAACTATTAGATAGCAATTCAAAAGTAAATATCAGTGTACTTAATGGTAAGCGCTTCAAAGGTCATCTATCCTATTTTTAGAATATATTACTCATATACTTGAACAATATGACAACTTTGATCAATGCTTTTTTATTTAGTGAATGTACAAATGAGTTTCTTCCTACCTCAATATTAACATTATACAAGAAATTCTATATTTAAGAGCAACATCTAATGGCTTGAATTACTCATTAAGAGGTTTCTTCTGAGCAAGAGTCTACCAGGAAGTGTTCTGTGAGGGCCCCCAAAATGTGTTCATTAAGGAACTTGATGATCTTGTATTTCAGTAGGTAGATGGTTCTTAATATTTTCTTTATTTTTTGTGCTTAAAATTTAGGCATGGAATTTTGTGTTCATTTTCTTATTTATATGTAACTTTTATTGTACTTTTTAAGATTGCCTAAAAATGCGATTTCATTTCCACAGTTGTAGGGAAGTTATGGGGGTAAAAATGAATATAGTGGCTCAAAGGAGCAAGAAGTAGTAAATACTGAACCCATTATAAAGGAGAATAGCCAATGTTCAGGAGCATTGTCATGCTTCCCATTCATGTCAGTTTTTCATGTTAATATTTTGTACTCCTGGGCTCAGTTGGTAGAGTGCTTGCCTTGCATGCACTAGGCCCTGGGTTTGATCCCCAGCCACCACATACACACACAGACACTCAAAAAATTGTATTCCTTGGAGACATGTACTGGAATATTGTCATGAAGTAGCATGAAATTTGCCAATAATAGTTTTTATAAAAATAAAGCATTAATGGGTGAAAGTTTGTTTTAATTCTATTCAAAATGTGCAATGTTAGCTGTTTGCCTGTTTATGAAACAAAGGCATTAAGATACTTATAAAGGTTGGTCATTCTCTGATTCTTTACTAATCCAGTTTCTGGTCACACCATGGTAGGGTTTCTTATCACTCTGAAGGGCTGAAAGGGGGACAAAGGTTGAATCAATCCTCTGGAATGCTGTTGGCATTATTGTTTACTGGTCCTTGAGATTGTGAACTACACAGATTGATTTTTCTCCCAACACCTATGTTAAATCCTAAATCTTGATTGGTCTAACTCCTAATTTTGTTTTTTATCATTAAGCAATCTAGGCTATTTTGAGCTGTTCTGATTTTGCTGTCATTTAGGGAATGTTAGTAGAGCAATCCTTTCCACAGCTCCTTTCTGAACCTAACAAGATAAACAAATCCACCAAAAGGAACACTAGCTCACTGGGCAGTTAAGATGTCATCTAGAAACCTGACTATTTTCAAATGTGTGCTTTGAAGATGTTTAGAATGCACTACGTCAATCAATTTGCTCCCTGTAATGAATATGTTAGATGACTTTGATTTTTGATGCAAAAACAGAGAGTAAATTAAAGTGTGCATTTTATTTTAAAGAATGTGAGGCCTAAGTACACGACAAAATAGCATTTTATTGTATTTCTGCTTCACCTTGGCTCAAGATATGAATGAAAATTTTTCACTCTGAACAAATTCTCAAAGGCTACATTAATCATTCTTAATTTAAAAAAAAAAACTTTCCAAAGTATCAAGAGCATATTAAGAGATTTCCTTATTATTTTGCCAAATGTCTGTGAGAAAAGGCTGATATTTTTGACTATCCTCATTGATATGGTGATAAGACTTTTCAAGGAGAGATAATTGCTTAACCTCTTAAGAACCATCATCTTTTATTCTGTAGTCAGGACTAGGGTCTTGCCAATTCACTGAAGGCTCCAGAATCCCAAGGCTGGACCTTTCCCTGTGAATAGTCCTTGTTCCCATGTTTATATTTCTGCTCATCAGCACACTTCTGGCCAATTGATGTTGGATCCTTCTTGCCCTGTCCTTTGTGAGTGGTTTCCTCTCTATTGTCTATATCTAGACTTCTTCCTAGCATCTCATTTTCAAAAACAAGTAAATTCCACAATGCTTTATCTCCCAACATGTCTCATACTACAAGTGTCTAAGTCTTCTATTCCTCAATATTATATGATAGAGTCACAATTTGTACAGATTACTAGAAAGGTCCTTTTCTTAAGGAAAAGTATGGTCATGCTTTTAATTCTGTCATTGTGTAGGTAGCACTTGGGACTTGGGATAACTGCTTTAGAAAACATAGAAGAACTGACAAATTGAAATATCCATTCCTGTGTTTTCCCTTTACTAAAGGGAAAGACAGTGTAGTTGGTTCAGATCCTCCATTATTATCATGCCCAGGACTCTCAATATTCCTTCCTTAGGAAAGATCCTGTTTATAATTATGTCTTTGACTAGAGGTAGTTGTTTTGGAAAGGTGGCTTTTGACCATACTATGTTTTAAGAGATGTTTGGTAATGAAAGGAAAAACTAAATGGCGCTTCTGCACCTCTGTAAAACAATAATAATGACCACAAACAACAACAGAAACAAAATGTGTTCTGCTTATAGATACCGAAAACTATGTAATCTTTGTGTTTCTCTCATATAGATTTGACTGCAAGAAACTTAAATTTAAATGTAGGGTCAAAATGTATTATTCTATACTATAGTTTTTACAGTCTTCTTTAATATGACTTTTCAATTAAAAATAAATTCAGCATTATTTCATGGTCAAGTGTCTTTTCATTTATTTATTTATTTTTTTTGTGGTTTGCTAGTGTGTTTTATTGTTAAATCAGACTGTTATTTTGGAGTTAAGTTTGATACATATAAAAATACATTAAGAATTCAAAAACATTACCCAGATATTAAATGTTAAGGATTAGATATCAACATATTCATCTTTAACACATTCCATAATTAAATCCACAAGGTGACAGATTGGTCTGTGTTAAGCTGCTGATGGGCGTGAGTGGGAGTAGGATGGAGAAGTTTGTCAGCTAGGAAACTGCTCAAGGAATTCAAGTCAATTACAAACTGTCAATAGGAGTTATCATCTATAAAAAGAGCCTATTATGTGGAAATCATTGTTATTCCAGAAAGAATTACTTTGAACAAACTGCTTCTAGCACATCCAGGAAGTGCTGGCATGAAATTGATAACTAAAAGCTATGTCTAATGGCTTGGAACTAGGTCTGATTGTAAAAAACTGGCAGAGTGTAGCATTTGGATGTCTTTTCTCACCATGGGCAATGACAAAACAGCCATCATAATATTGATTTATGGAGCTGTTCTTAGATGTAACTTTGGGTTGTGCTAGAGACTCCTTTATAGAAATGGCACCAATACTTTACCAGCAAAGTTTGCTGTAATAATTACGGTTCAGAATAAGTTATTAACAATATATAATTAACACTTGCTTTAGATTATGTGTCTTTGCTGGGTTTAAATGAAATATTAAAAATTGTAGAGTTATTTTAAAAATCTTGATGATCACCCATTTGCTTACCATTCTCAGGCAATGGCCTGGCTGAAGTGCAGCATGAGCCGCTCAGGTTGCCCGAGACTGACTGGCTGGGAAGTCTGCCAAAAAGGCTTGCCAAATTTCTCATTATTCAACCTGGCACTCCCTCTCCAACAGCAGGAGTCAGTGCTGCTGAATTGAAAATATTTGGCAGCCTCTTAAGACTTGCCTTCACAGATCTCTTCCACAGAGATCTGAGAGAGAGGCTTGATACAACAAATAATATGTCCTAGATGTTCATCTGTCTGTATTGTGGATTTTGGTTATATTTTACAAGAGTTAATTTTCTGCTACTCCAACTTAGTTCCCTAGGCTGTGACAAAGTGTACAGAGAGTAAAAAGGCAAGTCCACACTATCTTGCTGATCATCTTTGAAAAATGCTGCCCAGGATGGTCTACATTGTAGACCATGTCCCTCTTGTTGGTCTTTATCCTGGGAACTCACCAAAGGCATAAAGAAAAAACAATGCTTTCCCCAGAAAAATAATTGCTGATATCTCTATTGTTTCTGGAGCAACGTTAAGAGTTGTCATGTAAGCCTCCTTTGGGGTCAAGAATGAAATATAACCAAAGGAGAGAGAAATGAGGGAAAATAATGGAAGATGAGGTAGACATAGGAAATTGATGGACATTTAAAAGCCTGTTTTTTTCCCCTTAGTTGACAGATCAATGAATTTTTGATCAGTGAGTTTTGTTTGTATACAGTTATTATTTTTTTTCTAGTGACCTGAACCATAATCAGTGAATATAGGAATATTATTTCTATCTATCTAATCATCTATCTCATGAGGATGAGAAGATATGTGATCCAATAAGTATAGCAAAGTCTAAAGATACATATGTTCCATGCACATACTACTTATATGTCTGGTTCCTAGTGTCTTCTTCATAAGGTCTGCTTTTTTTCGTCCATTTTTGTCTTTCTTTGTGGGTACTTGGTGATATTCTGCCAAGTTTTGCAAATATTGCAACATCGGTTGTCAAACTATTAAACTGCTTCCAAACTATTAGTAATGAGCCTCTGGCCTCCAGTGTCCAGAGTGAGTCTACTAAGATCCCAATCTTGATTACTGTTTTATGTTATTAGAAGACATAAATGATATAAATATACATGGTCATTTTATTTCTTATTTACCTTTAAAAATACAATACACTCCACTGCTACTAGCACGACTACTACTACCAGCATGAAGGACTCATTGATCATTTACTATCAGCCAGGCATTGTCTTAAGTATTCTGAGCATATTAACTCATTTATTTCACTTAATGATACTATGAGGTATTGTTGTCAACTGTACTTTTACACATAGGGAAACAGGTGCCCAGAGATTAAGTAACTAGCCCAAACTAACACAGGTAGCAACTGACATAACTACATAGTTTAGTTTTAGAGTCTGAGCTCTTCACTACTATCCCTGCCCGTCTTAAGCAAGCATTGCTTATTATTCTAGGTAGAGTTTTGTATTATTTTTTTAAAGATAAATACATAGACTTGCTACTATATTTGTTTAGATTTGACTTTACTGGAGCTCAGTTTAGTTGTGACATTTACAGACATGGGTTAGCTTTTATCTCACTGCAAAATATAAAGCAACCTGGTATTTAGTTTACCTATAAAAGGCAGTTAGGAAGCCCTAGAGGAAACTAATTAAAATGCAGCACATTTCCAAGGCACCATATCTTGCTGTGTTGCCATAGAAACAGTGGGGACTTTCTGGTCACTGACCTTTGAGGGAATCTGAGGGCACATTTTCATAAGAGAAGCCAACCCAGTATATTACTCTACAGTTGTAGTCTAGATATTTGGAAATCCCCTATGTAGTCCTAGTTGATTTTAGAACTAAATTATATTAGCAAAACAGTAGAGACTCAAACTAGAGCTTTTTGAAGGAATGTGTTTAATTGTTTCCAATAAAGGATTTAAAATAGTTAAAAGATACTTCAGTAGCAGCAAAGAAACATTAAAGGATATCTTTATAATTGTACAAAAAATATTGGAACTAAAGTCATATTTAGAGATAGTTTTAGTGTTACAGCTATTCTATTCTTTTGGATTCTTCAAACCTAGCCTACTCAAAGAATAAAATATAGCATTACTGTGTCAAAAAATACATGAGGAATATTAAAGATATTACAAAATATTAAGGTGCTAATATTATTTACAAATACAAATGGTTAAGTCATGCCCTTTACTATTTAATACATTTACAAATTCAGTAATTCCATTACCAACTATTATAATTGAATATCCTGGTTATACTTTAATTTATATTTTTTGTTTAGCCATTTGGCAGAAGCCAAGTACCCATGATTCAATATGGGAAATGACAAAGCCTGCCTTAATGTAGACTGTTGTTATCATTATATTAATATTTTTATTTTTTTTACTGAAAATAAGTAACAGCTCTATCACTAAGGTATGCATAGCTTAACTACAAGGAAATATATATTGGGTTCTGGCTAATTTCTCCTAGAATTATGAATATATCTCCACATATATAAGTATTGCTTAAAACACACAGATGCCTGAAGGAAAAATAGAAATATAATTTTTATGCCTAGAAAACCAAGTCTACCACCCCACATGGTAGACTTCTGGAAATTTCCCTTACATAGTTCCATGTGTTTATTCAGACAGACAACATGGTGCTGGATTGCTTAGGACTATTATCTCTTCCACTTACTAGCTAGGTGACCTAGAGATTCTTAATCTATAGGTACATTAGTTTGCAACTGTATAAAATGAGAATAATAATGGGACCTCTTAGAGTTGTTTTGAGAATTAAACAACTTAATATTGATAAATCACTTATATCTTTAGTTGATGTAATATTTGTCAAAGTGGACTGAGATCCGGGACAGAGCTAGCATGAAATGCCAGTCCTGTTGCACTTCTGCCCTGCTCAAGGCTGAGAGAACAAAGTGGGATGAACTCATCCCAGAAAAGAAAAAACAAAAACACTCAGAGTGCCATCAGTGTAACGGACAGTGGCAATTTGTCAAATTTGCAGTAAGAAAATATTTTTCTTTCTCAGTATAGATTTGGACAGCACTCTCTCTGAGAATTATTAGTTGTCTTTTGTGTGTGTGTGTGTGTGTTTAATGCAATAGTAAAAAAGAAAACCCACCTGTTTTTTCCTTCTATAGTTTCACTGACAACACTCAATGTTGTCTGATCTCTGAAAAGAACATCTCACTTCTGTCACCAGATAGGTGTTTTTTTTTCAATGAAAATTTCTCCAGTTCTCTAAAGACACCAACTGATGTTCCGTAGTTCAGAACTCTCCTGAGAGTTTGCATAAACAAACAGGTTAAGGATTTAGTCCCCAAAGACTGCCTCCTCCACTTAAGATGCCGCTTGATAAATCACTTCTATCTTTATTTGATTTTTTTTTTTTTTTTGTCAAAGTGGACTGAAATCCAGGGACAGAGCTACCATGAAAAGCCAGTGGTTCTCAGTGGTGGGTTCTCAGGTTACCCACAGCTTCTTGCTTGATTACAAATTGGAGGTTTCCAGGAATTCTCTCCTAAGTTTTGGTAATTTGCTAGAGTGTCTTGAAGAACTCAGAAAAATAATTTACTTACTAGATTACTAGTTTATCATAGAAGGATACAATCGAGGAACATCGATGGAAGAGTTTGCAGATAGAGGATTTTCAAATAGAGGATTGGGAGTGGGGAGCATTCATGCCATGTCTGGGGATTAGCCTACACTGAAGCTCTCTGAATCCTATCTTTTAGGGACTTTATAGAGGCTTCATGAAAGCCTTCTAGAATATTAACTCAGTCTCTAACTCCTTTTCCTTCTCCCACATGATCAGCAGTATGGGTGAAAGTTCCAAAGTTGTAACCATGACTTAGTCTTTCTGACAACCAATGCTGGGACTCACAACACAACACCCCAATGTACAGCACTTTGTCATATGCATATTTTGAACTGAAGAAAACTGAGAATATTGCAGAAACAAAAAGACTCTTTGAATTTCTTTTGCTTGTATACCCTCAGGGGACAGGTATACTGCCCCACTCCCAGAAGGAAGGAATATTACACAGACAAGACAGGCCAAGAAGAATATGAACAGAAAGATCTGACTACTTCCCACCCTGCTCTAGTTTATTACTATTAGGTCTCTTAAGGGTTTGGATCTGGACTGTTTCACCAAAAGCTCATGCACTGAAAGCATTCCCCAGTACATCAAAGTTGGGAGGTGGGGCTTTTGGGCACTTTGGGGCAATGATCATATTATGAGGGCTTATAACATCATCAGTGGATTAATCCATTCGAAGGACTAATACTTTGAACAGACTACTAGGTGGTAACTATAGGTGGGTGGGACATGACTGGAGGAAGTAGGTCCCTGGGGTATGCCCTTGGGGACTATGTCTGGTTTTGGTACCTTCATAATGTCCCCTGGCCTCCCAACTCTCTATTTTCTGGCTGCCATAAGCTGAGTGGCTTTCCTCAGGCATACCCTTTCACCATGATGTGTCCACCTTGGAGTCAGCTGATCATGAACTGAATACTCTGAAACCATGAGCCAAAATAAATCTTCTTTCTCTAAATTGTTCTTGTCAGGTATTTTGGTCACAGCAACATAGCTGACTAATATGAGGTCATCCCTTTCTACAGAGCTGTCTATCTTTCATCAAAACTCATCATAAAATTGCAGTTTCTCTGAATCCTTGGGTCTTCATTTTGGAGGCTTCTGTATCACATCAAACTCTGGTTAAATAAATGTGCTATGCTTTTCACTTATTAATCTGTCTATGTTCTAAGGATGTCAGCCATGATCCTTGTGATGGGAGAGGAAAAGTTCTCACTTTCTCTCTCCTACCCCAGGAGGACTTCATAGGACAACAGATGCTCCTAACACACAGGGAATCCCAAGGGAGTTCCAAGAAACTCGATCAGGAGCAGGAGTTACAGATCAGCTATTGGCCACAGAAGAAGTAGGAAACAATTTTATGGCTCCAAACATTACAAGGGTTTGGCATTCTATGGCAGAAAATGGGGAGCAGAAGCCAAATATATATATTTTATTATGTTACAAATAGCTACATCCTGCATGGCTGGAAGATAAGGAAACATATTTGCATTTTACACTGGTGGCAAGAATTTGAAAAAGATACAACTTGCTATGCCAAACTACACACTAGATTACTCTGCTGCCTATTAGTGTGCCAAAGTCTACCTTGTGCAGTTTTTTTGCTCAGCCTCTTGTGAAATAGTACTACACTGAATAGTTCAGAGTTGGATAAAATGCATATCTAGAAAATAAATCCAGGACCAGGATAATCCTTAGGCTATTTGTTAGTTTAAGGTCTTGGAAGTGAACATACAACAATCATCCTGAAAAGGCTCATATGGCTTATATAATTTTTTGTGTAAGTGCTCAGTTCAAAATAAATTATTAAGGTAGATAAAATAATTCATTGCTTATAAATAACTGCCAGATAAATGTTCAGAGACTAAGCACATTCGAGTAGAAATTCTACCAGTATAAAGCCTTAAATTCAAATTCACACCTTTTCTAACTTTAAACTATTCTCAACCATGTTGTCAATTAAATTCTGTTGTCTTTATTATTTAATGCCAATTCTTTTTGTCTTTTATAACACGGTGTTTTAGGTAGATTTAAAATCTACCACCATTTTCTAAGCTGTCTTGACATAGACTGCTCACTAATGAATTTTTATGTGCTTAAATGTAACTTAAATAAAACAAGAGACTTATCACTTCTTTCTAGGGGAAGAAGACACATGTGTCTGAGAACTCTGTAGTAGTCTCTTTCCAATTAGGCAGACAAGGAAGTTTCTATGGTGACTGTTTTTATGTCTCACATTCCTCCTTCCTTCCTTTCTTCCTTCCTTGCCAATGCCCAATATACATCAAATCACTCACAATTACATATGAACTGCTGGCACATCTAGAATATTCTTTCTCGAAGACATACTTTCTATAAGTGATTTTAAAAAATACCATTTTTCTTGAATAAGTAAAAAAATAAATGGAATAATTTTTCAATTACTTATGATAGGGTTCTTCACAATTATTTTATTGTCAGCCCTCAGAGGGAGTTAGTAAAACTTCCTTAAAGAGAAAAACTTTTCCTTAGGAAATCTCACAGAATTCACATATTTAACCAAATTTAAAGAAACCAATGAGATTTTTACCAGTCTGAGGACTTGGCTTTTCCTAATATCAGATAAAATCAAGGGGTTTTTATTTTTGATTTTCATTGGGGGTACTGAACCCACAGTCTCATGCGTGCCAACACCCTAGGCCAGAGATGATTTTAAAAGCATTTCCTGGGGTAGGGAGTGGGGATTTTAGATTTTTTTTTTAAAGCTATTGGTGGTGGTTGTTACTGGTTGTTGTCCTGACTTAGCCTCCTGGGCTGCTAAGATTACATGCATGCACCACGGATGAAGTAAGCAAAGCAGGTTTTCTGAGCTTTTGCTGTAACATCTTAATGAATATCTATAGGGGATGTAAACAAATGTAATCACATTGGTTTCCGGGGAATCCACTTTTCAGTACAGCCATCTAAGGCACCAATGTACATCAAAACACCCATGAGGTAGTGTTGTTTCAGGGAATTCTGAGTGTGGACTTACTTTTTCATCTCTTCTAAGTCCTCTCAAATGCCTCCTTCTTCAAGTGGCTGTTGAGAACTTTAAATGTAAGTTCATTATGTCAGCTCTCATTTCATATTGGTTATAAGCATCATTTTATTGTTAAAGTGAGATGGGATAAGATAAAATATTTTTATAGTGAGATAACATTTTATTTTCATTTTCACCATTTTATATACAAACACAAATTAATAAAACACATCACAAACAGTAAAATTTCATAGTTAATATTTATAGGTGCATAGTTTCATGCTCACATATTTTATATATTGTATATATTAACAAATTTCACGATACATCATTATTCTTGGACAGAATCATTAAAGACACCTAAAAATCTTATATGATAGTAAATCACAACTTCTCAACAACAGCAACAAAAAAATAGTGAAGATTTAGAAATAAGTGGTAGTCACTTAGGTGTTTTTAATTTGCTTTAACATTTTAGAGTTGAAGCCACAATATCCACAGCACACAAGGACCCTGCTACCATATACTCACTTCAGTGAGAGGGAAGCACCCAAATGCTAGGTGGGGGCAGGTACAGATACTTTAATCACTGCTGATGGAAGACTTCAAAGCACACTGTAAAAACTGTGAGAAATGTCATGACTGGGCACATTGGGACTGAGCACTTGTACAGGATGGAATATCTGTCAGCAGATCTCAAGAAACTGGGAACAAGGATTTTTCTTAGGCTTCAGGTTCATAGTCTTGATAGCCTTCCTAATAAGGAAAATCAAACAGACAGCAAGCAATCAGTAATCAAGGATTTAGAGCAAATTAGGGCATGGCTCACCATTTTGAGTAGAATTTATACTCATGATAGTTTGGAACTATTGTACTACAAATAGATACAATCATAATTTTAATAATTTGTCTTACTTGTCAGATATGAAAGTCAATTATGGTAATTGTTGGAATTAAGGTCTCTGGTTCTATTTCCAGATGTGCCATTTAATATCCATGTGACCTAGTCCTATAGAACATATTGGTGGAACTCTCTTGCTCTCAATTTTCTCAATTACAAAATTTGAAAGCCAAATAAAATGGCTTATGAAACCTCTTAAAGGCTAAATTCAGGACTAAATTCTCTAATTCTTAATAGAAATTTAAGACATTTAAAGAATAGATATATTTTCTTTCCTTTCACTCTCTCAACTGCAAATTTCATCTTCACCTGTGGCTTCAATGATTATTTTTATTCTAAAGCCAAATTCATCAATAAAATATTTAGGTAGTATCCACAATAAAAATATTAATGTGTTTAACTAAAAGACCCATATAAGTGCTTTTAAAAGCCAACTCTAATAAGATTAGGAGTCTGCTTAAAACTAAACATATCTTTAAAATCTCCAGTTGCTTTCTGAATAAAGTACAAACAAACTACATGGTTGTCCTGATGTTCTACAATTTGTCTTTAAACCATCTCTGTAATATTTCATTTATTTATTTATTTTTGGCACTGGGTATTGAACCCAGGGTTGCTTAACCACTAAGCCACATCCTCAGCCCCCGACTTTTTTTTCTTTCTTTCTTTTTTTTTTTTTTTTTGAGACAGGGCTTCACTAAGTTGCGGAGGCAGGCTTTGAACTTGGAGTCCTCCTGACTTAGCCTCCTGGGCTGCTAGGATTACATGCATGCACCATAGTATCCACATCTGTAATCTTAATTTGCTGCTATTATGTCTGTTTCCTAAACTTGAATCACAATTACTGTTCCTCAGACCTCTCCATATGCACAGACCTACATGCCTTTGCTTCTGATATATCCTGTGCTGGAATGTTCTTGCCTCATTTTAACCTATTGTATCTCCTACCCCTTTCCCACCAGATTAACCTCACCTCCTAAAAAAAAAAAAAAAAATCTTCTCCTGATGGACTTACACAGATTCTAACATAAAAGAAATCTGACAGTGACAGAGTTTTGGTACTTCCTATTAGGAAGACTCAACTTAAATTCCTAAACTTTAATTTTGGAGTGTTTTGCATATAACTCTTTACCTCAGAAGGCATTTCATAAGCCTCATTGTCAGGTTCCACTGGCATATCTTCCAGAATTCCTTCCTGTGGGGATCCTTCTTCACTCTAATATTTAAAGTGAGAAACACAAAACAGAATGCTATGAGGTACAATTTTTCATTTGTGAAGCACATTTTGAAAAAAATCATATTTTATATAAAATATATACAATAATTTTTTCAAAATATATATAATATAAATTCAAAAATATATAAAAATTATTATAAATTTATATATTCCATTATATATAAAATAACTTTTTTTTTCAAAATCTCTATATATTTTGTATGATGGCAAGGATGCTGTACAAATTTTCGGCACTCCTTTACATTATGGCTGGCCTTCTAATTATAAAACATTCTTGGGAAAACAACATGGCAACATGGGTTATAAATCCTAAAAGTACACAAAGTTTTTGCCCAAGTAACTCACAAAAGTGCAAAATTATAGTTCAAAGATTTTTAGCACTAGATCAATGCCAACATTAAAAAACTAACTGATAATTGGGAGATGTGGAGTCAATATGATTATCATTCAACTACTCAATAAGTCATTAGGAAGACATGCATTATGACATGAGAATTATGCAGCAAAAGGAGAATGTGTGGCATAATCTGTAGCAGGATATAAAGGATTGTATATATTGTAGATAAAATCTATGTAGAATTCAGTTGCAAGAGTAAAATGATTGCAAGAAAATACAACAAAATATTGCAAGTATTTTGTTGGACAGATATGTATGTTCTTATTTTTTCCTGAATTTTTCTTATACTACTATTTATAACATAAACATACAAATAACATACTTGTCTTACAACTTATTGTAAAGTGATGGCAAACAAATTATTGTCCGAAATGTGAAGATTTGGACTACATATTTTTGAAAGAAGAAAATAAAATGCACTATCAGACTAATTTTCAAAGTTATCTCTTCATAGAAATATTAGATCAAATTTGGCCTGAAATGGTCATGGCTTTATTAGTATTCTTCATTAAATACCTTTTGCTTCTAAATGAAAAAAAATAATCAAAAATTCAAAGAGCAGAGAGGCAACGAGGACATAAATGTGCTTAAAGAGATCCAATGGTCCCTCAGCTTAATTTTAACAATATGTTTGATATAAATAATATCTTCTTCCCCTGCCTTCATCATGAACGTAACTGACAGGTAGGCAGGAGGATAAGGAAGTGGCTCACAGTAAGAAAACATTAAACTAAACATCACAGGTAGGTGAGCAGAGAAGTTTATATATTATCCTACCTCGACTCCCTTCCTTTTTCCACACCCAAAAGTGCAAGTTATTTATAAATTAAATACAATGAAAACTGTTTCTAAACCACCTCACTTCTAAATATGGAATAGATATTATTTTCATAGTGTTTCATGTCTTGGTCTAATAATACAAGTTCTGTTATGTGGTAGTTAGGCACAAAGACTGTAGTATCACAAGACTTTTAGCTTCTCTCTATTACTGATCTTTTGTGAATTTGGGCTTTTATGCTTTTTAGTGTTTTTATGCTTCTCTAAGCATCAACTAGACTTAGAAATAAAATGGACAGCAATACTTTCTTTGCATCTGACAACATTAACCTCTTCGTTGATATACAGATAACTGTTAGTGACAGGTATGTGAAAAATAAGGCCAAATTTTGGTTCTCATGGGTTTTTGTTTTCAGAGCTGAGGATCAAACCCAGGGCTTCATACATACCAAGCAGACACTAAGCCACATCCCTAGCCCATGTATTTTAAAACTAACAAGTAGAAAATTAATTTTCTAATGTAATTTATTAGAAAGTTTTGACACAGACTGGACTAGTAAATGTGGCCAACCTGGTCTGCTTATTATTAATTAATACAATTGAGTTACTGCCCTTCAACTAGGGCTGGTGAAAGTTACTAGATCTGGGTGTGCATGTGTATTTGGAAGCATTTAGTAGTGGAAAAGAAAGGAATACCTCAGCAATAATTCCTGTAATGAAAATAGCCCACATGATATAAGAAGAAGTGAAGTATATCGGATATGCAATATCCTATTTTTAATCCAGTCCTGTGCTGCAATACAACACTTCTATCCTACCTGGCCTCTCACACATAACCTTGTTGTCTCTAATTCTTTATTGAAGCTTGACACACAGTGTTAAGTACAGGAAGCTGCCAGATGGAAAAGGTAAAGTACAGGGAAGAGAAGGATTATTTCATGGAAATAAGAACTCAGGGCTAGAATTGATCAGGAGGAATGTAATCACAATGTTATGGATCGAATCTGGAATGTCCTCCAAAAGGCACATGTGAGTCAATGCAGCAGCAATGTTCAGACATAAAATGATTGGATCATGAGGGGTGTAACCTCATGGGTGGGTTAATCCATTTGATAGATTAATAATTCTAATGGTGGTAAATGTTGGTGGGGCATGGAACCAATGACCACCTGAAGTCTGTCTTAGCTGACTTTCTGTATAAAACCAATCTTCAGACTAGGCTAATACTTTATTGGGAAGTACAATTCCAAGGACGTGAAAGTGAGGGAAAGGAAGAAGGATAAGGAGAAACAGAAACAAATTTCAGCTGTGGGAGAGACACACAGCTGACCACTCAGTGTGCTTCAGGACCAGGGTGAGAGCCAGAGCTTGTTGCTGCCTCCCGAGCAAGGTGGAGGTGGCCTCGCAGACTTCCAGGGCCTCCCTTGGCTGTGTGAGGGAATAATTCCCTTTGTTGCAAGCTTCCATATTTAGAAAACAGAGTGCAGTCTCTTTTCTTGACCAAACTATGATTCAAGAGGCACATCAAATTTAATTAATTCGATTTATATTTCTACCATTAAATGTTTCACATTGAGCAGGTTTTATTTAGGATACTTGTCTTTATGAGTAGATAATATTTCATTTCATTTCATGTTTTAAATTTTATTGTATTTATATGTCTATTAATTCTTTCTATAGTTTTTAAAATTTTTTGATTCCATGACATAATTTAATTTTATTACATATTTAGTCTGGCACATAAGGAAGATAGAAATGGCTTCCCCAAACCACAGTCTCAAGCAAAACATAGAATTGTCTGGAGTCCTTGTTAAAAATACAAGTTTCTAGGGTCTTGTAAATGTCTTGTTAAGTACACTCTTTGGAAAACACTGCCCAATATCAGCAACCATTTGTGAACTCTGCGGTGTCATTTAGTTTAAGAGTACAGCAATGTACTGTCATTGTGACTACATTAAGGTAAAAGATGTCTTCAATTTTGAAGTCTATGAAAAGCTAGCAAAGAGTCTGGGTTTTCAAAAGACACTGTGAAACAACATGGTCTTATTTATAATGGTAGGGCTTCATCAATTACCTGGCATGTAGACTTTAAGCATTCAAAGCAAGAGATGCACCTTTCGAATCCCTGCTTTTACAATGCAATTTATGTTAATTTATAGCAAGCCACTGATTACCTCTGGTGCTATCTCCCAAGACTATCTTGAATCTCCTAATTAAAAAGTGAAATGATAGCATATGATATTCATCAGACATTACTTAAGACACAACAAGCAATACCTAGCCATAACTTTTAGTCAAAATGTGACTCCTGAGTCAACTGGGAGACCAGACCACCTTATAGGCAAAGTGACTTACCCTACCTCAGCTATGGTATATACCTATTCAGATTGTGTCTCAGTAAATGACACATTACTATGTATCAACCATTTGGGTCACTTGGGAAGAGTCAAAGTGGTAAGCACTGTAAGTTATATAGTAAACACATTGTCCACAGTTTATACTGTCTGGGAGCCTTTTCAGATTAAGAATGCAGATTTTAATTAAATGATGCTTTGAAAGAACTAGTCCTACATAGAAACAGAATGTATTTGGAAGCCTCTAATGCTATACTTTGAATAATATTACCACATTACTCATTTTCTTGCCTTTTTGCCCTTCTAGCTATTTCTTTAGTCTTGGTAATCTTCTCAGAGCAAGAGAAAGATAAAGTGAACCAGTGAAATGAAAACTAGCTTATCTTGTTCCTTTTAAGTTTGGGATGAGGAGAAAGTAAGCCTATGCATTCAACATATTTGAGGGTTATTTATGAAAGCTATTTGTAAGTACTGTTACTGAATCATTTTAAATCATTTTAAATACATTCTGTTTCTATATAGGACAATCATAATTTATAAAAATAACTGATACATAAATTAGGAATCAGTGTAATCTTATTTTTAAGAAGAACTTTTCATTACATAGCAGAGAAGTAGTTCCATCTTAGATTCTAATTCTCCTTGGTAAGCAGCTCAGTGGCTGCCACATTAATGGCAGAGCCATGTAATTAGCTGACTCACCTAATAAGACATAACTGCACAGCAACGATTGCCAGCTTTTTTCCCGTTACTTGGATATAGACCTGGTTGCAAATACTAACACACAATGGGAAATCTGAGAATAAACTATTTTTACTTTTCATGTCTAAGGATGGATCATCTTCTATTGATAAAAACATTATTATGTATGTTTCAATGTACACTTGAATTTGTTTAAATAAAGTTGATTATTGCATGGATTGGATTCCTAAAGATCAATTCCTTGGTTGTGAAAACAGGCTAAGCTGAGGAAGGTTTGCTTCTGTGTTGGGCTTAGAATCAGCCAGCGATTTCATTTTTTTTTTTTCAAGTGAATTGATAATTGGGAGCAAGTCTTTAAACCAGCCACTAGGGGATGAAGATGTGAAGAGATATAGGCTTTGGCCAAATATGAGATAGGGAGTCAGCTTTTGTATTTTAGGGTAATCTAGGGAATGCTGAGATAGTCTTAAGAAAGAGCAAAATATAAGCAAGCCAAAGCCCAAGTATTTGCTTTAAAAAATAATGGGAAGTGGCCAGATGCCATGGCGCATGCCTGCAATCCCAGCAGCTCAGGAGGCTGAGGCAGGAGGATCCTGAGTACAAAGCCAGCCTCAGCAAAAGCAAGGCACTATGTAACTCAGCAAGACCCTGTCTCTAAATAAAATAAAAAATAGGGCTAGGGATATGGATTAGTAGTTGAGTGTCCTTGAGTTCAATCCCTGGTACCCCCAAACAATACAAATTAAAAAGGGACATGTGCTTTAATATGTGGCTGGGAGAAAATGCTCAGACAAAACAAGCTTATGCGTGAAAGGATGGATAGGACTTATGGCACTCAGAAGAGAATGAAGGCAATACCTTCAAGACTGTGGCTATGCAATCCAGAAAAATCTTAAAAATCAAGGAAAGGATGTGTTTTCTTTGTTTAAGAGATTAAAGAGCTTTAAGAAAACCAGAACAGGAATAATATATAGTAGTCAAGTGTATGTAGTAGCCTGAATCTTTGAGTTATAGGGATCTCTATGCTACTGAGAACAAACACCAAGCATAGTAAGTTCAAGATGTCCTCAAAGATCTAGAAGGAAAACTCAGTCAAGGGGGTACCAGACTTCAAGGTAAAATATCTTGCTTAGCATCCATCCTAGACAGGAAGTACTGAGGAAACAATGCCCCACAACTGCAGTGATTAATTTCAAAAAGGGTTGCAATTACTCTGCCCTGTAAATTCTGTCATTTTAAAGCTTTGTCACATGGGTGTGATTGCCATTTTGTTTTGGTAAACAGAAAAAGTTTTCTCTGAAAATCTCTACCCATACCTCAACAGATTGGTGGTAAAAAGGGAATCGTATTACCATATTATCAAGAAAGATGATGGGCTAAGGGTATCCTTAGAAGGTCATTGTAATGAAATACTTTTAAATATTTATTTTTCATCATGCATTATTTGATATTAAAAAATAACCCTATCTCCATACTGCTTTCCAAATTGGCTGCACCAATTTGCAGTCCCACCAGCAATGTATGAGTGTACCTTTTTTCCCCACATCCTCGCCAACACTTATTGTTGTTTGTCTTTATAATAGCTACCATTCTGACTGGAGTGAGATGATATCTTAGAGTGGTTTTGATTTGCATTCTCTGATTGCTAGAGATGATGTGCATTTTTTCATATATTTATTGATTGACTGTATATCATCTTCTGAGAAGTGTTTGTTCAGGTACTTGGCCCATTTGCTGATTGGGTTATTTGTTTTTTTGGTGTTTAGCTTTTTGAGTTCTTTATATACCCTAGAGATTAGTGCTCTATCTGATGTGTGAGGGGTAAAAATTTGCTCCCAGGATGTAGACTATGTTCACCTCACAGAATGTTTCTTTTGCTGAAAAGAAACTTTTTAGTTTGATTCCATCCCATTTATTGATTCTTGGTTTTAATTCTTGCAATATAGGAGTCTTAATAAGGAAGTTGGGGCCTAATCCCACATGATGAGCAGTATGGAGATTCCTTGGAAAACTGGGTATGGAACCACCATTTGACCCAGCTATTCCTCTCCTCAGACTAAACCCAAAGCAGCACAATTCATAATAGCTAGATGTCCTTCAATGGATAAATGGATAAAGAAAATGTGGCATATATACACAATGGAATTTTACTCAGCCATAAAAAAGAACAAAACCATGGCATTTTCAGGTAAATGGATGGCACTGGAGAAGATAATGCTAAGCAAAGTCAGCCAATTCCCCCAAAAGTGAATACCAAATGTTTTCTCTGATACACGGAGGTTGACTCATAGTGGTATTGGGAGGGAGAGTACGGGAGGAATAGATAAATTCTAGATAGGGAAGAGGGGTGGGCAGGGTATTAACAAGGATGGTGGAATGTGATGGACATCATTATACAAAGTGCCTGTATGAAGACTTGAATTGGGTATCAACATACTTTATATACAAATAGGAATACAAAAAGTGTGGTACTTATGTGTATTAAGAATTGTAATGTAAAAACAAAACAAAACAAAACATTACCTTAGATTAGGTAGAGGGAAGTGAAAGGAGGGGAAGGCAGAGGATGTGGGGATAAGAAAAATAGTAGAATGAAACAGACATTATTACTGTATGTATATATGTGACTGTAGGACCAAAGTGATTCTACAATATGTATACTCAGGGAAATGAGAAATTATATCCCATCTATGTATGATACATCAAAGTATATAAGTGCATTCTACTGTCATTTATAACTAATTAAAACAAATAATAAAAAAAGATAAGAAAAGAAGAAAAAATAACCTTATAAGGAAGTTACTGCTATAACCTGTATCTTATCAAAGAACAGAGATGGACAGTCTGGCTTCATAGGCCACACTGTGGACTATATGTAATAGTATTTGTCAAACTTCTTGGAAAAAAAATCAAGTTGTGCTGCTTAAACATGCTAAAATTAAGTTTCAAAAGAAATTAATTCTTTCAAAATACATTGTAAATATCCTATGAATAAGTGTCTGAGATATCTATTACTTAGAGGTTTTCACTATTTTTGGCAAAAGCAAACAAAACCTCCAGGAGGTTAAGGAGGGGTGTGTGTGTGTGTGTGTGTGTGTGTGTGTGTGTGTGTGTGTGTGTTTAAAAGGGCAAAAATCAGACATTTATACATATATTTAACTATATGGTAATTAAATATGGAAACATTAAGTGAATCAATGTTTTGTTATAAGTAAAACTAGGTTATTCTGAATTTAATGCATAGCATTTTCTAAGTGGCTTAAACCTTTGTATTAGAGTGTGTTCTAACAAAATAAAAACAAAACTCTCAGAAAAAAAAATTTTCATATTTCCCCTAAATATGTGGCAAAAATACAACAGTTGTTTGGAGCGGTTTGAAATATTATCACTTGAGTTCCTTATTTCACTCCTTTTGATAACAAATGAAGTTTTCTTACCTGGGCTACAGACCTTATCTTTCTTAGATTTACTCTGGAAATATTAATTCCTCCCAAGCCCCTGATCACATTCATTTTTATTATCACAATAAAACACAATGATCCATTAAGTCCATGAAGCAGATGTTACACTTAGTCATGATGCTTATTTATTTGTAACTCTGCCTTTATCTACAGAGAATTGAAAGAGAAATAAAAGAATTGCTCATTATAATAAATAAAAATTCTTTGTTTAATAGTGCCTTTTTCTTTAATCAGGAATTAAATGTTTGTGTTATTTTAATTACTTTTAAAGCACCCATTATTTATGGATTATGTTATTATACTCTCAATAAATCAATACACAGTACCATATTTATTTTTTTTTAACATTATCTCCTTTCTATACTTTTGGCTCACATATAACTTCCTTTGGTGTTTATTAAATAAGAATTCATGATTTCTGTATCAGAGGGAGGAAGAACAAACATAAAGAATATTCTGTATTGAAGATGCTATGACTGTCTCTATGGTTATGAGCAGTGGGTGGATGGATGCATGTATTCCTGTGTAAGTGTGCATGTGTGCTTTGTGGAGATGTTTTTGGGGAATGATTTATCACTCTGTCATGCTGCAGAGGAACTGAAATTGTGGTTACACAATCTAAGTACTATGAATCATAGTCTCTCCACCAGCAGTTCTATACACTATTTGTTGGAAGCCCAGGAGGAAATAAGCTTGTAAAAGCATGGCATTTGGTAGCAGAATGACATAATAGCAAATGGTACCTATGATATCTTCAGCAATGTGAATATCTCTATGGGAAAATGGTGATAAGAAGATCTCTTCCAGAGTGTTACTGTGAATATCAAATGAGATGATATGCACAAAATCTATAATGACCAGTGCACACATATATCAACACAAAATATTTACTGAGCATCTATTGTGTGCTAGAGTGTTTGAAGCACTTTATTTTTGTTATTTTAAGTATCCCAATAAGTGTATGTCATATGTTATCTCAATAAATGTTACCTCTGGGTTTTATATTTTCACCTTATGGCTCATTTTGTATTTTTAAAAAACTTGTTTGGTAAAGATTGTTATAAACAAAATCTACTGCTTTTGCCATTTTCCATCAAGTTCATTCCCATCTCCAATCTCCAAAGGGCCTCAGAGTTCTGTCTTTCTCACACTAGCACAGGGATCCTATTTTATTTCCTTCCTCTTACCTAGTGAGGAATACAGTTGAAGACTTCAGTATCAGTTGATACACTACATCCTACTGAGGCAGGTAAGAAGTAAATGCTACAAGTATAGTGTTTAAATTGTTCTCAACTTAAGACTTAAAAGTAGAAACAGTGAGCTAGTGCTGTGTAGTTCTACCATAGTGAGAGTGAGAAATATTTTCAGGATCGGTACCTAGAGATGAATTTGCTTCTAGTGACTTTTGTGATGCTGGTAAGAAAACATCTTTTTTGTTTTTTTTAAGAGAGAGAGATGAGAGAGAGAGAGATGAGAGAGAGAGAGAGAGAGAGAGAGAGAGAGAGAGAGAGAGAGAGAGAGACAGAGAATTTTAAAATTTATTTTTTAGTTTTCGGTAGACACAACATCTTTTTGTTTGTATGTGGTGCTGAGGATCGAACCCGGGCCGCACGCATGCCAAGCGAGTGCACTACCACTTGAGCCACATCCCCAGCCCAAGAAAACTTCTTTTATCATTTCAATCACAAGCTTCTCATAACAGAAACAAAATGAGACCTATATTTAAAACTCTGACCCTTTCTTTGTAATTTCTCTTGGCTCAATCTCAGAGAAGGGTCAGTTCTACACCTGTGAAACTCTAGACTGCTTTTATTAGTCAATTCCAACTCCTGTATAAGAAACAGCACATGAAAAAAAGATTAGAAAAAGGAGATCTTAAAAATGGCGCATATCCATCACAATAATTTTAATTATGACAATACATGGAAATAACTAGTAGCATGTTGTCTGGCTTCCAAAAAATGCCACATATTAGTTTATAAAGGGTTATCAAATCTTAGCATGCAAATGTAGACTCAAAATTGGTTTGCACTAACAAATGACTTCACAATAAGCATTTTTGCAATATTATTAATCAATAAAGACCTCTAAATCACAATAAAAACAATAAAATAGTAAATGTTATTTTTCTACAGTCTAATTCAGAAATGGTATATATTTTGTTAGAAAATATGCAATCTTATTGCCAATATCAACTTACCTGATGAATCAAAAAAAAAGAGAAATTAACAGTATAAGTTCCAATAAAATACTCATTATTCACAATATATGATGGCAAGAATGGCTGGATACAGCAGCACATGCCTGCAATCTCAGTGGCTCAGGATAGGAGGATCACAAGTTCAAAGCCAGCCTCAGAAATTTAGCGAAGAGGGGCTGAGGCTCAGCAGTAGAATACTTGCCTGGCATGTATGAGGCCCTGGGTCAATTCTCAGCACCACATATACATAAATAACATAAAGGTCTATCAACAACTAAAAAATATAAAATAAGAAAAGAAAATAAATTTAGAGAAGACGTAAGCAACTTAGCAAGACCCTGTCTCAAAAAAATGAAAAGGGCTGGGGATGTAACTCAGTGGTTGAATGCCCCTAAATTCATTTCCTCATACACACACATGTATATATATATATGTGTATATATATATATATATATATATACACAAGTATATTTTTTATATATAAACTATATATTATACATGTATGTATAATATATGTATAATATGATGATAAATGATGTACAAGATATAGTCCCTTAACCTCAAATCACTTCAAGTCTAGAAACATTAATTAAGAGATATAAAAAGTCATACATGTGACACAATACATAAGGGAGATAAGAATAAAAGGCTCAGTATGGGATCAGAATACTTCTGAAAACAATATAAAAATCAGGTCTAAATATTCTGTTCCCAGTGGGAACTTCAGCTATAAGGCATATCATGGGCAAAAACATGATGGCAGAAAAACTAATTTTGTCTGGTTGGAGAATAGGTAGAGGGATAAATGAGCACCTTGAAAGTTTACCCATGGAGTTTGAGCATTGAAAACCCATTTTTTTTTGTTTCAAGTATTGATTATGTGGTCCAAATTTTGTTTCAGGAATAATATTTTGGCAATGAAGTGCAAAATAGAAAATAAAGGGAATCAGAGATAATGAATTACAGAAGGACTAAAGCAATAATCCAGCGAGAGGTGGTAGGTAACTTGGGTATCAGGAGTGGAAATGGAAAAAAAAAAAAAAGACTGGTTTGTGGGATATTGTGGAAATTAAATGGATAGAAGTTATCAACAACTGTTTAAGGGTGTGATGAGTCCTCTTTTGTCTTACCTGCCAGCTAAAAAGTTTAGCAATTATAATTTTATGAATGTCGGAAAAGACAAAATAGTCCTAGGTCAGAAACAATGTCTTTATTACTCACAGTACTAGCAGTTGCTGGAGTATGATCATTTTCTTGCACTGACTTTCCAAGCCCTAATTTCAACAAGCAAGTTCTGGTGAAACCCACAAGCCTAGTGTGTTGTATTAGTACAGGACCAACCCGAGCTTAGGCAATCTGAATCTTTATAATGGAATAGAAAATGTCATTTTGCTCCAGAAAGAGACAAAATCTCTAATGAAGGTTGAATGCACACCTGCTTTTTTTTTTTTCCAGAGGGAAAAAGTGTACTCTGAGCCCACTAAGCCACATCCCCAGCCCTTTTAATGTTTTATTTAGAGACAGGGTTTCACTGAGCTGCTCTGAATTTATTATTCTTCTGCCTCAGCTGCCTGAGCTGCTGAGATTACAGGCATGTGCCACCATGCCTGGCAAAGTCATTTTTATCTCACAAAGTTATTTTTTTTATACAAAAATCTTAAAAATACAGTCCCAAACAAAAGTCAGAAAGTGCCTTGCTCACAAAATAATTACAAAAGTGAAATATGTGGTCTTAAACATTGTTTGTGTGCAGAAGACATGGGGACTGGATATAAAAATGCTGCATTTTGACCGGGAAGATGCAACCATTATTATTAACAGCAGAGAAAAAGGGACAGGGTAGATTTTTAGAGGCAGATAAGTAATTTTGTGGATATGGTGTATCTGAGATGCCTTCAGAAAATAGGTTGTAAATATATGAGATTAGAGTTGAGAGATTTCAGAATTATGGATGTATTTTGAGTAATTCCTTCACAGAGATTATGATAGGGTCGTTAGAGTTCATAAAATTGAAGGAGAGAAAGGCAAGTGAAGAAAAGCAATACAATATCACATGAAGAACCTCCTCAGGAGACAAAGCAGCAAACAGAAAACTGAAGATACTGTCAGACAGAAGATTAACAAAAAGAGGAAATAACAATGTTTTAGAAGCAAAATTTTAAAAAAGTCTGTTATGTGGAATTGTAACATTACTTGTCAGCGTCAAACACTGAATAAAGAAAATAAGGAAAAGAGCCACGTGTGTACACTCTTGGAAATATGTCTTTACATGCTGGGAATACATACATGTTTAATAAATGTTTGTTTCCTTAAGTCTGTATGATGCTCCAGAAAAAAGATGGAGAAATAAGTCAGATTTCAGGAGATAAAAGAACAAGGAAGACCACTGGACTCCATAAGGAGAGAAAACAGTTTAAGAAGTTGTGAACAGAGAATGTTGCTGTGGGACAGTTCATTCTGAGGGAATCAAGATTTGGGATTTGAGTAGAGTTGTTATTTATTTGCTTTGTTTTCCTTTTTTAAAGAAACTATGAGACTTGTTAAGGATTTGGTAGGAGTAGGGTTTCATGAAAGGAGGCAAAGAGTGATTGGTTGACAGAACAAGATCTCAAAAAAGAGAGAAAAGATGGAGTCAAGAACACAGGAGATGTTTCCATTGGGAAAAGTAGGGCATGTCAATATGTAGCTAGGTTCCCAGATGCAGCCCAGAGAACTGAAAGAATCTCATGACACAATTTATTTTCTGGACAAAATTGGCAATAAGATAATAAAGATGAGAAGGAGAAAAAAAGGGGAGGGAATTTATATTTATTTATTGAATGATCTCATAAAGCATTTACTATTCCATCTTACGATAAGATACGAATGTTGAAGATAAAATGTAAGGCGTCAATTTTGCCTAAAGTCACAAAAGATCATAATAAAGTTACATTTGAAATCATCTAAGTATTACATTAGAGCATCAGTTTTAATTGCCATGATGGATTGTGATCTTAAGTGGAAAAGTTTTATAAATTAGAAGAAAATTAATGGCTGAGACACAATTAAGTGCTAGGTCAAATCTTCCTATCATCACTTTTTATATAAACCAATTAGCCTATACCTTGATTTTTAATTTAACAGGCAAAGGGTTAAATGTAAGTTTTGAACTGTCACATGGACTGAATTCATTGTGAACTGTTGTTTTACAGCAATAATGTAACAGTGTCAAATCCAACAGACAACCATGCCAAAACTCTCCTGCTACAGGTAGCTCTGTTGCCAGGGTTTCTCCTCTAGGGCAACTTTCCAGCTAATTTGTAAACAAATAATTCACGTGGTCCTCCTATGTTACATTTACTAAAAGCCAAGAGGAAAGCACACATATAATAACATATTTATATGCAAAGAAATCATCTATTAAATTTGTAAGTTAAATACCTAAATCATATAACTAGATTTTAAAAATAACTATAAATGTTTACAGACAGTCAAGTTACACCTGTAATTCTAGCAACTTGGGAGATTGAGACAGCAGGACTAAAAGTTCAAGGTTAGCTAGCGCAACTTAGAAAGACCCTCAGCAAATTACTGAGACCCTCAAAATAAAAAGACTAGGGATGTAGCTCAGTGGTAGAACACTCCTGGGTTCAATTCCCAGTACTAAAAACAACAACAATATGTAAATATACACTATACACACTCATATACACAAACACAAGAACTGTCACTTTGCCATCAATCTAAGAAATATAGATTACATAAAATGTATATTAAATTGTGATAAAAACAAAAATGTGATATGATTTTAAAAACAATTGAATATGAGGATATTAATTTTTTGAATAAATATTTTGTGTTTTGACACTCTTTATAGCAAATATCACTTTCTTAACATTCTGTTTACTTGTTTAATATTTTTAATTTTAATCTTTGAATTTTAAACAGACTATTCAACCTTCACTAACCCTATATTTTTTCCAGTGCTGATATTTTTTTTTTTCTGGAGCTGGGGCTTTACTATCCCATTTTTCACACCTCAAACCATAATTTATTGTGGAGTACCCATGCATCGCATCTCTGTGGAAACCAAGATGTAGGCAATGCAAAGATAATTTTATTAGAAAGTCCACTAGAGTGGAAGAGCCAGAACACACCATTTACTTTCCCACCAAACTCAGCAAATTTAACAGGGGACAGGATGTCTGCCTCTGTTGCAATTTTCCTAGGCAAATGAAATGCTTGAAAACCACCAAATGTTGCAACCCAAACCAAGTAAAAGCCAGGTGGTAAAACTATGTGGTGTTCTGTGTACTTATGCCTGGAAAATAAGCAGGTTAGAGCTTCTGTATCATTAAATGTCATTGCAGTAGAACAGTTCCTTTCCAGATTGATAATCTAGTAATTTTAAACCTTGGCATCATCATTGTTATCATCATCGGCATTATCAGCATGATTATTAAGTACAGAAAAGTATTTCTTCAGAAGAAATTTAAAATAAAATCTCTGTGTTAATATATAAAAGTGGTTCCTGCTCATCATTCTCTTTCCCTTAGTCATGAGACAAACACAGCAAAGGAATTCTTGGGGTTTACTGGAGCAAGTGTGAAAAACACAGTGATGAACTATATAAATGTTTCTATAAAAAGAAAGGTACAAACACATTGCATCAGAAAATGCAGTCTGATTTAATAGAGTATCACTGATTTGAAACTTGGGGCCATTTCTAAGCACCATTGATAAATTATTATGACAGTCTTTACTATTCCTGTGTGTCATCTGCATACTGTAAAATGGGAATTTTTAAAGCACATATTCCTACCAGCTACACACAGATGTTGCAAAACAAATATTCTGTGAGCAACCAGATGAGAAAGCTGAGATCTTCAATTTTATTTTCTTCGTGGCCTAGCACAAGCCATATTGAACTTGATGAAATGGGTTGACATGGGTGAGTTTTCATCATATTCAGAACAAAACTCATTTCCTTAAATATTGAAAGATGAACCTGCACAGTATTATTCCTTAATCTCTGGGTAACTGACACCTCACTTTCACAATTAGCTTTTCAGCACTGGGTGTGAAGCGCTGTTCTTTCCTCTAGCCTTCTCTTTCAGAGTCACAGCTATTTCTGGCAGGGAAGATGACTACCTTGGTTAGTGTGAACACATGCCCTTCTAGAGCACAAGGCACAGGAGAGAAAAGGTTGCCCCCAAACAGAGAAGTAACTCCAGGGGAAAGAGATATGGTGCCGAAAATATAACAGCTATCCACCTGTTTACTTATAATATGATGTCCATCAGTCATAAAAAGAACATAAGGTGTTTTGACAACAGTGTTGCCTATGACTCTGCTTAATGTTGTGACCACATAATACAAAGCAATGTTCCTGCTGCTTTCAAGAAGGACAATTTAGAACTTAGAGCTCAGTCTCCAAGGATGGTTTTTATACACATCTTGAGGCAATCAAGGAGATAGAGTCTACCATTTCCAGAAAGCACTGCCATAATTCAAGTCAGAGGGCTGAAGGCAGATTGTTAAAAAAGATTTTTAAAAAATCATGAAGCAAGGTGGTTCTTATCGAAACCAAAATATTTTCATGCAATTTCTAACTGACTGAACATAATGTCCCAAGATTCACCTGAAGGCTAAGGTCTTTTTTACTATAGGGGAAAGATGAATCTTATTCTCTCATTTGTGAAGTTGAGTCCAAAGGAAATTTTGTTAATGAATGGTTTCATGAATGTGATGGCTCAGCAAGTTTTCACCAATACTTTATGTCATAATTCAAATTAATAGTCATCTATAATAAGGGAATACATTGCTGACATTTTTGCCAACAGTTAAATAACTTCTTATTTTGAACATATTTTACTATTCAACATTTCTCTATTCATTTTCTGTTCATTCAGTCCTCTTATTCTCACTCTTTTAAAAGCTGGTGTATTTAATATTGAAATCCCTCATCTGAGAATTTGGTGATGTTTTGAGTTTCAGGGATTCATCTGACATTAGGCTTTATCAAGCATAAACACCAACAAGAGAGGAGATTTTAACAATAAAAAGCTTGAATCAACAAGAAAGGTCAAGTTTTTCAGAATATTCTGTGTCTTGAAAATCTTTCTGCTGTAATTATCTAAAACCCTTGGTTAGATAATTATTGAGGGACTCTGCAATTGTCCCTTTTCTCCACATAGATCACTTCATTAATTAAGAAAGTCTCACTGGGGATAGGTTGCTGTTCTGCATTTGTAAGTATTTTTAGTCCTTTATTTTCAAAAGGGAAAAAAAGCATTAAGAAAAAGATTGCTTCAAATTTTCTGATTCACAGATAGTCTTTTTTAAAAAAAATATTTCTTAGTTATACATGGATACATTATCTTTATTTTATCTTATTTATTTTGATGTGGTACTGAAGTTCGAACCCAGTGCCTCACCTGTGCAAGGCAAGCGCTCTGCCAATGAGCCACAACCCCAGCACTGATTCACAGATATTCTTTAAGAAATAAAAAAAGAAAGGATTTTTTCAGAGTGTGCCTTCACAATCTTATTTCTTCACATTCTTAAAGAAGGTTATTAAGAAATTTGCACATTTTTTATGACCTGCAATGTACTTCTCTGATCTGACTTCATTTGAACTGGTAAAGACATGTGAATCAGGTGCTTGCTGTGATCAAGATGCTAAAGTTATATTCGCGCTACATCACCACTGTAAGGTGTGAAAGCTTTAGTGAGACAAGAAGTAAACTGATAATTGATCAGCTGGAGACTGGTATAATCTACATTGAGGAGAGCCTTCCTGGGTTAATGCAGTGATAGGGAAACCTGGCTCATAGCCACAGAAATGCCAACTAAAGCATAGCCACCCGCGAATTTTGCAAGATGCCTTACTACATTGCACCACACTACAAAAATAATATAAGCAAAAGCAAGTAAAGTTAGAAGTAAGAATTTCTTTTGTCCCCCCAAATTTCCCTAATACCTTTTTCTGAGGCCAGCTGACATGACACTAGAGAAGGAGGTATCTGAGAAGAATAACCTAAAGGTGTTCATTGTCACTGAGAGCCTAGAACAAAAATGTACCTAGTAAGTGCCAAGCAGTAGCTAGTGAATGAATGCACCTTTTCTATGAATTCTCCCTTGATTATCAATCTGCCACTCGACCAGCATGCTAGCTTCATACTAGAGGTCCTAAGCATAGAAGTTAACTAGTGAGATCAGAATAAAGACACATAACTCAATTTACCTTTTTCTTGCCCATTTCAGAGACGGCCCTTCCTGGCTCCTGCCTGGAGCCACCCTAGGTTTACACAAGAGACTAGCAGGAGAGAGAGAGGAGCACGCCAGAGAGTGGCCTTTTATTGGGGAACAAGAAATTCAGGGGAAGATTCCATCCAATGAAGGTCGAAGGGGACAGCACTCCAAGGTCAGGGTCAGTGACTGGTCTCAGGGTCAATGGTCAGTCACACCCCCACATGGATGGGCTCTTGCACCTAAAAAGGGTGGGGATAAGTTCTGACCCAGCTTGGCTGGAACACCTCACACCCAGTGGCTTCCCACAATTATCTTCCAAGAGAACTGATCTATCTCTCCTGTGAGCTTCCGTAAGTGCTCTCCCACAGACCTAGCTCATTATGAAGTGCCATGGTTGGAGACTCCTGGTGTAGGTGAATGTCTTCAACTGGGTGGTGAGACTCCAAGGGCAATGACACATTCACCTGTACCTCCTACAGTTCTTTGTCCAGTGCCTGGCAAAGAATGCCAAGTAAAAGATGTGGGGTGGGGGGAGAATAACAAAATAATAAAAGGAATGCATGTATGTAAAACATCAGTGGGCAAAACAGAAAATCAAGAGTCACTAAGAAATCTCACTCAATTTTTTTTTCCAATTTAATTTCTAAAGTAGGAATCCCTACTTTCATTAACAGCTGATATTAGGATTCGGATTCAAATAAGAGACTCTTGCTCTGAGAATATATCATAATTGTTGTATTATACGCAAAAATGTATATATTTATATTACACTTCAATTTTCAAAAAAAATTACCAACTTTTTACCTACAGATAATCGTAGAGCATTAAGAACATGTGTGAGTATTATCAGAGGTATTCAGTACACAGGAAATGCAAATTCTTAGGCTTTAACCTATAACTACTAAATCAGAATCTTGGGGAGTAAGCTAACAAGAATATGAATCTTAAAAATTAAGTCTTAGAATGTTTCTTATGCATCATGAGTGAACTTCCTTAACACATTTTAACACATAACAAAGAAAACTAAAGATAGATATTTGAGGTTTATTTTAAGCTATCTCTTTGTATAGGGACTTTATTTATATTTTTTACATATGTACTGGAAGGTAAGCCTCCTTTTTTCTGACAAAGACTGTTTTCTATGGAGAAAATTAAAAGATCATCAGCTTTCTCCAAAAGCGTATCTTCCAGCAAAGCCCCAGTCCATGTGACTACCAATCAAGAGAGTGAGTGACTTCCATCTCCCAGCTCTTACTCCCTTGCAAATAGGGCTATGGAATCCCATCACAGATGCCCAGTTTCCATTCCTGGTGTCTCATAGCAGCTTAGGTATCCGGATGAAGAAAGGACTGCACAAAATAGACTACCTAATTTAACAAAGCAAAAACAATGGTCTCTCAGAAATATAAAAAAAATAGTAATTATAAACAATGTTTACATGTAAAGTGTCTTGACCATGTAGTGAAATTGTAGGTCAGATGATAGTAGTTTATATATTTTTGTTTGATACTCATTAGGAGCTTCACTATAACTTTAGGAGAAACATACTAGGGTAAGGCCCACTCTATAGATATAAGTAATTTACCCCAACCCTTTCTGTTTATGGGAAATGAAATCAGAGAGTTTGGCTTCACAAGTAACCCTGTGAAATATCAGCTACAAAGCCTCTCAAACCATACATGTCTGTGTGGCAAGGGTAAATATGCTCAGCCATCCAGATACCAGCATGTTACTGTGTTTTGCCGAAACTCTCTAGGAATGTTTACCTTAAAGGCCGGAATTCTAGAAAAATAAGAACATATTTGTAGCTCCTAAACCATCAAGAGTTCAGTGAAATTCATTAACCGTCTTTATTACTTTGTATTTCAGCAGTATATTTAAAATCTAACAAGTAGGTGAGAACTTTATAACTGCATGACTTGAATACAAGTACAAAAAAAAAAAAAACCTGAAGTTTGCATAGGAAGAAACAGAACTTTGACATTTACTCAAACGACTCAAGTTCCCTCTGGATTTGACTTTAGATCTTGCTAAATTTCCCAGAAAGCTAGCCTAATTCTATTAAAGATTTAGGAAAAAGAGAAAAGATTGAATACAATTGTGAACAATTATTATAATACAGTCATTTTCCAATTCTCTCTATATAGCATGCCACCTCTTCTATCATCAGTGAATAACAGTACAGGTCCAAATAAATGTGTATTTAGATAAAAATATAAATATGCAGAAATATATGTGTAAATACATGCATTTGTATAATGTACAAATGTTTATATATCTAAGTTTGTATGTAGCATGTATAACATGTATATGTACATACATAGATATATAACATGCATACAACATATAATTGTTTTATATATATACTTTCTTGAAGATGGTTCTTGGGGTCTATGTGATATCTTTATACTTACCAAAATCTCTTAGCATTTGTCATTATGAGAAAAATTGAAAGCTTGGAAATAAAGAAAACTTGTCCTTTAAATGTTATTTTTTAATGGATTCAGTTAATGTTTATTAAAATATCTAAGAAAAACATCTGAGTTTGACTTTGTTTTTAACTACTTAATTAGAACCCCAACATCTTAGAGTTATATGTTAATTTATAGATTTCTGTACAGAAGAAAACATAATCCCAGCTCTTTGCCAGGTGAAATGTTAACTAGCTTTGTAGCCATTAGTAAAATCATTTCAGAATTCCTTTGACTCATTATTTCTATAAATATTTAATCTTTGTATATTCCAGAATAAATCAGTCTTACTAGTTTACAGGTTCTAACATGAATTCATTAGTTGGGGGAGATATTTTATATGTGTTCATTTTATCTTTGTATAGAAGTTATGTTCTTTATTTTTGAAAACTATGCTTTAGCACATTGAAGAGAGATCAATGGCTAGAATTATGTGAGGCATTGTTGAAACAGGTTTCCTCTTTAAGTTTTAACATTCTATATGATTTTAAATTATTTAAAAACACAGAAAATGTTTTAAGGTCATATTTATAGATGTTCTAAGTATTATAGTCTGCTACCAAATTAGTTAACTAAGCTTTTTTTGAAAGGTTTTATAAAAATGGTAAATACATAAAAAAATGTTGAAGTTATTTCCCAGATCTCCAATCTGTCTCAATATAATGATTCTTTAATAGGAGTTCAGTGAAGTAGGTGGATTTATTAAAAATACATATCCCCTGGCATGTTGTTATAAGTAATTTTTATAAATCATATTGTCTCTTTATTTGCAACACATAATATAGCCTGGTTAATTTCAGAGAAAGCATGCCATTTATTCTAGGAATTTCTTCTAAAGAGCACAGGTAAGTAAGCCAAAAGAAGAGTAAGAATAATGACTCCTCATTCAATCAAGTAGCCTCTGGGTGGAAAAAAAAAAGCCAAAGAATCTTAAACAATGGTGGGAGTCTGGCCATTGGAGAAGCCCTGGGGAAGTGGCTACTCCATTTTCTTTTTAAAAGCCTTTCACATACATCATGTCTGCTTTCCTACAGAGATGAAGTTAACTCTCTAGATAATTACTCACCTTTGCTCAATCCCTACTCCTCTCTACCTACAAACCCAAAGAGATTAATTAACACTGGTTCCAGGAAGAAACACAGACAATAGCATCCGATATTGGAATATTCCTTTGTGAATAAGTTTATACGTATGGGGAGGAAAGAAGTTATTTTGAGAGAGAAAAAAAGCATTGGATTTTATTGCTTAAAGCCAAAGGAAATAGTTATTTGTGGCAAAAGTAAGGCAATGAAATTTTGTACCTGCAAGTCTGCTGTATTTGTGGTGATGGTCTGTAATCTTAAGATGCTTCATACAAAGAATCATTGTGTTTTAAGCACCTACTATTACAGAATGCTCTATGGACTGAAGGACCTTCAACAAAAACATAAGTATGCTACATGCAGCAGAGCTGTTAGTCAGCTTTCCACCAGTGTGACCAAAACACCTGACAAGAACAGAGAACAACTTGAAAGAAGAAAAAGTTATTTGGGGATTCTGATTTCACAGGTTCAATCCATGGTCTGCTGACTCCATTTGCTCTGGATTCTGGGACTAAGAAGAAGCAGAACATCATAGTAGAAAGGGCTTGGTGTGACAGCCCCATGGCAGTCACAAAAGCAGGGGGAGTTGGAGGGAGAAGGGGTGGGAGAGGGAAGGGTGAGGGAGAGGTTGAGGGAGAAGGAGAGGGAGAGGGAGAGGGAAGCCAGAGACAAAATAAGATACCAAGCAAGCTACACATATCCAATATACAATGGCAAAGAATAAACATTTCCATTCTAAAAAGGAGAAATGGGGCATAAAAAGAAGGGATGAGATGAAAACTAGACCAGAACCCTGCAGGGCAAACGTTAGGTACTGTATGTAGCTCCATGTTCAACATCTGGGCACATGGTGACAAGATATGATCTTCAAATAGCTTGTGCAGCACCACTCCTGAGGCCTTGCTGGTTGCAGCCCACATGGTCTCTCAGGCTGGCTCTACCCACAGTCTAAAGCTTTCCTCAGCAGACATTTCGTGTTACTGGCATCTCTTAATCTCTTGGGTCTCCCTTCCTGGTTTGGCCTCCATCTTACAGCCATATGCATCACCCTCTCAGGGGCTTTTCAACCCTGCTATACCTTGCAGGCTCTCCTAAACCTTTCTTTGAAATCTTGGTGGAAATTTCCATGACACCTTAACTTTCACATCCTGCGGAGCCACCACCACATGGGCAAAACCAAGACCTGGCACAGCTTGTACGGTCACTGGGTCCCCTTGGACCTTGGCTACAGTGGCCTCTGAGTGCCTGAGCAACAAAGCATGACGTGAACTGATGTGCATCTTTTAACCAAAAGCATCACTCTACTCCCATTATAGCTGTTGCTATCTTTTATTATTTATTTACTTATTTATTTTTTTGGCTGATTTTTGGCACATTTTTTGGTTTCAAATTACATGTGACTTAATAGGACAATATTAATCTCCTCAAAATACTCATAAGTCTATACATAAAATACAGACTTCTTATTATAGCTTATGAGACTTACCTTATAAGTCCTATCTACAGTCCTCATCTTCTCTCACTATATTCTAGTAAGTCTGGCCTCTTTTATGACATGACACTAAAAACACCTGAGTCTCAGATTTTCAAAGCCTTCACATGTATGGTTGTTCTGCCTTGGAGACTTCCACTTCACATTCTAATAGCTCACCCCTTAAATTCTCTCTCTCATCACATGAACAGACCCTATTCACCCTTCTGGACTTAATTTAAGGGTGACTTTATAAAATTTATATAAGCTGTGTTGTCTGAATAAAATCAAATGGGTGATTGGTTTTACTTTTTATTTTATGATGGTTTGTTTGGAAGAAAACAAGGTGAAGGTGTTTGTGAATAATGTAAGTACAGTATAGTGAAAGTGGAAATAGAGCCTGTTCCCCAATCTGGCTCTAGGGTCTGACATCCACAGAGAGGGAGCAATGTGTCATCTGGAGACAGTGCTGATCTGCTAGAGGCAAGTGGAATACTCCAGACACAAGAAGCAAGGTCACTAGCAAGGGTGGCAATGGTGTGAGCTCTACCTTAGCAATGCGAAGGCAACAAATTTCAAAAAGGAAAACTAAGCAGAGAAAAGAGAGCACATTTGTTCTTGAGCACATGTGAGATACCCTTGGAGAGTCCAATAAATCACTTGGGAGACTGTGAGGGGAGGCTCTGACCTAGCAGATGGAATTTGCAATGGAAGGAAATCATGTTTATCCTCAGGCTGTCAGGTCTGAAGATGCTTGGGTAAAGCAAATGACCCCTGGGATGGTAACAGTCAGCAATTATTAGCAGTTAGAGATCTGTCTCTGCACCAAAACAGATACCAGTATCTAGGAATTATCAAAAACTACAAATCAATCTCAGAGTCTTGTCACACACCCACATAGTACTCTTCCCTCTCCTCCTTGCTACTTAATGGATATGGGCAAGCTGTCAAATAGAGAAACAAAGAAGTGAAGATAAGTGGTGCTCCCCAGTTTAAGGTGAATCATTAGTCAGACTTGGTTTTGTCAGGGAATTTAGTCTGTTTTCTAACTGGCTTTATTTTAGCACAGCCATAAATCTCACTGTAATTGTATTTAACTCCAGTGACTCAATACATTTAAGCATTTCATATGATTCTCAATTATGAAGAATTACAACTAATAGGACAGTATTAATATGCTCTTGCTTGCATACAAGTTATCCTACGATGCTATCGGTATAATATATGCTTTCAATTACTGTTTTTTTTTCTTGTGATGCTTATGGACTTTCATGAATCATATCTCTCCTAGTCTCCAATGGGTCCAATAGGATGCATTTGAGAGGTAGGTGGATATGGCAGAGTTTCTAGTCAGTGGCTATATTACTTCTAAATATCAAACAAATTAGCTTGCATAGGAACTGAACAAATCATGGACATATTTTTTTAATTGAATTTGCCTACTTGAAATATCATCTCAGCCCATGAAGAAACTGTTTGTACATGCTTTATAACTGATAATAAGGATATTTTTAATAAAGTTTATAACTGATAATAAGGATATTTTTTAACCGAGCTACAACAAATTGCTCTTTTATTCAAAAGGAGTATCATTTGAAGATTTACTTTAATAACTGTTTACATAGCATTCACCTTGCATTTGGTAATTTTAATCAGAAAACAAGTTTGAGCCATTGATAATGTATTTTAAAATCATATTTAACATCTTATAATGAATAGTAAACCTTTTTAAGCATTAAAAATATGTTTGATACCTGTGGGTATTCTTGCATATGATCAAGCTTTTAATTTTTTCAAGAATTTCACTCAGAATCATAATAGCAAGGCTTTTAAGATTTCATCAAGTGCTAATTCAACATCTATTCTTTATTAATTAACTTGTAAAGGAGATAATAATGAGATTCAAAGGAAGAGGCATCATCTGTGGACAGCTCCACTTCCAGATTCCAACAACACCATTAAACTATTTATGGCATAAAGACTGAGTCAGATGGCTTTTGTGTACTCTATGTGACCATATTGTGTAGCAGTGGGGGATTCAGAATAATAAGGTTCAGCCATCCATTTAGGCACCATTTGGAGCTCAGATAGCTTCAATTTGTGGTTATAATAAATTTCAAAGCAGATGTATTATTTGTAGGCCTATGTTAAAAATTAAGCAGTGAAATTGAAAAGCCACCTATTTTGAAAATAAAAAGCACAAAAATACAAATGAAAAACAAATTAATTGGATGATTCTGAATGCTTTTTTCAAATATAATTATCATAAAATACAAATATAAAGTGATAGAATGTATTTGTTAATATTATTCTTTTGATGCATCCATTGTACTAAGGCAAATAGAGCTGACCCTCCATGTCTGGACTTCATGGTCACGAGTTTCAAAAATTACTGAAAAAAAATTTGCAACTATACATGCAGAGACTACTTTTTCTTGTGATTATTCCATAAATGTTGCAGCATTAATAACTGTTTACATAGCATTCACCTTGCATTTGGTAATTATAAGTAATCTAGAGATGACTTAAAGTATACAAGAAGATGTGGGTTTATGCCAATATTACACTAATTTATATAAAGAACTTAAGCATCAGCACCTTTGTAGAGTTTGGTATCTGTAGGTGGTTCTAGAACCAAACCTTCCCAGAGATAGAGGGATGCCATATATGATTTTATATATATATATATACAAAAGAGAAAGAGGGAGAGAGAAAGAGACTTTAAAAAGGATACTTAATATGACCACTAGGTAAGATTTTTGACTATTAGCATGGGAAAAGCAAGAAAATTTGGATATATTAAATGTATTTGCTACTAATTATTTAAATTAATTAATTATTAAATTAATTAATTATTTTAATTTAAAACTACTAAATGTATTAAGTTGAAATTCAAATTTCATTTTTCCAGTATTTGCAGTTTCAAAAATATTCCCCTGAATATTTCATGAGACTTAAGATGAAATACAGCTCATGAAGATTCCTGATGAAGGGAAGTAGTAAAGAAGCAAAGATTTTTATCAAGTTCGGGGAAAGTTGAAAGATGGCTTTTATAATACATTCCTTAGATTTCTAATTTCTAAGGCATAAGTAATAGAGAGCTTTCTTGGGAGCCTGCAAAACTGCCAAAATTGAATGTTTGTATATAAATGTGTGATTAAGAGGTAGTTATCCTTTTTTTAATTTAATATTTCAAAGAAAATTAAAAGTAACAATGTATTTTTAAGTTACTGATAACTTAATTTTAGAAATCTAAATTTATAAATATGATCCATTTAAAAAACCATAGATGACATAAAATATAAAATAAGTATATCCATAATGGAAATATTACTTTGCACAAAAAAAGAATAAGATCATGGCATTTACAGGGAAATGGATGTCATTAGAGAAGATTATGCTAAGTGAAGTCAGCCAATCCCCAAAAAACAAATGCCGAACGTTTTCTCTCATATAAGAGGGGGTGACTCAAAGTGGAGTAGGGAGGGAGAGCATGGGTGAAAATTACCTCTAGATAGGGAGTAGGGGTGGGAGGGAAAAGGAAGGAGAGGAGAATAGCAAGGATAGTGGAAGGAGACGGTCATCATTATACAAAATTCATGTATGAAGATGTGAATTTGGTGTCAACATGACTTATATACAAACAGAGATATGATAAATTGTGGTATAAAGGTGTATTAAGAATTGTAATGCAAAAAAATTATGAATGAATGCACTCCCCTATTGTCATGTATGTAAGAAAAAAAGAACAAAGGGAAAGCAGAAAATCACGTTAACAATTAAAAATATAAACATTGGAAAATAAAAATTAATAAAAAAATAAAGTACATCTAGATTGCCAAAAAATAAAATAAAATAAAATAAAATATATATATGATATATGATATATATATATATGATATATATAGATAGATAGATATATGATATATGATATATGATACATTTATTTTTGCTTTAGGTATATTTTTAATAAGCTTCCCCTTTAGGCTTAATTTACCTTGACATTCAGCTAACAGGCAAGCAAAAAATTAAGTGGAACTATTGGAAATAAAAGTTAAATGAATCAGGATCTGATAACCTAATTAATAGTAATGTGAAGTACAGATTTTATGCATATTTAGATTATATTCTAATAATCGACCAAATGGTTTATTCACCTAATTGTCCCTGTCATGCATTGTGGCTATTAACAACTCAAAGTAGTGAACTGTACCAAAATAAAGGGTATTTGTATAGACACTTGTTCTTATTGCTAGTCATTTATTCTTCAAATACCTTTTAGGCAACGTCTAAAAGACAACTAAAATATAAAATATGTGTAGTACAATAGAGAAAACTAATCATTCACTAAAATAAGCTGTATAATACCAGAAAAAGATTTTTATCTTAGGCTAAGGCAATCTGAACTGAACAAATAAATTTCTTTCATGGAACTATTTCAATCTGTAAGCCTGGAAAACATCACACACATTTACACTGTTGGTTTGGTTTATTACTTCTGTTTACTCTAGCCGTTTAAGCATACATATGCACAACTCATAGTAACATCTCTCCACAAGATATTTCTGATGGAATGACAAAGTTGAAAATATACATGCTTATTTCAGAGATGCCAAAACAGTTAACAAAATATTTATGACTATGAGGAATACATCTAGAATACGATATATTGGGAAAGAACAATGTCATTTTTAAAATAAAAATAACATTTGTGTTTTGAGAGATTGGAGGTCACTGTTCTGTGTCACTTTCAGGTGTGCTTGACTTACAAGAGGCAGCTTTGGCTTGAAATAACCTTTAAAAGAATTTATATGTATCAATGCAATGATCCAATAGAGTCTGTAAGAGTTGCCCCTAATACCAATACAGTCAAAATGCTTTGGGGAGGAATGAAAAATTTAAAATTTAGCCTCCAGATATTGCTCTCATAAGCTATTCTAAACAAGGAGTTCAAAATCAGTATGCCATTTCTATTATCAACTTTCAAAATATGAGGTAATAGACAATTTATAAAAAATAATAAACCATATTTCAAAAAACTCCTAATTTCCTAACATGCATTGCTTTTAATGTGTTTAAAACTGTAAGATTTTCCAATGTGATGAGCAGATGATGGGCAGGCAGTCTGTGTGATAGTATCAGCCAGAAATCAAAATCAGACTTTGATTTCTGGCTGATACTATCACACAGACTTTTTTTTTCTTTTTCATATAAGCTGTTTGGGAAGAAGGTATATGTGTGTGTAATGGGGAGCAAGAGGAGATTAACTTGTAAGCCATTATCAGATGCAAAAACAGACCTTTACTAAGTCATCTACAAGGAGATGGTTCGATAATTGCTAAGCATTTGTATAAATCTTCAGGGACTTGGATTCTCTCAAGTGTGACAGAAGACTCATCTCAACTGCCAGCGCTCCTATTTTAAAAGATCACATTTTGCAAATGGTTCTGGCGTTTTGAGTTCTGCTCAGTTGATGGGTTTGTTTTCAATCTGATCAACAATATCTGACAATAAAATGACCTATTAAAATCCCTATTAAATTGTGTGTACTTGAGCACCCCCGTGGATGATCTTTGACTATACCTTAAGAATGAGCCTTAAGATATTCAAGGATGATTATGAAAGACATGTTTGTGAAGCCACAGAAAACCACCTCTGTTCAATGCTTTCTGTGCACCACTAGTCACGTCATAGGAGAGTATGTATGTAGTGTGAAGACTATTAGCTAGAAGCAGAATCCAAAATGGAATCTGCAACACATGAAGCATACTTGTGGTGCAAGTGATTCTCAAGGGTGTTATATAAAGTTCTGACCCAACTTGTTTCCATCATCTAATCCGTTTAATAACTAGTCTTTTTATAAGGCAGCATATGAAAAATGGCCATTTTTACAGGACAGACATTTTGAGCCTGTATCATACATTTCTTGAAGTATGCTTGTGTAATCTCAAACAAGTAGGGAAATGCTTCACTGGTACATCAGCATCCCTGCATAGTCTTCCACATCCCAATTTGGTTCTGTGAATTTCAGTAAATTACATTAGGAATGGCCACTGTATAGAAATAATGCTTATTTGACAGGATATTCTGAACATTCCCATGATATCAGAAAATCTAATCAATAAGCATTTTGTAGACTTCTTATATCCATAGAAAAAAGATATAAGAAGAGAAAAAGACAAAGTTTATATCCATATAGAAGAAGCATTCTAATCACATCATTTACTGTTCTATACATTTCTAGTTTAATTTACTGTTTCAACCTTATTGTAATTGTTAATGCTTTGATACAATTGTTTTAATAATCATTAACAAAATATGAAATACCATCTGCAATTATTAGACAGGAAAGAATTAAAAGATGCCAGACTCTTTTAGGCCAGGGAAGACTGTGGTTTGCCAAGAAGCACAATGTTTCAAACTTGACTGTGAGCTGTGTGGCTTCAGATTCAGGTGCTGTTTTAAGTGAAGAGATGGAGAATGGATGGGTCAACTGGGTGCCTGATGGGTCATTCTTGCAAGAGGTACTTTACCTAGAAGTTTTGTTTTTCCTCACAGAGCTGCAATAATGGACCAACAGCATGGCCCTAATTAGGCATGGCCAGTCCTAAGGGCCAGTTGTTATATATGAGTCATGTGAATGGGGGAATAGATGTTTTATCTGAAGAATACTGTCAAGGTGTCTATGAACGAGAGTGAAAAATAGGCTGGATATGTGTCTAGGTAGGGCTTGCAGCAAAAGGTCAAGTATTCAGGGCACTCCTGAAATGACACTAATTATTTAGGAACTGGGTCAGAAAAACCTATAAATAATAGTTCTACTAAATTTACATAGCACTTATTCCTAAAAGCTGATCCAAATAAATGGCATGACAGTGAACAAAATTTCAGTTCCAATTTTTTCTCAACCCCAAAGTATATAAAACTTGAAATATTTTCCAGCTAAGAAGCAATTACATGTTCTAGCATCAGCTTTAATTTTTCCCACAGCCATTTTCTGCTACAATCAAGGGAGAAAGGCATTCATATTTTCGTGCATTTGTTTAATTTGTTTCATTTGTTTTTCAGGGTAAATATGCTTTAGACCTGAGATACTACAGGAAATCCCAAAGCTCAGAACACCACTAATGAGAATGGAAGGAATTAACCATTGTGAAAGCTGAAGCATGAAGCTACTGTGTAGGGCTGCTCCGAGTTCATGTAGCAGTTTAATCAGGGAGCAGCTGTTCTGTGAGCTTCACTGGAACTGGAGTCTCACATCCAAAGTCTGAAATATCTATTCTTAGAAGAGGTGGTAACTTTATGCTTTGCAAAAAAAAAAAAAAATTAGTGCTCAAAATGTTACTTCTTAAATGAATTAACCCTTTGTCTTTCCTCAGAACTTTTTTTCTTAGTAGACTCAAAAGTACATAAAGGGTAATACATAATACAGTGCCTAGGCTGAGTACAATGTCTCATACATTATAAGCACTCAAAAATATTTATTGAATGAAGGAGTAAGTCATGGTTGAATGGGAAATTATATTGTTGAATTTACAATGGGTTTAGAGATAATCTATGTTAGTTGAATTATTTAGTGATATGTTTTCATTGCTAAATTTCCTTTTGTTTGTCAAGGAAAGGGGGTTTTTGGAAAGATATAGTTGACAGATTAATTATCTATAACTTCTAATACATTCATACAGTGTGGGTTTTCCTAACATGTAACTTTTAATTTATAAATTCTACAACATGTAAGCTATAACAATTTTCATTCTTCTTTTAAGGAATTGCAGAGCAAAACTGGAGTTCCCTAAGTAAAAGCCTCTTATACATACAATAAACAAATTTATTACAATCCAAATCATGTGCATTGCTCTTATAAGAAATCTATGAATGCAAGTATGCTTATAAAAATCAGCAGACCTAAATAAATGAACACATCTTTCAATAAATTTTATAGATACCAAGGAGACATTGAACTTTTAAAATCCCACTGTGCAAAATCAAATGGAAAATGATAAAGGACCAAAGCTCTGGTTAGTAACATAATTGCTGCCTAACTACAAACTAATTTACTTTAATAGCTTTACTGGAACCATATGTTACCTCTTTGAACTTTAGCTACAGAATATTTATGCAAACCCTACCATATAGAACTATCTTTAACAGGGATATTCCATTTAAGAAAAAAAGTAAATCAAAAGATATGACAGTTTTTGCCTCTTTCTAATCCCAATAGAATTACTTCACTGATATTCCATTTTCTGCATAAATTCATATACAATTTGAACATTCTGTGTAGCTTAGCTTTACTGACAATTCTATTGCATAAATCATTGTATGCCTATGTGGTATCAAGAGAGTGTGCAGCTATCTGGCATCATTAAATAATATGTTGAAATTATGATGAAAGAGTACTACCTAAGGCTTGACTGAACATTAATAATCCATATACTTGATTTCTAAAAGGATGGATTTCATCCTTAGTAGATTTTATCCTATGTTACTTATCACAAATTTGGGACATTGCTTTAAGTTACAAACTTTATGTTAATATTGGAAACTTAAACTATAACTTGAATAGCCTTAAAGATGATTCAAAATGAGATGCTACACATGGCTGCCACTTTGGGGTGGGGTGGTGGGTACTCAGAGATTTTTTATAGGGGTCAGAATTATGTAGAAACTAAATGCGAGTGTTCTAATTTTTAATCCCAATTTTCTCACTTCCAGTTTGGCAAAAGAGGCCAGGAACATGAAAAGCCTTTTTGAAGTGTCTTTTCCCTGTATCAGTTTCCACAGGACCAGTGACTTCATTCTTCCTGCTACTGCAGGTTTACCTTTGACAGTCATTTTTTATTCTGTCACTATTTTGAGTCTTACTGTGGTTGATTCTTTCTAGGTCATTTCCTAACCTCTATTTTAAAGCTATCATCAGAATATGTTAAACATGGCAATAAAGTCAATCATCTTCCTTTTATAATAATAATCGCCACTGAATTGCAACTGTTAAAGGGTAAGTACTAGGGCTGAGTACTTTAAATTCTATAAAGTAGGGGTAATTTTTATTCTCATCTCCCATGTGAAGAAATTGAGACCCATAAAAAATTAAGGCACCATGCCAAAGGTCTCACAGCTAGCAAATGATCTTTCTGACAGCAAAGACCAAACTCTCAACCACATACTATTATGGGCCCTTGTGTTATTACCATAGACAGTTCATGGCGTGGTCTTCAGCTTCACTTTCATCTATCCTGAAGTCGTAGCACAAAGTTTTAACTTGCATTGGAAGTAAATTGCTAGAAAAATAGTCTGCAGTATAACAGAGAACCTGAATGTGTTAAGAGGTTCAGACTTCATTTTGCATGGGACAGGATATTATTAAAGGGTAGTAGCAGGGGATTTGCAGGATTGCATTGTGGAGACATCTAACTGGAGACCAGAGGAAAGATGAGGAGACTCCGAGCTATTCTACTGTCGGCAAGCTTGAAAGGAGAGACAGAATCAAAAACTATTTGGAAGTGGAATAGGGAACCCTTGTGACTGATGGGATTGAGGGAGCCACTGTCTGATAAACCTCCACTTTATGACTATGACTGTAGCTGAGCTAGGACAATGTTAGTTTCTATTCCTGCTGTTAGTCCCACCCCTAGCCTGGACTAAGCCCTCCCAGTGGCTGCTTCCCCAAGATTAAAACTCCCATTTCCTACTGACCCAACATAACTGGATCACAGGAAGATGGAGAAAATGATGAGACCTGAGGTTTCCAGGCTATGACTGCACAGGTAGGCTGTGTGTTTGCCTGTGCATCTGTGTATATAAGTCATTGACAGATGTTATTTACAACACTGACAGTGTTATTTATGAAAAAATCTGATCAAAAATAGATTTAATTGTGGTTTTAATATTTCCAAATAAAAATCCTACTTCCAACTGAGCAGCGTTTTAACATACTATGGGTGCTCACCAAATTCAAATGAATAATTATTAGGAGATGATTCTATAACTTAAGGAGATCTATAACTTATACAAACATATATATATATATAATTACAATCATGCAGCTTTCAAGATAGTTCTCAGATCGCAAAAATAAAATAGGTGTCATAACTCTTCACCTCCACCATTCCAGCAGGAATGCTAATTTTAAAATGCACCTTTCTTAGAGCTACTTAGGAAATCCCAAGGCAAGCCATTCTTCATAACATAAAAGTTTAGCTAGTAGGACTCTGGAGTCCCATAAGCCTACTAGAAAGAAACAGCGAGAGCTCAGGTGAGAATCCTGATGAAATAAATAGGGGCAAAATAATACAAATGCAAACCATTATGTTTAATATAAGAAAACCAAAACATGTGCATGTTAGCATATGAGTCTAGGTACACACACAGAAGAATTTCTGGAAAGCTCTAATCAAAACTTTTAACAGTGTTTTCTATTAGGATGGAAGACGAATTTTGTTTTTCAAAAATGATGGTGAAAAGAAGACATCAAAAAGAGCTTTGCTTGTTTTTCCTCGTGTGATTGTGATTTGAAGAGTGAGAGGAACAGAAAACAGCATAAGAAAAGGCAGATGGGGTCAGGGACTTCAACAGAGACCAGGCACACGGTGCATGCTTTGTGGGAGTCTAGGGAAGACTGAATGAAGATCAGGTAGCAGCAAGGAGATTTTCTATTTCTATCAATTTCTGAAAGTTCTTCACTTAGGTTGTAGTTTTGACTCTGGTTTCCAACTTTGAAGTATTGCACTTCCGTAAAGTACAGGCCTATGTAATAAAAATCCACCCCTCACAGAAGTCCTTGGGCTGAAAACTACTTCTACACGTTGTAAGAATTCAAACTTCACAGAAGTGACAATTTCTTCTCCTTATCCACACAACCCCAGCTGTCCTGGTTGACTCTCAGGTGGGAGTAGAGGATATCTACCTCCTCCAGGAAAGCTTCTGCAGTGTTATGGGTTGGATGTATGGGGTCCCCCAAAGCTTCTGTGCTAATGGTGGAATGTTCGAAAGGAAAGCAATTAGACTATGCAGTACATCCTAGTTTAAACAGACTAACCGGGTTATAACTCTAGGCAGGTGGGGTGTGGCTGGAGGAGACGGATCTCTAGAAGATTTCTTTTTCCCTGAGACCCCCTTCCCTCCCCTGCTTTCCTGATACCATGAGCAGAGTATTACTCCTCCCCCACGGCCCTTTCACCATGTTTTGCTTCATCTTGGGCCTCAAATTATGGAGTAGGCCATCATGGACTGAACCTCTGAAACCATGATCCCCAAATAAATTTTTCCTCCTCTAAGCTGTTCTTATTAGGTATTTTGGTTATAGCAATGGAACATAACTCATGGAGCCAGGTCAAAGGCACTGTCTGCCTCCATCAAAACTTCTTTACATGATGATGTGAGAGGTCTGGCTCTCAGGGGTGAGCACTTAGATCTACACTCACTGAGAGCTGAAGTTGATCTGTCTGGTCCTAACACAATTGACAGTCCAGCAAAGCTCTCTTAAATACACTGGCAGTATTCCCATGTGTGTAATTTAGAAGGATTTTAGGGGCATACATAATTCCACTCTCCATTTCCAAAGAGGTGATAATATCCAATACTTATTCAATGCTCAGTATGTGCCATGCACTTTTCCCAACACTGACATATTATTGCTGGCTTGAGGCAATTACTGTTCTCCATTTTGGATATTTGAGAGAAAGGAAATTGAATCTCCTGAGATAGCACCGTTGTAAGTGGAAAAGCAGCACTCTGACACCAACAACAGAAACCAGAGACGACTGTTTTAGCATGTTTATTATACATCTCATTAAATCAGAGGAAATTGAAAATATACCAGGCCTTATCAACTTAGCACAGATGGAGGATATCTAAGAAAATAATAATTCCAATATTTGGCAAGGATCTTTAGTAGCTGTAGAACTTGGATTGCTGGCACAAGTAAACTCTCTATGAACTTTGCATGAAAAATGTTGCCCTCTCTTTTTTTGTTGTTTTTGTTTTTCTCTTGAGTTTGTGGCTGAATAAAGACCTCTGTTCACTGGAATATTTCACATGCTTTCTCTGTTGTAAGTGGGTTTTTTTCCTATTCAGAAATCACAGGCCTGTAAGTATCTGAAAATTAGCAGTTTTGTTGGTTGTTATGCTCCACCACTGTGAGATCACCCAGGAAACAGTTATGTCTCTAACCAGTTTCTTGCATATTTACAAAAGGGGTCTTATTGTATGTTTTAGTCAGTTTTTTCATCACTGTGACCAAAACACCTTACAAGAACAATTTTAGAGGAGAAAAAGTTTATTTGGCTCACAGTTTCAGATGTCTCAGTCCATAGATGGTAAACTCCATTGCTCTGTGTCCTACATGAGGCAGAACATCATGGCAGACGTGGTGAAGGAAAAGAGCTCAGAACATGGCCATCAAGAAGCAAGGAGAGCTCCATTCACCAGGGACAAAATATAAACCCCAAAGGCATACCCCCAGTGACCCTCCTCCCCCAGACATAACCTACCTGCCTATGGTTACCACCCAGTTAACCCTATCAATTGATTAATACAGTGATTAAGGCTCTCATCAATAACTACACCTCTAAATTTTCTTGCATCATTTCACATATGAACTTGTGGGAGAACACATCATATCTAAACCATACATTCCATAATGTGGAAATATGCCAAGGTCATTACAATGAGACAAAACCACCATTTGAAAGAAAAGCTCAGTAAGCAGATACTAAGTTTATGACTTGATTTTAATATTTGGACTGCAGACTAACTTGGGAGCTAATGTTGAGAGTACAACAATAGCAAAAAACATGGACTTTGGAGCTGGAAACATCTGTGAATACTCAGTACTCAGTTATTTAATGTATCAAATTCCTTACATCACAATGACATGAGATAATGCATATAAAAGCCAAAATCCAATACCTGGCACATAGAAAATGCTCAGTATATGTGAGAAATAATGGTAACCTGTGTTGTATTTTTTGACTAAATGATATATATTTTTCATATTTTTATTTCTGATATTGCTGTCACAAGCTGTCCATGGGCTGTGTTTGGACTATGTTAAATAGTAGCCTAATAAGGGGATAAGTCTGGTACTGGGAACATCTTGTGGCACGCCCCCATAAGGATTGACCTCCTTATGTAGGTGAACTTCCCCCTCAAGTTCTACCAGAGATCCCACACAGCACCTGAGATGGGTATGACCTGCCAAGGTGTCAATCGTCCGACTGATTGTAATACACCACAAACAAGACTCCACCCTTGAATCCTTATCCCTGCCTTTGATGTCCCTCCTCCTCATAAATAAATCAAGTTCAGGCTCTGTTTGGCCAGAGTATAGAAGCTTCATCTGTCTGATCAGCTTGCCTGTCCTGCCCTTACTTTGAAAACTATTTTTCATGTCCTGTGTGGGTTATTTTTTTTTGTGTGTGTGGTTGATTTTTCTTAGCTTTTATTACTCAGCCAGCCCATTTCCATTACCTGCGCAGGACACAGGTGAGATAGTGTGATACATATTTTAAATTGGTGTATATATTCCCCTCACTTCCTGTCCCCCAGTCCCTTCCAAAATATTACTAAATTCATTTCATAACTCATTATTAGATATCAAAGTCAAGAACGTAAGGGAATAGTATCATATCAAATGCTTGACTCAGTGGCTGAAATCTAAGGGCAACTGACCCATGGAGGAGGAGACTTTATTGATTGACTGAAGATTTACCCTCCACAGCTTTTTTTCCCCCTATCTTGTTACATCTCCCTCAACAAGGATAATTCCTTCCTGGGTACTTCACTTTATTCAACTCTGCAGCAAACATCTCCTATATGACCAACAAAGTAAGAGGTGTCAGAAATTCAGGGAAGAGTAAGAAGCTATCCCTCACCTGCAGGAGTAACAAACAAAACCTTCTTGCAGAACAGTGCTCTCTCTAGAAATTGGCAGGGATTGAAGGGATGAGAATCAGACAAAGGACAAAGGGACTCATTTTAAGAATTCGCTTGTTTCAAACATAAGTGTAATTAACACGACTAGCCAGGGGTAGATGAGGATTGTATAATTTGCAAATTGTAGGATTCCTTTGGTCTTAAAGATATTGAGGATGTTTCTTGACTAAAACTGGTGACATTGTACATTTCTTATCTGAACAAGGCATTGCTCCAATCACAAATCCCCTGCCTCCTGGAATCTCTATGAGTCACAGATGGGAATGTGGAGAGAACAACTCCTTGATCTAAGAACATCAGTTTCAGGGAGGTAGATGGCTCAGTAGTGGTTATCCTGACAGCCATGCTGCCACTTCTGCTGATGAGCAGAGTGCCAAGGTGCAAGATCTTTACTTGGATTACTGTGCTCTTTGTGGGTAAGAAGATTGACATTAGAAGTGTTCACTGAACTAAATTCTTGTTGGATGTTTCGTTAAAAATCTGAGAGAAAGAAAAATAAGCGTGAAGCTATTTTTTAAAGGGAAAAGAATTTATTGTAATTCATTTAATTCATTGAAAATATTCTGTTTCAGTTCTCATTGCTACTCTGTTATTTATCCTTAGGTACCTAAATTATATTCAAGATGCCTACAGTTAGGAAAGAACAATTTGAAAATACAGAACAAAATTAGTTACTCTAAATACAAAGTAGATTTTTTTTTGCCTCCCTGAACAACTAGTCTATTTTATATTAGTTGAAGTATGTTTTTATCATTACTAAAATTTTCACAGGATGAGACTGATGTCACAAGCATTTTTAAATGTTTGCTGACTGATTTTAACAGAAAAAAAAAACTGAGTAGTGAGATTAAGAAAGAAATTAGATAGACAAATGACTAGCTGCAGAAGGAACATTTAAACATATTCTATTGAGAATGTACTTGATATTTCATGGAGAAGCAGTTGCTTTATATTGTTATTTATCTGAATAAGAAAAATATATAGCTTTAAATATATATGTGTAAAACTTTAAATATATATGTGCAAAACTGGAAAATACCAAAAGTTTAGATATCTTTGACCCTCTATAATCTTCTGCTCTTCATATATGTAACATCTGCTCAGAGGCACAGAAATTCATCTTCAGGATTCATTTTTGTTTGGGTGGAGTTACAGGGTTGCCTTGGTAACAGCTACTGTCACCAAAAAAAAAAAGTGTTTACAACAGAACATTTTTAAAATGCAGATGCCAAAGTAGGACAGGATAAGGAAAGAATATTTTAAGTTCCTTTTTCATCACATCTATTAAACATTACAAGGTTTGTACTACTTTCAGAAGCTTTCTAGTGTTTAAAAAAATACATATGCACACATGCACATATTGAGAGCACTTCTCACGGAGGAATCATCTTATTGGGGCATGTAATAAAAACCAGGTCATTTTCTAACCATTAACTAAGAAAGTAAAGATCTTTATTCTGAGGACAAAAAGAGCAATATATAATTGTGATGCAAGCTCTTGCTTCTTCTCACTTTGAACAGAATTCTGTAGCCAGAAGCAGAACATGACTAGCATTTGGTCTGGAACCATTTTGAAGGGTAATCTAATACTGTGATGTTAAGCACAAACAATTTGGCATTTGGCTTCAAAAATATGGTCAGGATTGTTACTTTTTCCTCAGATACCGGCCATCAGCCAAATAATTTCTAATCAAATTTCTGAGCCCAATTTTGTTGTGCTACTAAGATACTATTTCAGTTGCTGTAATGACATGGTCGAGTGTGAAACATTGACACTTGTGAGATAATCAAAACTTAAGCTAAATTCTACAATTTTTGTTTCTGAATTAAAAATTAAAAACCAAAAAAGAATGTGTAATATTTCCAAACCACTTAATTGGTTTCTTCTACCTCGAATCCAAATTGCTTAAGTTTTTTGTTGTTGTTATTACTTGTTTTGTTTTTTAAGCTAGAATTTGTAAAAACTAAAGTATAAACATTTTAGGTAAAATGTTAAACTGCTAAAATAGTGGATTGTTTAAAAAAATCAAAAGTTAAAATTTTCCCTAGGTTAAGCCTATTATTATTTGGAAAAAAAATAAAGAGTTGTATGATTTCTAAAAGGTGTAGGTTATGAATAAAAGGTGCATGTTTTCCTAAACTTAATATCAATATTCAATTATTTAATACTATATAAAAATTCTACTTTTTTCTTTCCTTGGTTCCAAATTAAAATAAAATGAAGCATTTTCCTTTGATGGATAATTAGTATAATTTAAGAGGAATGGTGTATCTTTCTACCTCATGGCATATCCACAGATACTACTGGTGGTTTAGGGTACAATGAAGTGTGCTTTATAAGGTTTCAAGGAAAGACCATATAAATATGACATTATATATAAAAACAGCATCATGAGAAATAGCAATCAAAGTTCAAGTATTTTGTAACTATATCACTTTTTATGAGATATTTTGACCAATAGGTTTTTTTTAAAAAAAGTGTAATTGCTTAATTTCAAATGTATTTATTTTAACATCTTTATGTTTTTATCTGAATAACACTTTTCCCAGTTGTAAAATTTTCAGATTAGGGAAAAAAATTGTTTACTTGAAGAAGCTATGAAGATAAATGGTTATACCCAAAATTTATTGAACTGAAGAGACAAATTTTTAATTTTTAATTTCATAGACAAGGTCACTGGAGGCTAGTTAAGGTAGAAGACAGGAGGCAGAGGGCATTCAGATACCAGGCACCAAAATGCAGTTAGGTAAGAAGATTAAATTCCAGTGTTCTCTATAGAAAAGTAGAGTAACTAGAGATTACAATAATTTATTATATATTTTATAAATAACTAGAAGAATAACATTGGATGGTTCCTAACCCAAAGAAATGATGAATGTATGAAAAGATGGGAATGTTTAGTTACCCTGATTTGACCATTATACATTGTGTACATGTATTAAAATATCACATGCTACCTGTAAGTATGTAAAATTTTGTATTCATTTAAGACCTATTTCTTCCCAAAAGTTCCCAAACATAAGACTAGAATAAAGGCAATAGGCTTTTCAAATAGTGTTTTTGGGTTAAGTAACATTCACTCATTTCTGCTGGTCTAGGATTTCAAATAGAATTTGGTGGCAATGGGAATAGACGCCTTTTGTCAAGTCAGACATATGAAAGAGTTTGCAAAGTGAGAACTTTCTCTCTCTTTTTTTTTTTCATTTTTTCGTTCCATGGGTGAAGTGATAAATCACAAGCATCCTGCTTTTCAAAAGTAAATATTAGGACTGATTAGCCCAAATTTTTCATTCACTCCTTAAAAACAGATCCACACTTAATCATTCTTCATACCTCACTCCCTCACTCCTCTCACAGAAGTTATTAACTATTTTCTCCAATCTCACATTAACAATCTGCTTCAGACCTTCAGTGACTTCTCCCTTACACGTGTGCTTACATTTCTTGGCTGGAATTCCTCCCTCTAATCTCCTAACTCTGTGCATGTCATTAGAGTTTCCCTTCTAAAACCCATAAGCTATTTCACTGATCCCCTGTTGCAAAGCTGCCATGGTGTCCATATTGCTCAATGGCTACAGCTTTCAGACATGCAGAACACCAACAGTCATTCCTCAAGTGACATAACCAACTTTCCAGCTAAAATCTGGGGATTCCTCTTGCTCTCAGAATGGTGTTGAGGATGCAATGGTGAATGGGATGGACATTCTGAGGAGAAAGACAAGCAGATCTATATAACAGCTCAGCTAATGTAATGACAGAAATGTGCATAGGTGCCACAAGAGCAAAGAGAAAGAATAAATAAGAAGCCACACTGAAAAAAGGAAGAATTTACTGGATGCCATGCCCACTAGGAAGTCTTGAAGTACATGTGAGAATCGGCTAAAAGCAGCAGGGTAATAACAAAAAGAGCTACACTGGTACAAACACACCATGGAATATTAGTCAGCTTTAAAGAAGAGTGAATTTATGGCATTTTCAGGTAAATGAATGGGGCTGGAGAATATCATGCTAAGTGAAATAAGCCAATCCATAAAAACCAAAGGCTGAATGTTTTATCTGATAAGCAGATGCTGATCCACAGTCTAGGAGTGGAGGGGTAGAAAAAAATGAGAAAACTTTGTATTGTGCAGAGAGGAGTGAGTGCTAGGGTGGGGCGGTTGGGGTTCGGAAGGACAGTAGAAAGAGACAGACATTATTACCCTATATACAGGCATGATTACACTACTGGTGTGGCTCTGTACCATGTACAGCCAGAGGAATGAGAAGTTGTGCTCCGTTTCTGTATAACATGTCAAAATGCCTTCTACCATAATTAGAACAAATTTAAAAATAAAAATAAAAGAGTGACACAGGGCATCAAGTCAAGAAAAGACTTCGTTGAAGTTCAAATGACAGTTTGTGACGCTTTCTGCAATTTTCTCCTTCAGGGTTTATTTCTTGATTCCCTATTGTCTTGAATCACCTTAGACCTAATTCCATTATCCTTGAGATGTCATAGCCTTTATTCATCTTTGTATCTCTCACTCCTAGAATATGTCCATAGTGAGACCCACACAAACATTCTGTGAATGTCTGGGTTAGAGAAGATTGGGTGGTTAAATTCCATGACTTTCTATTGTGGAATCATAGAGAAACTGGGAGAGAAAAAAAATATTCCAACTCTCAAGAAGCACGTGCTCATGAATTCTCCTTGTGAACCATGTTGAATATTATAAACTCTTTTAAAATTAGAGGAATAAAGACAAAAAAGTAAGACCCCATATTTCCAACAATTTAATATTTGGAGTCCCAAACTATTGTGAGATCAGTTACATAGTAAACGACAACAAACTACCCCATAGCATTTCTCTGAAATTGCTGTAACTGCAGGACCCACTGATTTCCCATGCAGCTTATCCCCTCTTCACATTCCAGAGCCCACCTGACTTAGGGTTCTAGGTACTGAAGCAGGTTCAAATGCTTATCTAAAACAGCACTGCAGAGGGTCTCTGGCCTTGTTTCTGTCCATGACAGGTCCTTAATGTCTCTTTGGTCAAACCTGGTGCACATTAGACACCAAGTTACATTTCATAAAAACCTGAGAATTGATCGCCTGCCTTTAGTCAAAAGTCTTTTAGAGGACAGTGGCAACGCCTGGCTCATGGAATCATCTCCTAGCCATTAGTGTCCCACAATATATATATATATATTCAGGGAAATATATCTCCCTGAATGAACACAAGACTTTGTTCCTAAAGAGTGTTTTTAAGGCTATCTTCCAGAGACATAGTCTAGGGAAACTATGCCTCAATTCATACCCTATGTATCTCAATTTGTATACCTGGGACCCTGCTTTTTAATCCTTCTTTTCAATGCCAAAAACCTGTACTGAGGTTGTGTTTATGGACTGTTTGTGTGGAAATTGTAACTCACTCTTTGATGGCCATATAGGATGCTTATCATACTATCATGGCCCTCCCTCCCTGCCTCACAGATGTCTCTGCTGGTGTGTATGTGTGTGTGTGTGCGTGTGTGTGTAGTTTGTATTTGACTCCTGAGGAAGACCATCCATGGAACTCCAGTCATGTGCTCTGCCACCTGTTGGTAAATCCTCAGTGAAAACATCTGGTACTATTGATTTTCCTGATTTCTGCTGCGCATCATAGATATTAGTTCTTTTTGCTCTTTTGTTATGAGATATACATCCCTATGCCAAACACAAACACAAAGATGACAAATATTTTAAAGAGTTCTGAGAATATATCTACAAGTCTAAATTGTTTGTGTTCAGTACCTCAGAAGGAAGGACAAACACTCCCCAAGTTATTTATAATGAGGATCTTAAGAAACACTATACCAGCTTATAGAAGTCCATGAATTAGTAACAAGAAAATTATTTTTCAAAAGTCTTTCTAAATCCATGGCAAAATATAGAAAATACATTAATTTTAATTAGTATACATGTGCTATGTTAACAGAGTATTTTATCATTGAGAAACTACCTGTTAAATATTTGACTAGCAGTTGTAATATGTAAAAATCACTCCAAAATATTGAGATAAATCTATTGCAGGGTTGGGGATGTGGCTCAAGCAGTAGCGCGCTTGCCTGGCATGCGTGCGGCCCGGGTTCGATCCTCAGCACCACATACCAACAAAGATGTTGTGTCCGCCGAGAACTAAGAAATAAATATTAAAAATTCTCTCTCTCTCCCCTCTCTCCTCTCTCACTCTCTCTTTAAAAAAAATAAAAATAAAAATAAATAAATCTATTGTGACCTTCCAATTATCATTCCTACCTCTGACTTCTTCTCTCTTAAAAGCATTCTTCACATTGTTGTCAGATTAACTGTATAAAAACTTCAATTTTATCTTGTTATTTTTCTTTAAGTTTTTAAGGATTTGATTAAAATTATTGTTCATAATATTCATTAGTATTTACTCTAATAAGTGCACTAATTATTTGTAACTTTAAAAATAATTTTAGTTGCTGATGGACACAATACTTTTATTTTTTTTTTTAGCTTTTAATGTAGTGCTGGGGATCAAACCCAGTACCTCAGCTGTGCTAGGCAAGAACTCTATCACTGAGCCACAACCCCAGCCCAATTATATTGTATCTTATTATTTGACTACAATTTTATTATATTATTTGACCAAGTAGTAATTAAAGCATTAATTATAATATTAAGTGGCCTATTCTTTAAATTAGTGGATTAATTAATATGCCTTATCAATTAGATTTTAAAAGCTTAAGGTCAATTGAGTAGAGAACTAATAAATGATTGCTGAATCAAATTATACTTTTTTATGTAGACAGTCTCATATATAAGGCCTCATATATTCCCTCACATAAAGTACAAGAATCAAGTAGAAATCAGTTATTTGATTAATCAACTAGCTGCACTTTGTAAAGTTTGAGTAAATAATACCTTGCTGAGAAAGTATGATAAATGTTTCACTTATCTATAAAAATGCAACTGAAGTCTTGTGGTTTCCTAGTTGGAAAGTCAAAACCTTTACAGACCCATGTTTCACCCAGAGACATCAGTCTTTCACATCAAGAAGAGGATCCCTAAGCCTGACTAGCTGCATTGCAATAAGCTGTGGCCACAGGAGGGTTCTCAATATCCTTCCACAAAATTCATGGAAAAGAAAAATTATGTGTCTGAGTGCACAATCCTGATTGCAGCTCACATTTAATCTTCAACAAGACTCCCTCTTTTTATATTTTGTTAAGCTTCTCCCAATGGAGAAGACTATTTTATGTTCTGTTATGAAACAATGCAGTATTCTACCTAATAGCAGTGGTATCTCACTTTAGGACTATATAACGGTCTTATATATCTTTTAAATCCTTTCTATCTTGTTTCTAAACAAGGACATAAAAGGAAAACACTTCTTAATATTTATTTTATAAATACAGTTTATAAAGTAGATAAAGCAAAATACTTGGCTTTTGTCATTTACACACACACACACACACACACACACACACACACACACACATATTTTACAAACATAACCAGAAACCACTTAGAACTGGTATTAAAGTAGTATAAATGTTGTTTGGTTCTTTTCATGGTCTCAGAGGACAGACAGATATGTGCTTGGGGATTCACTGAAAATAATAATGAAAGGTGTTAATTATACAGTTTTCCTGTATTTATTTTTCATTTATTTGTAAATTTATTTTTGCAGTTCTGGGGACTGAACCCAGAGCATCAGTCATGGTAGAAAAGAGTCTGCCACTGGGCCATGTCCTTAACTCACTCATCTTTATGTTAAACTCATTTCATTGATGTAAGAATGAGTGTGATCCAGCAAAGAAACATTCTTCAGATTTGAGAACAGATGGTTAATTACTGTGACAGCGAAGAAGATGTTCGAGATGAATGACCAACATGCTGAAATTGTTTCAACTTTTAAAAGGCATTACCAATTGAAAATGCCCTTCTTTAAGAGAACTAACCAATACAAGCATTTTATTTTAAATTAATTTATGCTCTTGGAAAAATACTATTGTTACAGTGGGATCCTGGGTGGTCACTTCCTTGTGATTATAAGCATTCATATATTCATATGAATACAGTTACTTCTGCATGCAGTGGCAAATATATTTTGTCATTTGGCATACCTTCAATATAAAATTTTCCTTATTTTTTTTTTTTCGGTACCAGGGATTGAATTCAGGGGTATTCAAACACTGAGCCCATTCCCAGTCCTATTTTATATTTTTTATTTAGAAACAGGGTCTCACTGAGTTGCTTAGTGCCTCATTTTTGCTGAGGCTGGCTTTGGACTTGAGATTCTCCTGCCTCAGCCTCCTGAGCCCTGGGATAATAGGTGTGCGCCACCACACCCGCTTCAATACAAATTGTTACAGAATTATTCTATTACTTAGAATTCTGAGCCTAATTCTCGTACTAACTTCCATCCGTAAATTATTTATCTTCTAACCAAAGGCTATTTGAGTAACCTGTCATTCTGATGTTTGAGCTTAGAAAAGTCAGGTCAAACAAGGAGTTATGCTTGTTTCAGTTATCAACTAAGTGTTAAGAAAGATCTTTAAGGATTTGATATATTCCACCAGGGAATAGGAAAGAAATAGATTGGATCTGCAATATATTTTGGGATTAAAATTGTATTTTCCTATTTAACTTCTTTTACAGTAGTGACATGAGAAAATAGATATTTCTTCTTAATTCTTACATTTGCATTTTAATGGATCATGTATTCTTACTTGAGCTAAGCAATTTCTTTTCATTACCAATTATTGTTTGCCAGGTCAAGTGGATGGGCCCTTGCTAATCAAGCCAAATAAATTTTATTTTCATACTCTATTTTACCATTAATCTATAGACATGACTTTTGACTGTCTTGACTCCAAATTTAATTATAGCTGAGGCTACATTATGGGAAAAAATTTTCATCATTTTTCATTCAACATGATAGGAAAAACTGAATTTAGGCACCTCATTATCTCTAGCTTTAATAAATGCTTGTACAAAATTTTTAAATTTTTACTTTTAAAAAAGAAAACACAATATTTGCCATTAAATTTTAAGAGTCCAACAGCTAAATGGACTCATAGGAAACCACATTTTTAACTCTGAGTTTATTAACTATATAGAGAAACCTAATCATAATGATAGGCCTTTTTCCAGATTAGATTCTTAAGAAACAATTTTTTTAATATTGCCTTAGAGAATGAAAAGGGAGTAATAAAACCTATTTATACTATTTATATGGAACCTATGTCCTCTTTAAACACCTTATTTGAAACTTTCTAAACCATGTATAAATAAAAGAATATCATATAATAACAAAATAGACAGCATTTTTGCTTAATGACTGTAATGTGCCATAATAATTTTGGATCATTTTTCTTAGTTTTATATGTTCAAAAGCATTTTAAGTGAATGAGAGAATCTCTATGCTGCATAAATAACTTTAGGTTGATTTCTAATGTAATAAATAGTGTGATTTCAAATTTTTAAAAAATAATAGAAATTATTTTTATAGTGATTGTATTGCTTACATACATGTCAAAACTCATCAAATTGCATACTTCAAATATATGCATTTTATTGTACTTCAATTTTACCTCAATAAAGCTATGGAAAAAATAAATAAAATGCCTTCTACCAATTAAAAAAAAATAACAAACCTGAAGTACAACAAAGAGACTATGGTCAAAATTAGATATATTTACAGAAGTAAATATACTTAAAAAGGATAGAGAGAGAAGCAAAGAGTATTTTGTGGTTTCTCTCTATGTTCCTTCTTTGTGGAGTGACAGAAACTAAACCTGAGGGAAAATTAATAGTAGTATTTATTAAGCTGAAGCAATGGTTGAATATGAGAATGAATGAATGGATGATGTATACTTGTACCAGGGGACCCTTTTGTTATCATGTATAAGTAGTGCTGGCCTCTCAGAAAGGATCATGTGACATGCCTCCTTCACCTGTGAATAAACAGACTTAAATACACATACCAGAAAAACATGGGTTCACAAAGCTCAGAATTATTTTATAAGGGAAAGAAAGGAATGAAAGTTCCCCATTAAAGAAACACTTTTCAACTCTTGATGTAATATTTTTACTAATGAATAGAAAAACCTTGCTTTAATGGGAATGGAAAAATGTACATGGTATGCCATCACTATCAAGCCTCTTGCAGGTAAAGAAGAGAAGATGACCACTGTATTAAAAAAAAAAAAGAAATGTTTCTTTTACTATGGGATGGGGATAGGAGGTGAGGAGGTTGTATCTATACTGCTGAAAATATATTAAACAGATCAGAGAAAGGGAGATCAGAGAGGGTCTTCAATGCTTTTAGAAGATACAGGGCTTCATAACAAACAACTGCAGCATTAGGGAAAGTGGTACTTATTCTAAAGCCCATCCTGTCATGTTGTAGCTTTGTGACTCAACGTCAGCCAATTACTCTGGGTGTGAAGATAAATCTGAACATGAAGGATTATGATGCTCTTTTCCAACACCAAGACCAGTGGTTCTGCAAACATAATTCCATCCGGAAACTCAGTGGCATTTTTGAATGCCACTAAGAATTCAACATCCACTTATTAAAAATAAAATCAACAACAACAACAACAAAACTATGGTAGTAATTCCTAAGCATAATACATATCATGCATGTAAACAGGTGTCTTTATTAAAATTCATCTTAGGTTGTTGCTTCCAAAGATAGTGGAAACTGAATAAATCTTAGAAATTCATTTAAAACTGATATCATTCTACTTGATTATAAAACTTAAGCCTTTAAGCATTTTCCTTTATAAAATATATTTATATGAATATTTACTTAGTCACTTTAATCTATAATATGCATAAATTCAATCTTCAAGTAATTCTGTTTTAGAAGTATGGAACGGGACTGTCAACCAGTATTTTTTGAGAAATGTTTATTCTTTTATGACAGTGTGGGGAAAATAATGTTAAAATCTAGCACAACAAAAGGGACTTATTCCACAAATCATATACATTTGGGGGATGAGGTGGTAAAATCTTACTGTTTGTAAAGAAACAAGCTCTTCTACAAGAGCAAGAACACTGAATTCTCTGGTTTTCTCCTTCTAGTTCCACTATGGCCCTGGCATCATATCACTGCTGTCAATCAACTGCATCCAGAAGGTGGAAAAAATGCCAAATGATATTTTTGGCAGGGTTTCAAAGATCTTCAGATGGGTTCCCCCACCCCCATCTTTAAAACTGTACCATATGAGCTATATTTATTTTGAAATGTCCATGAAAAACAAGTCAGATTTTTCTTAAAATTAACCTCTCTTAGGGATGAGATGCTTTGGGAAATGTTTCATAAAAGCTCATTTGTACATTTTATTACATTTAGTCTGGCTCATAAATCTGTACTCTGTAAAGAGCTTCACAATTTCATTATGTCTCATATTACTACATCATATTACTATCTCATGTATTCAATTGAAAGATAATAGTTGATATATTTATTAGGAAAAAAGTACCTTTTTCAATATTCTTAAGAAATATTAGAGGAAATTCAATATAAACAGAAATTAAAACTAAATACCTTAATGAAGTTGACCACTGTACCAAAAAATTAACAGTAATAAAATATATATACTGTCTTACATAAAGGAGTACTTTTACAAGTTTCCTTTTGATTCTCATAATAACCCTGCTATTAGACATAAACATGTATATATACATATCACATAAAAAAACCCTTTTGTTATAAATAAGATTCAGAGAGAGTAAATATCACAAATAAGGTCAGAGGGTGTCTTAAATTATGTGCAGTTAATTATAATTCTAATATTTTTCTATCAGAACAGCTAGCTCCATTGATATTAAAATATTACACATAGGTACATGACTTTGTAAAATTCTGCGTTAACTTTTTAGTGGCCTTATATGCATTTGTTCAGAAACTATTGCAAAATGAGGAAGGTGAATACATTTAAAAATGAGAAATTTTTATCTTGCATAATGCATTTATTATACATCAGGAGTTCTTAATAATGTTAATGCAAAATATGCTTCTCAGACTTATTTTCACCTTTTCATAAGAAACTGATGAAGATATAATTATTTAAATGTAAAGATGTTAATCAGAGCCTTATTTTTAATATGCAAAAATTACAGAAAAATTCAATGTTCAAAAACAGGTGGATAACATTTTATTCATCAATAAACAGATCTCAGAAAGGCCACATGATTGATCATAGGCACAGCAGTAGTTAGGAGCAGGACTCAAATCTATGTTAGCAACCTCTAGATATAGAACTTTCCCTACCAGGAACTTTTTATACTATCTGTTAACTGCAGGAATGATACTGTGCCTAACTGTGCTTATGGGTTTATGTTTGTGTATAACTGTGATTAAAGTCATTATTTTTATTAAAAGAAAGAATCTATAAGTGAATAGATTGTGGCAAAAGTAAACAGTATAGATTGCCATACTGCCACATGTACCAAATGTTATGTAACACACTTCATTTTTAAATATATGTCCAAGGTCTTTATCTCCTTCAAAAGCCACAATGTTGAATGATCTTGTCAAACTAAAAACTGTAACTACAGAATGTCTCATTCATATGACAACTAAGGACTGAGTTTAACAGAGCTTAAAATTAAATTTATTAAAATTTAGGGATAAACCTAAGTCTATACTTCAACTGATTTTTCTTTTACTTTCTCAAATAACATTTTGGGTTCATTTTTGGGAAGCCAAAGAAGAACAGATGAGAAAAGATAACTAATGTATAATATTTAAAGGAAAGTTGTAAGTTAGCATTCACAGAGGTTTCAAATGATCTTTTAGCATTAGATACTATTAGGAGTGAATTATACCCAAGAAGCCAAGTTCAAGCTGATACACAAGCTGTACATTAATTATTTGAAAAAATTCCCAGTAGGGCAATGTCTAAATATATTTTGATGAGAATAGCATATAGATTTGTTACAGAGGTGATGATCTAGCCAAGAGGCTGTCTGATCTCCAAAATATATCCACTAATAAACAACAACAACAAAAATCCTATGGAGTATTTGTACAAGAATAAGCAAGGAAATCTGCAACACAGATGGGTTTCTCCATATTTTGGCTCTAACTGTACCCTTGGATAGATCAATCTGTATGATCAATTTTGTACAAAGCCATCAATATGATTAGTTGGTTGTGAAAAATGTAGCAATTGCCTTGCTGACATATTCTATTCTCATCAAAGTTATAAACTCAATAGTCTTTACCCTCTGAATGTTAGCAAGTATAGATAGGTTTAAACACAGAAAATAAAAACTAAAAAAAGTTAACTATTTTCAACTATAATTACAAACCCTCCAATTAAAACATTGTCTCCCTCTACCTGACACAATGACATTCAATGATGACTTTTAACCACCCCCACAGAAATTTATAGCTAAATTCTACTTGCAAATATTTCATTTTGCTCAAGTGGCAAAACTCCTAGGTAGATATGATGATTTAGCATATGTTCATCCTTTGTGGGTTCATTTACAGAACTGACTATGTGTTCTTATAGCATTTCTAAATGCTGATCACCTTGCCCAGTTTCAACCAATGAGAAGGTATTCAGTTTGAGCATGCTAAAGGGAAGAGAATCTCTTTGTACTGAGCATCTCTCCACACAGAGTGCTTAACAGGTAGCACTGGAGTTTTCTAGTGGTCCACCAATATTTGCAAGGGCATGTGGCTCTGTACTACACTTTGCATTAATTATGGCCAGTGCCAACTGAATGAGAAAGAAAATAAATATATGCTACATCATACCATGGTGGATGCATCCCTCTATAAGATGGTAGACTGCAACTGGAAGGAGAAAACTCACCCACCTGCCATAAAAACATACCTGGGACTTATAAGAATAAGAAATGGGAATTTTATTATGTTTGAGTATTTTACAGATGTTCATTTTATGATATTTAGCAGAGAGTTCAACAGATATTCACCGAATAAATACTTCGGTGTTTATTTGTTTTGATTTATTTCAAAATTCAAAATACATTCAAAACCACAAAACAAGTTTCAAAAATAGTGACAAGGGGTCCCTGTGTCAATTTCACTCAGAATCCCCCATTGTTAGTATTTTACTTCAATTGTTTCCCTGTCCAGTGTGTGTGTGTGTGTGTGTGCGTGTGCACACGCATGCACACATGTGCCTTTTTCTAGCAAGTAATTAACTCCAGGTATGTGTTCTTACAACATTTCTATATGCTAATCACCTCGCTCAGTTTCAGCCAAAGAAAAGATAGTAAACTAACCCCAGGTATTTTAGCATGTACCTCCTCAAAATAAGGAGAACTCTATACAGACAAAACACTGCCCAAACCAGGAAGCTGGCACAGAAATAACACTACCCTCCAAGTCAAAAGATGGTGAAATGTTCTAGTCTATGTTTGTTCAATTATTTATTGGTGTGACAGACAAATCTCAAAACCACCTAGACTTCCTCTTCCATCCAACACCTCTGCATCCCTCCACTTCCCTCCCACTCTTCTTGCTGCCAGAGACACTGCCCTTGGCCTGTGATTGGCACCCCTTCCCTCATCACCATGTCTGCTCAGACACCAGGCACTAGGTCTGCATGTCTCCATACCAAATGAGGAGGGAAATGGCAAAAGGAAGAGAAAGGAGAGAAGATAAGGGAAAATGGATGAACAAATTCATTTTCGACATAAAACTACATGAAAGAAAATGCCAGCAAGTGATAAAAATGTCCTCAGTAATAAAAATGTCCTCAGAGGCTACCTAATGTGGACATCTACATTTCACTCCAAGTTCTGTCTGAATTTCTTAAAACTAGAGGACAGGACACAAAAAATCGGAGCTGGCTGCCAAAATTACAATTCTCTTTGCTGACCATCTTTTTGCTATATTCCAAATTAGCCAAATCGGGCATACCAAGCTGAAGTTTTCACTCAGATTAAAATATAAATCCTTCTTCTCTTGTTCTCTTTGTTGTAAAATATCTTCCTAGACTAGAGAGAGTCTAAAGGCCACCAGAGAACAGTGAACATTCCTTTCATCTGTCCAGTAGCATAATTCAAATCACCAACAAGTTCTTCTTCATGGGGGATTAATATTTTTTATGTTTTTGTATCTTTCACCACATACCAAATACTGCTAATTTATAAAATATGTGTGTAAGTCAACATGATTCTTTTGCCAAAGAAAAGTGTTTTTTCCCCTGAAATATACTTACAGAAGAGTTTTATGAAAACCATGTGCAACACACATTCAGAAACATTTTGTCTCATAGATGTTTTAGTAAATACTTGGTTCCTATGTAGGAGGCATAACATTCCTGCTAAAAATACATTATCATTATTGAATATCCACAAGTCCTTGCCAAATATTCTCACAAAAGAATAAACACAGGACTGTTTATCAGTATCTTATTTAATACAATAATAATTTTGATTTTAGACAATTTAAACGTCTATTGATTTTAATAATCCTGTAAAAATCCCATGATTAATGAACTATATATAAAATTTTATCAAGATTGATAAATTAACAAAAAGTAAAGACTTTCTTCAATATCTATAATAATTCTATTAAATTGGCCTAAAATGAACCAGTATGAATAAGAATATATAAGAAAACAAATGACTTAAAAAATAGCAAGAGAATATTATTACCTAGGGCAATGTCACCTAAACCATGAATGCCTGTCATAACATGTACTTTTTTGGGGACACAGGTACTGGGAATTTAACTCAGCAGTGCTTTACCATTGAGCTACATCCCCATCCCTTTTGATTTTCAGACAGGGTCTCACTAAGTTGTTGAGGCTGGCCTCGAACTTAAAATCTTTGTGCCTCAGCCTCCCAAATTGCTGGGATTACAGACATACACCAGCACACTTGGTCCTAGCATATAATTTTTAAGTCTTTTGCCTACACAAAGAAGTTTATACCATCAAAACTGCATTAAGTATGTGTTTTGTTTCCCAAGGCAAGTCCAAAGCAGTCTTATTTAATTTGCCAAAAAATATAACACGTTATTAACACTGCTTCTCTAACCCAGAAATATCAAAGTCCATGAGATCATTTCAGCAGAAGCCTTCCTGAGTAACAAAATCCTGGTTTCAGAAAATACTTGTCAAGTATCAATTTACTATATTGTCTGGAACATTGCAAGCTAGGGTAAACTAATAGTTGTTACGCAATATCTTTAACTGCCCAGATTCAGTATTTTACAGAATGTTCTCTGACATTAGTGGGGACTAATTGCACTGTGCATACTTAACTAATATTTTGGTACATAGTTACTGTTAAGGATTTCTGTGCTATATAACCTTTGTGAGTTTTCTTCTATCTCAAAAAAAAAGCTGACATTATTCAAACAGCTTAGCATGGAGTATAAAAAAACTCATAAAATAAAAGTCAAAGATTAAGTAGGATGGTCATTGAATTAATTTGTTTTGCTTGAGAATATTTCTCAGGTAAAAACTAAAGTCACTGATAGATAGGTCTCTCACACTGTTCTCTGGGTGTGAACAAAGCAAGTTATTAATTTCCTTTGGTGGCTTTATTCTTGTCTCACAAAGAAAACATTAATAAATTCTGCATAGCTGTGATTTAGTGTGTGACAGAAATGAAGAAAGTGTTTCTCTGTCTACAAGGCAAACACAATATGAATCCCCTCCTCTTGTCTCCCTCCCCCATCACCACCATTTGGCCAGGTGAAATGTTCTGAACCCCCATGGTAAGGATACACTGCTGCCTCAAAATCATATTCAGTGCAATTTTCTAGTTTTTCATAAATATACCTACCAACAAATTTCTTACTTCTATGCTGTACATATAGCAATGGTTTCTACAGATAAAATCTGCAAACAGATAATCATGACCCAGTTGCCTTCAAACATGAATAATAACCCCCTCTAAATTGTTTTTATTGGAAAAAATGAAAAGGACTTCAGAAAAGCAAATCATTCTAACTTGTATTAACAACCTCAGACAATTTTCTCACCTCTGGATGGTCTGTATTGTAAACACTTCTGAAAAGAAACAAAGATATGTAGACTCTAAATATTATCTGCATTTATTTCTAGAATGCGTCAACGTTAACTTTTTGAATTTTGCTTTTTAAATGAGTATTTCTGATATCCCATGCATTTAGAATATTTACAATAAATAGCAAATTTTCACTGTGGTAACAATGAAGAGTTAGACAATGTTAGAGCTGCAGAGATCCATTTAGAGATCTTGCAACACACATCGTCATATTTACAAATGTTACAGGGTTATGCTAGTCTAAGTGCCTTTCCTAATCCATTAGCTAGTAGAAGAACAGAATGGGCCATCCAGTTTACTTTCTCCCTGATATACGCCTAGTCATACAATACCTAGAAAATTCCATCACAAGACCCCAATGTCTGGACTGAGAAAAATTCTGTGAACACACTCCCAAATTATCAGTCTCCTTGGATTACTTCTGGTGCAATTCATTTCTCATAGCTAATTCCCTGGTCATGACTTTGTCACTAGTATATAAAGAGTTTCAGTGTTGTCTCTTGATGTTTCTATCATCCATTATTCGTAAACACACAGCAGTCAGCATCTAAACTATCTTTTGGCTCACATTTTCCTCATGCATACTTGGTTTCTAAATTAAAATTAATCCAATAAAATACTGTTTTTTCCTTGTTTGATTGCTGTTTCTACTAGTACATAGTCTATTATAAATTTCACTTTAGGAAGAAACTTGTCTCAGATCTCCTTACATGTACATCGTTTGTTTGAACCTCTAAATTGTCACGATAATGATGATGATGATATTAAGCATGGATTACTGCAAGTGCTTTGATTATATAATCTTCTTTAGTACTTAAAAAGTTTTTGTAGCTACTATTTGTTACATGTACATTTCATTGTTCTATGATACAGATTATTTTTATATAGCATCAGTTTTCTGTTGCTGATGTTGTGAATTACTACAAATTTAGTAGCTTCAAATGATAGAAATTTATTAAAGAATTCCAGGTTAAGAATCCAATGGCAATCTCACTGGGTTGACCTCAAGATTCTGGAAGGACTGCATTCCTTCTGGAAGCTTCAGGAGAGGGTGTTTCCTTGCCTTTTCTAGCTCCTGAGGATATGATCACTCTTCTTTGGTATGCTATATCTCATGATCATTTTCTGCTTTTGTGCTTGCCTAACCTCTGGGAAGATGCTAATTCCCATGCTGATTTGTATTTGTTTTGTTCAGAACTATATCTTAGTATCTTGGAATGATACCTGACACACAACAGACTCTCATTCAACATGGGTTAATGAATTAGTGAGCCAAAATTTTAGTTCCATCACTCCGTAACTGTTATCTGGCAAAAAATGTGAAGACATCTTAAATCTCATATGTAAACTGGGAATATGAATATCCAAATGCTATTTTAAGGATTAATTGAGTTTATGTTTGTAAGTACCTGCTAGCACAATATCTAACACAAAGGATAAACTAATTGTATTATTATTATTTATTAAAATAGAATTATGGTTATTTTCTTTAGAGCAACTATAAGCATCCAAATTACCTTGTTTATTTATTTACTAATTTTTAAATTATTCCATAAAAGGAGAATCTTGCATGCTTTGCTTCTGCTTCTCCAATATCTAGAACAGTGTCGGGTACAAAATAGAAAATGAAGAAACGTGTTGAATGAATGTTAGGTGTATGTAGCAAAAGAACCTCAGGGGTCTTTCATTCTACCACCTATTATGCTACTGTGTCCACTCTTATAAAAGTTCTGTCATGTGTTCATGAGGACTCAGTGTAAGACATCAGATGAGACAGAGTGGTTGGTAGCGGGAATGGGAGAAGCTTTGAATTCTCCCTACAGTTCTTAACCTTTAGTATGTTATTTAATCCTGTAAGAATATGGTGAAATCCAGGAACAGTTCTTCTGATAATGCAGTCCCTTCATGCTCACAAAGTGCTACTTCCCACACACAGCATGCCCACATGCCACTAAGCAACTGCAGATAACCCAGTGATCCACCTGTTGCTCACAAGCCTCAGGTTAAGAGCCTCAGGGCAGACTCTTTCCAGAGGTTATGGTATGTGACTATTGCAATCTGGTAGGTTGACATAGCAGGAAAACATTATAATGAAAGAAAGAAGATAGAAAGTTATTACTACAGTCCAGGTGAGGTATCATGAAGATCAGAATTGACATTGTGATGGTGGAATTAGAAGATTTATGTGAAGCCAAATAAGTAGTGTTGGTACTTGGGAGAGTAAGAGAGGATAAATTATCCTTAAGGATTTATTTCCATCCTCTGTAGAGCTCTACTTTGTATATATTTTGTACTTATAATAAAGAGTTGAAACAATATTGACTGTGAAAAGAACTGATGAAGAAAGAAACAAAAGTTCAGGAGCATTTTAATGTACTTTTCATCCATTGATAACTCATGTAATAATCTTAATGCTATTTTATTTCTTATTGTACTGTATGTAACCTAGAACTCATTTACCACATGATCATTCCTTGGGGATTTCTTAACCTGTCTAGAGTATACTTACATGTATGCCAGGAACTGCTTCAAATTACCACTGAACAAAGATGTTAAAAAATAATCCAGTATTGTAACTGTAAATATCACTAAGTCATACAATTGACATAATATTTCTGTCCTATTGTTAAGAGTGTTAGAGAGGACATGGAGCTACTTAATCATCTTCACATGGAGATCCAAACAATAAAAAACCACATAGAGCAATCAATAAAACTTTAAAGTCAGAGCAAATCTTTTTCACTTTGGATGGAGGTTACCAAAGAGGGGTGACACACAAAATTGGCTCAGATATACAGGGAACCTATCCTATTCCTTCAGTTAATATTCCAAAAGAAGAAAAACCCATGTCCTCTTCTCCCTAAAATGTCTAAAATTTGGGAGATTTTTTAAAATCTTATTTTGGTGGTAGTCCAATGAAACTAATTTACATTAAAGTAGAAAAATTTAACTTCAGATCTACCTTTATCACAACTGGATGAGAATTCAAATAATTATTAGAATTATTTATCATAATATCACTTCATGGATATATACTCAGACTTTTAATTTGTTTTCTATTTATACCCTTATGAAAAAAATATTTAGGAAGATTACATAAAGAACTTTAAGAAGTGACATCTTCTGTTTTCCTAAAATTGTTGTTTATGCAGCATTATTTATTCTACATAATAAAAATATCATAACTTTTATTCTTTGTTAAAAATAGAGTAAAAAAAGGTAAACCACAAACTAAATAATAATTGATTGATTTCATTTGTAGATCTTCTATGTTCAAGGACTTTTAAAATGCTTAAGATTCTTTTATTTTAATGAGAAAGACAAATACCTGCCTTTGAGAAGTTCCTTGTTAAATTTTGGAAATAAATTATTAAACAAAGTTACGAGACAACATGAGTCATAATATTCATGAAAAGATAGGCAGAGGATATTAAAGAAATCATCAACCAAACAGAAGGTAAAATGTGGGGTGGCAGAGGCAAGAGATGAGGTAGGAGCAGAAACCTGAGCTGCTCTGTACCAGAAATGTATCCAGAATCTGAAGGAGGGGGCGACTTTGACAGCTATGGCTCTAGGCACAGAAAGGGACAGACCAGTTAAGCAATTATCCACTTAAGAGACCCTGAATCCCTGAGGCGAATTCCAGAATTACATTATAATAAAAAGTGAAATTTAAAGACTTTGTGATTAAGTAAGTACAGGTGAGGAAGTTGGGTGAAGGAGGGGGAAGAGTTGAAGGTGATCCAAAGAATAGATTCTAGGAGGAGGAGCAAATTTAGGAAAAGGTCAACTCATTGCATGAGCAGCATGACAAGTGATATAAAATCACCCTTCCATTGTCTGCACAATTTTATTCCACATGCTCTGAAAGTTAAATATATCATTTAACAAAACGTTCCTGCATATTTTACTTCCCTGGACCCCTTAACAGATCTTTAATGTTTTATTCCCCTGGATGAATAATATAATTCCTCTTTATATGTAACACTTTATACTACGTAAAAACCATAACTCCTTCAAAATGCATGTTATTATTATCCCTTTCATTTAGTATTTTTAAAGTCTGTTAACTTAGGACAAAGTCTATTTTCCCTTCCTTTGCCAAATATCAAAGGCTTCATCACCTCCACCTGTATTTCTGGCTCCTGCCTAATCTAATCTTTCATATTTCTCTTGGTTAACTGCACGTTTTTACATCGATACTACATCATCACCTAAATTTCAATAGGTCTGAAAGTTCAACTTAATCTTTCCCCCAGAGAGGAAAGGGGGATTGTAAAGAAGGAGATAAATAGTCTTGAATACATGGCTCTGCTGAGGAAAAAGGAGAAAAGGTTAGAGGATGAATCAGGAGTCTATACAGTGGATTAAAGGTTTACCTTGAGAAAATGTGGAAAAAGGTATTTGTGGATAATGCTCTTAGAAATAAACCAAAGATTAATAAAAGAAATAAATATCAACTAAGTAGAGGCCATGCATCTAGGTGTATATATACATATACAGCTGCAAAATGTCAAGTTTACTAGCATACTGGCTGTATCATTATGCAAACCACAACCTTAAACAGCACACAAGTAAAAGTGATAGAGGATTGCCTGTGTAGTCATGAAATCCTCTGTACACACATCACAGTGTTCTATTACATTCTTGTCCATGTTTTACATAATGTGACTTACTGTCATATGAGAATTGTGTGCGCCCTTTATTAATAAATCCTTGTATAAATCCCACAAGGATTTCTCTAAAGACAAACTTGGCTTGCTAAAATATTATGCACTCCAGGTTGAATTTTAATAAATCTCATAAAACACTACTATGTGTGTTTTGAAATGTCTGCATTTCCAGTACTATCTTTTCCCAGGTCTACTTTCATTAGTTTCTTTTATGGCTATACTGGTTCCTTCCTTTAGCCCCTTCAGAAACTATCCTATTCTTGCTCTGCCCCAAGAAAAATGAGCCATATTGACAGTATTAGGGTCGTTCAATCTTGGCGCTACTGACAATTTAAATGGGTTACTTTATCATGGGAGGATGTCCTCTGCACTATGGGATGCCTAGAAGAATGCTGAGGATTCCCCATGGAATGCTAGTGGCACTCTCCTCCCCTTCTGCCCTAGAGTCATGACCACCTAAACCATCTCAGGGAACAAAACTGCCCAGGTTGAGAACTACTGAGACCTCAAGGTACTCCTTTGCCTTTTGGCTGCCACGTGAGTTGCACCAATGGGAGCACCCAAGAGAGGGCACAGGGTAGGAAGAAAGTAAGGTCAGGTGATTTTTTTCCCAGGTATTCACTATACACTCTTTGTCAGACTACTTCTGGTAGGCAGTGTTACTCTAAAGATAACAGCTCTGGTCAGGAAGCCATGTTCACACAGAATTTGCTTGCTCATTTTTCTCTTTCCTCTTTCACCTAGTATATGGTAACCTTCCCTGTTCACTTAGCCTGTTTTAGCCTAATGTTATAATGTTGTCCATTGCTACCACCCTGAGGGGCTGCACTAGTCCTTCTATTTTTCCTAACTTTGTCCAAACCTTCATAAATGGTCATTTATATAGTCTCCTAAAATTACCTCATTTGTGTGCATGATCTGTTTCCTGCAGGAATTACAATTGATACAGGGTAAGTGCACATCAAAATATTTACAGAAGCAAAATGGCAAATAGTCATTGAGATGCTTCCTCTTTATAGACCCCAATCACTGGAACATTTTGTAAACACAGCACTGTAATAACCACCGATTGATATCTATATTACTCCATATACCTCCATATACCTTCATATTAGCTTAATGAAGGCTAAATATGAATAACAAGACCAGTTAAAAACACTACTTATTCTTTTTACTCTCAGGTGAAATGGGGATGTGAATTTATACTAACAAGTGGCAAGTCACTGAAATTGTTCATAGCACTATATCCAAAGAAAGAAGTATTGAGATGGTAATAAAATGAGACTGTGACCATAGATAATGTGTATCTATCTCAGTATTTGATTGTCACATCTCATAAATATAAGCAGGGAAGTAGAAATAGGTGATTGCTAATTCATTTAGCCATAGGTTCATTGAGACGATAAATTCTTGGGGCCTGTTGAATCTGAAGACCTTGATTGTGCCAGATGCTGTGATGAGTAAAATATGGTCCAATCTAAGGAAGAAGTTGCAATCTTCCAAATCATGGAGAAACAAATAAGACTGTAGGTGGAGTGAATTTTGAATGTTAAATCATCAATGTCACAAAAAGATGTCCTCAGTACCTGTGGAGAGACCACACAATAGGCCCACAATAAAATGTTAAATGTACAAAATTTCAAGGAAGGAGGCCAAAAACACACAGAATGCATCACAGTGCTATGTGGAATCTAAAGATATGATACATTTTTTCCAGTTCCTAATTGCATTTCAATCATATCTTGTGTACATCAATATTTTGTGATTAAATGATCTATTCATGCTTACTTTAGGGCTACATTAATTACAGATTATTTTAAAATAAAAATAATTTCCCCAGAAATTTTAATCCAGATATTTGTATACTAAGCCTTAGTAAAGTGAAATCCAATTTTAAAAGGTAAAAGAATCTGAAACAAACTCCCTACTATTCTGGTATTATATCGAATCTGGGCTTTATATCCTTCTTAAGACTTTATTTTCAAAGGAATTCTAGGTTTGTAGAATAATTACACAAAAAGCACAGATGTTCCCATATATTCTATTCCTCTCCTCCTTAAATTCTCATAATAATATATCATAATTATTATCTTGTGTTAGTGTATCACATTATTAAAATTGATTAAATAAAATTGATATATTACTATAACTGAAGTCCATAGTTTGCATTTATGATTCCCTCTTTAAAAAACAGGCTCCCTGCTGTTCTGCATTTCACTTCCTCATCCTTCCACCCTTTCCCAGAGCCTCTGGAAACCACTGATCTCTTTACTGTCTCAATAGTTTTGTCATTTCCAGAACGTCACATAGTTGGAATCATATAGTGTGTAGCCTTTTAAGACTGGTTTATTTCATTTAGAAATGTATTTAAATTCCTCCATGTGTTTCTGTGATTTCATTGCTCATTTCTTTTTATCACTGAATAATATTCCACTGAGTGGATGTGCCACAGTTTGTTTATGCATTCACCTATTGAAGAACATCTTGGTTGCTTCCAAGTTTGTGCAATTATGAATCAAGCTACTATAAACACTCATGTGCAGGTTTGTGTGTAGACATAAGTGTTCAACTCATTTGGGTAAATACCAAAGTACTGTGATTGTTGGATCATATGTTAAATCTAGGTTTAGCTTTAAAAGAAACTGCCAAACTGTCTTCCAAAATGACTATATCATTTTGCATTCCCTTTAGCATTGGAGGAGAGTTGTTCCTATTGCTCTACATCCTTACCAGCATTTAGTACTATCAGCATTTTGGATTTTAGTCATTCTAATAGATGTGTAGTGAGTTTTACAATTTGATAGCTATGTTTTGGAATGGCAAGTGATCAAGTAAAGAGCCGAGAATCAGAAGTTCTATTTTTCTATGGAAGCAATGAGAAAGTAAGTGGCCGCTACAGTAAACCAGTATGGAAAATGTAAAAAAAAATTCTAAAGTTGACATACACAGGATATGAACCTTCTGCTACCCATTCTTGCATTGGTATCAATGTCTCATTTGTAAACTTTTAGGCAATAATAACTGTCAGTATCTGTTAGTTGTTAGCAATTTCAAGTAACAGGGTACCTGTTCTGGTATGTATGAAAATTTAGATGAGAATCATGTAATACAACATTAGAAATTTTCCTGGAAGGGGCAATACTCTTTCTGATATATTTAGTTAAGCACTGAGCTTAAAGTCAGTGGATTTCAGTTTGTTTTTTTCTGTGTAGATCACAGGTCCAGATTTTGGTTCAACCGTCTTTTGCAAGCATTTAAGATGCATTTATAAAATGAAAACTCTCTCTCTCTCTCTCTCTCTCTCTATATATATATATATATATATATATATATATATATATATATATATATATTCACACACACATATATATATCCCCTTACTAGAAAGCTTGTGTAATAATGTTGAAAACAACAATGATAATAATAATCAGAACTTATCAACTATACTGTGTATTTGAAATAATGGAGAATTGGAAAAATCATAAAGTGATATGTAAAGTACAATATCATTGATGGTCCTTACCCCCAAAGAATTTAGAAGCATGAAATTAACCAAGGTACAATTTGATTCAATTTGGTCAGAGCTAAAGATGAGATATAGCACATTTAATGAAGATAATAATAGGACAGGATTATAAATATTAAGCTCCTTTTTGCCAAGCTCTGGGACCACATTTATACCATTTAATCTCCATCACACCTTCAAGATGTAAATTTTATTCTTGTTTCATACAGATGAGGTAACTAAATAATGAAGCAATTTGTTCATGGAAGCATAGCTAATGAAGACAGTATAGTTCCATCCTTCATAAAAAAAGAGAGAAGGCTATAACATATCCTCAACTGCACAGGTAATTTCTAGAATTCAAATGTCTAGAAATCAAGCCATGCTACAAACATTAACCTTAACACTGATGATGCTAAAATGTGGAATCTCTGTAGAGATCCTGCCTACAAGATTCCTATTTTCTCAACAATCAGGTTTAGACATTGATTCTGTGTTCATAGTGCTGTTTATTTTTTTTCTTTTGATAAAACACATACACAAACACACACACATACACACAACAACAACAGCAACAACCTTATTCTATTTCTGACCTTCAATACCAAGTAAGACTGGATAGAATATCAAGATAAATTGGTGACAGATTTAGTATCCTATCACAGTTGCCCAGAATTTAAGAGGCTTGGAATGATTCCAATCTGATAAGGATAAAAAGACATTGAACTAAACATCTAGAGTTCAAAACAGATCTTGGAAAACCATTCCTTTAGTTTTTTGAGATTGTATGGATTGAGGCACAAAAGAGGAGTCAGAATAACTGTCATGCAGAGATGCCAAGCTCTTGTCTACTAAGATCTAAGAACATGACTTATACACTCGTATTCCAGGACTTAGTAGAGTGCCTGACACTGCACAGAAATTCATTAAATATTAGTCAGATATTCCTTGGGGAAAGAATTAATGATGTAAATAGAACCTAATATAATTTTATGAACTCACTTGCGTTTTGTGTTTGCCCTTATGATGGTTTTTACAGAGTTTTGCTGTTGAAATTATTATTACTGCTATGTAGGGATCACCTTTAATTCTCATTGAAAATATAAACTTTAAAAAGAATGAAAATTAAAAATGCAAATGCATTTCTAGTTTAAATCACATAAGGGATCCCAAATGTATAGATAAAAATGACAAATTTTAATATCTATGCAATAATAGATCCTGAAAACAAGTATTGACTCTATCAGCTTGTATGATTTGTTCCTGAACGGAACTGAACAATGGCATTCTCAGAAGCCATGCCATTAATATCAGCTTTTTAATATCATTAAAAAAGCATCATGCTAACTCCTCTCCCAGTGAAATGCATAAAAGCCATCCATGAGCTCCAAAAGGAAAAACTGGTGATGTTCTTTAAAATATTTTAAGACATTCCCATGGTAAAAAAAAAATAAATTATTTAAAAACACTACTAAACCTTTCACTAACCCAAAAGGGAACATAGAGAAAATAAATCAATAAAGGCATATTTCAGGCTGAGAAAACTTAATGAAAATGCACCTAAAAAGGAGGCTGAAAGTCTATTTGTACAAGAAAACTATAGACATAGAATCAAAAGGAATGGGATAAAATGCCTGAAGAATCAGAAGACTACAAATTTTAAAAAGTATATTTTACTGAATTTTTAAAATCAATTTTTAAAGGAAGAATTTACCTGGAGGCAGCAAAAGCTATGCCTGTGTGTCTGGGCAGAGAACAAGTGAAAATTGTGGGCAGAAATAATTTCGTATGAAATAATAAAAATAAATCCAGCAAAATCTGCAATGCAGTTTCATACAATGAATTTCCCAATATTTTTAATGTGGTAGGATGTAACAATTTCAAGCAAATACCCAAATCTATCTGGTAAGAAAAGGTAAGGTGTGGTTGCCTACTTCTACCTTCGTGAGGCAAAAAGGGCTGGGTCATTTGGGACTCTTTAGGATTCTTCCAACTTTATTAACTCAGAAGAGGAGACAGACATGAAAGGCAAAGGACTGTGGCCCTCAACCCATCTGACTCACACAGTTTTCACTGGCATTTAGATCTGATGGAAATGTTTTGGATTTCAGAGTAAACATACAAAATTTGCACTGGAAGTGAAGACAATGGCCTTTTCCCATGATTCTGCTGTAGGCTATCAATTGACTCTCTCCTAAAGCAGACAAATTATTAACTTAAAATGAATCAAACCAAATAAAATATTATAAGTGGCAGAATTTATCTATAGTTTTGAGTAGATTATTTATTATAATGAAGATCTGTCACCAAGTTATCTCCTGAAATTAGACCTTTCTAAATAAATCAGTATAGCCTTTAGATAAAGGGAGGTACAGAACCTTCCTTTGGAACCTTGATCAATTTCAGAGGTGACAACTCCATATCACAAATGCTAATTTAACATTTTTCTCTGCTGCTAATGAAATCCTCACTGCTTAAGTGTTCTGAAGAAATAAAGAAGCCTGGCATTTCCAACACTACATCTCAGAGTTCTGCATGGCTGATGAGTCCAGACAGTGACAAATGACACACTATTCCTCAGTGTGCCACCTTTCTTGCCCTCTCATCTTCTTGCAACTGAACACTGCTAATCTTCCCTGCACAGGAATTTACATTTCATAACTGTCATACAGGCATGAAAGGCAGAGGGAGGGGAAAGTCCGCTTTCCATCTGCCTCAACATTTCATTTTATTATTTACATTCCAATTGCCGTGAGAACACATTGGGTACATTTGTAGATAAGACAAGGGGAGTTGTTTTGGAAGACCTTCCTTTTCAAAGTAAAACACATAGTGGAGATTCAGGATCACAGGATCAACATTTTCAAGAGCAATCAGACTCTCCCTGTCTTGATATTCCTAATCTTGTTCCTGGCATCTTATACTCACCAACTGCCTCATATTGAATGCATGTGGTTCTACCCATCTGTCCAACAGACATTCTAAATAATGTGTTTACAAAGAAAATATTTCATAGGATATGAATAATGTATGGTTACAAACCATTTTTTTTAAATCTCCAAAGGTTTGGCTCATCTGTGAAATGGTTGCTTTGTTTTTAAGAAGAAAATTGATTTTATGTATTAATGCACAACTAAAGTTGTTATAAAAGCATGGAAAAGCAGAAATAATTTTGTATGAAATAATATGAATAAATCTAGCAAAATCTGAAATGCAGTTTCATACAATGAATTTCCCAATATTTTTGATGTTTAATACTTAGTAGACATAAAAGCCTGCTCAGAGATAAGTATATATAACACAGGCACAATTAAGTTCATTAGAGCAGGTTCATGTTCCATAAAATGCTAAATTACTAACATGCAGTAAAACCTCATGGAAATCTAAAATAGAGCATGTTATCTTTGCCCTTTTCCATAGTCTTGCAATTCCTCTTTTTAAAATTAAGATCAAGAATTCTTGGCCAGGTTTTTTGTAGAAGATTATGTCATTTATCTGATAGAAGGAAATGGTCCACACTTAACTTTACTAGTAACTCATTTTCTACTATTTAGCAAGTATTGAAAATACAGTTACCAGGTCTGAGGAATAGTGAGAAGGGCAGTGTAACTGGGGTTCATAGAGAGAAAGGGGTGGAACTTAAGAACTTGATGAGGGCCAGACAATGCCGGACCTTTAAATCAGAGTAAAATTTTGGATTTCATTCTTAATTTTATAAGAGGTCATGGGCTAGTTCAGAGCAGGGAAGACATCATGTGCTTTACCCTTTTAAAGAATTTGTCTGATCAAGAATAGACTAGCCAGGATGTAGAGTGAAGACTGAGAGAGCAGCAGAGAGCTAGGGAAGCAGCCCAGGTGAGAAGTGATGAAGGCCTGGCCTGGGCTGGTAGCAGTGGAAAAATGAGATGTGGTGAGATTATAGACCCAGTTTTGAAATACAGGTAAAATGTTTAGCTAAAGGATGAAGAGCGTAAAAGGAAAAGCATCGAGGACATGTGTAGCATATCTGCAAATGCTATGAGACTAGAGAAAGAACAAATTACTATTCATTTCAGTAGTCAGAAAAAGCTTTTTGTTTTTTTGAGTTTTGGATGCTTGATCTGGACTTTTCAGCATGAATAATACTTAGACAATAGACATAAAAGCCTTCTCAGGGGTAAGACAGAGTTACAAGTTGTCTATTCCTTTAGGAATTTGAGAGGCATCTTGAAGACACTTGTGTACCTACAGTTAAGAGTTCTGTTGAGTAATGGAGAGATGAACAGTTGAAAAGAGAATCCAGATAAATCAGGGTCTTGAATAAAAGGATCAGGCCTTAGGACTTGATTCTATAAGTTGAAGAAAGCTACTGGATAGTTTTCAAGAACTAAACCTGCTAGAATTTCCAAATTTCCAGCTCACTACATTAAAGAATATACCACTAGAAACCATCACATGGATTCCAAAGAATCAACTTTGATAGAGATTATCAGAGTGGACCATACTTTAACCACAGTTTTAAGCACTCATGAAAACTAAAATGACTTTTCTGAATCCGCTGCATGAGTATAAGTGTCCTAGGGCACTAAGAAGGAAAATTAGCCCCTTAAATGTCTAGTTGTGGCTAAAGGAGCAGAACACTTAGATATATAAATTGTAAAATAGGGTGGAATACTACAAAGACCACATTATTATGCTTTTGTTATAAATCTGACACATACGTATTAAAGGAAATTGGAGAAACTATTAAGTAAAAAATGAGTGCACTCCATGATCCACAAACAGTCCCTGAGTTGCAGTTTCCTCAAGGACAACATGGTGGGGGGCTCTTTTTGGTGGCTGCAAATGCCCAGGGAGCACTACTGTCATTTAACGAGTAAGGCACCAAGCTCATAAACACCTTACAGTGAATGAGACAGTTCTCCACAGCAAAGAACTTCCCAGCCTGAAATGCAAAGTGTGTTTCATTGAGAAAAATTCAGTTTCTGGTGCATTTACTTCAGGTCTTTATACAGACATACAAAACACCACATATGGATAGTTTTAAGAATAAAAATGTTACACTACACAAACTGTTCATATGGTTTTATAACCTATTCTTTCACATAATTCTGCAAGAGAAAACTACCATGTCACTAATTCTTCTACACCAACATTTTATTTATTCAGCATACCCTGAATAATTGTACTGCATTTAATAAAGTCCCTACAGTCAAATTTCTAGCATTGTTCATTGTTTCAATTTTGTTATAATCAGTACTATGGTACATGTCCTTTTATTTATGTTTATGATCGTTAAAATTCTTACACATGACATTGAATCAGTATGTATAAGTTCGTACTTTTAATATCCATTTCCAACATGTCCTCAAGAATGATTTGTGCCAACTCTTTGTACAACAATCTTGTTGGTGATTGATGGATGTCTCTAACATAAAGTTGAATAAAATGTGAAACACCAATTGAGAACACTGTGTCCTGGGAGCAGGCTGGTCCCTTTCCCATCCCATATCTTAGTGGAAGGTGCAAGGATTACTGTAGGATAAATCTGCCTTTGAAAACCATATAACTCATCTGAAATACAAATGCTAGACCTTTTCCTTATTTTTCCAGTTAAAGAAAGAAAGAAAAAGTGTCAGGAAAAGATATTTGATGGAAAGTAGTAGTGAAGTTTTGGAGCTTGTCTTTTGCTCTAATCCCTCCTCTGTGGAGACAAGTGGTGACTAATGAAGTTTGGAGATGTCTTCAAGCAGGGAAGTCTTGCACCTCATTCCCTGTTGGGATGCTGCCTTAAGAGCAAGGCCTATAGATTCTTCTCATTGCCAATATAGTGTGAGCCAACAATAATACAGACAGCGAGTGCTGACATGCCAATTTGTAGAATGTCAGCTTCTGGCACTCTCACATACACACCTTGGTTCCTGAGAGTTGAGGTTGGTATAATAAGAATTCCTAGGTTTCCCATGGGCTCAGATAAGGTCTGGGAAAGAAGTGGAGGGAGGAGCTGGCTGACCAAAGGATGGAGGATACTAAGTGACAGGAACATCAGTGTAGTTTAGACTTTAAGTTTAGGAAGGGACCATCGAGACAGTTAGATCACATGAGAAGACTCATGCCAAGACATGAGTTGCCTTGCAGTAAGTATGGTAAATGAACATCAGACCCTATCGAAAACAAGGATATTCCTGTTCCTCTCTTTCTTCCCTTCACCCTTTGGAGATATACCATCCTACATTCAACTGGAACTGCTCCCATTTAGAAATTTATGCCATGGGAAACTAGGGTAAGGAGAAACTCTATGGTATTCTTCCCTTTAATGACTTTTCTGCCTTAGGGTATGAGGAAGAGGATCTAAGAAGATGTGCCAGCCTATTTTCACAGCTGCCATCTACTTGGACCTTCTGTAATTCAGGTCATCAGAGATCTTTATCAGGTCACTTATTTGGAGTTGACTCAAGGAATTTTAAATAAATGACTACAGAAGAGAGGACTGTGGTTTAGACTGCTGAGTTTTTATGAGAATCTCTATTTATCTTTAATCTGGGATCTAAACCCAGTTACTATTAAGAGAAGGAGGAAGAGAGTAGATTAAAAAAATTCAGTTAACCTGCAGTATCTCAAACCTATGTTCTTCTGAACATTAGGAACTAGTCTCCATGTATGATATTAATGAGACATTAGGAAAGAAAACAGTACCTCAAGACTCTTGAAATTTTCTCACATTAAAAGAAAAAATATTTTAACTTTGTTTATTCCACTCTTTCTCAAATTATTTGAACCAAGAGCCTTTTCTAATTATACCATATGCATAAAATTCAACGGAACTGCATGATTTTACAAACTATAAACAAATTTGGAAAAATAAGTCTATGATCATGTACCTACTTACCTCTTAGAGGTTGAAATTCAAGCCTTTCTTAGCAAAATGTTAAAATTCATCATTTATCTTTTGTCTGCAAAAATCTCATTTTACTCACACTCCAACCCTGTGCTGGCCAGTTATAGATGAGCAGCTTTGTATTTGCAAAGTTAAATGAGCTGCCAAGGGGTCTGGCAATGCATAATTGAATAAATGGGACTAAACTTCAAGCCATTAAACAGATTCAAAACATTCTGAACTCATTTAATTCAACATTTTTATTTTATAAATGAGAAAACCCTTTCTCAGAGTAGTGTTATGACCTCCTCCAGCATAATGAAGGAGATAAGACCAACTCTGTTCCATGCTATCTACACCCAGCCATACTTTCACTATGTGTGACCAAATCAAATGGTGCAGGTAGACCAGATTCTCCATAAGAAGAGCGAGGCAATCTGGCCCTAACACTGTGTCAAACAACACATATAGAGAAGCTATAGTCAGAACAAATGTGAACTGCCTTTGTTTCAAACTCATATTAGTTTCCCTTTTCAGAAAAAATACCATGGGAGGATTGCTACTATAAGCACTTTTAGAATGTAGGGAAGACTGCTTTTTTCAAGGTGGCTACTTTATATATATAATAATATAAGAGATTAAAGATGAACTATTCTTAGTATCATTTTATGCTTTGCATGAAAACTATATTAATCCCAAACTCAGTGACCTAAGTAGAAAGTATATGCCTTTTCCCTTAGAGATAGCAAAAAATACACAATCCAATGAGCAAAAACTACGGCCTTGAGACTCAGCTGTATTATGTCCTCAGATACAAGAAATGAAATTGTGTTGTTATGGTTTAGATATGAGGTGTCCTCCAAAAGCTCAGGTGTAAGACAGTACAAAAACTTCTTGAGGTGAAATGAGTGGGTTAGGAGAGCCTTAATCTAATCAGTGCATTCATCCACTAAATCAGACTGACTGGGTGGTAACTGAAGGCAGGTAGGGTGTGGTTAGAAAAGATAGGTCAACAGGGGCATGACTTTGGGGTTTATAGTTTGTCCCTGGTGAGCAGAGCTTTCTCTGCTTCCTTGTTGCCACGTCCTGAGCTGCTTTCCTCCACCACACCTTTCCATCATGATGTTCTGCCTCACTTTGGGCTCAGAGCACGGAGTCAACCATCTATAGACTGAGACCTAACCCAGGAGCCACAACAACTTTTCCTTCTCCAGTTGTTCTTGTCAGATCTTTGGGGACAGAAGTAAAAATGCTGAATAAAATGGGTAAATGTATAATAAAAGGGAAGTTTCCTATCCTTGCATGGATCCCAAATAATCAAAGAGAAAAAAAATCTATGTATTCATGTAAATTGGAGATGATTTGCTATTAAGCAATATCAGAACTTTACCATTCCCTTTAAGAACAGATAGTTAAAATATATTTGATTTTTAAGTTGAAGTTTCACATGGTAATTCACAATTCACAAAGCTGCAACTGAATTAATTCATATGAATTGAGTTCCAAATAGATATATTATACTTTGTTAATGTGAAAAATACAAAAGACAAGACAGTTCCCATCTCTAAGCAGAAAGGTGAAATGTGTATACCTTCTTTTCACTTTTCAAATTATTTATTTACTCAATACCTGTGTGCTTTTATGTATTAATATACATTATAGTCTTAATAATAATTAAATACAATTTTTGGTATATCCATAAATACATGTTTAGTGATTCTAGAATCACTTGGGAAAGAAGGATATCTATACTGAAACTTAAAAATTCAAATGCTAGTAGAAGTTTTATTAAAGTTCCTTATAAAAGAATTACCTCATATTTGAGTTGACAAACTATTCATTTTCTCTTTGTAAACGAACAATTAGTTTGATGAACCAATTCTATCAGCCAATTCTAGGACCCATAATTGTATATTTACATGCCAAACAAAACTGATACCTCATTTATCTTATTTCTATTCCTGTGACTATGAAGTAATTGTATTATGTACTAGATTTTTGTGTGTGTTGAATATTTTAGAGCATCATTGGATCATTTTTGCAAACACTACCATTAATACCTCCTTAAGGTTAGAAACTGAAAGCTTAAAATGGAAGAGGCAAAAATTATTTCTCACTTTTTAGAGACAAAGTTGATTACCACTGAAGTATGAGATAACAGTATTTTATATCATAATATGTTAACACATCTTATTTTCTTCATGCCTCTCACCTAAACCTATAAATGCTCTCTGGGTTTACCAACTTTATTATGAAAAGAAAATGGGGCTTACATGGGAACAGAGGCAATAAAACCTCAAACAACCTGTTACATAGCATGAACAAGAATATAGATCTCATGTACAGCATGAGGATTTTAGTTAATAACATTGTATTATATACTGGTAACTTGTCAAGATGAATAAATTTTAGGTACTCACACATACATACTAAAAATGATTGCTATATGAGGTAATGTATGTTAATTTTCATACACAAACACATATACACATACACACATATGTGAAGATAAGTATATCAAAACATGTGATAAACCTTAAATATATACGATAAATTTTTTAAAATCATCTATGTTTGAAACCATCCTACATTTAACCTGATATGAGATATTATCAAAAATATTACGCCATCTTTTCAGGTGAAGGGACACTAGCAATGGATGTTAGCACATTCATAATAAAATGTGCTCATAAAAGTATAGTCATTGCTCTCATGTTGCATTCAGCAGAATTTTAATCTATGTTAAGCATTTACGAAGAAATAAGTCAGTTGCACAAATATGACTTCAACCCATTCACCAGTGTGCCTCAAAGCAATTTTTCCACCTTATAATACATTTCTCAACAAACAAGACTAGCATGACTCGGGGTAGTATTTTTATGTCTATGTGTAAACAGCTAAAGTATCATCTATATGGATAACTTCAGTCTACTGACAAAGAATGATATTTATTTAACACAATTTAAAGTATAACATTATTTAATATATTTATTGAGTATGTATAAGATTTTTGAGAGGCTAGTTCTTCTCATTTCTCACTTTGACTTTCTTAGGATAGAGGCCTATTAACAAGGACATGTTGTTCTCAGAGAGCAGAGATGCTCCTTTTTTCTAGGCATAAGCATGTTAGTCTCCATGCCTGGATTACACATTCCCCAAAGGCAGGAACCCTCTAGTGTGATTCCCTTTTGCATTCCTGATAGGGCCACCAGAATGTCTAACAAAATGTCTAATCAAAACTTAACAATAAGCCTATTTTCCTTACCATTTCATTTATAAAATATATATTCCCATTTAAACCTTACTGGAGTAAGAGTCATTAAAATTCACAATTCATCCATATTGAACCCAGTGAAATGTTGTCAAATAAAAAGAAAGTTTATAATGGATGTATTTCTAAATGGGGACGATTTATGTACCATCAGTAAACTCACATGAGTATAGAATATTGACTTTTATTTACCACACTGCAAAATGTTAATGATTATGTATTTTTTGAAATAAACCAGTTAGATCACTGTATACTTTAAGATTACAATGTTGTTAGTACACAGTGTTCCCATAACAAATATAAATCAGCCAAGTCACTGTGCCACAATGCTAATTTTAGTTGAGGTTTAAATATACCTAACAGTCATGTTGGTTATTTTCTGAGGTCAAGCACATAGACAAGGATCAAACTTGTGTTTATTTGAGACAATACATTATTGATCATTATTGAACACATAAGAAGAAAGCTTACTATAAATTAAAATATTTTGCAAATCCTCATATCTCTTATTGCTACCTTCATATTAACAATATTAACATTATACCTAACGATTTGTGTACTTTTTCAAAGAAATTGCAAATGTTTCCTTTGACCTGTGGCTTCTTTGTGAAATAGTATTAAATGATTAAGCTCTGGGCAGCATACAACATCTGACTAATTATTTAATCAGAAGGTATATAACACTTAAGTATTTAAAATTTATTTGCATGAAGCTAAACATAGCAATCCTGATAAGTCAAAAGAAATAAGTAGAAGGATGTTATAAATGCGATAAATCATAATGTCAATTCTGACATTTTCATTCTGTTTTCATTTTCTTTTAGCACACATTTAGTTACTGATCCTCTTATGAATTAAGTTTGGGTTACAGAGTAAACATGATTTATCTATTTAAATCAAGAGGTTTAAAAAGTGTTTATCATATACAAATTTAACTTTTGAAAAGTAGCATTGCTTAAGAACTTCATTCTGGTTTAAAAAAACAAGTAATACTATTGAATCTGGAAATTTTAAGTTTCTAAGGCTATAGATATTTCAAGATTATTTCTTGCAGAAAATCATTAATCACCATGTAGATAGCTCAATGTCTATATGGGAAAAGAAAATGAGGCTGAACGGTATATTATTTGTCAGGCAATGGTTTCGCAGATTACTTGGGAGTTTCACACTCTAAAAATTCAGAAAATTGCAAACATTTAAAAAATCTCACAGTTCAATTCTTCTAGAGCATTTCTGATAGCATTAAAGAGAAGCTCATTTATTTAACAATCATTTAGCAGCAACCACATGCAAAATACTGTTGAGGGGTTGGAATAGATCAACTGTTCCTGTGATTAGCTCTATATCATAAATAGTGGCACTACAGAACAACTCTGATGTCAGTAACTTTTTTGTACAAGCAAAAGCAAATCTTGCTACAAGTAAATCTATCTTTCTCAATTTAAGTAGAAAAGTTAAATTTTATCCATATAACATCTCTGTTAGTTTGACTTGAAATTTTTGCAAATGCATTTTCAGCTTGTTTCTGCTGTGACAATCAATATCAAGTTGTGGAAAATTAATTATATGACTGATAACCTATTATGCACACAAATAAAATATATATATATTAAAAAATTTATTATTCTAATGTATTAAATAGAGAAGGTAATAATGTTTGATAAAACAAATCTTAAAGACAGTCTATCTTTTTAATCTAGTATTTTATAATTAAAAATTATTACTAAGGGTGATTTCATTTATATGCTCAAATCTACAGGTATCAATCTTAATTTCCTCTTGAGTGACTGATTAGTTGTTTAGGAGTATGTTGTTTAATTCCTATATATTTTTAAATTTTCCTATTTCTTCTTGTTATTGATTTCTGGTTTCAAACTATTTTGATTAGAAAAAATACTTAATATAATTTCAATCTTCTTAAATTTGTTGATTTGTTTTGTGGCTTAACATGGTCTATCCTGAAGACTGTTCAATGTCCAATAGAAAAGAAGTGTACATTACTGAAATGTTCTATCTGTGTTTGTTAGATCTATTTGGTCTATAATAACGTTTGCTTTATATGTTTAGGGGCTCCAATGTTAGCTGCATATATATTCACAATTTTTACATCCTCTTGATCAATTGGACACTTTATATATTATTAAAGATTAAGTATCGCTTATCAGAAATACTTGACACTAGAAATCACATAGACTTTTGAGTATTTTCAGATTTTGGAATAATGGTACATGTGTTCTTATAAGCTAAAGTGAATTTCTTATAGGTAGCATTAGTTGGGCCTTGATTTTTTATTGATTTGGCCATATTACAGCTTTTGACTGAAAAAATTTAGCCCATGTACACTTACAGTTATTTTTAATAGGTAAGGACTTCTTACTATCATCATATGATCATCTCAACAGATGCAGAAAAAGTATATGACAAAAACCAACATTCTTTCATTAATAAAAACTCAAAAATTAAGTATGAAAAGATGTATATCATCATAATAAAGTCCATATATTAGAAGTCCACAACAAACACCATAGTTAGTGGTAAAAACCTGAAAGGAAAAGGGAAGAATGCCAACTCTTGCCACTTCTATTCAACATAATACTGGAACTCTTAGCAATCCATATTGGAAAGGAAGAAATGAAATCATCCATGTGTACATATGACAACTTGATAGTATATAGAGAAAAAACCCTAAAGTGCCCAATTTTAAAAAAAGCTAGAAATAATTGATAAGTTCAGTAAACTTGCAGGATACAAAATCAACATTACAAAATTGATAGCATTTTTATATACTAAAAACCAATTATCTGAAAGAGAAATCAATAATACCTTTAACAATGACATCAATAAAAATAAAATACTTATGAATCAATTTCATCAATTTTTAAAATACCTACCAGTATTCTGAAAATCAGAAACATGAATGAAAAAAATTGAAGAAAATACAAATAATTGGAAAAATTACCTGTACTCATTGATTAGAACAATCAATATTCTGAAAATGTCTGTACTACCCAAAACAATCTAGAAATTCAATGTACCCATCAAAATTCCAACTGCATTTTTTCAAATAGAAAAAGAAATCTTAAAATTCATACAGAACCCAAAAAGTCAAAGCAAAATATTCCAAATAGCCAAGACAATCTTGAGCCACAAGTAATAGCAAAGCCATATGATATCTTTGTAGTTGATTTTTAAAAAATACTATAAAGCTGTAGTAGTCAAAATATCAGTGCACTATCAAAAAAACCCAGCATAAACAGCAATGGAAATGAAAAGAGAACCTATAAATAAGTCCACACATTTGTAATCTATTGATCTTCAACAAAGATGACAAAAACATCCAATGGTAAAGAGGTAGTCTCTTCAGTATATGGTATTGAGAAACCTGGATATCCACATGAAAATTTCTTTTAAAAATGGACTCTTATCGCACACCATAAACAAATATCAACTCAAATGGATTAAAAACTTACATAAACACAATACAACAAACTATAAAACTAACTAGAAGAAAATAAAGCAGAATTTTCCAAGATTGATTTGGGCAATAATTTGGGGAGTTATGACCCCCAAAACACAGACAACAAAGCAAAACTAAGTAAATAGAATAGTATCAATCATAAAAGCTTCTGCACAGCAAAGAAAATGATCAACAAAATGAAGACACAACCCATGCAATAGGAGAAAATGTTTGTAAACCATACATCAGATGGGAATTAATACAGAAGGAACTCAAAATATAGAAGGAACTCAAGCAACTCAGTAGCAAGAAAATAAATAACCTGATTTATAAAATGAGCAAATAATCTGAATAGATATTTCTCAAAAGAAGACATAAAGATGGCCAGTAGGCATATAAAAATATGCTTAACATCACTAATCATCAGGGAAATGCAATTCAAATGAGATATCACCTCATCATACCTTTTAGAATATCTTTTATAAAACAGACAAAAGAATGACAAGAATGTGGAGAAAAGGAAACCCTTTTACACTGTTGTTGAAAATGTAGAAAGGTACAGCCATTATGGAAAAGAGTATGGAAGATCCTAGGAAAATTAAAAACAGAATTATCACATCATACAGCAATCACAGTTCTAGGTACATAGATCTTGAAAAGATAACTGCACTCCCACATGAACTGTGGTATTATTTTCTATAATCAAGGTATGCAACAAACCCAAGGGTCAATCCACAGATGAATAGATAAAAAAAACTGTGGTGTGTACACACACATTGTAATATGATTCAGTGTTCAAAAAAAAAAAAAAAGAAACACTTCCATTTGCCATGTGGATAAATTTGAGGACTTTATGCAAAGTAAACTAAGCCAGGCACAGAATGACCAATGATGCATGATTTCTATTCTATGTGAAACCCAAAAAAAGTCAAACCCAAAGAAACAGAATAGAACAGTGGTTGCCAGGGACTGGTGGACGGAAAAGAATGGGGTCAAAGGTATACAATTTCAATTAGATAGAATGAAGCAAAAATAAATAAATAGAATAAAAATAAGTTCTGAGATCTAAGGTATAGCAAGAGGTGCTGTAGTTAATACTACTATATTATATACTTGAAATGTACTAAGGGGGTAGGTTTTAAATGTCACCACAAAAAGGAAAATGATAGTTATGTGAGATAATGTATATGTTAATAATGTTGACCCTGGAATCATTCAGGATGTACACATACATCAAACTCAGGGGTCAGAATGCAGCTCAGTGGAAGAACCCTAGGTTTAATCCCCAAGTCCACAAACAAAAACAGAACAAAAGGACCAAAAACAAAAAAACTATCATATCATACACCATAAACATATAATTTTTATTTACCAATCATACCTTAATAAAGCTGTGGTTATATCTTTCTGTTAACATCAAAAGTAGGTAGAATCCATCAAAGCAAGCATTCCAAAGAAATAAATGCACCAAATAAAAAGAGGAAAATAAAAATGAACTACTAAACATCTTAGTTTCAAATAAAACAGAAAAAAAGGGGGGGAAGAAGGGAGAGAGAACATTCAATTATAAGCCAGATACCCTTCCAGGGCATAAAGGGGGAAACCAATGTCATTTCCTACTTTGCAGCATTTCTGATCCTAAAGAGAAATACCAATAGCCAAGAGAATGGCACAGCCATTCATCTCCTCCTGAAATCCAGATATCTAACCATCCTCATTGTCACATTCATATTTCTCCAAATTTCTAGCATATAGCAAACCATCATTATTTCTAGAATAACAAGTATTTGAAGAAGAAAAAAAAAAGAAAAGGAGAAAGGAAAGGAGGGAGGGAGGAAGAGAGGTGGTAAGCTTTTCATTTCTCTGACCAAAATACCAGACCAGAATAATTTAGAAGAGGTAAAGCTCACACTGTCAGGAGGTTCATTTCAGAGTTGGCCAACTCTATCACTCTGGGCTCAAGGTGATGCAGAAGGGCATGGTAGAGGAAAGCTGTTTAGCTCATGATAGCCAAGAAGCAGAGGGAGAGAGATCAAGTGCCAGGGACAAACATAAACCCCAAAGGAACCACCCTAGTGACCTACTTCCTGTAGCCACACCCAACCTGCCTATAATTACCACTCAGTTGGTCCATTCAACTCAGGATGGACTGATAGATAAGGTTATAGCTCTCATAATCTGATCCTTTCACCTGTGAACATCCCTAATTTAACCCAGGAGCCTTTGAGGGACCCCTCATACTCAAACCACAACAGAAAGATGGAGAAAAAGCAAGGAGATGAGGAGAAGAGAGGAGAAAAGAAAAGAAGGAAGTGAGAAAAAGTTATTTCTATTCACATGGATCATTCTAATTAGAGTGTAAAAGATAAAATTACGTTATTTTAAATTTCATATTGAATAATTCAATAATTTCATTTATATTCTTTAGAATTTTTGGCACTCCAAAGATGTGGTCACAATTATGGGTATTTATTAGAATATTCCTTGAATTATTATAGAAACTCAGCATATTATTGCTAAATTTGGCTTTCTCAGCATATTATTGCTAAATTTGGCTTTAACAATTTTCTAGTAGAATTTGCTAGTAAATGAGAAAGGGTTTTAAGGGATCTGCAAAAGGTCATCCAGTCAATTAATGACCAAGCAGGACACAAAGATCAGCCATTTTAGTTCCCAGTCCAATGTATTTTTCCCATAGCCATGTTGCAATTTCTAGGTCTTATGACTTCGTTTCATTTTAGAAACTTGTTAGACCCTGTAGTACCCATTAGAGAAATATCTCCAAATGGTTTTCCTATATCATTTAGATTTCTGCTTTAAACTATTAAAATAAGTAGCAGTGTTTTTAAAAGGTGAAAAAAAGCAATTTTGAAAATGATAAAGCACTTTCATACCTCATTTGCAATTTGCATTATATATTTTAAATAAAGGCAAAAAGTAGAGGGTGTATGTTGGCCTGATTTCTTCATATCTGAAGCAATGAAATTCTCCAGTTAAATCTGGTTGTCCACATTTCAGTTTATAAAGACCCAGAGGAGGTTCACTATTGAGGGATTTGTCAGGGGAGTGTTAAAGTAGATGGATCAACATTCTGGGTGCTCAGTCTACCCCACCTTGTTGTGCGACCTTGGATACTTAAGTCTCCTCTGTGACTTTCAGTACAATCATGGGATTGTGCTAAATCATGGCTTCTGTCAATGGATGTCTCCTTAGGCCCTCCTGTATCTACATGTGAGCATGCATTTTTCTGAGAAGAAGTTCTATAGCTTTTATTAGATTGTCAAAAGAAACTGGATCAACAAGCAAGTTAATTGCTTCTGTATTAGTATCTGAAGTCCCTTCTAACTTCTGAATGCAATAAAGCTATGAACATAATTTCAAATTGGAAATAGGAATCAGTATAACTATTAGCACGAATAAGATTATTGGAAAAGAACATTCTGTACACAGGTGCATGGCTATAGTGAAGCATACATTTAAATGTTAGCTGAAGGAATTCTATAGAAGCCCAGTCCAAATTTTCCATGATTACCATTAATTGGCCAGACAATGTAACTACATATGGAAAATGTAAATATATCACCAATTTCTAGTCCTTCCTCTTTATTATCAATATTTGAATGGGCCACCAAGGTAGTCCTGCTACTTAGGATTATAGGAGGATCAGTTATACCCATGCACACACACACAGACACACACACACACACAAAAAAAGTCTATCCACACAAAGCTCCTTTCTCACAGTTATCAAAACATCCATCACCAAAACACTTTGATTATAACCTTTGAATGGATGGCTGAATAACTGATGTTCTTATAGAATGCACATGATTACAAAAGACTCAGAAAGTCACTCTGCTTATTCACATATTTTCTTCCTTTCATCTATCCTTAATTTAATAAAATTCATTAATTATCTCACATGGCTGGAAATTCTCCTGGACCCCTGTCAAATATCAGTGAACAAAATAAACACATGCCACTCTCATAATCCTTACTTTGTGCAAGAGGAGAAATGAAATAAACAACATATGTAAAAATAAGTAAATTATTATTTTAAAAGACTATAAACACTTGGGCAAAAAAAAAGGGGGGGAAGGGTAATGAGACAGAGTAGAAAGATGGAGAATATCACAGGAGAGGTTTCCAATTTTAAATAGGTCAATGCAGGCTTTACCAAGAAGGTGTCATTTCAAAAAGTCCTGAGGAGATGAGGGAGTGAGCCAAGTATGCAATCTTGGGGAAGAGCTTTCTAGGCAGAGAAGGAAACAGAGCCAGGGTATGCTTGATTTGTTCAAGGAATAGCAAGGAAACCACTGTGCTAGGGGTAAAGCAAAAATCATCCTGACGTTGTGATCATGAAATACGTAAAATTTCATCTTTGGTTCACATTTCATACTCTATTATTTCTGTATTTAAGATGAAAGTCATAAGACCTATTATATAATCTTAGTAGAGTCCTGAATTTATCAAGATATGCAAAGTTAAAATTCTTCTGAAAATTTATGAATCACTCCAGAACCATGATCTGATTGGTATGCATTTTAACTTTCTCTGTTCCGACCAACATATATTTGTAAAAGGCTGTTATTTGATATGCAAATATGGCATTTAATAGGAGTTGATGTCATTGTACAGTAATCAACTAAAAGATCTTCATTTTAGAAATTGAGAGCACAGGCACAAAGAGATTCGTTATTCCAACAAAGAGAAATTCTAAGATTCATAGTTCACATGAAAGCACCCATTCTTTACGAAATGTCACTGATCCTTTTGGCATTTATTACATTGTTCGTTTCATTAACTTTCTTCCAGAAATTGAAACAATCATGATTATTGTACAGTTTATACGGCATTTCTCTAGGTTATTACTGCAAAGAACAAAATCCATATAAAGATAGTAATTTTTTTTTTTTTAAGAAGGGAGAGTCAGGCAGCCATCCCTCACAGGAAGCATTTTATTCCTGCCTCTTTCTTCCCTCAGGGGAAAATGAACCATGACTTCACGACCTTATAAATATAGCATAAAACGTAGGCAACCGTACCTTGCCCAGCTGGTCCTTTTTGACAAAGCCAGTGGCAGCTGCAATGTTCCCTGCGCCCTCCACCGTCTTCTGGGCTACTGCTGTCACGCCGGTCACCACTGCCCCTCCAACATTTGTCACTTGCTCTTTGGTCTTCTCAGCCACTTGAACAAATCAAAAGCAACAATAGATTAATGCATGGTGGGATGACAGTGACTTTAAATACTTTCTACTGTGAACTTCTATACATCTGTATTGACATAAGCCCTAGAAGATGTGATGAAGGAATCAGAAGAAACAAAATCTACCGAGATTCAATCTTTGAATCTTTGCTGAAGCATTTCATTGTAATTGTGCACAATGCTAAAAGGTGCTTCAAATTTAATTATCATGAACATATACTCATTAGCAGTTTGGGTTGGATTTATATTGAGGAAAGTGTTCTGAAAGCCATACTACAGGATTAGTTACAGTTGAATCAGTCTCAGCATGAAATGCATTTCTTTATTTCATTTTCAGTACCAATTCTTTGATCTCACTCAGCAAACTCATTTTCACCACACCTCCATGTAATATAACACTTACTGCTTACAGGTGAAGCATTACTAATCCAATGATCCAAAATTGGAAATGCTCCTAAAATTCAAAACTTTTGGGCACCAACATGGAACCACACAATATTATTTAAAATGTCATATAAAATTATTTCCAAGATTCATATAAAATGTATATGAAACAAAGAAATTCTGTTTACACTTGGGTCCCATCAGTCCCTTTCTTAAGATATCTCCTTATTTATATGTAAATATTCCAGAACCAAAAAAGGAAAAATTGAAATTTGAAACATTACTGGTCCTAAGCCTTTCAGGTAAGATAGTATACATGTTACCTACACATGCTAGAAATAAACAACAATAGAAGGCAACTTCTATCCTTTTAGAAAACAGAAGGGTTCTTAGTAATAAAATTGATTTCCATAAGTTCAATGGGAACTTAGGAGCCTGACTTTGAGTCTGATAATAGTTTCATTTGTCACTCAGTTTATCTTAGTAAAATAAAATAAAACTTAATAGAAGGCAGTGTTAATAGTACAGACTGGATTTGTAAGTAGAGATCTTAACTTCATATCAAAAATTCTCCAAGATATTCAAGAATTATATCTAAGTGCTGAATGATATTTCCATATTATTTCCATAAGATCGCATAAAGAAAGCTCCAATTTTAAAAAGGTTCTGTGTTTGTTTTTTTTTTCAATCAACTAAAGGGTTCTTTGAAAAAAAACTAACCAAAGAAAGAGATTCTGTTCTTTTAATATTTCCAAGGTCAGTAGAGAAATGAAACAGCTCCTCTTCTTCCAAATCTCTGTCAAAGCCTTAGGTTTTGCATCTCATCTACATGTATGTCATGTTTGCCTTTCATTTTATCTCACAAACTTATCCTTTGTTTTCCCCTCCAAACTTAAGAAATCTTTGCTTTTGAGGGATGCTCTTCCTCAGGCACTCTCCTAAACAAATAAAAAGACCATTTTTTCATCATGTTTTATACTCTCCAGATAAGCCTCAGTATGGTGACCCCAAAGAGTTACACTATATCAGCTCTTAAGTGTTATTCACATGATTATTATACTATGCAGAGCTGTCATCATTAGCTGGAAAGGCCAATAGTTAAGCAGGATGGACTGAGGTCATAGAAGCAAAGGTGGTTTGTAAGGACTCTTTAGTCTAAGCAGTGTGGGGAAGCCTGACATGGATCACAAAGCTTAAAACCAAAAAGAGTCCACAGCTGATGTTGCTCTGTATCTTCTGCCTTTTAGGCTAGAACTTTGTCGATTACCTACTGTCTTCCCTTTTAGGTCATGGCTGATACCTCTTGAAGAATCATTGCTAACCACAATTCAAGTTCTATTCAAATGACAGTGAAAGACTGTCCTGGAAATTTTATGACTTTAACATTCCTGGAATGCCGATCCTTTAAAAATAGTGAATTGCATGGTTTAAATTGTCATTTCTTTTCTTTTCCAAGAACACGAATAGAAAGTTTTGCTCAAGACGAACATTTTCTTGTCATAAAATCTTAAAGCAAGACAAAAATAGGTTTTGATTTTTTTTTTTTTAACAGACTCACGGTTTTTCTGCCAGCCATGAATTTTACAGTATGCAGCTAATCCTTTAAGTATGTATAAACTTTAATATATTGTTTTAACACATATAAAATTCACAGTAAAATGAACCTTGTATGTTACTATAATTTCACTAGGCTTATTTTAATAGCAAATAAATTAATTCCATTATAAATGGCAGAATGTTCAGATAGCAATAACAGACACATCTGAAGAGATTTTTCTAGGACTGATTATTCCAAGAGGATCTCCCCTGACCTTGACCTTAGTATTTCCCATTTAAGGTCTTTTAGACTGTTCTTCTACTCACTGAGATGCCAGAACAAAAGGAACCCAGAGAAATGCAAATCAGTAGACTTGGATTTAATGAATGGTATTTAATTTTAAGAGAAAAGAAAAGAACTTACAATTGGGACCACAAAGGATTACTTTCCTCCCAACCAATAGATACTATAATATTTTGAATTCACTTATCTCCTTCCCAATGTGCCAGTCTTTCCCATTTTTGTCCACACAGCTCCATCTGGTTTAAAGCCTTTATCCCATTCCTGTTCACTAAGCAGACTCAATTGCTTTTGCTGAAACTCGGCTCAAATGTCATATTCCATTTAAAACAAAACAAAACAAAAAAAACCTTTTCCCAAAAGTACCTCTTTTCCTCACCACATGACTTTATAAAGTTTTAGACATACTCTACTATTGAACTTCCTTCTGCCTTGCACTATAATCATCCATTAACCACTAGTCAGCTCCTCTTCATCTGCCCTATTTTATTTCAAATAAAAGGATCCTGCTTTATTTTTCCTATGTTATCCCTCAATAGACAGTCAACACATAATTTGGAATGCTCTAAAAGGAAAATAGTGTCTACCTTAAATGTTTACATTAATTTCAATCATTAAATTTACATTTTATTTAGCTAAGTTAAAATTCCAAAATGGAAATACAGAAACAAGTTTTAGAATAAGGTAAATCTAATCTTTGACATTAAACAAAACTATAAAATAAGAAGTTCTAGTTTGAATTGGTATACAAATTCTAGATTTGGGGAAAATAAATTTAAAACAATTTACTGAGGAATATGATTAAATCATGTTGAAAATGAGTTTTGGTATGTTTTATTGTGATGTAATAAATTTCTGTTGATAAGAATCAAAACTTTCAGAAAATATCCAGTATTCGACATTTCTTTATACCATACTTATATAAAAAAAATCTACATATATGTGAGGTGTGTGTGTTTCTGGTGTTTTGTTTTCTGTTTTTTATTTTTTTTGTGTGTGCTAGATATTGAACCTATGAATGTTTTACCATTGAGTTACATTCTAGCTCTTTATGTTTTTCATTATGAGACAGTCGCTTAGGGCCTCTCTAAATTGTTGAGACTGGCTGGACTCAAGCTTGCAATACTCCTGTCTCAGCCTCCCACGTCACTGGAATTACAGGCACTGCATCTGGCCTATCCTAATTTATGTTTAAAGCATCTCTCCAAACATGTGTTTCATGGCTGTGGCTGTGGCTCAGCAGTAGAGCGCTCGCCTAGCACATGTGAGGCCCTGGGTTCAATCCTCAGCACCACATATAAGTAAATAAAATAAAGGTATTATGTCCAACTACAACTATTAAAAAAAGTCATGTGTTTCAGTTAGTCCAATCTAAAACATTCTCATATATTCCTTTAACATTATGCTTTGGTTGACAACTTAAATATAATTTTCTGAGGCCCAACAAATGCCAGGATTTAAAGTGAAGCTTTCTTTTTCTTACCTTGAAATTATCTACTGAGAGAATTTACTTCTTTAGATTTTATTGATAGAAAATCCCTGGCATAAGTTGACTGAAATCTATATTTCTGCACAAGCAACTCACAAGCTGAATCTTGGGGAAAGTATTCTTCTAACAATATTGGATAATGTATGTACTATAAAATATTTTCTTGCTTTCCTCAATAAAGACAATAATGAACAACATTTATTTAACAGTTATGATATTCCTATATAAACATTTTAGACGAAGTATAATAAACAATCAGTTCTCTCTCTCCTTATACACTGAAGTGATTTTCACAAACTTACTTATCCTCATAACTGGAATTTGGGTTTGATAGTAAATACAACAAATTAATTAGTGTGTTTATCTGATGTGGAAGAGGAGTGGCACTTATTGCAGCTAGTTACTTGAAATGCCTTCTCAGAGTCAGAGTAATTATGACATCTTTTTGATATTCTGCTACTTCCAGGGTCATTAACTGGTATGGTGACTGTACTATTGACCAAGCCTAAGCCACTATATCCTTGCAACCTAAGGGCCTTTTCCATAGTTTTCTGTGAAACACTAGTTTCTCTTGACCCTAACTATTGAAAGAAACTTTCAAGAGTCAAATAAGGTTGAAAAACCCTGGATTAAACTATGTTATGAAAATTTATTTTACCGAAGAACATTTCTTGTTCTTTAACATGGTAAAGGAAGGATTACACTATACAATTTACGACATTACCAAACCACAGAAACATAAGCTCATGGGCTATTTTACTTCAGAGAATATTTTGTAAAATGTTGAGCGCCTCTCTCCCTCTCTCTCCCTCTGTCTCTGTCTCTCCCTCTCTCTCTCTCTCTCTCTCTCTCTCTCTCTCTCTCTCTCACACACACACACACACACACACACACACACACACACACTCATAATTACATTCTGGAAAAGACTGAAAATTTCCAAACTTGTCAACATTTAATCCTTGTAGCTCATCTTCATAGTTTCCTTTAGAAATCAGTAAGTATTAGTAAGCTTCTGTGATTTTCAGCAGATAGAAATATTGGGACTTGCTGTCTTCTTTCTAAACCACATGATTTACCCTCGACTGTCATAATGGAATACCATTAATCTGGGTTGGCTGCCTTCAGATAGTATAGCCTCCTCCTGTCTGCTATCCAGTTGTTACAAAAATCAAGGTTGATAATATTTACAGAAGGCCCCAGGAAGGTAATCAATGCAGTGCCTTTACTTGCCTAGTTCTCTGCATTATATATTGGATTACAACAGAGTAAAGGAAAGATGCATAATTAGCTTTTAATAGAATCAGTTGTCAAAGAGTTCTGTTTTATTTTGTAGTTTCAGTTTTATAAAAAATATAAATTCAAAAGGCATATGAGCTTTGGGGGGGGGGGGTGGCCCATGCCTGTAATCCCAGTGGCTGGAGAGGCTAAACAGGAGGATCAAAATTTAGAGACCAACCTTAGCAACTTAGAAAAACCCTAAGCAACTTACTGAGATCCTGTCTCAAAATAAAAAATAAAAAGGGCTGGAGTTGTAGCTCAGTGGTAAAGTTCCTTTTGGTTCAATCCCCAGTAGCCCATCACCCCCCCCCCAAAAAAAGACATATGAGATGCTTTTATTCATATGCTATAAAATTGTTGCTTAAGAAAGGTCTACTAGAAAGAAATGATACTTGTATAGTGCATACTATTTGCTTTCAGTTTTCTAATGTTTTGTGTATATCGATTCACTTAATTCTTTTACGGCTGAGTAAATTAAATCACACAGAGGTTAAGAATCATGCAGAACATCACACAGCTGGTGTGTATAAGCAGAAATTTGAACCCGAGAGGACTGACTCTAGTGTTTGCAGTCGTAACCAAGAACTGATTTAAGATTCCTATTTCATTTTCCCCATCTCCATTTTATAATTTAGTGACACAAAACATGTTATTTTGGTGAGGCACTATTATATTTAAGGCTTTCTGGTGATAGGATTCATGTTTCTGATGGTATCCCATCTCAGCACACCTGTCGGGAAAGGGAGTCATCACAACATGGAACGATGGCAGTGAGTCTATAGGATAATTTGTTAAATTTTTATTCTCCTTTGATTTTTCTCTTTCTATCATTATTATCCTCATCCTCCTGATGCTCATCATGACCATCATTTTCACTATTTTTTTAACTTTTTAATTATAAATCTTCTTATAGACTTATTCAAATTATTGACACAATTGGGCCAAGTAGAGATAAATATAGTAAACAATTTATAATCACCTCAAGGACATTTTCTATAATGTATTCTGAATCATAAAATAAATACTATAATCAGCATAATTTATGGCCAGAATATTTCATTGGACTTGAAATTTTATGTTAATATTTTGACAAATAATAACCTTCACATTTTGTTAATGCTAGCAGTTTGCCGATTTTGGGTTGGAATACCCGAATGCCCAATGACTATAGATTAAACAGAGCAGGTCAATGAAAGTCTTAGCAATTCTTGGCAATTAAAATATATGTCTTTCTTGTTTTTCATGAATATGTATAATTAAAACATTCATAAATAAGTAAGTTTAAATTAGGCTAATACTCCCTTAGAATGCTCCTCTATAGGCACAGTAGTTGTTTACAATTACATTCTAAATAATCCATGCTAATGCCCTATTGGTTACCCAATATTTTGAATGTTATCCCTGGATATAAGTCTCTGAGAGCTTACCTGTTGTCACACCATGAACCACTCCCTCCTTGGTTTTGGAACCTATAAAACAAAAAAATTCAAAACATAAGTCTCAAATCATCCTTAGATAATTAGTTAGCCAATTTTAAATAGAACCAAATTTAAAAATCTCAATCTTCAGAAGTCCATGTGTCAAGATATTCCTGAGGATACCAAAAATAAAAACAAAAGGAAACTGGAGGAAATTGAGTAATCAGTACCACAGATAGAAGAAATCAAAGCTAACAGGAGGGAGGTGAGGTAGGACCCTAAGTTGATCAGTGGACCCTAAGTTGCAGTTATACAGCAGTAGGAAGTTCTGGGGTGGTCCTGCACAATGATTACAGAGAGCAACTGTGCACTATATATCTCAAAAAGCTGGAGGAAGAGATTTTTGGACGTTCACCATAAAGAAATAATAAATGTTTGAGATGGATATGTTTAAGCTGATTACATAATGTATATATATATCAAAACATCACATGGTACTCTATTAATATAAACAATTTTGTGTTTTTCTATATCAGTTAATAAAATACACTTAATTTAAAAAATGAAAGAAAAGACTTGGGCATGAAATGACCTTTTATTCCCTTGCTTCCCACTTCACAGTTCCACATACAGAAAGACAAAAAGTGAGATAACACTGGAGTTAGTGAGAAAAAGATTTTAGATTCAGAGCTGTTGAAACCACAAAAGCACAGCCCAATAGATGAGATATCCCAGAAACACAGATGGAAGGCAAAAGAAGGCAGTAACATTTGTCAAGCAGCTATTATGTAAAAGGCTTATTAAATCTCATTTAATCTCTATGATATTCATGTAATAGAAGTGCATTTTGCCCAATTCATACCTGAGGAAATTAAAAACCACAGTGCTTTGCCAAGTGCTATATACTAATAGGCTACAAGCACATTCAACCTTGGTTTGTATGTAAGAAAAGAATTTCCTTCAAACCTTGACCATTACTAAATTTACAAACAAATAGTTACTACATGCATTATTCAAACTATGTTTCTTAATTATTTCATTCATAACCTCTGAGGTTAAATTTTCAGTATAGTTGACACCATTTTTTTGGATTAAAAGGATTTTTTTTTGTTCTAAAAGAAAATAGCAAATAGATTTGAGATTCATTTAAAAGCTATTCTAAACCTCAAATAATGTCACTCTATCAAGACCTAGAATATAAGGAAATAAGGAAATAAATGTAAGATAAGAATTTCCTTCAAACCTTGCCCATTACTAAATTTACAAACAAATACTTATTACATGCATTAGTCAAACTATGTTTCTTAATTATTTCATTCATAACCTCTCTGAGGTTGAATTTTCAGTATAGTTGACACCTTTTTTTTTTTTGGACTAAAAGATTTTTTTGGACTAAAATAAAATAGCAAATAGATTTGAGATTCCTTTGAAAGCTATTCTAAACCTCAAATAATGTTGCTCTATCAAGACCTAGAATATAAGGAAATGAGGACATAAAAGCGGAAAAGGATTTAAACTCATGTGAACATTAAGATAATTATTAAGCTTCATTTAAAAAAATGCACTAAATTTTGTAAAACCCTTCCTGAGCATACAAGAAATAACTAGCAATGTTTTTTTTAAAAAACAAACCAGAAAATTGTAAAGGAGCCTCAGTTTCCTTTTCAGCAAATTTAATAAATAAATTAATCAACTACTCTCAAAATAAAAAGGTTTTTAAAACCATGGGGACAGAATATGATTGATTACTTAGTGGTTGTGCTGGTTTTAAAATGCTGACCATCAAGTCAGAGTCCAAATGGTAAGAAAATCCATTGTACAGATATTTAAAATTTTAATAATCTTCATTATCTCTTGCTCGTAATTCATGAATCAAACTTTGAAAAATGTTTTATCTGAGTTTGTTTCTAGATCCAAATTTATTTAAAATTTAGAAGACTTTCATGATCTAATAATATGATTGATAAGATGATCTAAATAAATACATAAGATCATATTGAAAATATTTATTGAATATGTTTGAACATATAAAAATATGGCATTAAGATATGCATCATATCTGAACCTATTGAACCTTCGCTATTTTATAAGATATAAAAATAGACAATGGAACTTTCCAGATTTAATAAAATAAGTATACTTAAGAATTTTCAATATCAATGTAAAGAGCCCCCCCCCAACACAAATAAAACATAAACTAAAGCTTTATAGTTAAGCATGTAGTCTTTGGATTCAGAATGTCTGGGTTTGAATATTCATATCACCTCAAAATAAGCAAATACACATTACTGGTCTACATGATGATAAAAGGAAATAATTCATATGAAGTTCTTAAGGCATGTTTAGTACATAGCAAATACTTAGTAAGTGATAACTATTATTCTTCAAAAATAATGTTTGCAAAGGGATTTGCAGTTTAAAGCAGAGGACAAAGCACCAAATTGTAAATGTCATAAAAATGAAGATGTACGGTTGTTAAATATGTCAAAGTATATATTATAGCATTATATATAATACAACATTCCAGGCAAGGTTCATTTTTAAATGGTATTGTGACATTGTGAGATGCACTGAGCCAAAGCTGTGTAAGTTATCTTAATAATTAATGAGTGGAAAATTACAAGTAGTCAGTAGAAAAACCTGATTGTCTTATGACCTTTATTGTTGAAATAAGATAATTTAATCTTATTTATAAATACATAAAGAAATGAAAAATGCTAAAATTAATTTAACTTACTCTTAAAATGCTATTTATTTAGTATACTGTAATTCAAAATATTAACAATGAAAGTGTTTTATTGCTTCATAAAAATTTTATCAAAAGTAGTTTAAGTTGGACATGTTGGCACATTCCTATAATCCCAGAAACTACAGAGGCTGGGGCAGAAGGATCACAAGTTTGACACCAGCCTCAGCAATTTAGTGAGGCCTTAAATAACTTAGCAAGACCCTGTCTCATAAATAAAAAAACAAAAAAGGCCAGAGATGTAATTCAGTGATAAAATACCCCCAGGTTCAATCCCTAGTTTTAAAAAAAGAAAAACAGTGTTTGCTTTATCATTGCATAACTTTCTATTTGGGCACCTTTTTATGTTTTGGTTTTTTTTAGAGAGAGAGTAAGAGTGAGAATTGAACCTGGGCCGCACCTGGGCCACACCTGGGTCACACATGGGCCGCACCTGGGCCACACCTGGGCTGCACGCATGCCAGGTGAGTGCGGCGCCCCATCTTTTTATGTTTTAAAGAACCATCATAGTCTTTCTAAGTTTAGATCAATTTCCACAATGTTATCCTTTGCACTTTTAATATGATAATATGTCCCTGATAGTTTCTTAAAGTGTTTTGTGACATTACTTCCTCTGATAACACTCCAACCAATCCAGCCCCTCCTCCCTAATGTTGATATACTTTACTTTCACAGAGTCTTCTTGACAGCATACCTAGAGTCTCTGAACTATAGTAGTAACCATATTCCTGTGATCAGCTATTTCTTCAATAAATCAACATGTGTTTGATTCAAATTTTCTACTTCCAGCATTTTCTACTTCACTTATTTATTTCATCTTTGTGGGCCTCTTTGCTGTGCCTATTGTGCACTTCTGTGAAATATCACATGGATTGATCACTAGAAGACAAGGAGGCTATACAACTACAGGTGTTGCTTCTGCATGAACAGCATGACAAATGCAAAGTGACAAATCACTGACAAACTTTAAAGGTGATGTAGTTTAGTTGTTGAGTATAATGCAATTCTGTTATTTATGTAATGGTATGGGGGCTGAAGAGCTAGCAATAAAGTTTATGCCTTGTGCAGTTACTCTCAATTTATGCACTGTGATAACAGAAATTTAAATTGTGCTGTTAGGGGACAGGTGTGACTTTGTGTTAACTGTAATCTGTGTATACTGGGCAATGCACAATAAGAACACCTTGTATTTAAAAGAATGTCTCTCATCTCTATCCCTCACCCTCACACCCTGCACTCCACATTTTAAAAAGTAAATAAATACTTGTGGAAAAGTTTAATGGCTGATCTGGTTTTCCCTCTCTGCCTCAGCAGTACCTGAGAATTTGACCCTTGGTTAAATTGTGGAATGCACTTAGAATCAAAGACAAGAGTCCCTATGAAGTTTATACACACACACACACACACACACACACACACACACACACACACACATCAAGCCAATGACCTGTTCTTTGCTGTCATAATTGTTCATTGGTAATTTAATTTAATTGATTATTAACCCTTAACTCCTGAGCAATCTCTAACTGATAAAACATACTACAAAATAAGTACCAAGGGGCTATGTGATAGCAAGATATCAAAGCTGAAGGGCTAGCAGAGCTGATGACCTCTTTGAGCTAAGGTAGCCCACTCTTTCCCTATCTCACCTCTCTCACCACCTCACAAGGGTGCAGGGTAGACAAGATCACAAGTAACACCTGGGATTTTCAAGAGCTCCACTGTACAATTTTTGCACATGCTGTGTTGACTTTCTCAACCTGTGAGGTGAAAGCATACTGTGACTTGAGCATTTGAGATCAGTCACACCAGTGACCACATTGCTGGTTGAGCAGGATGCTAGAAGAATTGTGAAGATCATCATTTTCTTGCATTTGTTTTTCAATACTTTATACTATATAAAGATAATTAAAGTTTTCTGCTTTTGATTTTTGAATCCCAGTTTACAATTTGTGAGTCGTGTGATTGAATAGATTTGTATCTACTGAACTGAAGTAGGCTAATTGAAAATTTCTGTACACAGATTTTATCAAGGGAGGAAAAAAATACATAAAAATAACATTGATTGTTATGATACTTCTTCAATCATGTAAAAGGTAGTTTTCAAATATGTATTTTATATATGGAATGAGATTACTTTTGAGGCTTTTTCCAAACCTCTTCAGACAAAAGTGAAATTATACATTTTTCTTTGATCACTTCTAGTCTTTCAAACTTGTTATTAACAATGGTTTTTGTAACAAAGGATAAAAAGATAAGAATAAATCATATTGGCAAAGTAATTGCTCCCTTGGAGAATTGATCTGATTGTAATAACCATAGTTCTTATAACTGAGAGTATGCTCAATTACTCAGATGTCCTGTTTTAGTATGCCATTCTCACAAAGATTCCACAAGGTAGTTGTATTTTTCTAGATCATATTTTTACAAATGAAGGAAGCAATATTCAGAAAAATTATGTACCTTCACCAAGACACTAAAGGTAAGAAGTAATATAAAACTTAGATCTGTATAACATCAAGTCTGTGTTCTCTCCACTTTATGAGTCGTCCAACTATGGGCCTATGGTCAATTTCAGTCTACTATCCTCTTAGGTAAAGTTTTTTTTTGAAACACAAACATACTAATTATCATCTATGGTTGCTTTCACTTCAACAGCAAAGTTGAGTAGTTGAGACTGGGATCTTAAGGCCAAATAATTATTATATGATCTTTTACCAGAAATATTCACCAAAACCTGGACCATGTTCTCAGTGTTCAGTTGGTCATTTTTCATCCTAAGTCCTAAATACATGTTCAACTTTTAATTGGATTCCAGAACATAACCAATAAATAATTTGTAAGATATACTATGTGTTAGATACTACAATAGCATTGAACATTATTAGAATATTTGACACATTAACATATTACAATATTATACAATCACTTAACAGCAAATAAGAGAATTAATCTCTGAAAAATAAAAACGTTTTATTTCCCCAAACTCATAGTTAATAATGAAGACATATAAGTGCTCTAAATGACAAGATCTGTTCATTATCTGAAAAAGAGCAATACATTACATCAATATGCAATAGTTTATGTGTTTATTACAAACTAAGGGAGTAAGTCTTAGCATTCTAACATTAGAGAAAAAATAACATTAGAGAACAAAGTTACTGAGTAATTGATATCAAAGAATAGTTGCAAGCCTGAAATTGCAAAACATCTAAAAACTGAGGATAGAGAGAAAGACAGCAATTACCTGATGTCACTAATTCTGTACTTCAAATTTCATTTAAAATACATAATCACACTTCATAAAAAATAAGCTGAAATTAACTTATCAATCTTTTCCCTCTTGTTCACACTCATTTTAAGATTTTCTGAAAATATCTTAAAGTAAAGAAAGTATATTTTAAGAAAAAATTAGTGGAGAGATTCAGTCAATTTAAAAAAGAGTCTTTGAAGAATAAGTAAAAGTGATCTGCTATAAACTTTGATGAGAAGCATTCATAAAATGGTTTCAGGCTATAAATGTTTGCTTGCTTACCGTGGATTGACACCATGCTTTCTTTAATTCCATAAACCTAGAAGTAGCATCCATGCCTTCTATACCACCCCATATGCTCATCCTCTACCTTAATTGCTCACTTCATTTAGGAAGAAATAAAAATCCTAGTTTTCTAGCAAAATGATTCTGGAAATACAAAAGATTAGCCTTATCTTTTACTATTTGCTAAAACACACACATTTGCATTCACCTACCTATGGACAGCTATGACTCATACCATCCTCTTGAGAAGTGATCACGAGAAAATGAATCAAGCAAGAAGCTCCAGCATTTAGAGTATCAATCATTCTGAGCCTTCAGTCATGAATAGAGATGAAATGACATTTGGGGTTTACATACCTACATAGAGAACACCCTCTTTTGTCTTTCCTGCTGCTTCTGCCACACCCTGTTTGGTTTTTTCAGCAGCTGCCACAACTCCCTCCTTGGCCTTTGAAAGTCCTTTCATGAATACATCCATGGCTAAAGATTTTCTTGAGACTACCCTGGAGAACACAAAATACACTTCCAATGAGAACATCTGGACAAAAACAACCAAGATTAAAACATCCAAGATTTTAAAATAAACACTAAAGAACAACAGTAGAAATCCCCAAGACTGAGAGACTTTAAAGTACCCTCATTTCACCCATGGGACAGACCAGTGTTTTTAGCTTTTGTATTAAAAATTTAACATCTCCCATCCACATTGGCTAGTAAAAGTCTAGTCACCTAACATAGATTAGGATGAATTATCTGAGTTGTTCTTCCTGCATTTCAGAAGTGGAGTTGCTTGAAAAGATGGACCCTCTCTTTCAACTTCCCAGGGTCCAAAAGGTAATAGTAAAGTTAGAAGCATGCTTAGAAGAAAGGCTGGAGGCTTGGGGTCAGGGGAATCCTTAAAATGAATCCAAGCCGAGGGCTTATAGGTTGATCCAGGAGAGGGGAGGGAAGAGAACTCACTACCCACTCCAGATGTGGCTGAACCTTATGTTAACAGCTAACCCAAAAGCGCTGGTTTTAATCCTGCAGACCATCCACCTCCGCCCTGGGCTATCTACTCAGAGCAGGTCCTCTCTATCCTAAGGGTAGACTCCAGTCTAGCGCCAGCCAACCCAGAGAGCATCTTCCTCAGCTAGAACGTGGTATCTGACCTTGAGCCTCGCACTTGTTAACCCCTCACCACCTGTTGACTTGTCTTCTCTGCACTTCCATTTAATTATTTACCAAACGCAGCTTCCTCACTTTCCAGAGAAAACTGAGTAAGCGGGCTGAGGGAGGGGGAGCGGGATGTGATAAGAGAAATAAAAGTTGAATGTTCACGCATCCATCCTCCTAGCGTTTCCGCAAGCAAAAGCATATTCCGGAGGAGCAACCTGCCCCCTCAACCTCTGGGAAGGAGAAGCTGGGAGTGTAGGAAGCAGGAGGAAACCTGGGTCAATTTACTTTCCTTAAGCTCACTAACCCACAAGTACCCAAAGACCCGACGCAGGTGGTCGCCAACGCTGCACCAAACCACCTCCCAGGAGTCCACGGTGACTCCCCTACTACCAGTCCCCCCCCCCCGCCGCCCCAGAATTTCCAAAGCTGGGGGGTTATATCTACAGGTACTCACCTGTGTCCCTCTGCGTCTCCAGAACTCCAATTCCTCCTCCTCTTTTTTTTTTTTTTCCTTTTTAAATCTAAACAATTTCCAAATGTTATTTAAATAGGTAGAGGGAGGAAAAGGAGCGAAGGGCGGAGGCGGCACCAGGAGAGAGGATGGTCCTCAGTGGAGGCTGCTGTCAGCACAACACAGGGACTAGAGAGTGGGGGCGTGGGAGGCAAAGCCGCGAACCTGTCGTCGAATTGCCACTCCCCGTCCCCCCACACAGGAGGATCAGAGAAAAAAGATACAGAGGGTCGAAAGGGAAGGCGGCGGAGAGAGCAGAGGATGGAAAAGGCGGGGCTGGGTCCCCGAGGGCTCTCTAAAGCCAGCACGCACCTCACTCCTCGTCGCCGCGCTGGGTCGCTAGCCCCCTCGCTCCGGCCCCCTGCTCGTGGTCTCGGTCTTCCTCCCCCGTCCTCTTCCTCCTCCTTCCCCGCGGCTCACCGCCTCCACAGCTGATTTGTCAGCGCCTCTCCCCGCCCCTCTCCCCGCGCTCGCTGCTTTCGCTGCCGCGTGCGCTTCGCTCCCTTTCTTGGATGGAGATGGGGATGGGGGTGGGGGAGCAGGTTGCACCTCCAACTGCAGACCCCCCCCTTTAAGGTCCGGGCGGCGAAGAGGTGGGCTGTTCCGCGCTTCACCTCGAGTTCAGGGTCACGGGGGCTCTTGGGGTTATCCGGCACAATTACGCTTGGGCTCTAGTCTCCCCCGCTCCCCTCACCACCTGCTTCCCTGTCTTGGGCTTTCCTTTGGTTCCTCTTGGGGACCCTCCCGTCAGAGTCACCACCAAAAACAGTGCCTAGCTCTTGGGAAGAAGCTGAGGGAGTCAGGCGGCTTTGGCAAGGGTGGTCACAACCAGTCCATCAGGAGCACGTTTCCTGGCATCATTGAGATCGTTACGGTCTAAGACACAATGTTAAGGGTCGCTTTTGTTCAAACATCCCCAAGATTTTCTTTTGCTCTTAATCTGGCAAGAGCCCGAAAGGGTCCCGCGGGTAGAAAGAAGACGACTATGGAAGAGTTACAGGTCCAGGAGGCTGGGCAAATCCTCTTCCCACCCCACTATCACCATTTTCTTTTCCACCAATCAGCGGATGCCAGACGCTGATTTTTTTTTTTCCCCATCTGTAGAGCAAGAAATAAATATTCCCCAGCCGTCGAAAACAAGAGATCATAAGACATTCCCTCTTAGAAATGGGACATTATTTCTAGACCCAAGAACATGGTCTAGGAGATAAATCCGGTGTGGTTTTACCCTCCGGGAGCATCATATCCAATTTTTGAAAGGCAGATTCTGCACACCACTCACCTTTCTGACTTCTGGTTCTGGTTGCACTCAGAGCTGACAGCCCCCTCTCCAGTTCCCAGCACACACACGTACACACTCAGACAAAAAGACGTACAAGCGCGAGCATCAAGACAATCTTTGCATAGGTTAATACATTTTCACCTCTTTCAGAGCTGAGTGGAGAACAGCTGTTCCCGGATCCCACCGGAATGGAGAACCAAGCTCCTCCCTTCAGCAGAAAGCCTTTGCTTTCTTTGCCTGGATTCTGAACAGTACTAGAAGGAAAAACAACTTTTTTTGCTGCATTTTTAAATTTTGTTTTGTTTTTATTTTTATAGGAAAAAAATGTTTTCTCTGACTCTTGTACTCATTTAGGTTCTAAATGTTGTGTAAAATGAAGTTTAAGTTTTATTTAAAATTTAAGTAAAGACATTTTAGATATCCTTAGACCAAATACAACCTTTTGAAACCAGGAGGGAAAAGAATTAAATAATTATGTATTAAACATATAGAAAAGTACACACACACACACACACATGTATATGTTTGTAAGAGAAAGAGATTTATTGCTTGAGCTCCTTCACCCTTAGTATGCCTTTTTTTTTTTAAGTAGCCTTTGTAATGCAGTGGTTTATATTTTGTTTCCTTGGGATCAGAGAAAGAAGGCTGGACTTGGGAACTGATTGACTTTGAGAACTTATGCTTTCCAGTCTCCAGTTTCCCCTTTTGTAAATGAAGACATGAACTTAGAGAGAATTCCTCTCTTTCCAACTTTTTACTACGGAAAATATTCAAACCCATAGTAAGGTAGAGAGAATAAAGGACTCCCATATGAATATGACTCAACTGGGAAATTTTTCAGTACATGGTTGATCTTATCCCATCTATATGTCTGTCCACTTTATCACTATTAACCCCTCTTCTTTTTAGCAAATTCTAAATTTTACGTGTATATATTTTCAACTGTGAATAAGTCAGCCTACGTTAATAAAATGCAACAATTTAAAATAACAAAAACATTAGATGATATTTTAAATGAAAATGCAACTTATATAGTGAAATGTTCATTTTTAAGTGTATTTATATCAGTTTTGAAAAATCCATGAATTAGTGTAACATCTCACTTTGGAGACATAGAACATTTTTATTAGCCCAGAAAGTTGCTTTGTACCCTTCCAAGTTAGGCCTCTTCTAGTTGTACATATTCCATAAAAACAAAATCTCATACTATGACCTTTGTTTTGTACCTCTTGGATGTTTTTTCATTCCGCATATTGGTTAAACTCATTTATGATGTTGCATGCATCAGTAGCTTTGTCTTTTACTAAAATTTGTTCTTTTTAGATGTACCTGATATTAGAGTGTATTTTGACATATTATACATACGTGGAGTATAACTTGTTCTAATTAGAATCCCATTCTTTTGGTAGTCCATGATATGGAGTTTCACAGGTGATGTATTCATATAAGAACATAGCAAAGTTATGTCTGATTCATTCTTCTTTTTTTATTGCTTTTTATCGTTTCATTTTATTATTGACAATAACATATGCTTTCCACTATGACACATCACATCCAGGTACCTTGATAGATTATGATGTCAATTATTCAATGTATTGTTTAATATGACATTTCATACTTCAACAGGAACCTCCTCAAGACCAAGTGCATTAAATTAAAGAGGTAAAAAATATTTTAGGTCCCACTAGCAGACCAAAGAACAAATTATTTCGGGTCATTCGTGCTTCTTGTAACAGCAAAATTCCACACCCTTGTATGACATTTTATGGTTGGTTAAGAACTAACATGTCACTTAATAATAACAAGTGGGTAAGTTAAATTTTATGTAAATTTTGTAGATAGGTGATCTGAAACTCTGAGTTCACTCTTAAGAAGCAGCTGAAGCAGAGTACAGTGGCATACCCTGTAATTCCAGCAGGAAGTCGAGAAGGAGTATGACAAGTTTGTGGCCAAACTGAATAACTTAGTGAGACACTGTCTCAAAATTAAAAATAGCTGGGCACAGTGGCGCTCACCTGTAGTCCAGTGCAGCTCAAGAGGTTGAGATAAGAGGATCACATTGGCAATGTAGGGAGGCCCTGAGCAATTTAGCAGATCCTGTCTTAAAATATAGAATAAAAAAGGCTTGGGCTAGAGCTCACTGGTTAAGAGCCCTGAGTTCAATTTCTGTTTTGTTTTTTTTTTAAATAAAAATAAAAAATAAAAAGGACTGTGGATATAGCTTAGCTGTAGAACCCTCCTGGGTTCAGCCCCCAACACTGAAGGAAAAAAAAATGAGGCAGAGTTGAGATAATCTCTCTCTGAAGCCCACAGACTGGGTGTGGCATAGGGTGGGTAGGAACAAGGGGAGATCCAGCTGTGGTTAGACTTGCCTTTAAACTTGACTGTGACAATGGAAATCAAGAATTTATGTTCCTACAATACAGTACATTCATACTTGAAAATTAGGTTTGTCTCTATTAATATTCCTCAGTGAGGAGAAATGATTTCTCACTACCCACACAAAAGAAAAAAAATTAAATAAATTTTGTTATTTTGAATTAATTATAGTTCTTTTCATTCCTCAAAGCACTTTGAATGTAGTAAGTGTTCACTAAAGTTTTAATTATAGATAATATCAACAAGGTGTTATTTATGTTCTACCTAAAGTCAGAACACAGAGATAAGAGGCAGAGCTACTCAAAGACAAAGAAGGCAACTGGAAGTTAATACAGTTTTCTCTTTCTCTTTTCATCATGACCTTGTGTAAATCTTTAGCCTCTCTGACTATAACATTAAAACTTAGAGCAATTAAAGCACATGTACCTCATAAGAAACATGGAAGAATAACCTCGTGGGAGCATTAACTACCACATTCATGTTGGTTTTTCTCTTTTGTAAATGGAATCTAAATACTTCACCTTTCATTTATAGGATTGTTTTATCTGGTTTTAATTCAGTAATTTAGCTATGGATTAACACTCAGCTTTTTATCTCTGTAACCAAAATACATGACAAGAAAATTTTCAAAGAAGAAAAACTTTTTGGGTTCACGGTTTCCCGAAGTCTCAGTTGGTGGCAGACCAACACCATTGCTTTGGCCTGAAGTGGAGCAGAACATCAGGGCAGAAGGCCTTGGTAGAGGAAAGCTCAGATATTGGCAGCAGAGAAGTGGAGAGAGAGCAGAGCCAGGAACAAGATATAATCCCCAAAGTCATGCCCCAGTGACCTACTTACTCTAGCCACATCCATTCTACATACAATGACCACCCTGTAGTCCATTCAAATTATTGATCTATCAAATTGATTAATCCACCCATAAGGTTATAGCTCTTATAATTGCCTAAAAACTCCACCTCTGAACTGCATTGCTTCATTGGAGATAGTGCTTTCAAAACACAAGATTTTGAAGGAATATTTTTAGATCTAAACTAAAACATTAACATTCTATGAAATGCATCCTTAACTAAAATTTCTTTTATTGTCCCCATAAGAAGACTGAATTTTTAGGGTAACATGATTAACAAGAGGAAAGAATTGATTTTGTGTGTTTAAATGAGGAAAAACTAATCTTTATATTTGGATAATATTCCATATTTGCTGTGAACACAGAACCAAGGTAGTGTTGAACCTTGGACTATCTGCTTCTTATTCTCTGTTTGCACCTTCCCCTCATCTTCTGAAGTTATATGAGAGACATGAGCTAGAGCTCCAATAGGCTTCTCTTGTAATCTCCTGTTTTGGATGATGCAGGAGAGAAAAAATATTGCAGGGTTTTGGGATGGCATTGTGTATGATTTTGGGAAAGGGGTGCACTTAAGAGAGAGCATTACTCCAAATAAGAATAAAGTATGATGAACAGGGAGTGCAGTGTCCAAAGTTTATCTTATCTGACCCCATGGGCTGCTTCATATTGATTCTATGATACCATAGGCAGCAAAAATAATGAATAATAATGAAGAATGATAATAAATTCTGACTATAGGAAAATATCATGTGAACTGTGTGATATTCAAATGGAATAATTTTAGATATTCCTATAGTTCATGTGATCCTTAAAACATAAAGACATGCAAGATTAAGACTTTAAAAGATGGGGCTGGGGTTGTGGCTAAGTGGGAGAGCCCTTGCCTAGCATGTGTGAAACACCGGGTTCAATACGCAGCACCTCCTATAAATAAATAAAATAAAGGTCCATTGACAACTTAAAAAAATTTTAAAAAGACTTTAAAGGACAGAAAGGATATTTAAATATTTTAGAATCTGAATTTTCAAATGACTTTAAAATTACAAGGAAAAAGCGTCGATAAGCGAAAGAAATGCATTTAGCTTTGGTGAGAATGACAGGCTTCTGCAAGTGGAAGTACAAGTACAACTGGAATGATACTAGAGCTCTGCTACTTATTAAGATAACTCAGAGCAAGTGTCTCACCTCTCTAATCTCTAGCCTTTTCTTCCATGTAATGGTAATAACTTAGTTGTGCAATTGTTTTAAGGAATAAATGGTGTGTTTCTTAGCAGGGAACCAGACATAGTGGAATCTCTCCAATATGAGTAGCCATTTTTGTCACCTCACCCCCATATTTTGGGGTTCCATGGGAAGAACTTTTTCTCAGTGGAGTCATTTTCCACCTTATATCCTGCCGTCCATAATCTCAGCTCATCAGCCACACACCTGAGGTATCTGGTATTCTCATCAATAACTTTGTTTTGCTATGGTGAGTAAAATATTTCCAACCAGGGATGGAAATTTGTAGAAAGAGGGAATAAGAGACATCAAAGAACAACGTGAGGAATAATTAATTAAAAACCTGCCAAATATTGTTTTTTGTTTCTCTCAAGTGTGGGTTAAAATAGCATAATTTGTAGCAGTTTGCATCAGTAGCCTGAAGAACTATATAGTAACAGTGACAAAATGAATATTCCCCATCTTTACTGACTTTTTACATCCTCAAATTTGACTTCTTAAAGGAGTAGTAGCAAAGTTCTATATAATGTTGATTTGTTAAGGGAGAAAAATAGAATGAGGCAACAATTCTGTTCCAAATTTGCCAGACTCTTCATGCCTCTGACTGAAAGATTTCAGAAGAATATCCAGTTCAAAGAAAAACTCAAACTCTAGCATCCCAGGAGAGTGAAGAATGGGCAGATTGATAGGACACAGCTACTTTTCCATAGTATTTGTGTTCAGAATGGCAGAAAGCAATAGATGAAAAAATGCTCAGAAGAATTTATATAATGTTTTATGTATTGTTTTGAACTGAAGTCATAAGGCCACTGTAAAAAGAGAAATCATAGCAAATTAATAAATGAACATGTTTCTTATAACATCAAACATATCTATACATGTAATCTTTTTTCTGTGTAAAGTACTTGAGAGTATAAAGTGACATTTAAAAATTTTTTCTCAGCACTATGGAAAAATACTTCAATAATGTTTTGAGCTTATTATTCCACATAAAACTTGAAATTTATGTTATTGAAGACATTTAAAAAAGGAAATTAGGAAAAATTATTTCTTAGTGACTATGTGCTAAATACTGTAGTTTAAAACATCTGTGTCAACAAATGCAGATTTTTTATGTTGCTTTCATTAGAAAATATATTATTGTATTATCATATCATGCATTTAATCAATCATCTATTTTTACCTTCATATTCCATATACATCAGTTGAATTAAATTTCTTTTGTTTTCATAAGAATAGCTAAATATCTAATTTAATCATTCTGATTCTTCATATAATTGAATATTATTAATAATTTTCTATCAAGTCAACTCTAATAAGCAAACTCTCTATGATCCTTCTCTAAGTTTTTCCTTTTGAGATCATTTCTATACAAATTGTTTTTAGCTTTCCTCATGAAAATGCTAGTTGTTTGTGGTGTGTGTGCATTTAGATAAGAATAAAAAGAAATTTCAAGTAATCAGACTAATAACTGCCAAGAAATTTTTTTCATTATAGTGCATACTAAGCACCTAAGAAAAATTAAAAGAATAAATTTCTGAATTTTTATTTTTCTTATTAAAATTTAGACTACACAAATTAATATGCGTACATACACATTTTAATGCCTACCAGAAGTCTAGCTAGATGTTTCATAGATATATTTTTAAATATATGTATAACAAAAAATTATATATAAACATCATCACATTTTTTATCAATGATTTTACTTTCATTGATAATAAATATCACGGATTAATAAAAAATCACTGATTTACTCACATGTGGTGTAGCTCATTTTCAATTAATGAAGTTATTTCTGTTTCGATCTGGAATGTCTCCCAAAGTGTCCTGTGCTTGGACTTGGGACTTTTGGGAAGCCATTAAATCATAAGGGTTCTGGCTTCTTCACTAAATTAATCTATTGACAGCTAAATGAAGTACTTGGAAATAATAATTAATTGGAGGAAGTAGTTCATTGGGCATATGCCCTGTAAGAGGTTTGTCTTTTCTCTGGCCCTTTCCTCTCACTCAGATATATCTATCTCTCCTGCTGTTAGCTGAGTAGATTTCCTCTGCCAGGAACTTCATCATGACGTTTTGCCTCATCTCACAAACATGAGAATCGCCTGACTATGAACTGAATTGTATGAACGAAAGAGCTAAAACAAATCTTTCCTCCTCTAAGTTGTTCTCATCAGATATTTTGCACAATAGGAAAAACTTACTAAACAGAAATTGGTATCAAGAATTGGGTATGCTGTTCTGATTATACCTAACCACATGGTTCAGAGCCTTTGGAATTGGTTTGCAGAGGAGTTTGGAAAGGTTTGGACAGGCATGCTAAATAAGCCTTAGAATGTTGCAAGAAGAGCTTAATGAATGATTCTGGTGTGATCTTGGGAGACCAGAATGTGCATAGGGATACAGAAAATAAAGATCTTGTTCACAAGGTTTCTTGTGGGAATGAGAACTCCGTTAGGATTTCGATAGAGTCCACATGTGGTACATTCTGGCAAAGAACTTGTCTACATTTTGTTCAGGTCCTGAGACTTTGTCTGAGGCTGATGCTAATGGTGACAGATTAATTAATCTGTTAGAGAAAATTCTAAGGCAGAACAGCATCCAGGCAGCCGCAAGGGTATTGTTGATGGCTTTTAGCCCAAGTTTACTATGACAATTGAAGAAAACAGTAGAAAGATTTTAAAAACTTTCAGTTTGACTAGATAAGTGCATGTAAAATTGAGGTCAAGAAATGGTTAGTGAAGACTGTAGGGGATTTAGAGATTGTGGGATACCAAGAAGTTTTCAGAGACAATAAGAAAGATGACTGGAGGGTATCACAGAAATTAGCAAGATCTCTCCCATTGCAGACTTAAGGGTTTAAAATTGAAAACTTTGAAAGGAAGCCAGGGCACCCAATTTCCATAGGGCCTCCTAGGAAGCTCTTCCCCCAGTATTCCTTTCACCATGCTCAGCTGCAGAGTCACTCAGAGGCAATTATAGCCATTCTCCAAGTGGACCTAGTTAGTGTTCCTGCTGGCAGCAGACCTTGGAATCATTTATGTGGTGCTAGTTTTGCAGGGATTAAAAAAAGTGGGAGTTACAGGGTCATGAAGTCAAAGGACTGCCTGTGAGATCAGGTAGTATGCAGCAGGGTCTGAATCCTGTAAGCTGTTCTTAAGAGAGTGACTGTGAAGTTGTAAGAGTTGAAGCCAAAGCTGCAATGGAGTCCACAGGAATTTGGAGATGCCAGGAACATGAAACCTCTACTGAATAAAGCTATCGGCAGAGAGCAGAACAGAGCCCAAGAGAGAGGCCATGTGGGCTGCAACCAGCAAGGCCAAAGGGACAGGGTTGTCCCTGCCCTTTGGGGTTCACAACTCACCACCATGTGCCATGGATGCTGGATATGGAGCTGCAAATCCTGTTTGCCTACCTGGATTTCTGTCTTGCTTTGGTCCCATCCCTCCTTTCTGGGCCCCCATTCCTGTCTTTTCAAATGGCAATGATTTTTTTCTATGCCATTGTAAATTGGATCTATGTAACTTGCTTTTGATCTTCACAGGGTTCATAGCCAAGAATTTACCTTGAGTTCAGATGAGACTTTGGACTTGGACTTTTGAGCAATAGTGGAACTGTTAAGACTCTGGAGACTCTTGGAGATGGACTGAGTACATATTGCATTTTGAGGTGGCTGTGAACATGTGGAGGCTAGGGGAGGAATGTTGCAGTTTGGATATGGAGTATCCTCCAAGGTCTCATGTGCTCAGAGGTGGGGCTTTACAGAAATAATTAGAGCTTGAGGGTTCTAACTTCTTCAGTGAATGAGGACATTAATGGCTGACTGGGCTACTGAGAGGTAGAACCTAGTTTGAGGAAGTAGGTCACTGGGGGCACGGTCTAAGAAGGTTTATCTCCTCTCTGGCTCCTTTCTCTATCTATCTCGATTATCTCTATTCTCTCCCCAATCCCCAGCTGCAATGAGCTAAGAAATTCTCTCCCACAATGGCATCATGTTCTGCTTCACTTCAGGCTCAGAGCAATGGAGCTAACTGACCATGAACTAAATCCTCTGAAATGGGGAATCAAAACAAGTCTTGTCTCCTGTAGGTTGTTCTTGTGAGTTATTTTGGTCACAGCAATAAAAAGCTAACGTAGAAGTAACATATACCTCCCAGATACAGACCAAAGAATAGAATACAAACACATGCACATACATATCTATGATGCAAATGTGATGTACACTAAAAAAAAGGATAGTAGTGATGTAATTTGGCAAGACTTTTTAAATGTGAAAGAGATTGCATTTAATTGATTTGGTTATCTCTGTGGGAATGTCTGTAGTAATAAACAATTAAATGAGCATTCCATCTCTTTAGTCATTCTGGATTATGATCTTATCTGTGGGAAACATTTAAATAGTTGAAATAACAATTTCAGCATAGATTAAAAACAAAATAAATTTCTGTGGCAGGACAAACTGACATGACACTCTATTAATATAATGCTTCTTTATTTTTTGTTGTTAAAAAAGAATTAAAGTAAATTAATTAAAGAAAAGTAAGTAAATGTCGATAAGAAAAGAAAGCAACATATGATATTAATATGCCCAGAAACAAAGAGATAATCCTTTGCCTTTATTATTGAAAAATTACCATCTCTAAAAGATCATTTAATATATATATATATATATATATATATATATATATATATATATATATTAAAATCATCCAATATACATTTTGACTTAGCAATTGTATTTCTTGAGATGTATCCTAAGAACATATTATCATATATCAAAGAAATGTATTTCTTGTTGGCATTTTCAATAGAAAGTTCTTACCAATACAATTGCTCGATGACATTTCTGCTTAAGTGGTTGTCCAAGGCCACTTCCTCTTTATGTCATGTCACTAGTATGTGAGGAAGCATGTAGGATCCATATTCTTCTTAAGCAGCTGACAGTACAACTTCAATTCTTGCAGTTTACCGTTTTCTTCACTTGCTCTCTGTTCTTTAAGAGATAATGATTAACTATATATACCTCATATGTATGTGAAAATGGATTGAGCTAGTACATGTAAACAATTACTATGATGATATGTGAAGGCTCTGACCCCAATTAACTTATAAAGCATATTGTAGAGGGAAAAAAAAAGCCAAGAATAATCATCGTGCTGCTCTTTTCTTAGCTGAGCAAATGCATGTGCCAAAATAATGCTTGTATAATTTAAGGATAGACTTAGTTTTGAACACAGAAGAGCTACTGATTAGATGAGAATAAAGTAGGATTATAAAAGTTTTCCAGTTAAGAAGAAAAACACCAAAACAAATCGATCCTTCAAAAAATTCGACTTACAAGAAAATTAGAATTGTTCCATGTCTGCCTTATACTCATTATAATTATTCAAATAATTTGTTTAAAATAACCCAATTTTATTGTCTACAAAATTATAATTCCTTAAGAAGTGTTTGGCATCAAGATATAAAGCAGAATGAAATTGAGTTCAACCATTTCTAGCAATAGTATGTAACACTGTCTTTTAAATTATAAATCCAAACTAATATTAAAAATTGAAACAAACTAGAAGAGTAAAATTTAAGACAGACATGAAAATGTTTGACAACATCGAAAGTTCTTCTGTTTAAAACAATTCTCTTCCCTTTTCTATCATTAACAAAAGTAGAGCTATTAAAAAAGCTTCAAATAAAAATTCATCAGATTGTATCATTACAGCCAGGAACACTGGGCATTATCAATTGTGATAATTAAAGAAATTTCCATTTTTTCATATAATCAACCTTTAGTTAATAATCTTATGCATTTATGTAATTGAGATAGTTTGTTAGTATGAGTGTATGTAAATTAAACTGGTTTTCTTCAGGGAATTGAGATTTGTAACAGAATATTGCAAGTGGTCAAGTTCTGTCTTTATTATATGGCTGCAGAATGTAAGTTCTGTCTTTATTATTCAGTTACTATTACATGTATTAGTATTAGTAACAGAGAAACATATTTAAAGACAGGTGGGAGCTCATGGAAGCTCATGGGTGTCTTTTATTGTCAGGGCTAACAACAGCATAGCAAAATGGCAGATAAGAGCAATAATGAATGGAAGGGTCAGCATCTCAGAAACTTATCTCCAAAGAATAGAATGTAGAAGGGGTCACTTATTTTCCAAGAAGGAATCATGCTCTTGACTTCCTACCTGAACAAAATAATACTGCAGAGTACATGATTCCTGTTATAATAAATAGCCAGCACCGTTCATTATATTATTATCTGGGATGGGGGATATTACAAGGGAACTTGAACTTGGGTGCACTCAACCTCTGAGCCACGTCCCCAGCACTATTTTTGTAGTTTTACTTAGAGACAGGGTCTCACTGAGTTCCTCTGTGCCTCGCTTTTGCTGAGGCTGTCTTTGAATTCTCAATCCTCCTGCCTTAGCCTCCCGAGCTGCTGGGATTACAAGCATGTACCACCATGTCCAGCTACATAATATAATTTTTACATGTTATTTTTCTAATAACAGGGGGCTATTTGGCATTCTTGATCCACAGCCTTATGATCACAATATTTCTATTACTCAAGATTTCCTCTACCTCTTTCATTTCCTCAAAGGAGAAAACAACTAACATAACATCTTTTAGAATATAGCTTAATTGCATAGAAAGAATGCTATATTTTTTAGAGTGCAAATTGGAGCCAGTAATAATATAACAAGTCTCATCTAAAATCTTTTCAATTTATTCTGTCAGTGTTGGAATGGTGTTGAGCTTTTGAGCCTTTGAAAAATATTCAGATTTCTTTTTTCTTTTTTTATTCCAATTTGTTAAATATGACAGTAGAATGCATTACAATTCATATTACATATGTGGAGCACAATTTTTCATATCTCTGCTTGTATACAAAGTGTATTCACACCATTTGTGTCTTCTTCATAGAAATACTTAAGGTTGTGATGTCCATCTCATTCCACCATCTTTTTTTTTTATCCCTTGCCCCGCCTCCTCCTCCTTCTCCTTTTCTCTCTCTAGAGTTTGTAAATGGATGGAATTGGAGAATATAATGTTAAAAGTTAGCCAATCCCAAAAAAACAAACGCCGAATGTTTTCTCTGATATGAGGAGGGGGAGCATGGGAAGATTAATCAAATTTATTTTTTTCTATGGATTTAGAGAAGGTATTATGAGAAAGTTTTCAACATATGAATTGCATATTCTGATTGACATTATTTCAAGATCTTTAAAGAAGGTAAAAAGTAATACAGAAATCCTGCTCAATATACAGGGGATGGAATTTAGAATCTTCACATAATTAACGGGTTGTATTAGTCATACTTTTATCACTGACTAAAACACCCAAGAACAACTTAAGAGGAAAAAAAAATGATAAAGATAGAACTTGATCAGTTGTAATATTCTGTCACAAACGTCAATTCTCTGAAGAAAGCCAGTTTAATTTACATACATTCTTGCTAATCAACTGTCTTAATTATATAAATGCATAAGATTATTAACTAAAGTTTGATTATATGGAAAAAATGGAAATTTCTTTAGTTATTTCAATTGACAATGCCCAGGGCTCCTGGCTGTACTGATGATACAATCTGATCAGTATCAAAGATTCAGTTTATGGTGGGATGACTCTTACTTTGGGTTCAAGATGAAGCAGAATATCATGGCAGAAGGGCATGGTGGAAGAGTGCTGTTAAATTCATGGCAGCCCAAAAGCAGGGTATAGGGGAATCTGAGAAAAATAACACCCCCTAACCCACCTCCTCCAGTCATACCCCCCTGACCACAGTTAACACCCTGTCAGCCCATTTAAGCCAGGATGGATTGATTAGTTACTGCTTTCTCAATCCAATCACTCTATCTCTGAACATTTCTGCATTAACACAAGAGCTCTCATTTAGCCAGAATAAAATAGATATAACATATCTCACTTTTTTTCTTCCTCTATCTTTCCACCTTACCTTTGTCTCTTTCTGTCTTTTCCTTTCATGTTTTCACGTTGAACTTTCTTATATCCCATGGGGGGAAAAAATAAGAAAGTCTTCTCTCCTAAAATGCTGGTCTTTGCATTCATTCACTGAGGCACTGCTAGACGATACTGCGAACATCCCAAGTGTTATGGGATAATTTCATCCATGCAAATTATTCCTTGAAATCATAACACTCAGTACCTCAGAAAATGACTGTATTTAGACATGGGGATCTTCAAAGGGTAAATTATGCTTACATGATGTCATTAGGATGAGTACTAATTCAACATGACTGATATGTTCATAGGGAGAATAGAGCACATTGGAAACATACAGAGGAACTGCAACATAAGGACACTAGAATAAACCCGATATCTACAAGCCAAGAAAACAGGTCTTAGAATGAATCAACCCTGGTAAAACATATCTATATAAAGGTATAATGCCTCTAGAATTGTAAGAGAATTTCATTTCTCTTGTTTAAGCCACATGGTCTGTGGTCCTTTGTTATGAGAGTCCTGGCAAACAAATATGTCAAGGTGGTATTTATATTTACAAAGTAAAACTGTTGCTACATGATAATCATTACACATTGCTTTGTCCAGGGAACCTAAACCTTTGAGAAGCTACATGCCCAGCCCAACAGGTATCATACCAGTAGATGTTGCAGAGGCCACTTTGTAAAATCAAATCTATTAATACCTTTGTCCACTCTCTCATATTCTAATATGCCAGGGAATAGAATGCATAGAATTAGCACCACCCAATCATTCCCTTTTAAAATGCTTGTTTTGTGCTCTGCAGCTTCAGAAGGTAGAGAACAAAATCTGGGGGTAGAGTACATAAGCTGGCACTATGAATACTTTAAAATAAATATGCATAACTAAAAATAATGTTCTGAAGCTTGAATTGGAGACTCTAAAACCATCAGTATCTTATGACTGATATTATTTCAGCTGTCTCTTGTTAAATAGGTGTGCTATCCTCAAAAATCATCCATATAGCAGGCAAAGTTTAAACCTGAGAAAGTAAGGAACTAAAATTTTATTAGATTATTTAATGTGTATTGTCTGATTTTATCACTCTTTCTAGAACCAAGTGGAGGAACAAAAGCATCCTTTAATTTTTTGTTAAAATTTGGATCTGGTACATTTCCCAAAATCTCATGTATTGAAGGGTTGGCCCTCAATGCAGAGTGTTCAGAGACAGGGCCTTCAGGAAGGTAATTGGATCATGAAAGCTCTGTTCTTATCAGCGGTTTATTCCATTGGAATTTAATGTCATTATTGAGTAGGAGGTAGGGCCTAGTCATAGGAGGTAGCTAATGGGAGGCATTCCCTGGAAGGCTGTATGTTATCTCCAGGCCCTCTTTCTTTCTACTTCCTGACCACCACAAAGTAGGCAGCTTTGCTCTGTCACACCTTCCCAGCCATGATGTCCTGCTTCACCTCTGGCCCAGAATCACTGAAGCCAAGTGACGATGGACTGAGATCTCTGAAACCATAAGCCATAATAAATTGTTCCTCCTCTAAATTGATTTTCTCAGGTAGAGTTGACTAACATACCCTTGAGCTTCCTACCCTGCAAGATTTCCCGTTCTGAAAACCTCGACAATTCAGTATAAAACATGCACATTAACTCCAAAAAAGGAAGATAGCCTTGTAGAGAATTTGCCTATATTCCAAGGGATTGATGTTTTAAATAGATTCTTCTGGGATTTGAAATTTTGATTGTGAAGTGTTATCAAATTATTCATTACATATCAGTGTTATTTATTGAACAACTGAGCAATGGTCACACATTTTTTTTACATCTCCAGTACCTGGCATTGGGCTAGAGCAAGCAATCAGGAGATTCCCAAATGATTGTTCACTCACTGATTTTTGAATTCACAGTACTTGTCCTCTCCTTTTTCCATTGTTCCTTATCATAGGGAACTACCTATTTACCCAAGGAACCCCTGTGAGGACTAGTGAAGTCTTTTGCCCTGGGAATCATTTCCATTTTTTGGAACTTGGTAATTTGCTCCAGTCTTCTTAAATGTAGATTTGTATATTTATATGCATATACAATATGTATATGTATATATGTAAACTATACATAACCTATTTATATCTATAATATATATTTTATAATTGTATAAACATAATGATAAAATATAAATATTTAAAATATTTATATATTTATAACATAAAATATAAATTTATAATATATATATTTAAAATATACACAAAATATTTATAATATATAAGTTTATAAAATATAAATGTTTTATATTTATATATTCATAAAATATATATAAAATCTGCTATTAATTAAATATGAGATTACATCATTCTAGCTCACTATTTGTTATTTTCATGAGAAGGAGATCAATTCAGGCAATTTTACTCTTCCTCTTTTTTACCCACAGATTTCACCTTTACTAATGTTGTTAGTCTTATTCTTCCATTAATGAATAAAATTCATCCAGACAACAGAATGGTATAAGAATAAGAAAGGGCAGCTTTGACACACTCACTCTTCTTTACACATTCTTTTTACCTGGATGTTGGGCACTTTATTTCTCAGATTCAATCCTAAAACCATTGATCCTGGCAGAAACACTTTTCAATGACAGAACTATTGGAAACTCTGCAAAGAAAATGAAAACTTGAGAACAGCAACTCAATTGGTTGTACATTCATGGACCTTTTGGGAAAACTAGTCTACCCTGCCTACTACATTAGTTTTATAGTACATTCTTCAAATTTTTTGTCCCTCCAACTATTGTAGAGTATGCTCTGTGTCCAGCTGTGTTTGCTCAGTGACAAAATGTGATGCAAGTGGAACTTTAAAATAAATGCAGCTTTATGGATGCTGGAAAAACATCAAGAATAAAGATGTCTACCTGAACCAGGAAGGTATTTGGCAACATGAAGGGCTCTTCTCCTATAAAGACTAAACAAATTTATGTACTTAATCAAATCCCTGTCATATCTTTCACCACTGGACACAAACATAGAGCAGACTGACTAATATTGGACTGATTCTGTATAAAGGACATTATTATTTCAATGAATACCATAGCCACACATTTGTGCAGTGGATGACAATAATAGTAAAACACTTATTATTCATTTTCATAAAGTCCAAAGCCAGAAGATATATCTTATTAATACTTATATTCTTGATAAGAAGTAATAATTTATCAAAATTAATGACAGCTTTACAAACAGATCATTATAGCCAGGTAATCAATTGAAAAGAATATGATATTTCAAAAAATTTCCTGATTAGGCTCAAATAAAAATATTGCATATTGAATTAAAAATTATACTAAGATATTAATTAGCTTTCCAAAAACACTGGGCACTCTACTCTTTCTTGATGGATTACCACAAAACCAACTCATATGAACGTCTGAATAAGTTGATTTGCAGAACAGAGTTGCTGATGAGTGCCAAGGCCAATGTCTCGGCTTGGCACCAGAATCACGAGGCACTCACAGCTTTGTAGGTTCAAACAGCAATTCTTTATTCCCGCTCTCACACCGCCTCCACACAGGTCCAGGGGCAAACACGTTCTGCACCCTTCACCTACTCCCGAGGCTCTCTCCAAATCCCATTTTAATCTCACGAGAACTCAACAAGCAACAAGAACAAGCAACAGGAACAAGCAACAGGAACACCCTAATCCCAGCAATAATCTTCAACTTCCAACTTCCCTAAAACCCATTATCTTAAACTGGCAACGCCTTAAACTCAAGGAGCCGGTTACTTCCTCAAACCTGATCAGCTCTAAACCCGGATCCGCCTTGGTCCTTGAGCAAGGTCACCTTATTAAAGCATGCATGCAATGTCCCATCAAATGTCCTCTAAGCAGCATGGGGTACGCTTGGCAAGGAAATTTCGATGCGTCATTCCTACTTGGTAATGGCCCTCAGCAGATGAGAAAGATTTTTGTAAACCTATGAAAGTGTCACAGTACCAGTTACAAAGCTACTGTCCAAGGCTATTCTTCCTTTCCTTTCTTTCTAGTACTAAAGTGAGGATCTACAAAATGTGTTTCTTTCCCAGCCAAACTTCTATGAGTCTGCCAATAAAGGACCTTACTGAGATGAATAATGCACAGCAAGGAGAAAAGGATTCCAGGGTTCTTGCTTGATGGCTGCTATTATCACTGCCACCCCTCTCAAGCCATAATCCTCCACTCTTACAGAAGCAACTGGTTCTAGTCTCTAATTTCTTTCTGTATTCCCAGAAACAGTGATTTCTTTTCTCAGGGATTCCAGGATCTGAAAAGTAGCACCCCCTCCTCTAATGCCTAAGCCCAAGAATGTGGGACTCTTTCCTTAGGATTTTGAATTGTCAGCCATCCAATTCCCAACTGTCTAAGCAGTGCCCTCCCTCCTGGAGTCTGGCTGCCATTCTTCAAGGCGTCTCCTTGGGACTCTTGATGTGGTGGCACAGGCTAAATGGTAACCTGTCCTCAGAAATAGAAGTGCCACCTTCACTGGATTCTTGCTTTAAGTTTTTTGGTGCTTGTCCCCAAATTTTGACCTTTGTGGCCCCAATATTATAGGAGAATCATGCTTCTTACACCCACTAATATTTCTGTTACTCCATTGTGTTCATTTGCAGTATTTTTTAAGAAAATCTTTAGTTGTTGATGTACCTTTATTTTATTCATTTATTTATATGCAGTGCTGAGAATCAAACTCAGTGTCTCACACATGCTAGGCAAGTGCACTGCCACTGAGTGACAATCCCAGTCCCTCCTTTGCAGTACTTTAAGACAACTGAACCAATACCCATATTTCTACTATGGCTCCTATTTTCCTAAGACTTTACTGATATCGTTAGTGATTAGGATAAAATATAGATACAGAATTCTGAATTAGTGAAGGTAGAATTATATAATAGTTCATAGAAAGTTTATCTAGATAAATAAAAACAGATTTAAGAAAGAAAATTTTTAGATTATTAGGTCATTTTATGCTTAAAATAGTAAATAGCAAACATATCAACTAATAAAATGTGCAACAACATTTCTAGTATATGCTTTCAATGTTATTTTTATAGTTCTTGAAAATAAATCCTGAAATAGTAAACTTCAGTATCTACCTCAATAACTGATTTTAAAATTTGAACTAGGAGGCTCTGAAGAATAACTGCAAATGGTTTGGAATTCTAGTGGGACAACTCTTCTTAAATTGCAGATATGTAGAATTTTATTTTATCATTGCTGCACCAAAATCTGCAACAAATACATTATCATGCATAGAAAATCCAATGGACATGGGTAATTTAATTAAAACATCTTTTCAGCAAATCATTAATTAAGATAACTCGAGATAGTGTTTGCTTTTCCCCTACAACAAACAAGAAATGTACTAAGGTTAATAAATCATAATTTCTTATGAAAAAGTAAAAGGTATACGTTTTTTGATCATTACCTTGGTACAGTATGTAGGGTCCTGCTTCAGTTAGCATTTAACTCCCTATTCACATTTGAGGTTAGAATAATGCATTGCTTCGTCCCTTTTACTTGAAACAAGAAAACTGATCTCTCAGAGAGCTTTAAGTATAAGTTCAAGATCTGAACCCAGTTCTCCAGCTTCCAATGTTTGTGGGTTTTTTTCCTTCATTATTGCATTCTTAGCCTAGTTGGTGCTCAACACGATCACAACATGAAAGAACAAGTTAACTTTCTAGTTGGAAATATGAACCTATTCTCCATTACTTTGTATTTTGTTCTCAGAATGTACCAATTTATCACACTTTATCTCAGATGTATTTTTCATCTGCTTCCTCTACTTTTTCCAGCTCTTTCTCCCCCTCCAGCCTTCTCTTCTTCATTCATTTCCAAAATATTTTCATTGAAAAACTATGAAAGAATTGGGCTGGGGATGTGGCTCAAGTGGTAGCGCGCTCACCTGGCATGTGTGCAGCCCGGGTTCGATCCTCAGCACCACATACAAAACAAAGATGTTGTGTCTGCCAAAAACTAAAAAATAAATATTAAAAAAAATTCTCTCTCTCTTTAAAAAAAAAAACACAAAATAAAACTATAAAGAATTAATGCACAGTTAACTTTTAAATTCATGTAGCATATAGCATTTATTATATGTATGTTCATTTACATATCCATGCATATATATTTATGGCCAATTCATTGTCAACATAAATTCATAACAATAGTATAATTTTCATCACCTATATTAATTTCTAAGTGGCAAATATCAAAACACTCCTATTCTTTTAATTGACATATAATGTGAGTTATGGTTTTAATTAAAAATACCAATTAAATTCTCATTTGTGTTTGAACAAACGTTTTGCTTCCTATTGATTTGTTGAGAAAAGTTTTAACTCATATTATTTTCAGACACAGTCATGCATATTAATATGTAATATGATATCATATTTCTTTAAACTCATTTTAGAAATTTAATAGAACCATTGTTTAAAGGCTTCATCTATGTCACAAGTTTGTTGTACTTTTTTGTTTTAAAAAGAATTCTCTATTATTTACTGAAAATGTATGGAATTTTAAAATCTGGAAATAGGTTCATAAAGTTTGTGATTTAAAATTTTTAAATGTTGCAGTGTTTTTCACTTGATTTAACTTTTAAAATTAGTAAGATATTAAAAAATCTCAAAATGGCCACAGCAGAGTTAATATGCATTAACACAATGTTTACTTGAAATATGAGGATTTCCCACAGGACAAAGTGCCAGAAAGTTTCTACCCAGGGACTATGCTGAATTCAGAGGAGCTAGCAGTAACAGCATCACATTTAAAATGCTAGGTTTGAAGCTAGACTTTAGGTAATAAACTAACAAAGGGCCATTTCCAGCAACCTTCTCAGTAAGCATAGAATGTTTAGTTAGTCTTTCACTCCATGTAGTTGAAGTAGGATGTTTCCTCCAGAGTAGTATCTTGTAAAACTTCCAGAATCCTCTTTTTTTCCGAGCTTTAGACCTTCATGGGAATGACATCACACAAGCAGAGTCAAGAAGTATCACTTCCCCCACCTCCATTTTCTTCTCCAAGCTATTATCCAATTGAAGATTGACCTTCTAGTATATTGTCCTTTTAGGATTAGAACTGTCTGTATCAGTTTATCAACCAACTTTAAAAGCATGTATACAATATTTAATAGCTTAAAGTATTTTTAATCTTCATGAAATACACACAAAAAATTTTAACAGTTAAACTGTTAACACTGATGAAATTCAATATTATCACCAACTATAGAAGTCAGAATTTTATATCAAGGACTGTGGGAGTCACTACACCTCATAATTTTTTTAAAACCCTCAATGTAATAATGGCTAATTCTAGTGAGCAAGACAATTCAGATAAATCCCAGGCCCACTGAAATTAACCGTTTAGGCAGGGAGTTTTTTTTTTTTTTTCAAACATTATATATAGCATAATATGTTTTTCATTGTACATCATTTATTCTGATGTTCCATAATTCCTAAAATTTTTTCAAAGACCCAAAACTGAGGATGAAAATATTTACATTATAAGGAGATCCACCAATAATTAGTACTATATACTTTACCTCAGATTTTATTTAAAGACATACCCACTTCTTTTACATTAAACCCTAAGTCCCTAAATCCCACATAGTAATAACTAAATTGGTGCTTGCTCCAAGAAAATCACCTAGAGTTAGGGTGTGAAGAAAAGATTGCAATTATTTTCCCTGTTAGGATGAGTTGCAAAATCTGAAGGCCTGTCTGGTTTAGTCAATTAAATGGAGTTTTGACATGGATCCTCTAGAATTGGAAGGATACAAACGTAGACACTGAGACTAGTTCTTGCTCCAGTTCTTGCTCCATATTTCTGGGGGTGGATGAACATATTATTGAAAGCTCTGTATGGACTGTGATGTTGTGTGCCTGATGGGACTTACATGATCAATACTCCCTTACAATTTTCTGCAGCACTGGAGCATCTGAAATAAGTCTCCAGTACCTAATGTTCCTCCAGGGAAGGAGAGCAGAAGTTGCAGGATAGAGCTGTAGGGCTTCCCAGAGAGTCTGCTCAGGGAGAAGAGCTATAAAAGGTAAGGATGCCACCACTTTCCCATAAGGAATAAGAGATGAGGTTTGACTGCTGACAAACCCTACACAGAGAACCACACATCACAGAAAGCTACCCACAGTTGATGGAATCACAGCTAAGTAAATTAACCTGGTATGAAGGATGAGGAAGTTTTGAATTGATTATGCTGTTGAAACATTAATGACTGAGAACTTTCAGGGAGTTATAATGTCTACCCAGATTCTGCTAAAGGATGCAGAAAAGATGGTGAATGTAATAAGGTTAAAGGCAATAAAGAAAAATTTGGAAGCTTTACATTTATACTCAACATGGTGGGGTCAACCAATAAAATGTTCACCTGGATTTATATCTGATTTACCCTTCTGAACTGGGAGTCAGAGATTGTCCCTATTCATGTGAATATTCACAGTTCCTAAAATGGAACATGGAACTTGGAGGAACTGATTCCAATGTATGTGGGATAAATATAAAACTTAGTAAACTTTTACACATTTTTCCATGAATTTGCAAAAGAATCATTAAATTCAGTTTTCTCTATGTGAATTCAGTTTTCTCTATGTGAATTCAGTTTTCTCTATATAAATGTATTTCTTTTTTTCCATCTCTTTGTTTTTTTATAGATACACACAACAGTAGAGTATATTTTGACATATTATTTATACGTAGGCTACAACTCACTCTAATTAAGATCCCATTTTTGTGTTGTACATGATGTGGCATTTCACTGGTAGTTTATTCATATGTAAACATACGAGAGTTATGTCATATTCATTCTACTGTCTTTCTTATTTCTTGCTGAGGGCCACTGCCAAGTAGGAATGACACATCGAAATTTCCTTGCCAGCATACCCCATGTTAAACGGACTTGCCTTGGAATTTCGCTGTTGACATTTCATGTAAGGTGACCTTGCTCAAGGACCAGGGCGGATCCGGGTTTAGAGCTGATCAGGTTTGAGGAAGTTTCCCGCTCCTTGAGTTTAAGGCGTTCCCCGTTTAAGACAAGTTTAGGGCGTTCCTGGTTTAAGACAATATGGGTTTTAGGGAAGTTGGAGGTTGAAGATTATTGCTGCTGGGAATAGGGTGTTCCTGCTGCTTGTTCCCGTTGAGTTCTCGTGAGATTCAGATGGGATTTGGAAAAAAGCCTCGTGGAGTAGGTGAATTGGGCAGGCAGATTTTGGATTTCCCCTGAACGTGTGTGGAGGCCGGTGTGAGTTCGGGAATAAAGAATTGCTGTTTGAATCTACAAAGCTGTGAGTGGCTCGTGATTCTGTACCCAGCCAAGACTGCGGCAATTTCTAGTCTTCTTTCCTTCCTCTATTCCTCTTTGTCTAATCCATGGACTTCTTTTGCCTCCAGACCCATTACCTCTTGCTGTGTATTAGCATCAACTTATCAAAGAGAACATTTGACCCTTGTTTTGGGGGGTTGGCTTTTTTCACTTAGCATGATAATCCCCAGATGCATCCATTTGCTAGCAAAAGTCATAACATCATTCTTTTTTATGAATAATATTCCACTGTGTGTGTGTATGTATGTGTATATATATATATATATTCCACAATTTCTTTATACAGTCATCTATTGAAGAGCACTTAGGTTGGTTCTACAGCTTAATTATTGTGAATCTAGCTGCTGTAAATATTGATGTGGCCACATCACGGTAATATGCTGATTTTTCTAGAAAGCAGTGTAAAGATTCCTCAGAAAATTTGGAATGGAATCACCATTTGAACCAGTTATCCTACTCCTTAGTATATACCTAAAGGACTTAAAATCAGCATACTACATTGAATGTATTTTTTATATTTTCTACTCCTTACAATTCTGATCAAGTTTGAAGAATTTCTTATTTTTGATATTTGTCTATAGTTTGAAATCCTTCAACCCTAAGTTTCTACAACATTCTTCTTTTCTGATCATTCTCCTACTTCTCAACCTCTTCATCCTCTTTTTCATACATTACTGTTTCTCTCTTTATTCATCATTCCTCAAAAACTTGCTTCTCATATGCTGAGGGCCATTGCCAAGTAGGAATGACACATCGAAATCTCCTTGCCAGCGTACCCCATGCTGCTTAGAGGACATTCAATGGGACATTGCATGTATGCTTTAGTAAGGTGACCTTGCTCAAAGACCAGGGCGGATGCGGGTTTAGAGCTGATCAGGTTTGAGGAAGTTTCCCGCTCCTTGAGTTTAGGGCGCTCCCGGTTTAAGACAATAGGGGTTTTAGGGAAGTTGGAGGTTGAAGATTATTGCTGGTGGGATTAGGGTGTTCCTGCTGCTTGTTCCTGTTGAGTTCTTGTGAGATTAAAAGAGGATTTGGAAAAAGCCTGTGGAGTAGGTGGAGGGGGCTGGCAGAACTTGGATTTCCCCAGAACCTGTTTGTGTAGAGGCCGGTGTGAGTTCGGGAATAAAGGATTGCTGTTTGAATCTACAAGGTGTGTGGTGGCTCGTGATTCAGTGCCAAGCCCAGACATTGGCACTCATACAGATGTCCTTATTTTGGGTGATTATTTCTAGTCTTCTTTCCTTCCTTTATTCCTCTTTGTTTAATCCAATGGACTTCTATTTGGCAGCACCAAACGTTAAATCTTCCCAAATGAACACCTGAAATTTATGGCCATGTTTCTTCACTTTCCACATCCAATTAGTCAACAAGTCTTTCAAATCTATCTCATTAATATTTTTTACCAGCACTGATCTTCTCCCATTTTCCACAGCAGAACTTAAATTTGCACCCTGTTTTGCTTTCCTGAGTATCTGAAATGGTCTTATTTCCCCAGGGTAGGTGTCCGCATCTTTCAGTATGTCTACAATATGTCTGTCTATCACACCTGTCTGCATTTCCAGTCAGTTCATGCCCTTCCTTCATCTGACACCCCTTGGAGACTCACTATTGTTTATAGCAACCTGCCAATAATCCTCTCTAAGCTCTGGCTTCCCTTTGATCTAGACTCATCCATGACTCCTCTTATTTCCTACTCCAGTACTACTGAATATTTACATCTTCTTCCATGTGCCTAGTTATTTCAACCCTGCATATCCAGGTCTGGAATAGCCTCCTCAAGTTATGTGTCAGAGAAACAATTGATCTTCTTTAGGACCCAGTCTAGGAGCCATTTCTGGCATAGTGCTATTTTTTCCCCTCCATTCCCTGAGAGTGTATCACTTCCACTTTTGTCTTCACAATATCTTGAATCCTGTTACAGCAATATCTTCTTGTGAGGCTTGTGCCTGTAGGTAGTTATATCTTTGTTTCCTCAGCTTCTCTGTCTCTGAGCATCCCCATGACATTGTTTGAATAACATAAACTAGGTGGTCAACAATAATTTTGTCAATGAACAAATAAACATGTTAAAATAATATGCACTCAATAACCAACGGGTGATAAACAGAAAATGATTAATTAATATTTTTAATTTCAAATGCAACTATTCCAAAATCATTTGTCATCCTTAAGTACCTGTCCAATGCCTTTCATGGTAATGAATGCTAGCTATGATAAAAACCCAATCCATGATTTTGATATAATGAGATCATGCAGGGTAAAACAGCTTTCAAGATCAACCTTGCCGCTCTGATTAGTAAGACTCATGTTATGATGAAGACTTTGTAAGACTATAGAATTCAAACTAAATAATGAAGGCAATTAGAAGGTAAGTGTATTAATTTATTATTCAGACAAGACACTTGTGAAAGTAGAAGGGAACATTACTAACAATTAAATTAGAATTTCAAGTTTAGCACTAAGCTGTTTGCATTTGGAAAGCTGGGATGTATGCTTATTTTAGTGATGATAAAGGGCAGAAAAGAGAAAACATTATCCAATTTGTTTTGCTTAAAGAGCATTGTAATATTCTTCAGATGTTTGAAAGTGATGAAAGATAAATTCATGGAAAATAGTTAGGATATTAGATGTATCTAAAAATAAAATAGTGAGTGTTAAAGAGAAGGCAACGGGGAAGTAAAAGGGAGAAAAATGAATTTAAGAATCATTGATGAAAAGGATTTAATTTAAGAAGACCTTTGGTGTGAAAATTAAGGAATAGGGAAGATTGTAATGGCTTGCTGGTTTTTGTGTTGACAGTATGTGAGGTTGTGAAGTCTCTCTAACAAGAAGATGCTGTGAAGACATATTCAGTAACCCTTTTAACTTAAACTTTTTTATTGGAGGGAAAGAAAAATTGAGAAAAGACAAACCTACTTTACTATTGAAAGATGATCTGAGCTAATTTAAATAAAACATACCATTTATAATGTCTATGAAAAACATGAGTGTTTATTGCATTTTGAAAATCTGTTAAACAGTTTTTTAATAGACTCAGCTCTTCATCATTTCCTTCTAAAAATCTTAGATTTTTTGATTTCTCAAGTTGGACCTAATATTCATAGCCACTATATATGGCCTTCTTTTTTTTTTTTTTTTTAAAGAGAGAGTGAGAGAGGAGAGAGAGAGAGAGAGAGAA